>NW_022103907.1:2482154-2494140 GCF_000313985.2 Echinops telfairi | reverse complement strand
TACATTCATTGCCCTCATCATTCTCAAAACATTTGCTCTCCACGTAAGCCCCTGGCATCAGCTCCTCATTTCTCCCCCTCCCTCCCTGGTCCCCCTGTAAATCTTTAAAGGAGTGGAAAGCTTCATCTTCTCCCATGGAGAGGTTTGTGGTTTTGAATTGCTGGCTTAGTGATTAGCAGCCCAACTCATTATCTATTATGTCACGTGGGCTTCTTTTATAGTATGAAGCAGGAGAGTTTATTTCAGGTTAAAATAAGCAGGAAGCTGATGCTTTATCCCTTGCCCAGGACATGTAACCAGGTAAATGATAGATTTGGGTTTGATCTCACAGTCCTCTGATCCCCAAGTCAAGATTTCCCCAACTCATTCCTACGTTTTGGCACAACACGTGGGCGTGTCATTCCCCAGGGATGTTTGCAATGAAGAACACACATCCATGCTTAGCATGGTTTACACAGACAGGGAGTAGGGGATTACCTTGTACAATTCCCTCATATTTTCTTCAAATCCTTTGATTCTTAGATCTCAAATAATACTCTCTTGTATGATGAGCTCTGTAAAAGAAAAATTTAAACAAATTCAAATGCCAAAATGCATGTCTATCCTTCCTTGCCCTCGCTTCTCTTTATTCATTGCTGATGATCCCTCCCCTTCTCCCTAAATTAGTCTTCCCCCTAATCCCAAGAGTAGAAATCCCACCCATGTTCGAAAAGCTGGCTCAAACGCTACCAGCTTCACAAAACGGTCCAGGGTCTTTCCTCTCTGTGCCCTTGCAATTTCTGCATGCTTACTGGTGATCTCGGAACTGTGGCCAAGGCTGCCTTGTGATAAATGCTTTCCTGTGTCCCCATGGTATCCACCTTAGAGAAGTTAGCGTGATCATGGGCAGATTGCAGTCCTTTCCCCCTCTTCCTCTCTGATTCCACAAATGACTATATTTGAGGAGAAAGTATCTAGGCCTTGAGCTCCTTGTGAGAGACTAAATGCTGAGATTCGGATGCATGAAGGGACCAAGGGCCAAAACTGGCATTCTCGTGCTCCAGTCAGATGTTTGCTAAGGTTCAAACATTATTTGAAAGCCCCATTGTAACACAAGGAGTGGCGGTAGAGCCGTGGTTAAGCACTTGACTACTAACCCAAAGGTTGATGTTTCGAACCCACCCAGCCGCTCCACTGGAGGAAGACCTAAAGTTGTCAGCAGGGCAGCTCTGATCTGTCAGATGCGGTTGCTGTGGGTTGGGATCAGTTCAGTGGTATCCAAACATGACAGTGCTATACAAGGACCTTGTCGGAAATAGCACACTCAACCTTCAACACCCTGATGGAATCGTGGGCCTGTGACAAGGTGAGCTTCTACCTGTAAGGTCAGAAGTTTGAAACCACAAGGCACTCCAAGGGAGAACGATGAGGCTTTGGACTGCCATAAAGAGTGACAGTCTCTGAAACCCACAGGGGTATTTCTACTCTGTCCTATAGGGGGGTCGCAATGAATTGGAACCCACTTAATGGCAGCGAGTTTTTGTTTGTTCGTTGACTTCTCAGTACCTGCAGTGAGTTCCTGATCAGATCTGCTGGTTATCTACCCACGTTCTGAGAGCCTACTGCGTATTCAGCCATAGGAAGCTGACAGTAAAAGGACAGAGATGACTCTAGGTAAAGCGGGACACCATTGGTAAAACTCATATCCTGGTGAAATAGCCACATGGCAGCCGAAAACCATATACCCTAGCTTGTCGTGCATTCTTTCCAAAAATCAGGACTTTTTTAAACCGCCGCGGGACGCAGAACAAATTGTTCAAAATCAGGACTGTCCCGCCAAAAGCGGGACGTCTGGTCACCTTACTCTAACCCTATCAAGAAACCTCCTGGTCTAGGATTGGGGAGTAGAAGCAGAGTAGAGAGTGTGGCTAACGATGATGGAGAGATCTGATAATCATAACGGCTATGCCTAAAAATTGATGGGGTACTGTCTACTGTTGAGACAGGATTCCAAGTACATCTCAGAATTAGCACATAAAAAAACAACCCAATGAGGTAGGTACTGTTATAAATATTTCATGGGAGCACTAGAACATAAAAGGGTTAAATAACTTATCCAAGGTTAAAAATTAGAGAATGGGAGCTGGAATCAGCCTTCTAAAACTCCAAACCTTAGCCCCGAGGAAAAATAGAATGAAGAGAGAGAAGATCTACCGTACATACTCGAGTATAAACCGACCCGAGTATCAGCCAAGGCACCTAATTTCACCACAAAACTGCATTAATAATGTGCTGAAAAGCCCAGCTTATTCATGAGTATATACGGTCCCTGAGTCACGGACCATGGAAGTATGTGATGCAGAGCAGGCTGGAATAGGCCTTCCAGTGAATTTTTCAAAGAGGCTGTAACAATATCATTTGGCAGAAATAGTATCATTTTAACCAAGTAGGAAAGAGGAAACCAGGCATCTTAGGAAGGGGAGTTAAAATCAAAATAAAGCTCACTGCCAGCAAGTCAATGTGGATTCACAGCAACCCTACAGAACCCGGTAGAGCTGCCCCTGTGGGTTTCCGAGATTGTAACTCTTTTTGGGAGGAGAAAATTTCATCATTCCCTTGTGGAGCGGCTCCTGATTTGGAACGGCCACCCTGGCTGTTTGCAGCCCAATACCTAGCATTGGTAAACATCACAGGTACAAACAGAAGCAGAATGATGTGGCGTGGCTGCAGCATGGGGCCATGGGCTGAGGGGAACACCTGGGAGGATGAGTTCCGTGCATGGTCTGCCATCCGACGGGGGATGGGGAAGTGAAGAGTGAAGCGAATTAACGATCCCTGAGCCTTCACTGTTAGACTCTAACATGATGTTCGACAGGAGAAGCAATTTATTTTTCCAGTTGTGATCGCCCTGCAGGGCAGGGGTCATTTTCTCTTTGGAACGATCTGCACCTGGGAGAGGTGAACCCTTACAAAACTGACAAGAGGGGTGCTTTGAAACCAGATCCTATGGAAGCCAGCATCCACGGAGCCTGGAGAGGGAGGCAGCTTGGCAGTCAGCCTGGATGACAATCTAGGGACCCAGGAGAAGCAAGACCCCAGTGGGGGGCACGAAGAGTAAAAGAAAACAAAGCGCCATTGCTGACTCATCACGCCTTTTCTGAATCCTGACCTTCCTGGTGACCCCCTGCAATATGGGGCTGCCTGGGCAGGAGCAACACTGGCTGGAAGCAAGCAGATGGAGTTTGCTAGAAAACGTGACCTTCTGTTGTACTGCCTGTTTCTCCCTTGGCTGGGAGCTCACCTTTTCCTTGACTCCCTGGAAGTGGATCTGTCTCTACTTAGCCAGAGGGAAGAGCCAGTCCAGCTGAATCTGCACAAAGCTAAGTAACCAGGTTACCTCGGGCCAGGAGTCAATCAATCTCGATAATCACATTTGGCTGTATCTGAGGCCATGTTGCTTGGAGAGTACAAATTCATTGTATGGGGTAAAATGCTATTTATTTGTGGTGGAAAAACACTGAATAAATAGATTCCCGTTGCATGGAGATTAAGGGTTGATTTCCTTGGTGGGAGAGATAAAGATGTGTCAGGTGCTTGTGTGCCTGGGTGTTATGCACCCCTGCTAAAGACTGAACCGAACGTCACCCGGCATCCCCAAGAAGGGAGAACAGAGCTCTTAGGCCAATGACCAGTGTTGCCACTGATGCTCAGGCTGGCAAATCTGGCTTTCGCTTATTTCTTTTGTGTTTTAAGAAAGAGCTTAGGCTTTGCAAAGAAGTGTCAATTTCTGAAAATATGATCTAATTTGATGTCCTGAGGTGAAAGACAAAAGGGATTGAGATGGCTTATTATGTTAAATCTCAAATAAACCTGGACAATTAAAAATGGAAAGGGAGCCAAAACTAATTAAAAGGAGAAGAGAATGAGAAGTACCATGCATCTGGGATAAATTTATTATTGCAGTTGAGCACTAAATTTAGCTCTTGGCTTCTTCGTAGCTTACGCACACATCCAAAACATAATTTGGGTTAATCTGGTTTTATTTTTTCCAGGCTTATTTACAAAAAGCTACTGATGACCACCATCCTGGGTAGAACACTTAGATTACACAGTCAGCATGGGGATTGAAATGTCACTAGATGAGAGTGCATGAGTTTGCTTGCAATATTTTTCCTTTCTAATGACGTTTGATAGTTTGCCTTGATGCATATACTCAGACCACCCATTGTGTGTGTAGACTCATGGAGAGGGGAGGTCAAGTTTCCTATGTTCTGGACAGTCCACTTCATTTTAGCATGCATTTTTCAGATACCGCATTTTCCCCAAAACTAAAAGTTGGTGGCAACCTTGAGTCAGTCGAGTCTGCGGGCAGCACCATTTCCCAACAATATGTGAATGCCTGTCTTTGTTTCATTCCTGCTTCCCTACACTGACCTGGGGGTGGGACAGCCCAGAGGGAGCCAGATGGCTCCAAGGGGGTGGTCTAGTGCAGAAGTCCAAAGTTCCAAAGGTGTGGACGGATGGTAGCCAGGAAGAGAGCAAAACTGCCTCCCTGTGGATGGACACCGTGCTTCTTTCCAGACTTGACCTCTAAGTAGTGCCACCCATCCAACCACTTCAGCCGTCAATGGCTCTCCCACTCCCACTGCCACTCCCATCCCCCACGCCCCACATTCAGGAATTCAACTACCATACCTGTCTTCTCAACAGCATGGGGGAGCCTTTGGGCTTTGGATAGGGTGAACAGGAAGGGGGGTTCAGATGTTGTGCTAGAAAGAGTGAGGAGGACTAGTGAGGACTCCCCTTCTGACAAGGGCTGTGTTCTGTCAGGTGGCTCAGAACTAATGGATTGTCTGCTGACTTTAAGGACCCAGGAGTAATGACCCATGTTTGAAATAGAATATCTGTATTTAACACCAATGGGAACCCTGAGATGTGGACAGAACTGTCAGGAGTGAGGGAGACCCAGAAAGCGGAGTGAAATGAAATTTACCGGTGATGGTACTGACCATCCAGCTGCAGACGGACCAAGCAAGCTAACAGATAGGCAGTTACAAGTGAAGGGGAAGGAGATAGCTGCAAAGTATGTCTCAAAGATTACAATTTTTTTTCAAATTGAAAATCAGAGATGATGTTGGAACAGTCATGAGATTAGGACCGCAGAGGTGTCAGAAGCACAGTGACATTGAACAGATCATTACCATGGGAAGCCGCGGATTGAGGGGAAGCCTGCCCAAATGTCAGGTCCTGCTACTTCCTGCCTGCCCGGATCTACTCCCATCAGGAAGGGCTGACATTAACACAGTAGAGGAAGAGGCTGTTTGGTGGTTGTTGATTTCTTTATCCAACCTCCACCTCCCTCGGGGTACAATTTAAGATGACGAAAATGACTACATCATAGAACCACTGTTAACAACAAACAAAGAGCAAACAAACAGCTCAGAATACAAAAATACTTTCTATGTCACAGGAGTACGTTTGTGTTGTTCGTTGTCAAGTGGACTCTGGCTCAGGGTGACTTTATGTGTCATAGAACGAAAGAGCTGTTGGCTGGTCCAGCTGCGTGCCTGCCTTGGCTTTGGTCTGGTTGTGTCAAGCCATCCCGTTGAGAGTTTGCCTAATTTTTGCTGAAAAGGACCATGATGTAAAAGATCCACTTTATCAACCATGTTGTCCATGTCTAACAATTGGTCTTTTCTGATAGTGTATCCAAAGTAAGCAAGATAAATTATCTTTGTCCTCACCTCTAAGACTGATTTGTTCGTACTCCTGGCAGTGGGTGGTCGATGCGGTGTTCTTAGGCAACAACACAGTTCAAATGCCTCAATTCTTCTGTCTCCCATTTTCATTATCCAACTTCCACATGTCTGTGAGGCCATGGAAAAGACCATGACTTGTAAAAACTGTCTGTGAAAATGCAGATGGACTAAACATGCTAGGTAACGATGTAACTGAATCTGAAAATACGGGCCGCATTTTGGTGGGAGGGGAGTCATAGCTGCTGCCCATGTCCCTCTGGGAAGTGCTGGAGAAAACTGCTGATAGCGTCTTCTGCACCTGTCACCACCCCATGCCTCCTGTCCTTAGAGGGTCCACAACCCTGCTCCTGGGGCTCATTGCTGCCTCTGCCCTTCAGTCCCTCCACTCCTAGATGCTGTCAGGTGAGTTCCATATGGTCTGATGGGTAGGACGTCCTGGCCAATCCCATTCTCCCATCACTGATGTCAGAGCTAACTCCTGGGCCCATTATGGAAACTTCGGGTCTACCTTAGGAGCTGATAGCAGAGAAACAGACGCCAGAGGAGATCTGGGAGAATCAATTAATGGTCCCAGAAACGTCTAATACCTTTTTCAGTGGGGTCCTGGAGAAAGTATAGTGTCAGCAACTCCAGACGAAATTTGGTCTAAGTGAAATGTATGCACGTCACACAATTCACAAGCAGAAGCAGAGTGTGGGGTGAGCCACAGATTCGTTTTTTTAATTATTGTTGAGAGTCAGAATCGAGTTACAAAGACATGATTTGATAGTGAGGCCCAGACTCTCAGCTGTAAAATGAGTTCCCGGGTACTACTGGTCCCGAGACCTTTTCTTGCCAGAAGACAATGAATATATCATATTCTCAAGGAGCCATGATCTTGTCAGTTTAAATTCAGCTTGCTGACCGAATGGGAGAGGAGTCTTCGCCTCCCCTAAACGGAGTGCTCTCCTGTCTGCTGCTGCTTGGCATCTAGTTGGCTGGCTGATGTGAGTGGAATGTTAGCTTTCTCAGGCCTGCAGTGGAGCAGAAACAATAAACACGGGATTCGAAGGACGGGAGAGCAGAACTCATCTAAGAACGACACCCTTTAAATGAAAGTGCTTCTTTCTCAATAATAGGAATTCTAATGTTCTTGGAGTCATTATTATAATAGCTTTCTCTGGAGTACACGAAGCATTAAGAAATCCATGTCAGAGCAGAGGACAGGCAGCCCTGTATCCTTTGTCTTCGGTGCCAACAACGAGTCATTGACCATCCGTATGTCTTGCTTTCCCCATCGACACAGGGGTAATGACAGTACTTTGTATTCCTGTTGCAGCCTGGGAATAAATGGCAAAGATTTGCTAACCTGTGTTTGCTTTAATAGCTGAGAAAGTTATACTGGAGTCTAGCTTCAACATGAATGGAATAAATGTTCTTTTCTATTCTCACATGCCTATTTGAAAACCTAGCAAATAAGTGAACAAAGGGATTTACTGGAAATCGGTCTCAAGGATGAAACCAGGACCAGGGTAGACTGGTCTCAGTCAACCTAAGGAAAATGGTATGAGATTGAACAGGTTTTTCAGTAAAGAGATTCACGTGAAAGTGACCCAGTCGCAGGTGGTTTGGGGCCATTTAGAGCAAAATCGTGGGAAAATAGAACATCTGTCATCTCCTTCAAATCGAAGATCAGACGAGCTCTATGGGGTCTAAGGATCCAGGCGTCTCGGATGCTATTCTCTTTAACCTCTTAGAAAAGTGAGAGGAGATGGCTGAAACAAGGGCTCTCGAGTTCTCTTGTGTGGACCACCAGAATGGGGTAAAAGGTCTTTTCCTCCCAGCTTGCTATTTATGAAAGATTTGAATCGGAGTGGCCACCAGTGATAATGAACAAAAACGGAACCATTTCCCTGGAGAAGACGGAGATGCTAAAATATGGAAATGTGAATAAGAGAGCAGCCAGAAAATGCAGAGACACCTCACATACCACCCTGAACACCTGCCACTTGTCATCGTTCAGAGAGCGGAGTGAGTGCCGTGGAAATAAGGGCCAAGGAGAAAAAGGAAATGCGTGTAGGGAGCAGGGGGAGTGGACAGTGGCATGCTAGTTGCATGTATATTTAGGCATACTAGGGAGCTCTGGTGATGCAGTGGGTTAGATGCTTGAAAGCTAAGTGTAAGGATGATGCTTCAAACCCACCAGCTGGTCTGTAGGAACAAGAGGAAGCTGTTTGCTTTCATACACATTTACAGTCTTAGGAACTCTGTTTGCAATTGCTCTGACTCAGAATCGACTCAGTGGCAGTGGTTGGGTTTAGAAGAGTGGATAGGGAAAATATCATTGATCATGTGATGTTTTAGCAGAAACCTGAGAAATGAGACCGTAAGCCAAGGCAGAAAATGGAGATATAAATGTGGGCATCGTTGGCATGTGCTTGGGATTTGAAATGAGGAAAAGGGAGAAATCACCTACAGAATGTGGAGGGAGAGGAGAGTGTTCTACAATGGGCACTGAGCTAAGAGTCTTACCACACTTTTCTCTTCATAGCTCATCAGCATAACTGGAGACTGTCCACAGGCTTAGGGAAAAGAATCCTAGAAGGAAAGAAATGAATTCAAAGAACTATAATAATCAACAAGCATGGCGTACCACTAAGTATGTGCCTTGCTCCACAGAACAATGATTGGCTCAAAGAAGTCGGGAGTGCTGAATTAAACACAGTTAAGCAGATACATGTGCTGCGGGTTCTCTTAGAACCTTTTAAAGGCGAATGAGCAGTGTGAATTTCCAAGAGAGACATCCGGTGTAAAGAATCCCCCCAACATATTTGGGGCTGTCAAAGAAATCAAGGATAGGCAGCCATTTTCTTTCTATAAAGGGCCAACCATCACTGTTGTGCTACTTTAGCTCAAAGAACTTGCAGACAAATTAGTAAACAAAGTAGTGCGATTGTGTTTCAGTAAAACATGTCTTTTTTTTTGGTATTTCTATATGTAATTTATTTTTTAAATCATTTTATTGGGGGCTCATACAGCTCTTATCATGATCCATACATCCATCCACATTGTGTCAAGCACATTTGTACATTTGTTGTAATCATCATTTTCAAAACGATTTCTTTCTACTTGAGCCTTGGTATCAACTTCTCATTTTCCCCCTCCCTCCCTCATGAACCCTTGATAAATTATTATTATTATTTTTATGTCTTACACAGACCGATGTCTCCCTCACCCACTTTATTGTTGTCCATCCCCCTGGGAGGGAGTTATAGGTAGATCATTGTGACTGGTTCCCTCTACCTCCCCCGACCTTCCCCTTACCTTCCTGGTATGGCTACTCTCAATATTAGTCCTGAGGGGTTTATCTTTCTTGGATTCCCTGTGTTTCCAGCTCTTATCTGTACCTGTGTACATGTTCTGGTTTGGCCAGATTTGTAAGGTAGAATTGGGGTCATGATAGTGGTGGGGAGGAAGCATTAAGGAACTAGAGGAAAGTTATATGCTTCATCGGTGCTATACTGCACCCTGACTGACTCATCTCTTCCTTGTGACCCTTCTGTCCAATTGCCTACAGATGGACTTTGGGTCTTCCACTCCACACACACCCTCATTCACAATGATATCATTTTTTGTTCTGGGTCTTTAATGCATGATAACCTGATCCTATTGACACCTCATGATCACACAGGCTGGTGTGCTTCTTCCATATGGGCTTTGTTGCTTCTCAGCTAGATGGCCACTTGTTTATCTTCAAGCCTTTAAGACCCCAGATGCTATGTCTTTTGATAGCGAGGCTACATCTGCTTTCTTCACCACATTTGCTTATGTACTTAGTTTATCTTCAGTCATCATGTTGGGAAGGTAAGCATCGAGTTTATAGAACAAAATATTCTTGTGTTGAGGGAGTACTTGAGTAGAGGTCCAATGTCTATCTGCTACCTTAATACCAAAACTATAAATATATGTACATAGATTTATTTCCCCATTATCATACATAAATATGTTACATATGTATGTGCCAGTATTTAGTCCTCTATCAATACCCTTTGCCTCCTAGGTCTTTCCTCTATTTCCTTTTACTTTCCTCTTGTCCCACTATCATGTTCAGCCGTCATTGGGGTTTCAGTCATTTCTCTTGATTACATTGCCCTTGATCAAGCCCTACTTGGCCTCCTACACCCTCCTTGCCATCTATTCTAGATCACTTGTTGTTCCTTTATTCCTGGGTTTATTAATACCCATTTCAGGTAACAATAGCATTTGGCCTGAGAGTCATAGTAGTTTGCCAACCATAGAACCAGATTATCTAGCTCAAGAGATGTGTTCACTCTTATCCAGTCCAGACACTTACAGGGGCACCTCGATTCCAGCTAACTTTATGTGGCTGAGGCCATTGATTTGTTATCTTCACTTCGATATCTCTGAAATACGCTTTTGGAAGTTTAGCACCCAAACCCAAGACCAGCAGAGGCCCAATTGGATTTCTGTTCCCTTTCTGAAGCAGTGCCTTTTTCTTCAATGCTTGACACCAGGGAGATCTATCTTCCATCCTGTTTCCACAAGGCAAGTGCTAGAATGTAATTCCCCATCAACGCAGTGATCTGGATTATGGCTTATCCAATGGGTTTTTTATTGACTTGTTTTCCTCACTTCAGAGCTCCCTGGGAAAGGGCCAAGGGAAGGGAAATGAAGTGAGCATTTATAAATTAGCCGCCTAATCTCTCTGGTGAAAGCTGTGATGGCAGATGAGACTTGGAGTTTACCGTATGATTATGACTATTTCCGGGTGCCATGGAGTACGTCTTGACCCATAGAGGCCCTATGTACAACAGAAGGAAACACTGCCTGCTTCCTGAACGTTGTCACAATTGCTGTTCATGGTTGAGCTCATTCTGTGTCAACCCAGCTCTCTGAGGGTTTTCCTTGTCACATGCACAATGCTTAGGGAACATTTGCTTGTTGGATGTAGAGGAAGAAGATGGGTGAGGATATTGGGGGTGGGGGTAGGTAGGATCTAGAGGTTAATGGCCTCAGAGATCTGAGGGGCTGTTGCTTGCATAGGGAATTAAACTTTTCCTTTGGGATGCATGGGATGGAGCCAAGACCATTAAGACCCAGTTACAGGGAGACCATCTCATGAACGGATGCTCATGAGTCGCTGGGATTCATTACGGGTAAAGAAGTAGCCTCGTGAAAACGCTCAACAGAGCTGTGGTCACTCTAACACCAGTGGACTGATGGGCTGGAGGGTGTTTTCCTGCTGAGTGTCGATGAAATGGAAATGCTCAACTCTTACACGGGTTCACGTAGATCAGCGGTTCTCAAACCTAAGCCTCGAGACCCCTTTGAGAATCGAACGACCCTTTCACAGGGGTCGCCTGATTCCGAACGGTAGCAAAATTGCAGCGATGAAATCGCACAAAAATAATTTTATGGTGGTGGGCGGTCACCACAACATGAGGAACTGTATTAAAGGGTCGCAGCATGAGGAAGGCTGAGAAGCACTGACGTAGATGGATGGTTTCCCACAGTTTCCTCCTCCTGTTATTCGGGTCCCCATTGTCAGTCAACATCCTTTAGACGTATTAGCTGGAGCAGAACACAGCAGACTGTTCTAACTGCATTGGTGTGTGGATTGAGAGGAGGATTTACTGATGTCCAAGAGACTTGGAGTCACACTAGTGCTGCCCCCTCAATTTAGCTTCTGCTTGAACTTGAGCAAGGCACGCTGGTCCAGGGACATTTGTCCACGGATCTGTGGCTTTGTTCCCGGGTCGGAGATCCCAGCAGGAACAAAATCAGGCTCTGAAGGCAGAGAGAGGCGTGGTGTCAGAACATGGAACTGGTAGGGCAGTTGCATTTTGTAACAAAATGGAAAGTAAACTCAATTTAGGCACACACAGGATACACAGAACCTGTTTTCACCAGAAATACCTTTGTCCTGTTAAGCGTCTTCCCTCAAGAAGTGTTCAAAGTGGCTTTTAACCATGCAACGTTGATCCCAAGGCCTCCAGATAATCATCTATCACCAACTCAAAAAACTCACTGCCATCAAGTCGATTAGAATCATAGCAACCCCAAGATGCAGGGGACTGACTCCAGTGGGTATCCGGAGGCTGTTCTTTACGGAAGCCGAAAGCCTCATCTTTCTCCTGTGGAGCAGCTGATGGGTTTGTACGACTGACCTTGAAGTTAGCAGCTGCACGCATAACCCAGCACACCTTGCAGGGCTCCACTATCTGGCACAGATATCTGAAAGACGTGCC
>NW_022103907.1:2479856-2481259 GCF_000313985.2 Echinops telfairi | reverse complement strand
GCGACCCCTGTGAAAGGGTCGTTTGACCCCCAAAGGGGTCGTGACCCACAGGTGGAGAACCACTGTCCTATAGTATAGACTTAAAAAATAAAGGTAAGAGGGGAAGAAAGAGAAGGGGAGCGGAGGGGAAGAGAGTGGAGGCAAGAAGCAGGGCCACCAGAGGGGTGTTGTCACCCAGTGATCTCATTGTGACCCTGTAGGACATACTGTCCCCTGTGTGAGCATCCTCTCGTACTAGACCCTGCAGAATTCCTCAGAATGTTTCTTAACAGTGTAATCATAGAATTATAGGTGACAAATGTACTTGTAAATGGCTTAAGTGTACTATTCTTTAGATTATATGATTCCCAATAACAAAATGTGTCATGCACGAGCGATTTACATCGAATCATAATGTTCTTAATTATGATGGCATTAGTAACTGAGCAAACGTCTTTTTTTTTACTTTCCTGCTTTTTCTTTATTTTTTCATTCTCAAAACCATTACTGATGCAGGTTCACAAATACTCCTTACCACAATGTTGCAGCTACAACACCTGAAACTGCGACCAAACCGGTGGCTCCAGCACCACCACCGTCCCCAAAGACAGCAGTGGGTGTTCGCGACAAGCGCACGTGCGGGCCTGCAAGTGAAGCCTTGCTTTGGTTGGGGACAAATGACCGCTCGGACAGGAGCTCACTGACCGGTTCTCACAGTAAATTAGCTTAGTGGTTTCTCTTTGTAGGACAGTGATACATGGAAACTGGACTCACAGAAAATTGGCGGTGATAATGAACCAAGGAGGTATTTTTATAAGACATAATCAATTTCAGCTGAAACAATACACAGAAATTGTATAGCTCGCCATTTGGTTTGGTTTTGGTTTTTGTCCAAACATTTTATCGGCATGTAATTCACATGTCGTACAATTCCATAGTTCAGCCACATCAAGAAGAGTTATACAGTCATCACCATCAGCTTTAGAACATTTCCTTCCTTCTTGTCCTCACTCCCAATTTCCCCTCACCATCACCTGCCCTAACCCAAGAAATCTATTCATCCAGTTGCTCTTTCTATACATGTACCTATCCTGGATTTCTTAGACAGAAAAACATTTAAAAAGAAACAAAAACAACAAACAACAATAACAAAGTAAAACAGATGAAAAACCACAATAAAGAAGAAATCAGAGACTATTAAAAACTAACAAATTTAAATGGATTACAAGGGAAATCAAAGGACAGGGTGTTGATTTTTTTATATTTTATATTGCTTTATGTTTTCACAGAAGCTCATTTTCTAGAACCATTTGAACATAATAGTTACTGTTTTTATTTTTAAATCATTTTATTGGGGCTTGTACAACTCTTATCACAATCCATACACACATCCATTGTGTCAAGCACATTTGTACATTTGTTGT
>NW_022103907.1:2467835-2478817 GCF_000313985.2 Echinops telfairi | reverse complement strand
ATGGTGTCCGCTTTAAATCTGGTCACCTTACCCTTTAGTGACATCGCTGAAGGAAAAAGAAAGTTAAACTCAGAGAGAAACTGGCTTTGTCCATTTCACTTAAAAGTCAGAATGGAGACTAAAATCCAAGTCATTGACCTCTAGCCTAGGGTGACTTTTAACCCTGTTAGTGTTGGCTGTGTTAGAGGAACACCCAGTGTGCATGGAGTGGGCTCTTTCAACCAAATCCATATATGTGCAGCTTGTTGTCATGTGAAAGGCCCTGGGATAGAAATTAAGAGGTCCCTAATCTCCCATTGACTTGCTCTGTGCTCCTGGGCAAGTCATGTATTCCCTTTGTTTTCCCATCCATAATGTTAGGAGAATGGATGTTGGACTACCGCTAAGATTCCCTCCAGTTCTGAAAGGTCAGTGAGGATGGAAACGATGTCTGATGGTACTCCTGGTGGATTGTATCGCCTTCATGTCACTAAGACTAAGGGATAGTGAGCTCCTTAATGGCAGAGTGGTTTTATAGCTGTCATAACACTCATCATATTTTGAACACATTGGCCAAATTAAACGAAGACCTAGGCTGTCCCATTTTTTGTTGTTTTGCATGCATTCTTCTCCGATGATATCTACATGCCCTTTCCTTGGATGGCTGTCTTCATCCTTGTATCTCCTATCAAGTTTTCGTATGAGAATGTTTTAGCATATGCTCCAAATCTTTGTAGACCCCATTTACCTACTTTCCACTTACCCACTTTCCCCCTGCTTCATTTTTGCCCAGCTCTTTCGATTATTCATTCGCTGCTTCCACAGGATTCTACTGCATGCTAGACTAGGTGTCTGCAAACTTTTTGCATAAGGAGCCAAGTAGTAAATATTTTAGGCTCTGCGGGCCTTACAGTATCTGTTGCAACTCTTCAACTCTGCTGTTATAGTGAGATGGCAGTCATAGATAATACATAAATGGCTGAGTGTGGCTGTATGCCAATAAAGGTTTATATATGAATGCTGAAACTGGAAGTTCATATAATTTTCACAGATCATAAAATATTACCCTTCCTTTGATTTTTCTCCCCAGCCATTTAAAATTGGGAACAACATTCTAAGCTCTTGGGTTGTATAAAAGTGAGCCGCTGACTGGACTCGGTTGGCAGTATACCATCCTCTGGGCTGCCCAAGCCAGTTGCTGTTGAGTTGATGCCAATTCACAGCAACCTTATTGTCTCAGGATAGATCAATGGATGGTTTTTCAAAAGCATATTCCAGACCTTTCTTCTGAGGTACTTCTGGATGGGTTTGAACCACCAACTTGTCCATTAGCACCTGATTGTGTTAACCATTTGCACCACCTAGGGAAACCTATTCCTGAGGCCCATCAATTACATATCTATTGCCTTATGCAAATGCTTTATAAATGATTTTTTAAAATAAAGGGGAATAAGTAAGCATCCACCCTATCTTCATAATTACTATATAATTATCTTTATGGATGCTACACTTTGGGTGACTTGCAGAAATACCGTGATTAACATGATTCTAAGCTCATGTGTTTACCATCTATGGTTATTGTTGTTACATACCTGCAGGGACTGTGAATTATTTAATGTGACTCTTCTAGTCAAAGTCTCTAACTCCCACCAAAGACCCCTTTCTTTCATGGATCTGGTAAGAAGGTGGGGAAGATACTGATAGGATTCTCCTGTGAGTAATTGTGAACAGGATTCCCTGGATTGCCATCCTGCTGTGTATAATATGAGCCCTCTGAGAAGCAGGAGGAGGGATCTCATTTCCAGCAAGAGCTAGGAGCGAACCTGTCTAGCAAACCTCCTGGATCCAGAGGACAGCTAGGATATCAGAGGTGCAGCAGCAGAACTGGGAGCCAGGGCCTGGGACACGGTGGTGGGCTTCCCAATATCCAGGGCAAGGAGAGTTGAATGCTTTTGTGCAGGAGGCTGGCTTTGGGAGCTGGAACTTAATGCTGTCTGGCTGATGTTTATAGCAGAGGGGCATGCTCCTTTGGCATTTATTAACAAACTTGAAATAAGGTTGTGACATGTCCTGATAAACAACTCAGCTCTGAGCACTTCTCTCAGAGTGTGGCAACTTGTGAACTTCCTAAATAAACCCATTAATCATGAATTTTGTCTGTGAGTTCCGTGTAGCCATGGCAGTGGATATTAGTAGAGAGGTAAAATAAAGAACGTTAATTAAGACACTATAGTGCCATCGAGTTGGTCCAACTCACAGTGACTGTGCTTACAACAGAACGAAACACTGCCCGGTCCTTACCATCCTCACATTCGTTCTCTCGTTTGAGCCCACTGTGCAGCAGGGTGTCAGTTCAGCTCCCTGATGGGTCTTCCTTTGTTGGTGTTGCCTTTCTACTTTATCAAGCATGATGTCCTTCTCCAGGGACTGGTCTCTCCTGACAGCATGGCTCCTGACAAAGCCTTACCACCCTCATGTTTAAGGAGGATTCTCTTGGTTCTTTTGGCAGGGTCCATGGTGCTTTCAATATTTCTCTCCAGCACCATGATTCAAGTGCATCAACTCATCTTTGAGCTTCCTTAGCCAATGTCCAACTTTCGCAAGCATAGGAGGAGATTAAAAATACTATGGCTTATAAGCTGATGATCTGAAATGTAAACTCCTCACTCAATTGATGTTTGTTTGTTTGTTTTTAAGAAGAAAATACCATAGCTTGGGTCAGGTAAACCATAGTCCTCAACATGACATCCATTGATGGTAGAGATAGTTATTAAATAAATAATCTGAAAATGTTATACGATTTGCTTAGGAGGGAAACTAAAGGGTCTGATTAGGAATTATAACAGGAAAATATCCTTTTCCTTTAAGTGGGACATCACCAGGTGAAGTGGAAGCAGAGTTGTATGGATGAATGGTATTTGGCCAGCCAGAGAGTAGATAAAGAAATGAACGTGGAGCTGAAAGGGGAAACCAAACCGCTGTGAAATGGGACCCAAAAATAATTCATGGTGGTGGTTGACCTCCACGATGAACGCATATAGTGTCACTGAAATGGTCATGTGAAAATGACTGAAGTGAGATGTTTGCTATCTGCACGCGCACACACACACACACACACACACACACACACACAGCCATAATAAAGCAAAGCAGGACCAGAAGTCTGCCACCCTTGGATTTGGATTCAGTTGTGTTACCACCTCATCATGTCACCCCAAACAGATCGCTGGACCTTTGCTATGTTAAAAAGCATGCCGTGGCTTTGGACATGCAGCGTGTGCCAAGTGTTACAGGAGTCACGGGACCACCTCATAGTTGTTTCAAGGCTGGTCATCCAAGGATCTGTTGTACATATTGAGATTTGGTGCAATGATTTGTTGCATAATGTTGATGTAGTTGGCACTGAGTTGACCCTCACCCATGAAGGAGACGTTATCTATGTGTATGTATGTTATGTCATGAAACAGCATCCAGATCTGTGCCATCTTCATGATCATTAAGGTATCTGAATCCATTGTTGTGGCTTCTGTGTAGTCAGTGTCTTGCTATCCAGGGGCCTCATCCCACACTATATTAGATAAGAGTCTATCATGATCCTTTGGCTTTTTATTGACCAATTTTTAGGAGTAAATCACCACGTGTTTCTTTCTACTCTGTTATTCTGAAAGCTCTGCTAAATTCTGTCCACCATGGGTGACCCTACTTGTGTTTGAAATCCTACTTGTATCCCAACATCATAGCAACATTCAAACCACCACAACGCGACAAACTGACAGGGGATGATTCTTCAATAATAGGGCTCCCCAAAAACAGGACTAGAGGGTGCCAGGGGTCCTCCCCAAGCTTAGCCCTCTGTGATTCTGTGATCAGAGGTTCTTCTCTATACCTGAGCCTGTCAGATCTCCAGTCTCCAGCAAGGAAACGACTCAAGGTTGAGGTTCCTGAGTACAGTGAATCCCGGACCTGACCATCCATACTTTCTCTGCAATGAGGATTACAGACAATCAAGTCGTTTTCTTCAACAAAATGATAAACCTTACACTCCTGGAAAAGTCAAGAAGAATACAATTGATTCAAAGGTTCTTTGGCTTTCTATTACCTCGGTGACACCACAGGGATTTAGTGACATCTTACAGTGAGATGCTTCCACCCTCTGAGGACTCTGAGCTCAGTCAGCTCCCCGGCTCCCTCCCGGCTCCAGTTATCCTTGCTCTTTCAGCATCCCTTCCTGCCAGCACCTGAGCATACCTGGGGTAGAACTTCTCTCTCCTCTTCAGCCCCGATAGGCCAGTCAAACATCAGTCTGGTAACAGAGATCCAGACACACGATGTCAGGGCAAAACTCTGGGTGCCCTGAATTTAGTTTTCCATGGGATTTCCGACGCCCCCAAACTGGCTTCTCTCCCCTGCACGTGCTCTGGGTCCCACTCATGTGGCCTTGCTGCCGGTTTATCCTTCAGGAAGTCACTTCCCACAGCTCAGCTCCTTTCATTCCTTGGAACACTCAGAGAAGCTGAATGAGCCCTGCAATTCTGAGCGTCATCAAGAGATGACTCTCAGACTCGACACCAGCTGACCTGTGACCTTGGGGTGTGATAAATGGACCTGTGATGATAAATGGAGTTGTTGGCATCCAGGCTTTGGCTGCAGTGCCTTTGCCCCGCAGTTGCTCAGCTCCTACTATGCACCATGCCAGTTAACAAAGTATTCTTGTCCATAATCTTGCATTTATACTTGGGGTACGATTATCCCATGTGATGCGTGAGTAAACGGAGGCACTAGGACCAAGTTAATAAGTAGTGGTGGAGTCTGACTCAGGGTCCCAAGTCTTGATTAAACAGTAAACCATTGTTTGGAATGTGCTGAGAATCATTCTGGGGATTTGTGGCAACACCAGCCTCCCACGCTCTGGTCCCCACTGACGTTTCTGTATTATTTGGAGAAGCCATTTGCCAAGCTCTGAATTGGCTGGTTTGAGGCTGTTTTAACAAGGGGTATGGAGAGAGAAAATGCCTCTGCAGCTAGACAGAGGTGTGCACAAATGCAATTCTAGTTATTTTGTGCTTTTTTATAGTGAATTCTGGTTGCAGGTGAGTAACTTCTGAGAAACAATAAAATGAGTCAGGACCAATTCTTAAATCTTTAAATAAACCTAGTTTGTCTTGAACTAACCTTTAACTAAATCTAATTAGTTACTTTGCCACCAAAGTAAGTTACTTAGTAGACTACTAACTGCAAAGTCAGCAGTTCAAGTCCACCACTCATTCCATGGGAGAAAGATGAGGCTCTCTGCTCTCGTAAAGATTTACAGCCTCAGAAATTCAAAGGGGTAGTTCTACTCTATCCTATAGAGCCGCTGTGAGTTGAAATCAACTGGATGACAGTGAGTTAAACTTGTTAAACTCAGGAGCCATGGTGGTGTTGTAGTTTAATGTTGGGCTGTGATCCTCGGGGTCAGCAGTTTGAACCAACCACCAGCAGTCCCACGGAAGAAAGACTGGGCTTTCTACACTGGTAAAACGTTTCAGTCTTAGAAACCCACAGAGGTGTCACTGTGGGTCAGCATTAATTGACTCGATGGCAGTGAGTTTTGTTTGAGAGAGCTACTTAGCCCTCTAAGTTAAATTCTTCAAGTTAACCATCCTATTTCCAAATAGCCTGAGTTTCTTCCTTCCTGTTCCCCACCCTCTCTCCACCACCCTCTCTCTCCTCTCTGCTCTATCTGCACCTACTCCTCCCTTATCATTCTGATTCTTTCATTACCTGACCTTTTGTGTGTCAAGGGTAGAAGTCCAGGATAGGTAAGTTGATTAGGGACAGTAATTGGCTTGATGCCTCCTTGGGGGTATGGCAGGGAGTTTGGGGGAAATGGGAAGCTAATAACAATGAATACAAGATTGAAGAAAATGTGCTCCACCCCCCAGTGTCATGATCTGAATTCTACCTTGCAAGTCTGGCTAGACCAGAGGGTGTACACTGGTACACGTAGGAACTGGAAACACAGGGAATCCAGGGCGGATGATCCCACCAGGACCAGTGGTGTGAATGGCAATACTGGGAGCATAGAGGGAGAGTGGATTGGAAAGGGGGAACCAATTACAAGGATCTACATGTGACCTCCTCCCTGGGGGACGGACAACCGAAAAGTGGGTGAAGGTAGACGTCGGACAGGGCAAGATATGACAAAATACCAATTTATAAATTATCAAGGGTTCATGAGGGAGGGGGTAGTGGGGAGGGAGGGGAAAAAAGAGGACCTAGTGCCAGGGGCTTAAGTGGAGAGCGAATGTTTTGAAAATGTTGAGTGCAAAAAAAAAAAAAAATTGAAAAAAAAAAGAAAATGTTGAGTGCAATGAATGTCCAAATGTGCTTTACACAATTGATGTATGTATGGATTGTGATAAGAGTTGTATGAGCCCCTAATAAAATGATTTAAAAAGCAAACAAACAAACAAAAGATTGAAGAAAATGTTCTAAATCCGATGGTGGTGGTGGTGCTACAACTCTTCTTGATGTGATTGAACTATTGGATTATGTGGTATGTCAATTATATGGGGGGGGCGGGTAATCTGCTTGCATCGCTTTAAAGTCTTTGAACCCTCTCCTCCCCTCCAGTCTTGGAAGCAATAACGTTAAAACAAAAAATTAAACTCACTGCCATTGCGTCAATTCTGACTCCTAGTGACCCTCTAGGACAAGTAGAGTGGTCCTCTGTGTGCTTCCAAGATGGTAACTCTTTGCGGGAAAGAAAGCTCCATCTAGATCTCCCTCGGAGCAACTGGTGGTTTTGAACTGGTTTGGTTTTTAGCCACCCAACTCATAACCCACCACACCACCATGGTCTCTGGACTAGGAGCCATTAACCTGAAAGTCTGCCTCCCCAGACCGGGGACTGCCCTACGCCGAGAACACAGCTGTGGCTTTAGACCTTGAGTCTGTGAGAATGTGACAGAAGAGAGCAGACAGGACACATAGTGGGCACTTCACCACAGACCCCGAGACTCACCTTTTACACGCTCGGAGGTGCTGGGGCCACCAGACAACAGTCTTGGGTGGGTAGGCAGGCGTGTCTGTGGAGATCAAGCTGCACATGGGTTAGGGTAAGGCAAACACTGACCCGATCAGCTCTACCGGTGGTCTGAAATAGCACAGGCTAACCCGCCTGCTACACGGAGGGTGAAAGTCTTGGCAGCATGGAACTGGGACTGCAGGGGAAGGGATGGCCACAGGGAATGAGGGCCTCCCAAATGGCTTCTGTAGCCTGGGGAATATTTGGTAACCTAAATTTTGCATGGCTGCCCATTTTCTCTTCAGGACCTGGTCTTGGGAACCTAACCACAGTCTTTACAGTGAGAAGTGGGTGAATAGTTTACATTTTGCATCAATTTGGTTCCTGACTACCCCAGATCTTAACGTGCCCCCAGCACTTTCTTTTGAGTTATCTCAGTGAGCCCAGCCAGTTGTCATCCCGTCCCTTCCGACTCCTGAGACCCCATGTGTGTCAGAGAAGAACTGTGTTCCATCAGGGTATTAGTGGATGATCTGGGGGGAGTAGATCACTAGGCTTTTCTTCAACACACCTCTGGGTAGACGTGAACCTCCAACTTTTCATTTAGTAGCTGACCCATAGTAACCCTATAGGACACAGTAGAATTGCCCCTGAGGCTTTCTGAGACTGTAAATCTGTACCGAAGTAGAAAGCCTCATCTTTCTCTTGCAGAGTGGCTGGCAATTTCAAACTGTTGTCCTTGCAGTTAGGAGAGCAACTCATAAGCCACTATGCCAGTGGTTCTCAACCTGTGGGTCACGACCCCTTAGGGGTTTGAAAGACCCTTTCACAGGGGTCGCCGGAATCGTAACAGTAGCAAAATTACAGTTATGAAGTAGCAACAAACATAATTTTATGATTGGAGGGTCACCGCAACATGAGGAACTGTATTAAAGGGTTCGGCATTAGGAAGGTTGAGAACCACTGCACTATGCCATCAGAGCTATCAGTTTCTTAATCTGCAACAGGCGTGTTTGAGGTACAGTCTGGCTCACATAGTGAGTTTTCAGACTCAGATCTTTCTGATGTGGTCTAGGTAGTATGGTGTACACCTTGAGAAGACAAAATCTAAAGTCCAGGTTGAGTATAATATGGGAACTGGATCACCAAGGATTAGAAATAAAATTAGTAAAATAGGCACAATAAGCCATCTAGTACAGGGCAGATTCTCCCATTTGGCAGCCCTTACAAGCAATGCCAAGTGTTTGCCCCAAGGGCAAACTGCCCACCCTCCTCTACCCATCAGCAGAAGTGAGATTATCTTCTTTGAAACAGATATATCCCCCTTCACCTTGCCCATCAATCTCCACCTATGTGTACTGAACACCTATGTAAGAGTCTCCACCCAATAAGAGTATTCACTCAATAAACTAGCGCACTGCCACGTGGCATGGATTATCCAGTCCCTTCCCACGCCCTTCCTAATGAGAAACCACCCCCTGCTCAAGCAAGGCCTCTCCTGGAGCAGAGGTCTTTATGACGTACAAATTATGTAGTGACAATTGAGCTATAAGCATGACACAGTTATACCCTCCTACTTCCTGGGAGGCTGCATTGAACAATTGCCTGAATGCCACTGCCTGTTTTTTTGTTCTACCGTTATCCTTATAGCATTGGCATCATACTATATTTGGCTTTTTTTGTAATTGACTAACTTCAGCTAGCATAGTATTTTCCAGGTCCAACCACTTCATAAGTTGCTTCCTGGCTTCATCAGTGTATTCCATTATATATATATATATATATATATACACCGGCATTTCTTTATCCATTCTTTTACTGATGGACCTTAGGGCTGTTTCCGACTTCTTGCCACTGTGACCCGTGCCACCACGAGCATGGCAGTGCATATGTCTGTTTATGTTACCCCTCTTAGTTCTTTAAGGTGCATATTCAGCAGAGCTAGGACTGGATCTTATGGGATTTCCATTCCCAGTCTTGTCAGGTAGCACCATATTGCTTTCTACAATGGTTTACCATGTTTACAGATGCACCTAGTGTATGAGTTCTAGTCTTACTGAACCTCTCTCGCATTTGTTGTTTTCTGGTGTGGGTTGTTTTTGTTTTTAATTGGCTGTCATTGTCCATTAAGGTAAATGAGGGCTCATTGTTGTTTTGATTAGCATCTCTTGAATAGATAATGGCCCTGAGCATTTTTTCATGTATTAGTCTTTAGAAAATCTTTTTGGCAGAATTGCTTGTTCACGTCCTTTGCCTACTTTTTGATTGGATCATTGTTTTTATGGTTTTTCCTAGTCGAGGTCCCGATTTTAAAGATTAGTCTTTGGTCCTTGTGTCTTGCTGAAGATCTTTTCCTCATCTGTGAACTCCTTTTTTATTCTTTTGGCGAAATCTTTTGATAAACATGAGTGTCTTACTTTTAGTAGGTCCCAGTCATCTATTTTGTTTTCTCTTGTGTGTGTCCTTCATTAGGTTGAGTAGCATGTCTATGCCCTGCACGAGGGCCCTAAAGTTTGCTCCTGTTTTCTCACTGATGATCTTTAAGTCTTTGATTCATCTTGAAGACTTCTTTTGCCTCAGCATTTTGTTTCCATATGATGACTTAATTTCTTTTACTTTTACCGAATTCATTTCTAAAATGTTTTATGTGTGTGTGTGTGAGCACTTCTTAGTTCATATTCATCTACACGATTCTCTGCTCTATCATTTTAGCATTCTTAAAAATGCTTATCTAGAGGCGTTTTTAACATGATTCTGTTTATCTCCATTTCCTCATATAAGTTATTGTGACTGATGTCTGCTAGTACATGTTGGTTTCCCACACAGACTTGGATTTTGGATTTGCATGGGTACCTTCTACCAGAAGTTTCTCCGGTGACTATTATGTTGATGGAAGCATCCCAGGCATTGTCTTTTGTACAGGCTCCACCCCAGACTTGAGGGTAGTGCCTTCAGTCCAGGCCAGAGATGACCATTTGGGTTGACACTCTCCTTTATGCGTGGAATAGTTTTGAGCCTCATCCTCACAGGTCTGATACTGCCCAGCTAGTGTCACATGAGTGGCCCTTCCCTAACCCAAATGCAGACAGGCCGCTCCACAGAAAACCCAACCTTGGGGAAATAGCAGGGCTGGGGGAGGACAACCCCCCTCAGAAGTATCAGGCTTAACTCACCCCTTGATAGCCATTCCAGCTTTACTGCAGACAGAAAGCTTTGTCCCTAATGGCCATCATGTTTAAAACTCTCTGCCACCAAGTCTGTTCTGAGTGAGCCTGGAGGCCTGGGTAGAACAGCCCCTATTTGCGTCTGAGATTGTAACTCTTTATGGGAATAGACAGACTTGGCTAGCTGCCTCGGAGCAGCAGGTGGTTTTGAACTGCAGACCTTGCAGTTAACAGCCCAACATTTTACCCCTACCCCACAGGGCTCCTGATCATCATGGTTAAAGCCCCTTGATTTTTCCTGATTCCAGCCTCAGTCGCTCTTAATGAAGACTTCCCATCTGCTGCTGAGGAAATTTTCCCTTAAAAAGGTGTTATCGCAGGAGAGAGTCACCACGCCACTCCTGGCAGGCAGTCCCTCATTGACTTTGAACCATTAGGAAGTACTTAAGCACTCACATTTTTATTTTATCGCGTCTGGGATTGTCCCCTGTACTAAGGATGTTCTGGTTACACCGTAGGCTTTTCAATTACATAGCACTCCTCTAGGACAGAGCATAATTTTTTTTTTTTTTGCAGAGTCAGACATTTAAGTGGATTTTATTGTCAGTTTTTTATTGTAGTCATTTTAAAGCCAGCCACTGTTTCTGAAGCCGCCGTTGAGGGTAACTTACCTATTGATGACACAGCTCTATGGTGTTTCATACCACACAGCTTAAGTGTCTGGACATCGTTATTTTTAAAGCAGAGACGTGTGTGTGTGTGTGTGTGTGTGTGTGTGTGTGTGTGTGTTTGTGTCCACCTAAATGTAGTTTTAGGGATCCATATATTTT
>NW_022103907.1:2459956-2466711 GCF_000313985.2 Echinops telfairi | reverse complement strand
TTGCCGGGCATGAAGGAGAAAGCGTTTTTCCTCTGAGTTCATTTTAATGGTGGGGGAGCAATTTGGAGAGGGATAAAAATAATGGCTGTACAACACGAAGAGTATAATCATGGCACTGAGTTACACATGTAGACGTTGTTGAATTGGTGGATTTTTGTGTGTGTGCATTTTTGCCAAAATTGAAAAAAAGATACACGAATAACAATGAGTATGGGGGAAAAGAAAATGTTCTAAAGAGCACTGCGGTAAACTTGCACAACTGGTCTAGACATAATTGAGTTATTGAATTATATGATACATGGATGAAGTGACAATAAACTTAAAAAAATGATTATAACCTAGATAATCCTATGGGATGGTTGTACTCTGTCACCTGGGGTCACTCTGAGATTAAAATCAACTTGACGGCACATAACAACAACCTATAAGTGTATAAAGTAGGCAAATGAAATATTCCATAAGCCCATCACCCGAAGCCTGTTCACCACCAGTAATATTTTGGTGCATTTCCTTTCAGTCTTTTTCTATGCATAGAAGCATGCCTGTATGTTACCCAGTCCCTCATGGGGATGAGATTATACAAACACGTTGTTGACCGTGATAGTCACGGGTGTCATGGGATCTTGGAAGCCCTTTGCTCTCTAGATACTTTGTGGCCCCTCCCTTCTTTATAAAACGTTGAAGCAGTGAGCTTCCACAGTGTCCCTAATTAAACATGTTCCGTGAAGGACAATCTGCTTTAGGATCTCACGGTGCATTGGTGTCACTCCCAATCTTCTGTCCTGAGGCCTGTTACACTAGTTCATGTGCAAACAACTTCTGTTTCCTTCAAACATACAAACATGTTCTGCCCCTCAGTTTTCTCCTCCGTCAAATGGAGAGATGGAATAGGTGGCAAAATACAAGAGAGCCCCATTTTGGCTCAGCTTCCTTCCGCAGCTACTAGCATTGGCACCACCTTCTCCTCATCACAGTGGTACCCAGCCCTCTCCTCTCCTTCCCTCCTGCCTCCTGCTCCATCCTCCCTGCCCTGCAGCAGCAGCAGCACAGGTTCCTGCTATCAGCTCCACGTGACCTGCATCTGGGCTGGTGCAAAGAAGAGAGTTCTCTCTAGAAGTCTTTGGGTTTTAATTAAACATGATACCAGCTAAGCAGCAGTACATATTAACACTTTTATTAAAAACATGGCTAAGGTTCCTTGTTAATCAGGAAGCCACATCTCCCCTTAATGGACAGAATTACTCATTAGATCATTGGAACCAGTTGAGACCTCTTGGCTGTCAAATTTCCCCCTCCGAATGCAAACTCTCTCTGAGTCACATTCCAATTTAAGAATTAACCAATTTTTTATTATTTGATTGCTTATGTAATTTCAGGAAAGGGCACATGGTTTGTTGTGGGCTTTCTGACAACTCCATGGCAAATATAACAATTCAGCATCAAATTAGCAGTGCCGGTTCACATTCATATTTGATTTCTCATCTTTTACGTGCTTTGAAGCACAGCAGATATGACAACTCTGGGAGCACACGCTGAAGTTCCTCCCTCTCACCCCCACCCTGTTAACAGTAGTTGTTTCAGTGGAGTCTGGTTTGTGAGGCTGGCCAGGCTTGCTGCACACCATTCCGGCAACCCACCAGCCAGGAGTTGGATTTCCAAAGACCTTCTAATCTCTTACAACAACTTTTAATAAGAGGCTTGTATTTCCCTGGTATTTTTCTGGTGCTTAAAGAATGTCATTGACCCAGTCTTGTTCCAGATCTTGGAGTAAATGGTATTTTTATGTATGTTTTAAAGTGGGGATTGCTATTAAATGTAGGTACTGGTTAGCCCACAGTCACACCAACTAAGAGTCTGTTGGCAGTTATTGGAATGTCGCTGGACCATTCATCTCTGTGGGGAGGAACTCGGGACTAGTCAGGGCCCTTAGACTCCACCATTATAGGGAATGACACTACACCTCCGGGGACTAACCATATACCTAGAGGTCATAGCCAGGATGATTTCCAAAAGGGTGTTACAAGGAGCGTCCACACATCACATAGTGTTCCTTGTTAAGCCTGTGGTTCTAAAGGTCTTTCTATATCCTTCAACAGCCATAGACTCAGACACTCACAGGGGCAGTTCTGCCCTGTCTGGTGAGGTCACTAGGAGTCAGCATCAAGTTCGTGGCAATGAGTTTGGTTTTGGAGCGTGTTTAGGGAAGGTTTTTTTCTTGATTGGTTTTTAATTTTCCTTGTGGATTAGGTGAAGGTTTGTGGAGCGAATGATCAGTTTTATATTCAAAACATTTATGCACATGTTGTTTCAGTTCATCTATTTAAATCCATCCCTTCAATGCTTATCCCACTTCCTGATAACAATCCTGCTCCTTTCCTAAAACCCTCTGAAAATTGTCCTCAGCGAAATGTTGCCCCTTTGATCTTAAATGCTTGATTATTCTAATGCACGGTGAGCTCAGTTCCAGACCGAACAGGTGACTAAGGGCCATAGCCTTGGGGGGTCCCCCAATATCTATCTGACAAGGAAGCCTGGTCTCTTCCATGATTTTGAATTTTGTTCCATATTCTCTCTCACTCTCTCCAAGACTGTTTAATGTGATCTTTAAGTTGGTAGTAGCTGGGCACGATCTAGTTCCTCTGGTTTCAGGCTGATACGGGTTTGTGTGGTCTATTAGTCCATTGGACCAGTTGTTTCTATATATTTGGGGCTCTTCTTTCCTCAGAATGGAGAGAGACCAACAGTTGCACCTTAGATGGTTGCTCATGAGCACTTAAGACCCTAGCGGCTGCTCACCAAGGTAAGGTGTTGAACAGTGCCTCTCTGAACTGTGTTATGCCAATTGACCTTGGCCTCCCCTAAGACTATGGTCCTGAACCCCCAGGCCCAGGGACCCATTCCTCTAAGGTGTTGCTTATATCTATGAAGTTTTTATAACATCACCCCATTCATGGGCATATTTATAGCAAATATCCTCTGTCAAATATATGCATATGGAATATACTTCAATGTTTCCTCCCACACCTGTTCAGTCTGATGTCTATCCAAGTACCTACCCATACATCACCACAATTTCAGGATTGCGTATAATGGTGTTTGCCTCTGTTGCCTTTTACTCTTGCAAACCTCTCAGTGTCTCCCCCTCCCTCTGTCACTTTTTGCCAGCTTCCCTCTTATTGCACATTGCCTTCCCTTTCACCCAAGTTAACACTGGTGTATCCTCTGACTTCCCCCCCATTCCTGGTATCAACATCTCTTTTGACTTTAAAATAGTGGTCTCCTACAATGTTTGCCCTTTTAAATCGGACACTTTTACCTAGAATAATGTCCTTCAGGTCCATCCATGTCATGAGGTTGTTGTCTTTAACAACAGATTCATTGTTGTCTTTAACATTGTATAGGATCCCATTGTATGTATCTACCCAAGATTTATTTATCGATTCTTCCACCTATGAACATTTAGGTAGTTTCTATCCTTTTGTTATTGTGAATAGTGTGTTTATCTATAAGTGTCATTTTAAAAATTTCTCTATGATTAAGAGATTTTTGCATTGTTTTATTGAAACATGCAGCAAAATATGCACTAATCCAACAATTTGTGCATCTACAATAATTACCATGATTATATTTGTCAAGTTTTACAACCCTTCAAAGTATTCTTTTCCAAATTTGTCCTCCACTATTAATTATTAAATTAGATATTCCTCCACTATTAACCTCAGGATATCTAAGCTTCCCATCGACTTCTTTTTGAGTCGTTGGTGTCAATTTCCCTTCGTGTAGATGATTGTTTGCACTACCATAGTGCTCAAGACGCTATGTTCCAGGCAGATGTTCTTCACTAATTAAGTGAAGCTGTTGCTTGGCTTAAAGATGACTTTGGTTTAAGGTTTACAAATTACCTCAGGGTAATAGTTTCAGGGGGTCCTTCAACCTCAATGGCTCCAGAAATTCTGTCTTTTAGGAGAATTTGAAATTATTAGAGCATTCCGTTATGGTAGTTGGGGGTCATCTAGTTAATTTGGTATTATAGCAAAGGAAGACTTTGTTTATAGAGGCAATGTCTGCGGAGGGGGGGGGCGGTTTAAGTGGCCAAACTTCCCACCACCATGTTAACTCTCTTCTAGGGTCTTGAATATAGCTGCAGTTGGTCCACTTCTGCTAGAGTTCCCTACTAAGTTTAGGATCACATCAAAGGTCCTTAACAGGGTGCAAGATCCTCAGGATGGGCCCTGCTCACCTGTGCTGCCTCCTCCTTTCCTTCATCAGTCCTCAGACACTCCGATATCATATTCTCTCTCTCTCTCTCTTGTTTAAACTCTTTGCCTTCGATTATATTGCTTCCTCAGTTTGGAGCACTCTCTTGGCTTCCGTTATCTTGCTTATTCAGCCTGGAGCACTCTCAAGTAAAGAAAATTGACTTGAGAAAGAGATCTTTGGAAATGTTAAGTGGAGGTTACAGTAAAGCATTCAACTTCTCTGTTGGTTACTATGGAGTCACTAGGTGAAATGGTTAAGTGCTCAGCTTCTAACTAAAGGCGGGTGGTTTGACCCATTCACCAACACCTCAGATGGAAAACCTAATTTCCCACTTCTGAACAATCCACTTTTGAAAGCCCAGTGGAGGACAGTTCTACTCTGACATAGGTAGGGTTGCTGTAAGTTGTAAGTGACCAGATGGCTAGTAGTTTGTCTGTTTGATAGGCTACTTAGAAGTATAAAGTGTTGCACTGAGATTCTATTAAGGGTGATGCAAAAATTCAGGAATGATGATGGTTTAGCAATAGGATAAACTTATTTAATGTCACTAAACTCTACATAGAAAGCTTTTTGAAATGGTGAATATTTTGTTCCCTACATACTTACCACAATATATATATGAATGTGTGTATGTATGAATGGAGCCCGAATGGTTATGTGTTGGGCTGCAAATTGCATAGTCAGCAGTTCAAAAGCACCAGTAGCTCCTCAGGAGGAAAACTGAGCTTTCTACTCCCATAAACAGTTACAGTCTCAGAGACGCATTTTGGGTGTCTATGAGTCAGCATTGACTCAGGGTAAGTGAGGTTATATGCATGATGCATGATGTAGGAGTGCAAAGTACCAAGACTTAAGCTGTGGACCCCAGACTCAATTCAATGTCAGGCAGTTGAAACTACCAATGGGGATATATGGAGAAATACACACAGCTAAGACAGAACTTGTATTAGTAACTGGAGGGGAAAAAATCTCACAAAAGGTGAGGAAGGTGGCCAGTCTAATTGGAGGAGAAGAAAGGAAAAAAGAAAACCACAATAGTGTATGATTGCAAGTAAGAGGAGGGAGAAAACAGTTGTTGAGTGTTAGTAAATGTCAGACGCATGTTAGGTGATTTATATGCATATAGTTGAAGACCACACCTGAGGCTCATACTCTCTCAAATATGACACCCCACCAGTGATTCCAGTGCCAAGTGTTACAGAGAGCTCAAAAGGATGAATACTGCAAGCCATTATTTAATCTACCTATCAGAAACAACTAGTAACTGTGAAGCGATGAGAAACTGTTGAAGTGAGGTCTAGTTTTTATCAAATACATATTTAATCATTTTGATGTATAGTAAATGAATCACTGAGCTAGAACCAGAGTGATTTTATTCCCAACTCTTATATTAACTAGAAAAATAAAAAATGCATTTGGATTCAATTTCTACAACTAGGAAATGAAGTAGATTATTTAGTCATCTGGTCCACCAGCTCTTCCTGGAGTCCATAATTTTTACCAATGAATGTTGCTAGTATGCATTTGTATACTCGTGGGACAGTACTATGTGAGGCAGATACACTCCATGCACGGAAGCAAGAATAGTGTTTGGAACATAGTAGGCACTGGATACATAGGTTTTTTTGGTTTGGTTTTTTTTTGTTTTTTATTTATTTTTTGGATACATAGTTGTTAAAGAAGTGAACAAATAAATCCAAATAATTTTATTGACATAAGGCAAATATATAAGTATTGTCTTATTAGCTAGAAACTTGCATCCTTTGAGATGGTGCATGTGTTAAAAATTACATTTTAAAATTAGCTGAGGTAAAAATCTATTCATTACGAAATAGTTAAATCAAAATAAAGTGACTATTCACATATATCTTCGATAGAAAAGTGCATGACACTAGAGTTAAATTGAGGAATCGTAGGAGTAGGATACAATGGGGTAAAGAATGGTGAGAATCAGGAAGATGTAAGTCAATTTAAGTCTCTGTTAAATAGCTGAAATACTACTGGTTGGGCATGATGTCAGTATAATTAAGAAAACAAATCCAGACCACAGCAGCCTAGCGATGGAGGCCATTTGAGATTGCACTAAGGCCTGGGAGGATACCCACCAGCTGCCAGAGTCATTTCTGACTCATAGTGACCCTGTAGGGCAGATTAGAACTGCCGCTTTAGGTTTTTGAGGATCTAAATGTTATGGGAGCAGAAAACCTCATCTTTCTCCCCTGGTGGGAGGATGCAGATCATATGTATAGGTATGGGTATGTGTACATATGCATGTATGTGTACACCGATATATTTATCTTTTATTTTTAGAAAGACATCTTTTTGTCTGACTATAAATTGGCCTTTGTGGTCAAACACTTTGATAATACAAAAATGTAGAAACAAGAAAATAGACCATAATCCTATCCAATAGCAATGACCTGTTTTACTCTGTTTTTTTAAATCATTTTATTGGGGGCTCATGCAACTCTTCTTACAATCCATACATACATCAG
>NW_022103907.1:2456853-2458442 GCF_000313985.2 Echinops telfairi | reverse complement strand
GCTCTAACTACGAAAATATTTGATTTACAAATAAGGAATCCTACTTCGCGGAATTTCATTTATCACGGTAGGGTCTAGAACCGATTAACCATGATGAACGAGGGTTCACTGTATGCATATTTACATATGTACATGCCTGTATTTATGCCTCTATAAATGCCCTTTGCATACTGGTTCTTTCAGCTATTTCCTTTTTACTTCCCTCTTGTCCCACCATCATGTTCAGCCTTCATTCACGGCCTTCATTTGGGTTTAGTAATTCCTTGCTGCTACATTGCCCTTGATTGAGCCCCACTAAGCATCCTATGACCTGCAAGCTGAGACTAATTTAGTCAGTCATTACCTGTTCACCCATGTGGTGAAGTAAAATCATGTGATATGGCTCTTCGATCTTTGTCTTTGTTACTCCCGCCAAGTGATTGGGTGTGACCATGCAAATAAGGTATGTAAAACACTTATAGAAGGGATTGGTCAGCTTTGCCATTCCACTGGGTATATAAGTAAGCCACTTCAGAAGTAGATTTCTCCCTCCTTCAGAAGATGGAGAGTCACAGTCTAAAGTGGCTGAGGCAGCAGAAGCCACTGCATCAAGACCATGAGGCATAGCAGAAGAGGAACAGCATGGAGACCCTGAGTAGTGAATTTCCTGGGCCATGAAATAAGGCAGAGGCCAAGGGACTGTGTGGCTAAGAGTTCAGGGATTAGAAAGAGGCATGCCTGCCAGCATGGCTGAGAAGAGGTGTTGTGGACCAAAGAACTGTATCCTTCACATTTTATAACTGTTAGCTTCCTTACTAAGCCCATAATCATGAGTATTGTCTTTGAATTCTGTGTGGCTACTGCAACAAATTATTGATCCCACCAGAGAAGTAGAGTGCTGACAGAGGATGGTTGGTGTCAAAAAGGGGTAAAGAAGGATGGAGGGTAGAGCTTGACCTTGTAGCAATTGGGCTTGGGATGGTCTGGAGTTGGATTCTTCTCTCCTTTGTGTAGCCATCCCCTCAACCAATAATCAAGAGAGCCAGTTCTAACTTGTTAACTCTCCACAGCCCTGCTGCACTGTCTTGCTTGATTAGTGCTCTAAAAGAGAAACCCCACCAATGGGTGGTTTTAACAAACACATTCATTGTCGTACCCCTTAGGAGACTCGAAGTCCAGAATCAGGGTGTCAGCTCTAGAGGAAGACATTCCTCACAGTGTCAACTCTGGAGGAGGGTGCTGGTCTCTTTTGAGCTTCTGCTCTTAGACAATCTTCACGTCCCTTGATGCTTGTCTTCTCGCCTTTGCTTCCCTTTCTAGTTTATCTACTCTCTTCTACATCTCAAAACCGAATGAATTGATGTACACCTGATACTAATCCTGTCTCATTAATCTAACAAAGACAATCCATTCCCAAATGGGATTGTAACCACAGGCATGGAGGTTACATGTTTCAAGGAGACACAGTTCAATCCCTAAGAGCCACCTTCTAGGAACCAAGCACTGAGTTCAATTGTCTAGACTCCTCAAGTGTGTGTACTCACTGCCATGGAGTCCATGTTGACTTGTAGTGGCTCCTGTGGGTTTCTGAGACAGTAACTGTTTACGGG
>NW_022103907.1:2425391-2456520 GCF_000313985.2 Echinops telfairi | reverse complement strand
AAAGCCTGTTGCTGTTGAGTTGATTCTCACTTAGAGTGACCCGATGTATGTCAGGGGAGACTGGGTTCCATCGGGATTGTAATGGCTGACTTTTCAGTGAAAGTGCTCCAGGCCTTTCTTCATGGGTACATCTTGGTGGACTGAACCTTGAAACCTTTGGGTTGGCATTCTTGCATTTGTACCACTCAGGAGCCCCATCCATCTCTAAAGGATTGCTTTATCTCGTTAGACATGTTTCACTCACTTCCTCAGCTTTAACATTTATAAAATACTTTTACTTGAAAAAAAATTTTTTTCTTACTCTTCCTCCCTCCCTCCACCCCCCAAGCCTATATCATATCACAGAGCAATCTCAAATAGCACATAACACATGTCAGCATGTTTGGATGAGCCCTCAGTGTGCCCTGGCTTCCAACTGGGCTCACTCTGAGACAAAGCTCTACGTTAGCCAAATTGGAAGTGTTTTCAAATATCTGAACAGCAAGAAGAAAAAGTGGAAAGCCATCTTAATATTTTCTATTATTGATTTATTATGCTTCATGGAATATAAATATTCAAATACCCATCTACTTGGCATCACAAAGAAGAGACATCTGGATGAAGGATTCGTTTTCACTTTCCACCCAGATGTTTTGACAGCATCAAAAGATAGATTTAGATGCATGACTTCCTTTCCATTTAAAATTATTTCTTATAATTTCCCTGTTCCTTTCATTTCTTCCTTTTGCATTTTTGTCAGACTGCACTTTGCCAGCCTCCTTTGGCCCCCTCCCCTGTTTTTGTTTATAAAAAAATAACCAAAAATGGTCCCAACTTTCCTGTGTTCTTTTGGGGCAAGTAAGAAGGAAAAGAGGATCCGCATAACCCCTACCCATTACCACACCCACACCCATACCCACATTCACAATGTTGGTGGTGTGTTAGTGAACATTTAACAACTGGATCTGGAATGGGGAAGAAGGGAGACCACATTTTCAGTTTTTGCCTATTTTCAGGCTGTAAATCTTCCCATCATGGCCAATGTTCAGATATTGACATGAGTTTACTGAATGTGGAATTGGGAAGAGGTAAACAGATCACATTACTATGAAGTATTTCCATCACACAGAAATAATATGTATGTGAAGAGGTTTATAAAGTGATGAAAAAATTCCATTATCTTTTCATTTCTGTTTTCCATCAACATTTTGAAGCCCTCTTCTATACCTATATATCCTTAAAAGCAAAAATACTAGTGAAACAAGTAGAAAGTGGTGAGTTTTGTGCATTTATTACCTTTACTTTTAGTTCCTGTTATGAATTCAGGATTTCACTCCCCTTGACACTATTGACTTTGGGGCTGGGTAGCTTTTGTTGTTGCCTGAGACAGTAGCACCCTCCTCCCCACAGTTGTGATAATCGAACAAAGGGTTTTCAGATAGTGACACGTGTCCCCTGAGGTGCAAAATCACGTTTATAAAGCACTGACTTCATTGCAAATTTGTATAATTTATTATTATTAATCATGGCTGTGTTTAACAGTCTGTTTTCAAAAATCCTGAAAATGTAATAGTTGCTAGTACTCACTTTACAACCCACAATACCTCCCACAGAGAAACTCCTCTTGAAAATGTAGTAGTTCTTCTTAGTCACATGCTGTATTAGAAGAAGTAGAGAGAAAGCTTCAGCTATGCTTTCTGAACTTGTTTGTTTCTACATTTAATTACTGGATTGGTTTCATTCCTAACGTTCAGAGCCGGGTCTTCCTGACCTAGTTTGCTGCTGTCCCTCTGAATCAGAGTGTCTTGTCTGCCTGCTTCTTTGTCTTCCAAAGGAGATCTTGGGTGGTCCACAGTCCTAGAATCCCTTCTACCCTAAACATAAGGTTCTGCTCCAACACACCGAGAACCTCCTTTCCAGACACGCCAGCTTTGGAGTGAGAGGGAAGCGATGGGAAACGAAGGGAAAACCCAACACACCAAAAACAAGGCGATTGCAATGATCCCAACTCAGCAATCCTATGAAAATAAAGGTAAAGAATAGAGAACAGAGAGAAGGCTAGGGGAATGGAGGGAAGGAGCCACTAGAGTTGAACAGGTGATCCAGATGAGGAACAGTTGACTCCCCAGTTCTCCTAGAGCCTATGCCTTGGGCCAAAAAGCCTTAGCCTCTCCTGCCTCTATACTCCAGGCAGACGCTGGAGTAAAATTCACTAATTAATCTGTTAATTTGAGATAACCAGAGGACACTGCTATATGGCGGCAATTAGTTGGCCTTCTCCTTCCCCTTCCAACATAGGAAAACGGCCTCATCTTTAGTGAGGCCACATCTCTTGAGGTAGTTTTTAAGGTGTTCTGCTAAAGGGAGTGCTATATAGATGATGGGAGCTAGGTAGGCACACTGCCTCATTGTTTGAGGAACCAGAGTAGAAGGCAAGTAGTCTGCGAACCAGAGCCTGTCTTTCTGTTGGTGTTTATAGCCCTACGTGCATACAATAGGTGTACCTTTGTGATTGATTACCTTTATTCCTCATGATGATTTCTGGGTCCTTCCATGTCATTGCTGTTTTTTGGTCTCATCGCCATTTTTTAGGGATGCATAATATTCCACTGCATGTGTGTACCATAGTTTCTTTATCCATTCTTCAATTGATGAGCATTTGGGCTGTTTCCAGCTACTTGCTATTGGGAACTGAGCTACTGTGAACATGGAGAAGCATACGTCTGTTGTGTTCTTTCTGTTGCTTCTTTAGGGTATCTACCCAGCACAGGTATTGCTGGGTTGTGCGGCATTTCTGTTCCCAGTTGTTTTAGGTAGCACCATATTGCTTTCCACAATGGTAGTCCATATTGACAAGCCCATCAACAGTGTAGAAGAATTGCAATCTCCCTGCACCCTTTCCAGCATTAGCTGTTCTGTGTTTTTTAAATTGGGCTATTGTGTGTGTAAGGTGATATCTCATAGTTTTGATTTGCATCCTTCAGATGGCCAGTGATGGTGAACATCTCCTCATAAGTTTGTTAGCCATTCAAGTATATTCTCTGGTGAATTTTCTGTTCAAGTACTTTGCCTGCCTTTAATTGGTCTACTTGTTTTTTACTTGTTGATGTGTTGTAGAATTCAATATATTTTAGTGATTAGCTCCTTTTCCATGGTGTCCTTGCTAAATTTTTTCCCCAATCTGTAGGTTCTTACTTAACTATTTTGATGTGCATACATGTCTTCTTTTTTAATAGGTCCCAGTCATCTCTTTTGTCTTCTGCTTTCTGGGCTTCCATTGTTATACTTGGTACTCTGTTCATGCCCAGAAATGAGTCCTTACATTTGTTCCAGTTTTCTCATTGATGATCTTTATAATTATGAAGAAGACATTTAGTTATCTAATCCATCTTGAGTCGTTTTGTGCGTGAGGGAGTTGTGGATTCTCTTTCATTCTTTTGCAGGTGTACGTAGATCCAGGTTTCCAGCATCAGTTATTGAATAGGCTGTCTCTTAACCATTTAATGTTTGGGTCAATTGTTGAAAATCAATTGACTGTAGGTGGATGTTTTATTTCTGGGCTTTAAATGTTCTGTCCTATTCATCTATGTACCTATCATTATGCCAGTGCCAGGTGTTTGGACTGTCGTGGCTGCTGCAGGTTTTGAGGTTGAGTAATAAAAGGCATCCTACTTTGATCCTCTTTGAGGAGTTCTTATCTTCTTTTTCTCCCCTCTCTATGAAGTTGGTAATTTTTTCCCCACTTCTTTAAAGAATTAAGTTGGGATTTGGATCGGAATTGCATTGTATTCATAGATTGTCTCAGGTAGTATTCTGGATAGTCATTACAAGTTGGCCTGCAATCCACAAGTTGAGCAGTTCAAATCCACTAGCAGCTCCTCAGAAGAAAGATGCGACTTTCTCCTCCCATAAAGTTAGTCTCAGAAGCTCACAAGGCCAATTCTTCCCTGTCCTAATGGGTGGCTGAGTCAGTATTGATCAATGAGAGGGAGTGAGTTTTAGGTAGTATTCCCATTTTCCCTATATATTATCCTGTCTATGGATATGGACTATTTTTCCATTTGTGTAGGTCTCTTTTGGATTCTTGTAATAGTGTACAGTAAATTTCTTTGTACAGGTCTCTTGTTTCTTTGGTTAGGTTTATTCCTGAGTGTTTAATCTTTTGTGTGACTCTTATAAATGGTGTTGTTTTCTTGATATATTTTTTTGACATATTTTAGTTGGTACACAGAAATCTGATTGATTTTTGTTTGTTAATCTTGTATCTTGCCACTTTACCAAATTCCTCGATGTTTTCGACAATCTTTTTGTGGAATCCTTGGGGTTCTCTCGATATAAAATCATATCGTCTGCAAATAGTGAGAGTTTCAATTTTTTGCCTAATTAAATTCCTTTAATTTCTTTATATGGTCTAATGGCTCTGGCTACCACTTCTATCATGATATTGAATGAGTGTTGATAGGGGGGCATCTATGTCTATTTCCTGTTCTCAAGGGAAATGTTTTCAGGCCCCCCTCCCATTGAGCATGATGTCAGCTGTTGGTTTTACATATATGACCCTTATTATGTTAAGGAGTTTCCTCTTTAGTCCTACTTCGTTGAGTGTTTTCATCAGAAATGGGTGTTGGAGCTTGTCAAATGTCTTCTGTTTCTATTGATATGATCACGTGATTCTATTCTTTACCTTTTTAGTGTGGTGGGTCACAGGAATTGTTTTTCTGATATTGAGTGATGTTTGCATCCCTGATATGAAACCCACTTGGTCATGGTGTATTACTTTTTTGATATGTTGTTTAATTCCGTTGGCCAAAATTTTGTTGAGAAATTTTACATCTATGTTCATGAGAGATATTGGTCTAAAGATATTTCTGCATTTGTTGGGTCTTTTCCTGGTTTTGATATTAGGGAGCTTTATGGAATGAGTTTGTGGTTTCTTGTCAATTTATATATTCTGGAATCATTTGTGCAGAATTGGCGACAGTTCTTTGGTGAAAGCTTTGTAGAATTTTCCTGTGAAGCCATCTGGTCCTTGGTTTTTCCTAGCTGGAATTTTTCATTATTTCTTCTTTTGTTATGGTTATATTGGGGTTTTCTATTTCCATCTCTGTTAATGTGGGTATATGGTATAGTTATAGGTTTTTGTCCATTTTTCATAGGTTTTCAAACTTGTTGACGCACAGCTTTTCACAGAAGTTTTTTTTTATTCATTATATCATTTGGATCTGTTGTGGTGTCTTATTTTTCATCTCAAATCTGAGATATTTGCATCTTTTCTTTCTCTGTCTCTGTTAAGTCTGTCAGTGGTTTGGCAATTGTGTTCATCTTCTCAATTTGCCAACTTTTTTATTGGTGATTTTTCTATTGATTTTCTGTTTTCCAGTTTCTGCTATACTTTTTATATCTTTTCTTCTGTTGGTGGAGGGTTTATGCTGTGACCTTTGTTCTAGATGTTAGAGGTGTTTCTATAAGATGTTGATTTTGTTTTTTTCATGTGTGCATTGATTGCTAGAAATTGCTCAATGATAACTGATTTTGCAGTGTCTTAAAGGTATTAGTATGTTATTCCTTATTTCATCCCTTATTTAATCCATTACCCAGACTTTTAAAGTAGTATATTATTCAGTCTCCATGTGTTTGTATTTACATTCCTGTTCTATCATTGATTTCCAGTTTTAAAATGTTGTGATCTGAGAAACTGGCTTGTAGGATTTCAATGTATTTGAATTTGTTAAGCCTTGTTTTGCAGCATAGCATGTGGTCTACTTTAGAGTGTGTGCCGTGTGCACTGGAGAAAGCATACTTTGTTATTTTCAGTTGGATTGCTCTGTATATATCTGGGAGGTGGAGCTGGTTGATTGTGTTGTCAACTCTTGTGTACTTTGAGTTTCTTTCCTGATCTATCTTTCCTTGGAAGTGATGGTTTGATGTTCCCTATTATAATTGTTGAGTTGCTGATTTCTCTCTTCAACTCTGTTGGGATATGGTTGATATATTACAAGGCTTATTTATTAGGTATGTATATATGTCAATTATGACTGTATGTTTCTGGTCTATTGATCCTTTGGTTTTGAGTCATATATTTATATATGAGTTTAAGGTGTGTCTCTTGTAGGACATATATTGTTGGATCTGTGTTCTAGTCTTGTCTGCTACTTTGTGACTATTGGGTTATGCAGTCCATTAACAGTGTTATTATTGATGTGTGGACTTGTCATTTTTCTGTATTTGTGTTTGGTTCCCTTCTTTCTCTCCTTCTGTGTGTGTTAGGGGGTGGGGGTGTATTTATTGGTATTTTTGTTTCTCATCTAGTTCTGTTTGTTGGGTGTTGTTGTCATTGTGTTGCTTTCTGAGTGGTGTTATCTTGTGTGATGCTCTCAGCTATGCATGCTGATGCTGATTTTCTGACCATAGTATCAGGATAGTATTTATTGTATTCTTGCTAGTATTTATATTAATTCCTTTAGTTTTCCCTTGTTTGAGCTACCTTTATTATGCTTACATATTTGAGAGATAATTTATAAAATTCTTGATTAGCAGAGATTTTTTTCCTTCATAGTTTGGTATATGTTGCTCCTTTGTGTTCTTGCCTGCATACTTTCTGTTGAGAATTCCAAGCTTATCCTTATCAGCTCTCTCTTGTAGGTGCCTATTCTTTTTTCCCCTACCTGCCCGCAAGATTCTCTCATTTACCTGCAAGAAGGACCATTCGATTACAAAATGTCTTGATGTTTTCCTCTGGGGGTCTATCCTATTTGGGGGTTCTCAAAGCCTCTTGAATAGTTATTTTCTCTTCCTTTGGGATATCAGGGGAGTTTTCTTCCATGAATTCTCACATTCTTCTTTGTAGGGTTTTTTTTAAACTTCTTCTTGCTCCAGGATTCTTATGAGGCATAGATTGTTTCTCCTGGTTGTGTCCCACATCATTCTCAGGCTTTCTTAGGACTCTTTTGCTTTTGGGTTAATGATTGCTTCATTTGTCAGGTACAGAGTGATTGTCTTTGAATTCACTGATTCAATTTTCCTTTTCTTCCATTCCAGTCCTCAGATCTTATACTATGTTGCTCATTTCTGTTATCTCATTCTTTGTCTCCTGGGATTCCTTTGGGTGTGAAGTGTTTATTTTCTCAATTTCTTCTGTTGTTTTTATGTGTTGCTCATATTTCATGAGGAGTCCTAAGCATCATCCAGGGCCTCTTTTTCAGAACATCCCATTAGGGTTAGGTGATTTTCAACTGTCTTTCTTCATTTTACTTTCAGGTGGAATGGGGTTGACTGCTATTTCCATGGCATATTAATGACACTGTGAGTGATATGTGGGCTACTAGCTTGTGTAGGGGTGGTTAGTCTTTTTAAATTATGGGAGAGTAGTCTAACATTAGCCAATAATCATCCAATGGAAGGTGAAAAAAAGTGGAGAGAGATGAATAGGAAGGGAAAGTAGGGACAGGGAAGAAGCAAGAGAGGAGGGTATAAGTAATAGTAGTAGCAATAAGTGACCTTTTGGAAAGATTGTAAAATATTGGGGGGGGGCGGTTAAGAGATATAATAAGACTTAATGGTTAACATGAGAATGTATTGCACTAGGAGAGGAAGAGCAAAAGCAGAAGGTAATGGTGAGTAAAGCAGGAGAAGGGTATGTGCTAATAAACAGCCTGGGAGAAGTGTGTGTGTGTGTGTGTGTGTGTGTGTGTGTGTGTGTGTGTGATGTAGTATAATTGAAAGTGGGAATAGAAAGGAAAAGGAAATAGAGAGGAGAGGGGGAGGAATGATCAAGAGGGTTACAGGGACCAGAGAAGAAAGAGGGAATATTGGGTGGAGAGAGTAAAAAGGGGTGGGGGGGTGGCGCTGATGGGGACTTGGGGTGGGTGTGGTTAAAGAGTTCTCTTGCTATGGGAGTATGCACATAAGTGAGTCTGTACTCTTAAAGGCCTGGGTTTACCTGTATCTGGGATGCATTTTTGCTTGCTCAAGGGAGAGTTCACTCAGAGGGCCTGTGAGTTTTAAAAAGGGTTGAGGGGTACTGTGAGTCTAGAAGAAGTTGGTCTACAGGTTAAATATTACAGTTGAACTAAGAGGGAGTGTGTGTCATGTGGCTCTTCCACAATAGCCTCAGCAAGGTGAGAGCCTTTACTATGGGATTTGGACAGTGTTTGGAATGGTAGCATTCTTGTATGGAAGCTGTGTGCTGTCTGACCAGTGATGGGAGCAGGAGATGCTGGTGCACTTCAACTTGAAAGTAAGAATCTGATTGGGGTGGGTGAACGTAGCCTGTGTTTCCTAGGAGGTTCACACAGTTGCAGAGGGGTGAGGCTGAGCGAAAAGAGGCCTTAGGAACCAAAGAGGTATGTGGATTAGCTTACAATGAAATAAAAGTAAAATGCAAACCCTAGAAGCAAAGATAGACTGTGTGTTGAATGCATACTATCCTGAAGCATGTTTGGTTTGGTGTGGTGAAGGAGTTCTGTTGCTGTGGGAGAACGAACATGGATGGGTCTGTGTCTTCAGGTGCCTGGAGTTGCTTGTCCTATGAGGATTCTTTGCCAACCTTTCCCACGAGTCTGTGGTCCACACCAGGTTTCCGGGACTGGTGAGGTAGGGGTCTTGGCTTTGTGGGTTGGGATGACCATGTTCTTGCTGAGGGAAGGTATGTGTAGCAGTCAAGGCTGCCAGTCAGTTGTAGGGGCTGGAGATACTTGTGAGTTCTGAAATAATAATTTAGCTGGGGTAGGTGCAGTCTTCCTGTGAATGCCTGGGAGGTTTATGTAGCTGTAGTGGGTTGTGGCCTCTGGAAGAGAGACTATGGGCACCAAAAAAGGATCTAGATACATTTACAACCAGATAAACGTAGATTGTCAAGGACAAGGAGCAATGGACCTGCCCTTGGTTTGGGTGAAGGATACTCCTCCCTTCTTGGCTTTAACTTAAAGAGCCATCCACCAGGTGTGGGGGTGGTGTGGGGATTGGGGTAGGGGAGGCAGGCTTGGAGGGGGAAGCACAGAGAGAAAGGGGGTGAAGGGAAACTGGGAATCTACTAAAGTGACAAATTTGGTTACTTAGACTGCAAGGAAGACTGCCCCAGGCTTTCCAAACAGTCCACTCTCCACATTGGGATTCTGAGGGTCAGCAAGGTGAGGAACTTTGTTGGGTAGGCTGGAGTGTGGCTTGTGATCAGTTCTCGAAGGATGGCCTGGCTGCTGCTGACAGTGAGCAGTCAGGTGGCTCGGTCAGTGTTGTTAAACTCTGACTTTCTCCTAAACGAAAGATAACGGAAACAAGCAAACCAACAAACAACAACAAAAAACTCGATGCACTTCACTTTCAGGTTGAGCACTTGGGTTCCAGAAACAAGGACTCTTTCCTGCTGGGTTCGCTCCAGGATTCCCAGAGGGCCTCCTCCTGTGGGTGCTACCCAGTGGCCATTCCCAGGTCATCCTGAAGATGTTTATTTTAAATGCATCTGCAATATCTTTTTTCCAAATAGCATAGGATTCATAGGTACTGGGGGGTTAGAATTGGTAAGAAAACTATTCAGCCCACCTTTGAGTCAAAAGCATGGTGGTAGGTGTGGTTTTTCTTCAAACCACTGCAGGTGCCTTAGGAGGGGGGAACTATTTCTCCTGTTCCATAAATCATCAACTTGTCTGACCACCTAATGCAAAAGCCATCCCAAAAGTGAGGAGAAAAGAGCCTTTGTGACCTTTAGTCATTGTTCTCTGTAGGTGGAGGAGCTGCATATTTGGGGGCCTTCTCTTTCCACCAGAACCATGTTGTACAGGCAGCCTTGAACACCTTCACCAAGAGGGGGCTTCCCACTCTGAGTGGGCAGTCTGTTTAAATAAGAGCAGGGCGTGGGGCAGCCAAGAGTTGAGAGAGATGGCCCGAGCCCGATCTGAGAGAAGCAGGGGGCTGAGTGCCAGCCTCCACTGTGCTCCACAGCCAAGCGGCAAGATAATGTGGCTAAAGTTGGCTTAGGCTGGGCTGGTGGAAATCCAGCAACAAGGATAGTGATTAGGAGAGAGGTGAGGCTAACAAAGGGACCTGGAACAAGCAAAAAGGTTTTTCTGAGACCCCTCTGAACACTTGAGGAGTCATCAGTGTTACTCAAGGTTCCTGGCTTCTCCCCCTTGGGCTCCTCCCTGACAAAAAGACAATGTTTCTCCATGTTAAATGTTAGTGGCCATTACATTATATCTGAGTGTGAGAAGGATCATAAGCCAAAGAAGGATAATCAAATAGACCTGGCAGAACACATCACAGAGTGGATTCGGGTTCTGAAGAAATGCTAGTGACAGCCCAAAAGGTTTGTTCCAGCACTGAAGATGCTGCACTGGCCACTGTGCAGGGAAGACAGTGTGCTATACATAACGTGGGTATAGTGGTTGATGATTTCTGAGAAAAAAGAGCATAGTTTTCTTTCTTCTCCTCCCAATCCTGCACCCTCTCCTTCCATTCCTTTCTCTCGCTCTGCCTTTCCAGTTCTCCTCCTTGGCCTCACTCTTCTATCTGACCTTTAGCATGTAAAATTCCAAACCATCTCAGAGGCATTGCTTTGGAGTGCTTTGCTTTTTTTCTGCCTTTTGAAATTCTGGCAGGGCCCCGCCCTCACCTGTTCTTCTCTGTTGTTTGCTGTTCTTCCCTCTCTCATGCCATCAACAAGAATGCCTCGGGGATTCTGTGGTGTGATTGGGAGAAATTTGAAGCCTTCTACCCCACAAAGAGTTAGAGTCTTGGAAACTCTGCCCTCTAGGGTCACGATGAATTGGAGAGCAGAGTTTGAGTGAGTGAATGAGTGAGTGAGTGAATGAGTGAGTGAGTGAGTGAGTGAGTGAGTGATGTGTTTAAAGACGTGGCCACCTCCCTGTGGCCTAATTCCAGCCCTCCGCCATGCCATGTCTCTCTGTCTTACTGTTGTGCTTCTATATCTTGTCCACCCTGGCTATGGCTGGTGGGATGCTTTGCTAGCCAAGTGTTCTTTGAGATGCAAAATGTAAGCAGTGCTTTAAGTGCTACACTCGTCTTTCAGTGATTCCAAAGGAAGGGGAAAGAATTCAGGATTTCAGAATGAGGACCTCCAGAGGACCTGTGGAGTGAACTTGCTGTAGATGACCCGTCCATTAGTGTTTATCTTTTATGTGGTGTTTTCTGGATTTGAAAGCACACCTTTGGATGTAAAACATGTTCCACTTGTGTGCGTGACTTGAGTGCCACTGAAAGTGAATCAAAGGAGCCGGTGGCGCTGTGAGCTAGAAGTCGGAATATCAACCACAAGGTTGGTGGTTTAGACACTCCAGCTACTCCTCTGGAGAAAGATGAGGCTGTCTGTCCTCCTAAAGATTGACAGTCTCTCCAGGACGGATGAGCCCTATAGGACCAGTGGTGTGAGTGGCAAAACAGGGAGGGTAAAGGGAGAATGGGTAGGAAAGAGGGAACCGATTACATGGAACTGTGTGTGACCTCCTCCCTGGGGGACAGACAACCGAAAAGTGGATGAAGGGAGACGTCGGACAGGGCAAGATATGACAAAATACCCATTTATAAACTATCAAGGGCTCATGCGGGAGGGGGGAGCGGGGAGGGAGGGGAAAAATGAGGACCTAATGTCGGGGGTTTAAATGGAGAGAAAATGTTTTGAGAAACGATGTACAAATGCGCTTTCCACAATTGATGTGTGTATGGATTGGGATAACAGTTGTATGAGCCCCTAATAAAATGTTAAAAAAAAAAAAAAAGAATGAAACCTGGTTTGTAAGAAATTCTGAAAAAAAAAAAAAAAAAAAAGATTGACAGTCTCCAAAACCCATTATAAGGTCACTGTGCATTGACATTAACGCTACGGCAGTGGGATTGGGGTTAGTTTGGGATCAACTAATCGGAGCTTGGCGGTGCAGTGCTTAAGTACTCAACGAACTAACCAGAAGGTCAGTGATTTGAACCCACCTGCTTCTATAAGAAAGATATGCCACGCTGCTCCTGTAAAGACTGCAGCCTTGGAGACCCGGTGGGGCAGTTCTACTCTGTCCTGCAGGGTCATGATGAGTCGACATCCACTTAAGTCAGTGGGTTTGAGATTGGTAGACTAATTAATTCAATACAAATGAGCCACCAATTTTCAAGAAATGAAAATCTTATAAAACCACCAGTAACGTTATACTTAGAGTAATTAAATTGCCCCATGATTAAGAATGCACTCATTCTTCTTCAAGTGGCTGTGAGTCATGATAGTGCACAACAGTTACTCTTGCCCTGGAGGTATGCAAGCGTTGGCTGAGAAAGTTCTTTCAAAGACACGCCAGATGAGGCAGCTTTCACGGTGGCTGCTTGGTGTTCGGAGGGTGGCTCTCCTATACCGGACTCAACAGTGTCCTATTCCCTGGCACAGTGAGCCTTTGACTGGATGACCTCAGAAACCCTTCTGGACTGGCCATTTTAACAAGTATAGTTAACAAGTACAAGGTACTTGCCATTCTGTCCAAGAGTTGCTACCTATCTGGCATGAGAATTAACTCCTCCCTGGCATTTAATTCTGGAATTTATAGACGTACTTCGTGCCAAGTCTGCAGATTGATTAGACCCTTTGGATCTAGGCAACACTCTGAAAAAGACACTTTCTTCCTGCATGAAATGGAGACTGAGCCACTTCCCATGCTCCTGTCATCACCGACAAAGCCCCAACTGTGTCCCACAACGATGGAGGTAGCCATGGCTCTGCAACACCGTTGTCTGAAGGCAGTGGTCTGAAGTCTTTCTGAGACCTGTAAGGAGCCCTGATGGCAGACTGATTATGTTTTGGGTTACTACCTGCGAAGTCAGCAGTTCCAAACCACCATCTGCTCTGTGGGAGAAAGATGAGGCTTTCTACTCCTATAAAGAATTACAAACTCAGAAACTCGCAGGGGCAGTCCTAGCCTGCCCTTCAGGGTCTCTCTGATTTGGTATGGACTTGGTGGCAGTGCACGAGTGAGCCTTCTGAGACCTGCAATGTTAAACGCAGAGTTACAAAGCCCCAAATAGAAATTCCAGGATTTCAGAGGCCTTCTGCATCATGAGATTATAACATGACCTTGAGCATGTTGCTCCTGTCTCCTCTTTGTTCTGACTCAGACAACCACACCATTCCCTTTTTGCTTGGGAAGCTCCCATAAAGCAGAGGGTTGGACTGGGAGTGAGTCTCTCCACTTGCCCAGCATATGGCTCTGGGACATCAATGGCTGTGTGTCCTACGCATGTACCTCCCTTGCCATTCATGCCACAGCAGACCCCTTCTCTCTCTCGACCTAGAAAACACACCAGGGACAGCACTGAGAGCATTGGAACAGCTCTCATTTATAAATAGGCATAAATCATTGCTAGTTTCAGTAGTTTATGATTGGTAGCAAATTACTTGTGACATTCTTCACCTATCCCCACTCCATGGTTGAAAACTACAGAACCAGATGATAAGATTTCATCCACTTCTAAACATCTCAAATCACATGTGTGTGTTCAGCCTATGTAAATGTAAATGTTGATGACAATGAGACCAGATGTAAACAAAGATAAGGAGCCCAGGGAACCCCTCCCAGTGGCGAGAGGGCTAGTCCACCAGGCCCTAGGTATTCCCAGACTGGGGAAAGAAGGGCACAGGCATCCCCATGCTGAAGTCCATAGGGCTAAATTCCAAGTGCGAATTAAAAAATGGCATTCACATTTTCAAATGGATGGGAGGAGAGGGGGAAAAAAATCAAGAAAAGAAACCTGGTTTGTGATACATGAATATTGTATGGCGTTCAAATTTCAGTTTCCATAAATAAAGTTCTATTGGAATATGGCCACACTCATTCATTTCCATGAGGGGAGCTTCAAAAAGTTCCTGGGGAAAATGGAATGAAAAGATAATAGAGTGTTTCCATGAACTTTCCGAAGTCCCACTGGACACTGTCTACGGCTACAGATTTGAGTAGTTGTGAAGCGAATCTCTCACCTACGAAACCTACAATCTTGACTATATGGTCCTTTACAGAAGACACGTGCAGATTATCCAAACCCCAATTCTAGAAAGAAGAGCATTTAAACTTTAACTTCATCTCTGTCTCCCAGAATAAATCTTGCTGCTGTTAGCTGCCATTGAGTTCAGCGCCCTGACTCCTGGGACCTCGTGCACAATGTCCATCCTCACGAACAGATGGAGATCCACTGCTGACATGCACAGGGATGTCACTGGCTGATCTGGGAAGCAGATCACTAGCTCTTTCATCCTAGTCCAATATATAATTACACATTGTTTTGTGATTAATCACGATGCTTTAATTATGTTTAATTAGGTTCAATTTGTAACCATGAAAATACATCCTGCGTATCAGATATTTACATGATGATTCATAACAGTAGCAAACTTAAGAGTTATGAAGTAGCAACGAAAATAATTTTATGGTTGGAGGTCACCCCAACATGAGGATCTGTATGAAAGGGTCGCGGCATCAGGAAGGTTGAGAACCACTGCTCTATAAGAACAGTGAGAATGCTAGCAACTGAATCACCACTGCTCCCTCCCCAGCAATAATTAAGGTCACTGCATACTTGATTGTGCAAACTGAGGCCTTTTTAGAGAGAACAATAGGCATCAACTACAAACGGTCATGGGAGAGTTGGGACACATGGTCACCTTGCTTATAATCCTTAGTGGGAGCCAACAAAAGGAATCGTCCAGATTGGAGAAGACATCCCCCTGGGCTTGAGCTCCAGTGGCCTCCGCAAAAAGAGGAAGAGGAGGATTCAGGAAGAGTCGACCCCCATTGTCTAGTCAGCATGTCAATATTTCTATATGTTCAGGCGGCAACAATGGGCTCAAACAGGACGTCAGTTATGAGGATGGCACAAGACAGAGCAGGGCTTTGTTCTGTTTTCCACAGTCCCTCAGAGGGGCACCAGCTCAGCAGCACCTAGCAATACATTCATCCTTTCAGAGAGCTGAGCTACTGTTAGAGCTTTGTTTTGTTAGTCGACACAAGTATACTGAATACTCAGCGTAAACATCGTCTCTCATCTTCCTTCGTTTTTGAAATGCTCTAAAGCTATACCCATCACCCAGCCTCTGGTTATTTGCATGGGCGCTCAGGAATGAAAGAAGTCGGAGAAGGAAGTGTGAACCTGCTGACAGTTAACCATTTTCAGGAAAACCACCAACAAAATGCTAAGCTTTTGCCCCAGGCCAGAGAGTTGACACATTAGCATGTGGTTGAACTACAAAGGGATGTCTTCTTTAGCAGCTGGGACCTTTGGATCCTCCAACACACTTCATCTCAGGGAAAACAAAACAAAACAAAACACATCTGGTTGACTCTTGTAGGGGCCGAAGGAGAGCGGTCTCTCAGAAAAGCAAGGCCATAGTGCCGTGGGCTTTAGACTTCATCGTGAAACCAGTGCTTTGGGTTGTGTTTAACAATCAGCCTGCAGCCTCAGCCAGCTAGAAAGGAAGATGCAGCATCCATTGAGCAACAGCCAAGGCTCACAGGTCTGCCGCATCAGGAAGCCAGAGGCTTGGTCCCTGTGCCCAGGCCTGGAACACTGGGACATCTTTTCAACCCTTTGTGGGGTTGAGGCTGACCCTCCTCAGGGGATCCCAGCAGAAAGGAAAAGACAGAATAGTGACCCAGGCCCCATTCTCATGGGCAGATAAGACTGTGCCTGCCTCGGCTTCAGGGGCCCCACTGCTCTTGGGAGATACACAAGGTCCTGGCTGCTCCAAGGACGAAGCACTCAACTAGGAAGTGTTCAAACATCCTACAGAGCACAGTTCTCCTCTGCACCCACAGTCAGAATCAACGGTAACTAAGAACAGCTCTGAGAACTGGCTCCAGGAACTTCCTTCTCAGGCTTTGTTTCCGTTTTCACCTGATAGGAAGTCCGTGTAGTCCATGCAGTGCAAGAGTGATTGCCAGGACCCTGACCCTAAAGGGGAATGATGCTGTGTCGTTCTTGGGAGGTTGCAGTAAGGGGAGAGACCGCCCTGATTACTTTCAAGTCTGACTCAGACGTTGTTACGTTTCCCAAAGAGGCCAGTCTGAATGGATACCAAGGGCTTTTGTTCCCCAGGGTAGGTAGCAGAGCCGCTGGCCCGGAGGATCTTGGTGGGGATGAACGCATCCCCAGGAGCTCAGGCATTGAGCCTTCAACAGAAGCCCACAATGCACCACAGTAAGTTCTCGATTTTAGCCAAATTTAGATAAATTTAAAAGATCAAAGCCCTTTTGATATTTAAAAAAAATGTGATTACTTGTTTCATCCTTCAATGTAGATAAGACTTCAAATGGATTGGGCAAATCTTTTGAGAAGATTATGTAAGACATAAAATCCTGCAATCAAAAAGTCATAAACAAAATGGAATCACCAACATATTTTACACAAACACATAAGAAAATGATTAATTCAAAGTCTAAAGAGCCTCACATGAATTTGTAAAATAAACATTACCATCTCCTAAAAGGAAAAATGAACACTCTATATGAAGGAACAATTTAAAGAAAATGCATATGAACATTAATAAAAGGGCAAACATTAGTAAAATAAATAAGATGGCTAGTAGTCAAAAATGCAGATTTAAAAATAAATTTCAACTACAAAACTACCAAAGATATTTTAATGATAATAATACAATAATGCCAAGAAGAATAAGTATACTTCCTATACAGCTATAGGACTGTAGCTTGGTGCTACATTTTAAGAACAATTGTTCAATATGAATTAGAAATCCCAAAAATAATAACCTTTTTAAAATTATTAATTCTCCTTCTAAGAATCTATTCTAAGTTCATACTAAGTAATCTAGTCTAAGAAACTTGGACAAAGATATATTTGAGAAATATCTTTAATACAATATTATCTATAAATGCAAAAATCTCAGAATATAAAGGATTCTATAAATGGAAAAAGCAAAGTACAAACATATTCACAATCTGATCCCAATTTTGTAGAAATTATAACAGAAAATATCAAAATATTCACAGAGCAGCTTTTTCTCAGTATTGGGGTTACAACTGATATTTTTTCTTTTTTTGCAGCATCACTTAAAATGAGCATTTAAAAAAAGCTTAATTATGCATGTATACCTTGTCTTAGCCCCAAAAGAGAATATAAGGATTGAAAATATAATCACATGAAATAGACAAAAATAATGCAGAAAGATGGAGATAAGGCAAATGAGAAAATGATTAATGGACCTAAAAATATCCTGGATACACAAAATACAGGCTGTGTAGTACCCAGTCTCCCTGCTGGAGCAATCACAGCTTGGCTGTAAGTCACACGTTCCTAGCAGCCAGCACAACAGAAGAAGTACTTCTAGTCACTGAATTCACATGTGCCTAAAATAAAAGCCAACCAGCTGCTTCATAAAAACATGTGGTCTGGAATTGGGACCCCAGACAATGACCTAAGATGGATGTTTAAAGAGAAGAAGGTACCCAACATCACCCAAATAATAATCATAGTGACGTGCTGTGTGCAGCACTTCTTAGAATGACTGACGTCATCACCAAAGCCCAAACCAATCCTGTGGCTGTGGAGCTAATGCCAATTGATACTTGCCCAGGAACAGAGTAGAAGTGAACTCCATTAGCTTTTCTTGCCTATACTCTTGGCAGAAAGCAAATCACCAGCATTTTCGTTCGTGCTGCCACGGAAAGGCTTCAAACTACCATCAGTATCCTAGAGCAAAACATTCACACTATCCAGGGACCTGGTGATGTTATCACCAAGACAAGCCAAACCAAACTAAACCAAACCCATTCCACTGCCAGCAAGTTCAGTCCAACTGATGGCATCTCTATCCTGGGTTTCTGAGGCTATTATTGCACCAAAGTTTAAATCAGAAAAGCAATTCTGATCGTTGGACAAGACACAAGGAAAGACCCTAAAGTGCCTACACCAAGCATTCTAGAAGGAGCTCTGTACATCTTTGGTCACCTGGTTTCTCTGCCAGAAAAGAAATATTTTTCATGGACACCTGCATTTGAGGACACCTGCAAAACTCTGTCTCTCAGAAAGTCACAGTACACATTATTAAACCAAGAATGGTTTCATCCAGGCTTACCCAAATGCATTTGACCAATTTTTATGCAAAATGCCCATTAAGATCTAGATCTTAATTCTAGATGAACCAGCCATTTCCCTTTCTCGGATTTTACTTCGGGGACAATTCCCAATTTCAAAAAATAAGTTTTATTGACAGACAATTCATGTAACACACAATTAGTGGCTTAAATGTACTAAAAAGATCTGTGCACTTATCACAATCAATTTTAGAACATTTTCTTTATTCTTGAACCCATTATTATTGCCTCCCCATTACCCCCCATAACCCCTACCGCCTGCCATAACCCTAAGTAACCTAGTTATTGTCTTTATGGATTTACCTATCCTGAATTTCATATAAAGAAAAGAATACAAAAAATTCCATAATGACAATAAAACAAACCACAGAAATGTATCAGTCCAAAAGAAAGAAGATAATAGAAACTAGAACAAATTAAAAGTGGGTCAACAGGGAAAACAAGTGATAGTATACTAAACTAGTAATTCACTTTTCAAGCGCACTGTCTAAGGGCAAGACTATTCACATCCCTGGTCAGTAGTCTAAGAGGGTTCAATGGAGGGTTCATCCACATGGGGACTCTGCAAATGGATTTTGGGTTTTCATTGTCATTCTAAGCCTTATGCATGCTGGGTGCTCAGAATTCAAGCTCTAATACAACTCCCTCCTTTGAACTTTGATTTTATTCTTTACAACCCCTGAACCACACAGGCTGGTGTGCTCCTTCTGTGTGGATTTCACTGATACTTCACTTAGATGTCTACTTGTTTTAAGACAAGTCTTTCAGACCTCAGACACTATTCTTGCTAATAGGTGGGCACCATCTGATTTCTTTAACACACTTTGCTATAGCATCCAAATCTTCAGTGTCACCTCATGAGGGCAAGTATCGAGCAGGGCCACATCTTAAGATCCAATTGGTCTTATATCAGGGTTTATGATTCAATGCAAACTCAAATCCATTCATATATCTAAAGTAGATCTATATCTATGGTCCCCATTACAGGCAGTATTATCGGCTTATTGATAAATAATTTAACTAACATCCATAAAATATTTGGTTATTCTAATAATAGTATCGTTAATCTAGCCAATCATCAGCTGCCACATTGGAGGAAGATGGGATTTCTACTCTTCTAAAGAGTTACAGTCTCGGAAACTCACAGGGCAGGTCTACTCTGTCCTATATGTTCACTGAGTTGGCATGGACTCAATGCCAGTGAGTTTGGCTTTGGCTTTTAATTAGCCAATGGTAGAGATTTTAAAGGACGATTGAGAAATGGAAAATATACATATAAGGAAGCTTTTTAGACTAAATTATGTGAGATGTTGGCTTTTAGAAGTTAAAACTTTAGTAACTGAACACCGTTTTGGAGAGCAATGAGGGTTAGCCACAAGGCAGAAATGTCCATGACATTCATTCACTGAGAAAATGATTCAGGGTCAAGATATGTCACAAAAGCAAAAAAATATGAAAATGGCAAGTATATGGTAGTCTTAAATTGACAATTTTTGGGCAACGTCAAAAGCAAGAGATTTGAGCCAAAATCCACTGAATTCTAAAACTCCATGACCTTAAGATAAGAATCCTTTGCTTTTCTCAAACTAGGATGTTTCAGCTTTAAGTCCAAAGGACTATTTCAGAGGGGAAATCATTTGGCCAGTAATACACGAGGAAGCCCCATAAGGTGAAATCACTGTGCATGGGATTCTTTGTAACCTTGCCCTTATATTAAGGTTTTAGGTTTGTCTTGTTGGAATTGCTCCCCTCTCCCCTTCATCATCTCTAGGTTTTGCCTCCTGCTCCCTTGCTGTTGGGAATCCAAGAAAGTTAGAAGCCAATTTCTCTTGTTTCACTCCAAGGCTAGAATGACCATGGGCAAGAGGCCAAGTTGGAAAAGGTGACGAGGCCTGAGATAGACACAAAGTAAATAAATCAGACCTTTAATTAAATTTTCATGAGAAATAAATTGGTTGTCTTATTTATTTTGTAAACAAATTTAGGCAGATAATGAGATTTCCACTGGAGGCCGAGAAATGGCCCAGAGGCACCTGCCAGCAAGTTCACCCATACCCTCACTTTCCATGTGTTCTGTAGAAGGGTCTGTCTGGCTCCTCAAGTGGCTGTGTCTGCTAGAGATGGGACAAGTCATGAAACGTGGTGAAAAGCTGTCCTGGTATTTTGCTTGGTGGGCATCTCTTTATCACCATTCATGCCTTGTCCCGGGTCTACAGGAATCAGAGAAGAACACTCCCGACATTTGTTTTCTTTTCATTGAAGCGGGGAAGCAGCTTTCTCATGACAATTAGAATAGGCAAAAGAAGCGATGGAACATGTTTATCTCTTCTGTGAAGAGTTACCGTCTCAGAAACTGACAGGAACAGCTCTAGCCTGTCGTAGAGGGTGACTGTGAGTCGGAGTGGCCTGGAGCTGTTGAGATAAAAATCAGAAAACCGGAGTCAGTGGGGATGAAAAAGAGATGTGTCTGGCCAGTGTCCTTTGCACAGCACTATGCTGTGGCTGCTGGTGTAGCAAGGAGCCGAGGAGGTTGGTGGCACTGGGAGTTTTCTTGAACGAATGAAGGGGCAGCCTGCCACATCGACCATGAGCTCCTTTAGTGTCTTTCACATTATCTAAGTTGTGTACTCTGTCTCTCATCCTCTCTTTTTCTCATGTCATGGAAACAAGCCCTCTGCTGCTTCTTAGAAGGGAATATTGGTACCAGCCTGCAGCAAATCATGTTGCCCAGAACTGCTGGGCAGATGACCGGTTTTGGGAGTATCAGCGTAGACTAACAATTTGAGATGCATCACAGGATGCCTTTAATTTGCTAGCCCTTTTAGTCCTATAGAAGCCTAGCAGGTACAGATCCGGTGAGACTGTCTCAGACAGGAAGTTTACACAATGCTTAACGTCCATGGCCCCCACCCAAAGCCAAGGCCCACATTTTGAGTCTCTATTCGACTTGTCTATGAACGCCTGCCTCAAGCTTGCTTCCCTGGCCCTCAAAAATAAATCCACTCTGCGTTGAGAAGAGACTTCATAGAAAGAGGGTGAGGTGTCTATTTCTTTCAGGGTTTGGGGTAGAATTTCTAAGGTCTACAGGGATATCTCCATCTTCCATGAACCCTGAGGGATCAATTTCTCTTAAAGGCCATTCCACCTCTGCTGTATCGCCTGAGAAGAAGCCCTGGTCGAGTAGCGTTTACATGTGGGCCTGCTAAGTGCACCATCAGCAGGTTGAAGCCCCAGCCACTTTGAGGGAGAAAGACAGGGCGTTCTATTCCAGGAAAGAGTTAGTCTCAGAAGCCCACAGGGGCACTTCTCCTTGTCCTCTCGCGTGGCGATGAGTCGGCATCGAGCTGATGGCGCTGAGTTTGGTTTGGTGCCTCCTCAGTGTTTTGTTTCTACCACTCGGAGGCACATTCTCATTCCGTGGCCCACCCAGATCTTCTCCCCGCTGCTACACAGCAAACAACTCAAAGTCAGGACGGGGTGGAAGGCATGTCTGACTTTATCACCCTGGGCCAGAACATAGCACCAGTTGGAGTTATGGCGCTCCATATACTTATTGAATGAATGTTGATCTTGAATTTGCACAGAGCCAGAGGGAAGAAGTCATTGGAGCCTCAGGCTGAGTTAAGCCCTCACCACTGCCCTGCAGGGCATGAGGAAGAACAAGGAAAGAGACTCCTTGCTGGTTTTGAAGGTGCAGAGGGTTGGGGTGCTGCTACACACTCGTTGTTCTGATAATCCGGGCAGTCATTGTTTCCTGGACCTCTGTATCTCAGTCAAGGTGGCTTCCGTTTCTTCAGTCTTAACCTGCAACCTCTCGACTTCAGAGTGTGCCCAGGCTACAGTCCCCCTTCTCTGTGACTGTCCAGCAGGGCGTGGTGAGCAGAGCCTGGTGGGATGTGGCCACAGCACTGTGGTCATTGTAGGTGGACACTCTTGGCCTAGGGGTTACAAGTGGATGCAGTGGGTGAGGCTCTACCATTGAGTGGGCTTCTCTCCATGCAGCCAGCTTCCTAGGAACCAGGTGGTAAGGCCTTGGGAAGAGACACCAGATGTTCTCTGATACTGATTTCCCTTTCAGCACTGGCCCTTGACATTCCTTCTCTCTGAGAGAGGAGGAAACCGAGACAGAGAGGGCATTTGAGCCACCAGTCAGCAAAACACGGCAGACTGACCACTGCTGAGCCCACAGCCCTAGCCTGCTGTTCAGCCTCTTTGACTCTCTGGCACACTGGGCGTCAGGGCAGTGTAAATAGCCCCTAATCACGCTGGAACCTCTTTGTTCAAGCTACACTAAGCTGTCCTGGGATGGCAATGTTCCCCTCCACATCCTTTAAAACTCGCAGCCCTTGCACCTACACAGCGGCAGGCACCATGCATTCTTCACCTTTCTTATCCTGCCAGCTTCAAGTACGGCCTGGTGTCTGGATTGCTGTGAATGGACGGTACTAATGGGGAGCTCACCTCTGCCTTCCCATCAAACGTGGGGAGAAGCCTGTAGGATCTGAGGGGCGTTGTGAAAACCCAATGGCCATGTCGCTGCCACAGCAAAGGAGAGACCACCCCTGTGGCCCAGCCCGCAGCCCTTGGCTTTGGTGGTGTTTCAGACTCCAGTGCTGGCCCTGCTGATGGGAGGTTCGGCTCCTGCGGGCAGTGGAGCCGCGGAGAGCGAGGGAAGACACCGAAGCGAGTGCATGTGGGCTTCATTAGTTGCAATGTAATTTACAAAAGGCAGCTTTTCAGATGTTGGGATCATCAGCAGGCTGTTCTCGGGGTAGCGGATGGTAATCACTGGTTGACAAGAGCTATCCATGCTCCGTGAGATAAATGGGTTTGACTGGCAGGCCGGCGGTCGGACTTTAATAAAAAACAAATTGAATTTTTTTCCCCCCTCCGTGACTTAATATAAGAATCATCTGGACATATGCATAAAACCGAGCCAGCAGCAGAAACCCCTGGCAGAAAGAAAATACCACCACGCCGTTGGGTCTCAGAGGCCATTTTCACGTTATAAATTCTGTGGCTGTTTGGGCAGGGGCAGAAACGGGTGGGTGGGGTGAGGAGGAGAAAGCTAGATAGGGGCCTTGCAGCTCAATCCTGGCATAAATCACCTAATAATGGACAAGTAATTTAATACCATTCAAAGCCTCCGTGTGAATCATGGCTTTCCCTGACAATGAGTCTGGGCTCTGCTGGGGGAAGAGCTTGAAGCTACTGCCTTGTAGAATTATGCTGTCTTTGGGGGTGATAGATCTATGTGTCTAGCTTGGTCAAGACTAAAGTCTTTCGTGAGGGGCGTGATAACCTTTCCTCCACGTATCCCGCGTCCCGAGTACCCCAAACCTCCTTCAATCTGCCCCCATGCAGTGTTTCCAGGTCCCTCAGGGCCCCTCAGACCCCAGCCCTTTCCAGCAGCCGAGTCCCCATCTGAGGAGTTGATTCTGTGTTCAGATGTTTCTGTCCAGCACAGAGACGGCGTGCCTGGAGCAGCCGTGGGTGGCTCTTGTATGCTGAGCTCATTTGCAAGGGCTGGAAGAAAAGAGCAGAGTGTATGGAGGGCAGCCTTGAGGTGGCTGCGAGGCTTTGTGTCTAAGCAAGCATGTGGCCACCAAGAGGAACATTTTGCATCAAATCACTGGTGTCGGGATGAGAATGTGCCCTTTCTGAAGGTGACATCAATAAGCCCTTGGGGATCTTTAAGGCACAGGCAGCTTGCCAGCTAGGAAGGCTCCAAGTCCTGTTTTTCATGCCGCGTTGATTTAAAACACTGTCGCTGATGGGAAGATGAGGTCTGCTGAATTATGGAGATCCAAGAACTTCCATAGCTGGAAAGTACCCGAGAAAGATCCCGGCCCACCCATCGATAAGGCAAGTGACTTGACTAAGGTCTCATGGCAAATCAAATATAGAGCCAGGGCCAGAAGTTAAGGGTTTGGGCTTTTTGTCTTGTGCTACTCGGTGCCTGTGGATTCCCAGACCCATCTGGTAGGGCTCCCTAGAGACGCTGTAGAAAGACCCTGGCAAACACAGAACTCCCCTAAACTGTGCTGTGCAGATAGCTGCCATTTCTCCAGGAGCGCACAGCTCCCACCGCTGCCCCATATGCTGCTCTCTGCGGTTACTCTTGCGCCATCACTGGCCAAGAGAGCGCAGAGCCAGCTGGCTTTCATATTGCCTGGAGCTGGGGGACTGCAAGAGCCGGACCGGGAGCTGCACAAACCAGGCTGGGTGGCCTTCGTCCAGCCTCTTTACTTCTCTGACCCATTGGCTCCTTTGACCCCGAAAGGCAGAGCTGGAATCCACCTGTGGCTTCTGTGGCCGGTTTTGCCTAGCAGTGGGACTCTGTCATTTCCGGTGAGCCCTGCACAGACTAGGCATCACAGTATTCAGACAGAGATGGCGTAGAACAGTCCTGGTGGGGAGGAAGCCAGGGCCACACTTGCCTTTTTCCTTTCCTGTGTACCCCCCACGGCAGGCCCCAGGCACCCCCTCCAGGCTCAGGACTCCACAGAGCATGCTTAGATAGAAAACACTGGAATAGGCTGTCTCTGAGGGCCTTTCTGCTTCCGCATTTTATGATGCTATTAATAGCCTGGACTCAGGTGTCTGAACAGAGACCATATTAATACAGGGCACAATGCCCTGCGACCCCTCCCTGAGCTGCGGCAGATCAAGATTCTCCCTTGCTCCTCCTTGCCCTGGGAAGGGGTCCAGTGCAGCCCAGTGAGGACCACCTGGACCTGCCCACCTATGTGGTACCTGTGGCCCCTCTCTTTCAGCTTTCCTCTGATCCGACTCACAGCCTGGCTTCCATGGCTGATAAAACTATCGTGCAAAAAGAGTGTCTTCAAGTGTCTTGAGACTTGGGTTCAACTGCCAATGTGGGTTTCTGGAAAAGATCTATCACCTCCGATTCGTATGAGAATGAGCAGAGATCCAGCAAGCACAGGGTTTGCTCCTGGACCAGATTTTCAGGCCTCGGGGACACAGGGGCTTGGGAAGGAGCTGGGCCTGTATCCGCAGTGCTGCAGGCCATGACACAGGGCAGCAGGGGTGGGACAGGAAATGGGCATGATGCTTGGAGCTCTGGCATGTCCTCCAGCCCCCACTTCACTACCAGAACCCCGCATCTTGCCTGTGTGGACTTCCCAGAGCCCCCGTCTGCACACCCATGTGGTATTGCCTGTATTATTAAAGGCAATTAGACATGCTTTTAACACTTGACTGTTCACTAAGTTCCCTTTCTGTGGATTTGTGCACAACAGGAAAGGAGGTGCTTGCTATCTGTGAAGGGACAGCCGGGTAGGCCCCCAGGCACGGAGTTTACACTCATCAGAAGTGGGCATCTTTATTGTGTTTCCAAATGAGGAAACAGGCTGAGAACTCCAAGCGGATAAGAGGGACCCAAGAGGTGAATCCAAATGTGCTCGTGTTTATTTTATGACCTAACAATGTCCCTTCCCAGGGGAATGTAGATAAGGCTTTGGACTCCCAAGGAGCATGAACAGGGCTGATGAGCACACAGGGGCCCCTCATGAGGATCCCTCACTGGAGCTGCACGGGCAAGTCTCTTCACCATGGGCATAGAGGGCAGAGGACGAAGTCCAAGCCTTCTTCCTGGGCAAAGTTGATGGAGCCTCTCGCTGCCAGAGGTGTATGTTGCAGTTGACAGTTGGGAGGGGAGCTGTCACTTTAGCATGTGGTCGAAGGGGGAGCACCCAGTATTTATGAAGAAGGAAGTTGAGGGAGAGAGGTACTCATGGGCCTCCAGTCAGTTCCCACTCATAGTCAACCTTGCAGGGCAGAGCCGAACTGGCCCATAGGCATTTCCAGGGTCTATAAATCTGGGCAGAAGCAGACTGCTACATCTTTCTCTGAGTGAGGAGTGTTCTGAACCATTTGGCCGGCAGCCCAGTGCTTACCCATGGGGCCAGCAAGTCTTATCGATAACTGTGCAGATCTGCAGGCTCTGCCCCCCGCAGGCTCTGAACCACAGTCCTGCCAGATTCCAGGACCTCTGGGCAGGTTTCAAGTGGAATGCCCTGAAGAAGCACTATGAGTGCTCAAATAAAGGATTTCCCCGCATCCCTCTCTAGCTTCAAGGCTCTGCTGGAGCACATCAACTAGGCCCCTGATAAGACCCACCTCACCCTGGATGCGCGAGACACTGGCACTGGGTCAGCATTTCCTTGGGCCAGGGGACTGCAGAAGAACAGTGTTCTGCCCAGGAACCTTCTGGAGGGCTGGGAGCTCACTTATCTCTCGGCTAAATTGCCAGCTTGGGGTTTCGGCGCTGTTGCCCTGCAAACACAGACGCTGAATCACCCCGCCCTGAACAAATGGCTGCCCTGATCTCCTAAAGCTGCCAGCAGGGATTGAATTGTGTTTTCTCCTCGGTGTGTTCCAGACTTGCCACTACTTTCCCCCAAGCAAGAGACATGCACAGACCGGATTCATCCTGCTCACAGGCTGTCCCGCCCCAGCAAATCAAAGTGTCACAGCAGACTGGGACACAGTGCACACAACCTTTGGGAGACCCGCTCGGGTGGCCCTGTGCGGTGCGGGGGAGGAGAGAGTGGACATCACTTGACCTCATACTTGACCACTGCTTAAATAATGAAGGGAATGGACACGGATCGAAGCTGGTTGAAACACTTGCCGAATCCAACCAAAGCCATAGCTGTCAAGTGGATCCGGATCCACAGCGACCCTACTGGACGGAGGAGTAGAACTGCCCCTCGAGGGGCTTCCAACCCGGTGCACTCTTTCCCGGAGACGTCTTTCTCACGTGGAGACACTGGCAGGTCTGAAACACTGACCTTGCGGTTAATGGCTGAGCACTCCAGCCACGGCACCGCCAGGGCTCCGCCCATAAAATGAATGTCCAGAGGAGGTAGCCTCAATGTAATCTTGCAAGAAGCCAACAAAACAAAAGCGATTTATATTGGTAGTTTCCTTTGAGAGTGAATTTTATATTCCAGGTAGTCTCTCGTGCATGCCCTCCCCCACCCCCCTTCCCTCTTCTAAGCAACCACAATCAATTTGGCTTAATTGAGTTCTATGAAAATCTTCACCCTGGGTAGGCACTTCAGGAATTAAAGTTCATGTACAAACAAAGTTCACACAATCCGAAATGGAGTCTGGTTTAGGGAGGCTCTGGTGGTGGTGGGACACGAAGGGAAATGGAATCGTATTTGCTGCGGGAATGCCGCAGGTTGTTTCTGCCAGAATTAGCTCTCAGACCTCGTCGAAGAAGGGCATGCATTCAGAATGCTGGCTTTCCCTGGCGATGCTTCTCGCAGGCATCCAAGGGCATGGGAGGATGCTCACGTTCCTGTGGAAAGGCCACCTTTTAGCAAGAGCTGTGTGGGTCAATGCCACGGCCAGGGCTCCAGGAGAGAAGGTTCCGTCCACATGGAATGTCCTCAGAGCTTCAGCCTCTGTAGGAACACAGAGAAAAATCCAGCCCAGCCTCCTCTCCCACCAGCAACATCCCAAGAACCCTGACTTTCAGAACCGCTGGCCTCAGAACAATCCTAGGGAACCTTTGCCCATTCCGCCCACCTGCCCAGAGGTCAGGCCTCTCTTACCAAATCTTCATTAACAAGGGTCTGCAGAGGGGCACCAAGAAGCAGTCAGGCAGAGGTGATTTGGAACTGAAATATGAGACTTTCAGGGACATTTCGGTGGTTTATGGGGCCACCGGGAGCAAACATGAAATTAAAGCTGTCCCAGAATTCAAGATCAATGGCAGCCAACCCAGAGGGGCTTAACATCAACAACATAGAGCACCAACATGGGCAGGCTGATGAAGCCACCCTCACGATACTTAACTAACCCCCTCCTGCGAGCCGCAGGGAAGCAAGCTCCCTGTACTGCTGATGGGGTGAAAGGTAGAGGGGTCAGGGTAACCACCTTGCACAGCTGTGCACTAAATGTAAGACTGGTTACTCCAGCGCCGTGTGCTGACTGCCACACCCCTCCCTCCAAACAAGAGTGGCCACAGTGAGCTTCCAAGCTTTTCTCCAATGTCAATGGCCTCCTTGCCGGGAAAGTTCTGGCCAAAGACACTCCCTTCTTTGCACTTGCTGTTCCCAGTGCCTGAAAATCTTTCCCCCATATGTCTGGGTCTCCCTCTTGCTCTTTCTTCCACCAGGTCTCGGCTCACTTATCAACACCTCAGTGAAGCCTCTCCTGACCACCTGCTCACCCCATCGGATGCATCCTCCTTTCCATTCTCCCCATAGCAGGCCTCACTGTATCTGTGGATTGCCTGTGCCATTCCTCTAGGTAACGGAATGACAGCCTTGACAGCCAAGACTCTGTCCGGCGCTATTCCCGGAGTCTAGACCAGGGCTTGGCCAACTTTCTATAAAGGTTAGGATAGTGAACATGTTCAGTGTAGTTTACTGTACAGGGTCAGCTGCAACTACTGAATGCTGCTAGTATTACATGAAAACCCCTCTGAAGAAATGTGCCACGGCTTTGTGCCAGTGAGATCTCATTCACCTGTGAACCAGACAAAAATGGGCACAGGGCCAGAGTTAGCCCAGGGCTCATAATTCGTCAGCTTCTGGTCCAGATCTGTGCTTGGCATCACAGAAGGAACCCTGGTGGTTCAGGGATCAAGCCCTGAGCCACTAACCAACCGCCAGGTTGGTGGTTCGATCCCGCCAGCCACTCCACAGGAGAAACACAGGAGAGTCTGTGCTTGGAAAGAGCCTTGGAATCCCCGAGGCCGTGCCCCTGCATTCACAGGGCGCCACAAATGCAGCAGTCCATAATTGTTGACTGACTAAGCAAACACGTAACTCAGTTGTATTGTGAAATCGCGTCCCACAGCAGCTAATCAGCCACCAGGCACTCACTAAGTAGCTAGGTGCTGTGAGGTCAGACACAGGCCCTACATAGGGAAGCCCAGTAACTTGTTTCCATGCGAGGAAAGGGAAGGCCATTCGTGAGCATCTTGGGACAAGAGAAAGCCAGGCAATTTACCCTGCCTTCCCTGATGTTTGCTAAAGGGTTACCAGGAAAGGCAAACAAGCAAGCAAGTTGCCATTCAGTCTGTTCCCACTCAAGGCAACCGCCCTGTGGGTGTCAGAGAAGAACCGTGCTCGATAGCATTTTCAGTGCCTGATTTTACAGACATAGATCTGCCGGGTGTTTCTTCCAAGGAATAGACCAGAACCTCCAACCTGTTGCTCACCAGGCCAGGGTGTTCACTGCTTGCACCACCTCCTGGTTGCCCTCAAAGATGCCTGGTGTTGTTTGGTGTATTAGTTAGTTCCATCTCACATTGACCCCACATGCTAACTCTCAAGCCAGCGCTTGTTGTGTTTGAGCTCATTGTTGCAGCCACTGGGTCGGTCCGTCTCCTTAAGAGTCTTCTTCTTGTTCACTAACCATCTACGTGATCCAACTTGATGTCCTTTTCTGGGACTCATCTCTCCTGATAGCACGTCTGAAGTATGGGAGACCAAGTCTCCCCAGAGATTCCTAGGCAGCTAACGGCATCCCCATGAGTAGTGTGGTGACGAAGGGGTGTGGGGTATGGTGGGAAGGCAAAGGATGAAGCCTGCCAGCAGTCTGTGCAAACAACATCAAGATGAGACCTTTCCCAGGGAGAAAAGAATGCCAAGACGTCTTCACTCATTCACCTACCGCGTTTTGAGAGGACAGGAGCAAAGCCAAAAGTAAAGGCTAGCATGATTCTTGCCCTCAAGGAGCTTACAAATTGGGAGAGTTTCACAGGAAGGCCCTCTACCAGATGGATGGACACGGTGGCTGCAACAATGGGTTCGAGCACAGGACCAGCTGTGAGGATAGCGCAGGACCCGGCTAGGTTCCGTTCTGCTGTGCGTAAGGTCGCGATGGGTCCAAACGGACTAGATGGCACCTGGCAACACCGTCGACATGTAAAAATGTGTGGCACATGCTATGGAAAAGAAACAGAATTGAATAGGGAGACACAAATTAGGTGCCAAGGAAGGTGTCTGGCAGAAAAGGTAGGGCAAGGCGTGCCAGGCATGGAGCACATGTGCAAAGGCCTAGTGGTATGAAGGAGTGTAAACCTTCTTAGGTGAACACGAGGAGCTGTTCGCCAGAGTCGGAATTTGAGATAGCTGCTGGGAAGTGGGGCCAAGGACCTCCCCGCGAGGCCTTGCTGTGTGTGCTGAGCAATTAGAGTTCACTCACGAAGTCTGATTTGATGTTTTCAATCTGAATGGTAGCCAGCTATCTCTTCAAGGCATCTAGAACCTCTGTTCTCTATCAAGGGCCCATCAAATCTGCCTGACCAGGCAATTTCTCAGAAAAGAAGTCCTGTGTGGTCTTGTTGTTACTGTTGTTGTTTGGTGGTATCGAATTTATCCGACCCCTAGTGATCCTGCGTGTGAAAGACGCCCGGTCCTGCGCCATCCCCCCAGTTGTTATGTGTGAGCCCATTGTGGCAGTGACTGTCAGTCGTCTCCTGGAGGACCTTCCTCTCTTTCGCTGCCCCTCTGTTTTACCAAGCATGACGGCCTTCTCCAAAGCCTGATCTCTTGTGACCACATGTCCAAAGTACATCTGTGCATTAGTCATTACTGTGAGCAAACCAAAATTGGTGTATAGTGATGTCGATGGAAATAAAGTGCCACAAATTGGAAATGTTACTGTGAACGCAAGCCTGTTGCTCTTTGAAATGTAATGTTGCTCTACCCATTTGGCTGCAGTCAGTCAGGAATCCTGCTGGTGAAAGTGAGGATGGTGCCATTTCCCAACCTTGATTCTTGGCCTATGCGTTAGTCTGGGTAGACTAGAGAAACAAAGCCAGGGAGAATTATGAGTATAAGAAAGAGCTTTATATAAAAGAGTATAGTATATTAAGAAAATATTCTAGCCCAGTGTAGATCAAATTCATAAGTCCTATATTAGCCCATATGTCTGATACCAATCTATAAATTCCTCATCAGACTCATGAAACACATGCAATGAGCCCGAATGCAGGAAGATCACAGGCCAGTGGGTGGAAAGTCTTGTGGATCCAGTGGTGGTGGAAGCATCTCAGCACTGGCAGGGGTCTCCAC
>NW_022103907.1:2418318-2425291 GCF_000313985.2 Echinops telfairi | reverse complement strand
GAGGCTAAGCGTCTGACATGAGGATGCTGGCAGGAAGAAGGCTATCCCTGTGGGCTCTGCGGAAATGCTCTTGTCTCATCGGGCCCGTTGCCGCCTTCCTTGGTGATTGTCACATGGCCTGGCCTCTGTCTTCTTCCATCTGTGCTTCCTTGCTGCTTCTCCCTTCACATCTCAAAGTCAGGCTTAAAACACACCCCACACTTATAGGTCCCCACTCATGTAACAAAGAAAGCCCTCTTTCCAAATACTATTTCAAGACACAAGGTGACTTGTCCTGAGGTGCCTTGTGGGGTGAAGGAGAGGATCCCCCACAAATCATCACAGGTCTGGTAGGCATAATTGTACAGTGATAACAAGTAAAGATTATAGTAAAGTCATAGAGAGCATGAAAGATAGAGGAGTGATTGGAATAAATGGAGTCAGACAAGTTTCATGGTAGCATTGCACACCGCAGCCCCGCTTGATGGTCCACGTGGGGGGAACCCGGTCGGGAGAGCAGGAGAGCCCTCAGGACCAAGAACCAGGGAGAGCTTTTTATTTATTGCTAACTAATCATTATATCTCTTTAGGGGGACATGATTACAGGTAACCACACGTGGCAGGAAGGGGCAGTACCATAGGCATACACATTGTAGGAAGGGGATCTATGATAGGCATAACCATAACAGGAAGGGGATGAGCTAGGGGTGTGCCCATAGGAATGGGAAGGTCTAGGGGTATACATGTGATAAGATGGGCGGACCCTAGATTCATGATGGCAGCCTAACCTTGGTCATCCTTGGGCAGGTTTGACCTCTCTGGTGTCTCCTTCAAGGAAACAGGCAACTACTATCCTTATCAGAAGGGAGTGGCCCCTACTTGTTGTGAGATAAACAGTGGTGTCTGCTTGGTCTAGATGGCTGATAGCTCTTAGGGGGAATGACCACTAATCTACTCCTGATGACCTCCAAGTGTATAGTCATTCTCAAGCAGCTAAGTCTGGCATATATTTGGGGGAGACAACTTGAGAGAAACCCTTCTGTTTCCCATAGTACCTTCCAGTCCCAGTCAATTCGGACTCGTAGTGAGGCTATCTATGCACAACAGAATGAAACACTGCCCAGCCCCATGCCATCCTCACAGTCGTTCTTATATTCGAGCCCCTGGTGACAGCTCCTGCTTCAGTCCATCTGGTGGAAAGTCTTCCTCTTATTCCACTGCCCTGATACGTTACCAAGCACGGTGTCCTTCTCCTGGGACTGGTCTCTCCTGACAACATGTCCCAGGTTTGAAAGAAAAAATCTTGCCAACCTTGCCTCTAAGGAGCATTCTGTCTGTCCTTCTTCCAAGACAGATTCAAGACAGGCTATTTCAATATTCTCCACCGATCACAGGTACAGGAGTGAGCATGGACCACACATATTTGAGAGGGGTATCACCTCCTGTTCCCACTCTTCTTAGCTGCTGTCCATCCCACACGGTCCCTTCCTTCATCGTGGGATCAGCGGTCCAACAGTCCACAGTCTGGGATGACTAGAGAAACAAATCCAGAGACACTCGTATGTGTGTGAGAAAGCGCTTTATATACAAGAGCAATAGATTGAGAAAGCATCCCAGCCCACTCCAGATCAAGTCCATAAGTTCAATATTAGCTCATATGTCCGATACCAGCCTATAAATTACTCTTCAGACTCACACAGCCATGCAATAATGCCGAATTCAGGAAGATCACCAGCCAGTGGGTGGAAAGTCTTGTGGATCCAGTGGCGGTGGAAGCATCTCCGTGCTGGCGTGGGTCCACACGTGGCTCCTCCAGCTCCTGGGCTCTGGCTCCATCAGCTTGGCTCCATGTGTCTTGTCAACAGGAATGTCTCCCAGGGAGTGTCTGTGTAGCTAGCCTTCCGAGAGCTATTTATCTCCATGTTGCCTCCAAATGAGGTCATCAAATTGCAGCCTGATGGACAGGCTGGACCCCACCCCTTCACAAGTTGACAAGAGTTTGTGTAACTGATACAGCCTACATACGTATCCCTCTGCCTGGTTGGCCCAGCACCTCTTTGCCCCTGTTTTCCCTCCATGTGTCTCATCAGTCTCCTCTGTGCATGGCTGAACCCCTCTCTGTGGGTCCCTGGGTGTGGGTCCCTGAGCTTCCCCATGGCTTCTCTCGCAGGGGCCTCTGCGGAGCCCAGCCCCTTGGCCTGTGTGTGCAAGGCTAGGCCCTCTTCCTCTGTTCGTCAGGCTCTATTTTACTCTCCAATTCTTTCCCTCCTACTCTCCCTTGAGTCAATGCTTCATCATTATCCATAATATAGAACAGAAGATTTGATTATTTTGTTGCAATTATTTGGGCAAAAAATTATGTTTCCTGCCTCCAGTTTAATAGACCAGTGAAAAAACAGTATTATAGTCTTCGCTCAGAAACAGGTAAATAAAAGTTTTTCTTTGTGATGAGATCTCGCTGGATGAAATGTTGGCCATCTGCTCACTGCCCTATGCCAGGGTGTCTGTTCTCATCAGCAGCAATCCTGACCCGCCGGCTTTAATGTGAACTGAGCAAACAATCTGGAAAGAGATAAGCTATGCTTGGCAGGATCCCCGGTAGGGGTATAGGTTAAGTATTGAGCTGATAACCACAAGGTCAATGCTTCAAATCCACCAGTCACCCCAAGGGAGAAAGGGGAGGCTGCCTGTTCCCATTAACATGTAACCTTGGAAACCCTAAGGAGCAGTTCTAGTCTGCCCCATGGGTTCACTAGAGTCGAGTCAAGAACAGAGGGTACATGGGGTTTGTGGTTTGTTGGGATGCTTGTAGAAGCTCTGTGGATCCTCAGGTTCACATCCCCAAGTTCTCAGAGAGGTTTCTCAGAGGGCTCAGCCTTTAAGCTTGCCCCCACAGAGACTCTGTGAGACAACACAGTTTAAATAGGATGACCCTTCTGGTCTCTTTCAACCTGGAGAGCATACCTTCTGTTCAGATGTTTCCCCTTCAGACAAGCACTCTCAGAATCCTTCCGTTCTTGAGGACCATCAGTCCTACCCGGCAACCTCACCAAGCTCCTTGAGAGAGGTGAGCGAGCCTTAGGAAATCCGCCCATGTCCTTATGGTTAGATTTGCATATAGCAAACTGTGTTCCTAAGCGTCATTTCTCAGGCCTGGTGTCTCTGTCAGATCTTCAGAATCTGTCATTCTAAGTTGTTCGTCTTCTCTTCCGTGTTAGAGATGTTAGAACCCTCACTTTTAATAGTCGTTTCCTTGCTCTAAGGAGCTTAATTGTGCAGCTCTTAGCAGGCCCTAGGGAAACTAATAAGAAATAAATATTCCTAAGTAGCCTTCCTTAGGGATGAAGGATAAACTTTCTACCCAGAGGTTCTGCTATTGAGGGCATCTGCTAATGCAGTGGTTCTCCACCTTCTAATGCCGCCACCCTTTGATACAGTTCCTCAACCATAAAATTATTTTAGTTGCTACTTCATAACTGTAATTTTGCTACCGTTATGAATCGGGCGACCCCTGTGAAAGGGTCATTTGACCCCCAAAGGGGTCACGACCCACAGGTTGAGAACCGCTGTGCTAATGGCTTCAACCTGTGAGGCTACGCCCCCACTAGGTGGGGGGTTCCTTCAGGCCTGGGTCAGTTCTTCACATCTGAGGGTATTCCCTAAGTACCTAGCACAGAGGGAAGATGCTAACATGAGGAGTGGATATAGGATTGCCCTGGTGAACCCCACTGGGGCACCCTGTCATCTAAGGAAGAGCTACAAGATCTTAGAGGATTTCTCAGTCCTCACCTGTCAAAGGAGGGACTTTCAACCTCTTCTAGAGAAGAAAAGGGAAGTGCTTGTCTTGCCCCATTTATTATTAACCCTGACCTCTATGAGATGCATTTTAGTATCAGTGCCATCTTATGGGCAAAGAATTGGAGACTCAGTGGGTTAGGCATTGGCTGGCAGCTGAAAGGTCATCGGTTCAAACACCCCAGAAGCTCCTTTGGAGAAAGAAGAGGCTATTTACTGCCATAAGGATGTACAGTTTGGAAAGCTCTAGGAGGAAGTTCTACTCTGTCTTACAGGATGGCCAGGAGTCACTAGGAGTCAGAAGTCACTTGATGGCAGTGGGTTTGGTTTCTTTGAGCATTCAGAAGACTCGATGGCAGATGATTTTTGGTGGGCTAAGTAAGGTGTAACCCAAGGTTAATGCACTTATTAAGTGATAGAGACAGAGTTAGTGAGTGAACACATCGAAGGACCTAGAATAGTGCCTGGTACCCCAAGGACTCCGTAGATGTTCACTGCTACTGCTGCTGTTGTGGCGGCGGTGGCTGTTACTGTGACCACAGAATGCCAGGTGATTTGATCCCCAAGTTCATGCTCTATGAATGTAGGAGAAGAAAGCTGCACCATTCTTGGAGTTGGAATAAGGAGCTTCAGACATCGAATGGAGTTTTAGCAGTTTAAATCACATTAAGATTCAACTTAATAGCCACTTGTCCAAAGGGTTTGCCAATGGGCCTCGTGGCTGGAAGCTGTCCAGACACCCAGTCTTTGGCCTTTGGCCTTGGGTGGGACGAGGGCCCAGGCTAGGCTCTAAGAGGAAAAATCAGAGTTTTGCCCATGGCTAGAGCTCTAGAGATGGCTGTGTTGGTCCCGGACGAAATTTCACTGTTGCGAACATTCCATTTGCCAACTCTGACTTTCCCTCCTGGTCCACAGAGGCTGCCTTGGCAACACTGGTTTGACAGACAAGAAAACAAACTCCTGAAGGGTAGGGGGACTTCCTTCCTTCACAGTCCCCTTAGCTCTCCCCGCTCCTGTCTTAATCATCTAGCGCTGTGACCGCAGAAACACTACCAGGCGGTGGTTTCAACAAACAGACGTGTGTTAAGGCTGAGTGTGTGGAGGCTGCTCACGGCTTCGGAGGCTAAGCGTCTGACATGAGGATGCTGGCAGGAAGAAGGCTATCCCTGTGGGCTCTGCGGAAATGCTCTTGTCTCATCGGGCCCGTTGCCGCCTTCCTTGGTGATTGTCACATGGCCTGGCCTCTGTCTTCTTCCATCTGTGCTTCCTTGCTGCTTCTCCCTTCACATCTCAAAGTCAGGCTTAAAACACACCCCACACTTATAGGTCCCCACTCATGTAACAAAGAAAGCCCTCTTTCCAAATACTATTTCAAGACACAAGGTGACTTGTCCTGAGGTGCCTTGTGGGGTGAAGGAGAGGATCCCCCACAAATCATCACAGGTCTGGTAGGCATAATTGTACAGTGATAACAAGTAAAGATTATAGTAAAGTCATAGAGAGCATGAAAGATAGAGGAGTGATTGGAATAAATGGAGTCAGACAAGTTTCATGGTAGCATTGCACACCGCAGCCCCGCTTGATGGTCCACGTGGGGGGAACCCGGTCGGGAGAGCAGGAGAGCCCTCAGGACCAAGAACCAGGGAGAGCTTTTTATTTATTGCTAACTAATCATTATATCTCTTTAGGGGGACATGATTACAGGTAACCACACGTGGCAGGAAGGGGCAGTACCATAGGCATACACATTGTAGGAAGGGGATCTATGATAGGCATAACCATAACAGGAAGGGGATGAGCTAGGGGTGTGCCCATAGGAATGGGAAGGTCTAGGGGTATACATGTGATAAGATGGGCGGACCCTAGATTCATGATGGCAGCCTAACCTTGGTCATCCTTGGGCAGGTTTGACCTCTCTGGTGTCTCCTTCAAGGAAACAGGCAACTACTATCCTTATCAGAAGGGAGTGGCCCCTACTTGTTGTGAGATAAACAGTGGTGTCTGCTTGGTCTAGATGGCTGATAGCTCTTAGGGGGAATGACCACTAATCTACTCCTGATGACCTCCAAGTGTATAGTCATTCTCAAGCAGCTAAGTCTGGCATATATTTGGGGGAGACAACTTGAGAGAAACCCTTCTGTTTCCCATAGTACCTTCCAGTCCCAGTCAATTCGGACTCGTAGTGAGGCTATCTATGCACAACAGAATGAAACACTGCCCAGCCCCATGCCATCCTCACAGTCGTTCTTATATTCGAGCCCCTGGTGACAGCTCCTGCTTCAGTCCATCTGGTGGAAAGTCTTCCTCTTATTCCACTGCCCTGATACGTTACCAAGCACGGTGTCCTTCTCCTGGGACTGGTCTCTCCTGACAACATGTCCCAGGTTTGAAAGAAAAAATCTTGCCAACCTTGCCTCTAAGGAGCATTCTGTCTGTCCTTCTTCCAAGACAGATTCAAGACAGGCTATTTCAATATTCTCCACCGATCACAGGTACAGGAGTGAGCATGGACCACACATATTTGAGAGGGGTATCACCTCCTGTTCCCACTCTTCTTAGCTGCTGTCCATCCCACACGGTCCCTTCCTTCATCGTGGGATCAGCGGTCCAACAGTCCACAGTCTGGGATGACTAGAGAAACAAATCCAGAGACACTCGTATGTGTGTGAGAAAGCGCTTTATATACAAGAGCAATAGATTGAGAAAGCATCCCAGCCCACTCCAGATCAAGTCCATAAGTTCAATATTAGCTCATATGTCCGATACCAGCCTATAAATTACTCTTCAGACTCACACAGCCATGCAATAATGCCGAATTCAGGAAGATCACCAGCCAGTGGGTGGAAAGTCTTGTGGATCCAGTGGCGGTGGAAGCATCTCCGTGCTGGCGTGGGTCCACACGTGGCTCCTCCAGCTCCTGGGCTCTGGCTCCATCAGCTTGGCTCCATGTGTCTTGTCAGCAGGAAGATGAAGCAGAGACAGTGAATCTAGCCTCCAGTGAGCTGTTTATCTCTTTCGCGCTTCCAAATGAGGTCATCAAGCTGCAGCCTGATTGGCAGGCTAGACTCCACCCCTTCCCAAGTTGACTCTGCATCAGGCCCCTTCCTTCCTGGAGTGGCTGGGCTGCCCCAGGTCCTAGCCCCTGCCAGACCTTTATGTGAAGACTGCCCTGTGCCTTGGAGCCATGCACTTGAAATGG
>NW_022103907.1:2415444-2417468 GCF_000313985.2 Echinops telfairi | reverse complement strand
CCCACTTCGCTCAGAAAATGGAAACCTGGCTAGACTTGTCTCAGGAGCAGCCTGAGTGAGTGTATAGGATGGTTTCCCCATTAAAAAAAAAAAAGAAAGCAAAATAAAACCGCGCAAATCTTTCCAAGAGGTCCCGGAAGTGAACGGCAAGGTGTGGCTGTGACACCGTGGGTAAGGGGCTTTCCGAGCCCGTGGGCCAACAGTCGCCACACCCAGGTGGGTGGCTTAAGTCTACTCAGCGGCACCTCGGAAGAAAGACCTGGCGATACATTTTAGACCAATCCGCCGCTGGCCGCCCAGGGAAGGACAATTCTGTCCCGACACCCCTGGCATCTCTGTGGGTGATCCAAATCAGATACCAGACAGAAACTGGTGAAGCCTTTCCTAGATGTTGTTCATGTCAGTTGCCAGGGAGTCTGTTCCGCCTCTTGGCCTTCCTCTTACTAGACACAGAGAGCCAGTTCGGCGTGTCGGTTCAGGAGCCAGCAAGGGTCTGCCGGGTTTGCCCGTAGACTCTTAGCAAGACCAGTATTGCTGAGCCCTGGTCACGTGGCCTCACTGTCTCCATAAGCCAGAGGTAATCAATCAGTCATCATACTGAGTGTCCATTGCACTGGGGTGCACAGAATACAGAAGATGCGTCAGACAAACAGATTGTGTGATCGGGTGTCTGCTGCCTGGGGTCACACAGAGAAAAATCTCCTCGTATAGTCCCTTCCTGCACTGTGGCTTCTCTATGTACACACCCAGAGGACCGTTGGCCTTCAGAGAAAAATGACTTTTATGATTTATCTTGATGAAAGCAGCATATTCATTTGTTATGGGCTGCATGGTGCCCCCTCACAATATGTGCCCACTTGGCTGGGACAGGGTTGTGGTTGGGCAGTTATGAAGTGATCTAATAGGGCAATTGCCTAATGATGCCATCCTCCTCCTTGGTGGATCGGATGTGATCAGCTCTGCTCTCTAGTAAGGGGAGAAGGGTAGGATAGAATGCCACGAATCAAGTCACAACGCTGGGTTCTATTTATCTGACCCAAGATAAGAGATGAGAGATACAGGTAGAGAAAATCGAGCCCTCTCATAAAACCGAGCTCATCACTAGTGAGTCGAGGCCGATTCATATTGACCCTATAGGACAGAGTAGAACTGCCCCTGTAGGTTTCCAAGACTGTAACTCTTTATGGGAGTAAAAAGCCTCATCGTTCGCCCACTGGGCCGCTGGTGGTTTTGAGCAGCAGACTTTTCAGTTAGCAGACCTACAACCACTGAAAAGGAGCTCTGGTTGCCTAATGGGTTGCCCATGGAGCTGCTGTGGACCCCTTGGTCAGAGGTCCGAACTCTATAAAGGCTTGATGTCTTTAAAAGCCACAGGGCCAGTTAGTTCTCCGCTGCCCTGTGAGGTTCGGAGTGTTGGGATCAACCCTGTGGCAGGGAGTCTGAGGGTTGTGAGACTACCATCAGGAAGGGAGGGCAGGGAGTTGAGCTCGCCTTTTGGATCTGGGATTCGTGCACTAGGAGGCACCCACATTCAGGGAAGATTGATGCCAAGACTTGTGTCCAAGGAGCCCTGGGCCCACAGCTGTGGATAGGAGACAAGGACCTTCCTGCCTGCAGAGCTGACAGGAAAGGACAGCTTCCCCCTCCCCCACAGCTGGTGCTCTAAGTGAGCTCAGGCATCCAGAGTCCCGACGTCGAGAAAATAAATTGCTGCTTGTTGAAAGCATCCTTGTGGTATTTCTGTTAGGGCAGCCCTAGACAACCGAGACACAGTTGTTATATGTTTAACTGGGAAAATAACTCTAAGAAGAAAAATTTTTAAATGACTGCTGGCTTTATGACTTAAAGATGACTACGTTTACCATTTGATTCTCATCCTTCTAGTCTTTTCCCCATACACTTCCGTATCAGGCCGTTCTAGTTTGTGCCTTTTTTTATTTGACACAAAAGTAGATCTTGATGTTCTCCAAGGTCATTCATTGTTTTCCTTCAACCTTATGTTCTATTCTCACTGTACACATTTT
>NW_022103907.1:2401113-2413725 GCF_000313985.2 Echinops telfairi | reverse complement strand
GGGTCATCGTCCTCAAGGCCTGGTGGGCCAGGATGTGCTCCAGTCTCTCCTCCGTAAGACAAATTTTGAGGTGTGTACTGCTAGAGCAGAGAATCCTTCACAGTTGCTGAAATGGATGCATCCTTTTTAAAATTTTGCCAAATTTTCATCTAGAAATCTTCGGCCAATGTACATTCCTACCAGTAATGCCTGCGCCAATGTTTTCACCACTTGCCTTAGTTCCTGGAACTCTGAGGTGCTCAAATCTGAGCAGCGTGCGGATGTCTCGGCCGTACCCTGCTCCTAAGTAGTCCCAAAGTTCCACGCAGACCTGAGCCAGTACACCCTGGGTGCTTTAGCACTTGCGGATGATAACCAAGGCGATTTTGCTACTGCTTCTACAATCAGTGGAACCCTGGTGTCATGGTGGACTCTGTGATGAACTGTTAACTGCAAGGCCAGCGGTTCAAATCCACCCGAGAAAGAAGAGATGATGTGTTCCTGTAAAGATTTACAAGTTCCAGAAACCCAAAGGAACAGCTCTACTCTGTCCTTGAGGGTCGCTGTGAGTTGGGATGGACTCCATGCCAGTGAATTTGTTTGAGTTAGCTAGAGCTGCTGTAACAGAAATACCACAGTGAGGGGCATTAACAAACAGAACTTTATTTTTTCACAGTAAGAGGAGAGGCTAGAGGTTTGAATTCAGGGTGCCAGCTCCGGGGGCAGATTCTCTCTCTCTCTCTCTCTCTGTTCAGCTTCTGTGCCTCGGTGCCTTGATGACCTTCATGTGATGTGCCCTCTCTCGTCCCGTCTGTGCTGGCTTGCTTTAGCACCTGATCTACTCTTATATCTCAGAAATCACAGGCTTAAACCATACCCTGACACTGTTGCTGCCTCTGACCGTAACAAATAAAACATCTGTTCCCCAGGGAAGTATGTCGACAGCAGTAAGGCTTAATATTGCAATGCAAAGGACCCAGTGCCATGGTTAAGCTCTCAGCCACGAACGGAGAGCTTGTCAATTCCAACTTGCAGAAGAACGGTGTCCGCTTCGAGAAAGCTTGGGAGGTCTCTGGGAAGCTCTGCTCTGTTCTGAAGGGTCACCAAGAGTTGGCACTGACTCAGTGGCACAGCACAACAACATCTCAACACATGGTTTTTGTGGATGCCATTCATCAGTGCTCTAGAAAGCTCTACGTATAAAGCCAAGACAACCAGGCAAAGCGTGATGTGGCCTTGAATGTCATTTGGACCTTTTAATCAGTTACTACCATTCAGCTGAGGTGAACAGGCATCAGACCACTCATGTGCCAGATAGATGGGTCAGCTCAGAAAGTGGGCCAGGCAGTGCGGTCCTGGCTCCAGGGCTGGTCTGCTGTGTTGGCCTACCCGTCCTTCCTGCATGCGTGTAGCTCAAGCCACGGAGCTCTGGTCGTACACGCCACAGGGAGCAGCTCTGGAAGACCCCAGTGTCTCGCTGCAGACGGGGGTCCCTCCAGGCGGTAACCACTGACTTGTCATAGTTTTGACCTCTAGCTGTAGCCCCCACCCCTACTCACAGACTTATTTTCTCCCCTTTTTTATAGTTCTTCTCTCCCCCCACCTCCTTATCTGCTCTAATTTAATCTGATAAAGTATCAAACTCATATGCGAAAGGTAATAAAATCCTTTTAGGAGTAAAACAGAGTTTATGTTCAGAATAACAATCTATCAGTTTTGCAAGGTGCTATTAAAGTGGCATTCTGCAAGAGACTGGGTGGGGCCAGGCGGTGGCTTTGTCTCAGTGCTACTCCGTAGCTGCTGAAGGAAGCTCTTCCACAGCCCACTTGCTTGATGCCCGGTCTCCAGCACTCCATTGTTCCCTTTACCTCCTTTTGTCCTGGGTCAGCTGCCCTCGTGAAATGTAATCTTTCCTTGTCTCATCAGCTTGTTAGACCTGCTAAGCAAATGTACCTGTGTGTGTGCGTGTGTGTGTCTGCATGTGTGTGTTGAAGAGTCCTGGTGACACAGTGGTTACTTGTAGGACTTCTAACCTCCAGGTCAGCTGTTTGAAGCCACCAGTCACTCTGTGAGAGAAAAAGTAGACTTTCTACTCTCCTAAAGGTTTCTAGTTCTAGAAACCCGCAGGGGTATTTGTCCTCTGTGTGATAGGGTCACTGTGAGTCTGATTCAAATCGATGGCATTGAGGTTTATTTAATCTATGTATATATGTGGTTGCGTGTATGTGTGTATGCATATGCATGTGTGTGTATATATGCACATATATAAGTCTGTAGAATAAGGATGAATATATGCACATATAAACGTACTTATACATACACATATATATCTACCTATTTACCTACCTACCCACCTACCCACCGACCTATTTATCTGTATGTTTATCTATCATCTATCTTTCTATCTATCAATCTATCAACTAATGGTGGATTCAAACCACCAACCCTTTGGGTAGCAACCATGTCCTTAGCCATTTGCGCCATGCAGGATGCATCCAGCAGGGCTGTCTTGTAGAAACAGTACTCAGAGGAAAAAGCAGGTATCTGTATCTGAGGACGCACAAATCCCTGCCTGCAGGTCGCTAAGTTCACCTGGAGGCCCTGCTCTGAAATGCTGGGGTCAGCGTTTGACCTATGCAACCCCTGGACCTCTTGTAAAAAAACCAGACTTTCCAAAAATCTCATTTCAGCGGTTCCTAAGTTTATCTGTCCATTAGGATTGCCTGGAGGATGTCAAACGATTCCAAAGCACACAATGGCCCCAGACCGATTTACCAATCTCATGGGAGTGGACCCAGGGTTCAGTCCATGTGAAGCTCCCAGTGTGTTCCATGGCAGACTCATCTGGGGGGCACTGGACCACCATCGGGCAGACAGAGGCATCCAGGCTGAAGGGCAGTTCAGAGGCCAGGCATGTTATACACACACACACACACACACACACACACACACACACACACCCCTCAAGTCAGGTTGCTGGAAATTTACTCCAAAGTTTATTTGTTCTGGTTGCTAAACTGTGCCTTATGCCTCTTTCTGAGTACCCTCACCCCCACCACATGCACAGCCCCTCGTCCCCGTTTTCCTGGGAAGAGCTCAAGGGAGGCTGACAACCACCATTGTCAGGGCCAGAGAGAAAGTCAGCCAGGCTACCAAGTTCTCAATCATTCCACTCTCAGCCGGCAGTACTCTCTGTGGGAAAGCAAGGCAGCAAGGGGTCCTGCCAGATAAAGCCTTGGAACAAGCAATGGTAAAGCCTCAGGATAGCCATGCAAACACACTGAAAACTAACATACTACCGAGAACCGGCTAAGCCCAGCCCAGAGAGGAACACTGGGCAACACCTCCCTTCTTGGGACCTCTGATTCTTCTCTGGTGATGATGTCTGTAGCCTCTCTGAGCCCGACCCGGGGCTCTGTGAGTGTGGGATGGCTTTTAGGACCTTCATGGACCTATTTGTTTAAAGAAAGGGAACCAGAGAAAGAAGAGTGGTGGATGCTGGGACAGACTGGCCAAGCCAACATGAGGCATCTTCCCAAGGTGAGCATAGAGCACACTTTCCAGGAGGCATGCTGTCTCAAAGGCACTAGGGAGCAGGGGTGGACCCAGGTCTCAGTTCCTCGGGGCTGTGGTGTCCGAAACAAGTGGCTGACTGTAGGGAACAGAGACTGTTTCTCACAGTTCAGGGGGTGCTAGCTTTCGGGGAAGGTTCTTTCTGTGTCCTCTTTGAAGAAGGAGCTTGGTCTCCGCTTCTCTATCCTCCTTCTAAGGGCTCCTTAGAGATTTCCATGTGGCATCTCTCCGTCCTTCATCTGTGCTTAATTCTCCGTGCCTTCTCTGCACCTTTGATGTTTGAAGAGTGACCCACTTACGACCGTCTACACTGATATGTCTACACGGCTGTGCTCTCATTAGCATAGCAAATAAAACTGGATTCCCAAGTAGGCTTATATGCACAGGTAAAAGGGTTATGACTAACACACATTCAGTCCGCAAAGCCCCCTTCACTGAGCAAACGAGGAGGGTGGCTCACCGTCTGCTCACTCACTAGGTTGACACGTCCATTGGACCATGTGTGTGTTTGAGTTTGTTAATTAAAAAATCTGTTGTTTGGGGCAGAAAATAAAGTGTCTAACACCTTGGGATAATAGCCCTTGAGATCCAAAATTGTACTGCCTGTTCAGAGGGCACAAAAATGCCATCTATGTGGGATCACCTGGGGGCCCCCTGAGAGCTATGCTGATGAGGGTGACCTTTGATTCTAGCACTGCCTCAGCCATGGTCTCTTTACTGCCTTTCCCCATCAAAAGCGTCCTGTCTATGTGTGCGTGTGCTACAAAATCATAACCACCCCACCTGACCTGACGTCCCCTTAGCCCTTGCCATTTCTGTCTTGAGCAGTGGTTCTCATCTTGTGGGTCATGACCCCTTTGAGGGTCGAACGGCCCTTTCACAGGGGTCATTTGATTCATAACAGTAGCTGAATCACAGTTTTGAAGTAGCAACAAAAATAAATGTATCGTGGGGGGGGTCACCACAGCATGAGGAACTGTATTAAAGGGTCAAGGCATTAGGAATATATTGATTTGGGGTGGGAGGCACGATCCGTGTGAGTAACGTCACAGTGAGGAGGAAGGGTTATGTTTTGACAAAGGTCATTTGTGTGTGTGTGATCTTCAAGATCCAGCTGAGAAACTAGACCATCCCTGAGCTTTTCTGTCACATCCCCAGGATGATCCCCCAACTCCTACTGCATCCCTCCCTTGTCCCGAGTCCAGAGATCCTTTCTGAACAGATGTCTCCTTTCCCCATTCTGCAAGCCAAACTACCCCATTGCAACAACATTGGAAGTGTCCACACAGCACCCCTATTTAAAGACTGTCTTCTCAAGTGACCAGCACCGAGGGATTATTCTAATAGGCCTATGTTGAATTTCAAACGAGCTGTCTTTGAAGGGAGGTGTGGATAATTAAGTTGGCTAAGGAGCAAATAGACTACAAATATTTATTGGATGTGTACCACTATCTGGGCCTGGTGCCAGCAGAGAGGAGTCAAACATGGCCACCGCTCTTTGGAAGCCCGCGTTTCAGAGAAGAAAGCAGTGTAAGGAAGAGCCCAGCCTAGGACTTAGAAGGCTTCTCCAAGGGAGGCCATGTGATGTGCGTTTGATCTTTGTTTATCTTTGGGATGCAAGTCATTTTCCAGAATTGACTGTCTCTTACTTAGGACAGTCCCACAACCCTGTCCGGTCCACTAAGCTGAGCAGTGTCCTTGTGCCATTACCCTATACGCTGGTCTGCAGAACCCTAGGTGGAAAGCTCATGGGTGAGAAATAAGGTGCAACAATGAGGATTCCTGTCTCTGCCATCAATCCCTGCATTCCAGTGAGTTGGACTACATTCACCTAGATGAGTATTTTGTGAAGTGCCATCCTCAGACATTAAATTTTCATAGATGAGATGCTGCCGGAATCAAGCTTGCTCATTCCCCCCCTTCTCACTCTTCTTTCCAATTGTTCTGCTGTTGAGCCAACCGCGTGCGGTGGCTGTAGTGCTAGGAGTATAATGGCCTTATCAAGGAATGTAATTGTCCTGCTGGGCTCAGCCCTGGGCAGACACCATCTGGAGGATGAGCATTTGGGGGCTCCACATTTTAGGGGGGAAATTGGCACACTGGTGCTGAGAGATGGATCCTGGCCTGGAAAGAGGGCATGTTGTGAACTGATCAAGGAACTGGGAATTTGCTGCATAGGAAAGAGAGGGCCAGGAGGTCCCAATAATTGTTTTCAAATAGCAGAACGATCGTTGTGTGAGAGGAGATAGACTGATTCTGCTTGGTCCAGATGGTAGGAGCAGGTCTGGTCTGTGGGAGCTGGTGAGTGGCCGGGTTGAGCTTGGACTGATAAAGACACGTGTACAGATGGAAGCTCACAACACAGAAGGAGCTGCCTCACAAGCCACAGGCAGCAACCGCCCCTGAGGGTACAGTGAGGGCACAGGGGGATTGAGCTGAGCAAATGATGGAGATGCTTGGTTGGTCTTTGGGGTCCAGCAGTTCCTCCTTATGCATCTCTCCCTCCTTCTCTTTCTGTTCACCCAGGATTCAACATTAAATGCTTGCTCAGCAAGGGCCTGGATTCCTGATTCTCATCCTGGCTTATAGGAGCCTCACTCTGAAAAGTTTTCACAATATAATTACTTAGACACTAGTTAGATTATGATATTGAGTGGGGCCTGGGGTCTGCATCTTTTACAATGTCCCCTTTTTCCAGGTAATTTTAGTGGTGGTCCAAATGATTGTGAGGGCTGGACTACAAATGGAAAGGCTGGTGACTGTGCCTTTGAAGAAAGGCCTGGTGGTGTATTTATGGGGCAAAAAAAACAGCCAATGAAGATCCCAATTCATTGCTGATGCATCTGGGGTCACCATGAGTCAGGATGACTACACAGGGCCTGTTTTTGCCTTGGGTTCTCTTTTGTCTCATTTTCATAGGACACCCGGGCTGGGCCCCACTGGTCCAGACCATGGACAGAATGTGATGATTACACTGTTCTTCCCCTGCAGGCCACTCATTCCTACCCAACGAACATGCTAGCTGATGCTACTTTAAATATGAATTAATTTTGTCTCAGTCAATTAATAATCACATTTCCACTTCTCTGCTCCGGCTGGCTTTGGGAGTTTATATTCTTAATTTTTTTTTCCCAGAGCTAACACTGGTCTTGAGAGTTATAAAGAGTAGATAGATATTCAGGTGCACAATGAGCATGATCCATCTTCATGTCTGAGTAATGCATACTCTACAAACACTGAACGTGGTCCCCCATGGATCAAGGGCCAAGAGCCTTCCTCTATATCCAGCCCAACATCTCTCTCCCCTTGGCCAGATGCTGTTCTACAGTCAATGACCAGCGTCGCTGCAGTCGCACAGTGTCCCCTCGTATGGTGTCGCTCAGAGCGGGAGCACTCTTTGCAGGCTGGGGCTGGTTGTGAGGGAGAAGAAGCAAAGCATGTTCTATGCCATAGAATGGGGGTGGGGGTGGGCTGTGTAGTTGGTGTCATGCTCACTCACTGGGTTGACGCTTCCATGGTGCTTACCAAGAGAAATGCAATGCAAGCTGCAGATAGAGAGTTAGAAATTCTGAGAAAAGAAACAGGGGAACCTAATTTTAATAATATCTTTGCTTCAGCCTAGTACATCCAACATATTGGCATCTCAATCTGTCCTCAATATCAGAAAGGCTTAATGAGCTACCTAGGTATGATTTACATGCTATCAAATGAACTGTGGTCTTCGTTAATGCCTTGGTAATTTCTAGTCAATGAACATTGCTGTCTAATCATCACCACAGTGTGATTTTAAAGCAGTTCCACCACTCCAAAGAGGAACTTCCAGTCTATGTTCAGTCCTCCTTCTTACCCACCTCTACCCCTAGGCAACCACTAATCGGCTTTTTCTCCCCATAGCTTTGTCTTTCAACATTTCATATAAAGAAAATCTTGCAATAGGTGATCCATTGTTTCTCATTTCTTTAATTTAGCGTAATGCTTTTGACATATATCTATGTTGTAGCATGTATCAGTACTTGGTTCCTGGTTTGTTGCTGAATAATGTGCTATTATTTGGCAATATCAAATTTCATTTATCAATTCACCTGTTAATATACTTTGAGTTATTTCCATTAGTTGGCTATAACAAATAATGCCACTAGGAATATCATTGTTAAATTGTTTCTGTAGACATCTTTAAAATTCTCTTTAACATTTTGGACATCTTTAAAATGTAAAAGGTAAAAGTTTAAGAATGGAATTGCTGGGTATATGGTAACTCTGTGTAACATTTTAAGAAACTACCACCTGCTTTCCAAGCAACGGGACATTGTACATTAAAAATAACAACAACAAATTCTTTGAAATCTTCAGTCTGTCTTACACTGAAAACACATCTCTGTTTGAATTAGCCCCATTTCAAGGGCTTCAATACCACATGGGCTATCACTACTATCTGAGGTTTAGATAAAAAGTACTGCTACAAAATCACAGAATTCACTCAAAACTCTTCGAGTCCCTCCTGTCTCAGAGCCACCCTATGCGATAGGGCAGAGCTGTGCCAGTGTGTCTGTGAGTCTGTTAACTCTGTACAGGAGTAGAAAGCCCCATCTTTCTCCCATGGAGTGGCTAGTGGTTTCAAACTGCTGACCGTATGATTAGAAGCCCAACATAGAATCATCACACCACCAGGGCTCTTCACAAAATCATAGAAACCTTTATTAAATAACAATATCAACATGTGAAACTATTGTTTCCTATGTATCCTCCATCTAGGTCTATACATATCTGAAGTCGGTGTTTCCTTCTCCCTAACCCTTCTGGGGTAGTCACCTAATATGGTGTCAATTTAAGAATTAAGAGTGTAGGGGTGGAGTCTAGGCTGTCAATCTGGAGATAGCCAATGAGATTTCTGTGTGGGCTTGGCCTTCTCCTGAGAATTCTGGGAAATCTGGTACTTCCGTCTTGGAGGCAAGAGACACTATCTCTCTTGGTTCATTCCCTTGGAGACTCTCTTCTGACAGGGCTGACTTCCTGTGAGGCATCCCTAAGGAGATGCCACATGGACCTACTCAGATGCAGCCCTGGGAACTGGAATGGCCACATGGAGACCCCTGCCAGTGCTGAGATGCTTCTACCACCAAAGACTTTCTACCCACTGGCCTGTGATCTTCTGAGATGCTTCTACCACCGAAGACTTTCTGCCCACTGGCCAAATCTGTGATTCGACATCATTGTATGTGTTTCATGAGTCTGAGGAGGACTTTATAGATTGCTGTCAGACATATGGGCTAATATCGGACTTATGACCTTGGACTGAACCGGGTTGGGATGTTCTCTCAATGTTCGATTCCTCTTGCATATAAACCTCTCCCTTCTACACATATGTGTGTCCATGGGTTTGTTTTTCTAGTCTACCTGGACTAACACACCTTTCTCAAATAATTCTATCCTCTTTTGGCATCCCTGAGGGTCTCCAGTCGTGTTCTTTTGCAATGTTCTTTGAGTTTTGAACACAAGAAGTTGAAGGGACAAGATCAGGGTTGTGGTGTGGATGGGATAAAGTTCCTCAATGAAATTCTGCTGGGCAGCCTTTGCTAGCCCTGAGAAAATGAGCAGGTGCATTGTCGTGATGGGCAGAGCGTTCCTCAGTACAACTTCCCTGGCCTTGTTTTCACCAATGGCCTTCTCGATTTTTAAAACAATGTCTCCATAGTAGCTGCTGTAATGATCCTGTTTCCTTAGAGAACATTTATCAAAAATAATCAAAAATAAAGCCATAACCTTTAGAGCTCATCTTTGCCTTGAATATAATGGGCCCAGAAGAACCCCTCAGAACCCATTTTGATTTTACATTGAATCTTAATGAAGCTTATTTTTGAAGGCCTCTTAATGAGACCAAGACAACTGAAAGAACTTGCCTGTGTTCTTCCACACTAACTACAAAGGCATTGTATTAGTCTGGGTACTTTGGAGAAACGAATCCACAGCAACTCATGTATAAGAGAGTTTTATGTAAAGAAAATGTGCATCACGAAAACATCCCAACCCAATGCTGCCCAAGCCCACAAGTCCAACATTAACCCATTTACCCAACACCAGTCCACAAAGTCCTCCACCTCACAAAACAGAGTCAATGATGCCGACTGCAGGAGGAAAGCTGAGTCAGTGAACGAACAAGCATCTCAGCACTAGCAGGGGTCTCCACACGGCTGCTCCAGCACCCAGGGCTGCATCCGGATAGGTCCATGTGGCTTCTCCTTGGGAATGTCTTGTAGGAAGTCAATCTTGCAAGCTGAAGCAGAGAACTGCTAAGGCAGCTGCACCCTGGTGGGACCATCACAAAGCAAGAGACCCGAGAACTAGAAAGGCGAGGCTCACCACCCATTTATCCCTCTGCCTTTTAATTAGCCCCACGTGTGATTATCGGCCAGGCTGGCACAATTAACTAACTCAGGCATGTTTAAGCATTTTTGCTTGGAACAAGCTCATGTGTGTAGGAAGTGGAATCCCATCAGCAGGCCTTTTTCACTTACCCTCATATTAAACAGCCCCGTCAGAAGTATCGCTTCCCGTACATCCTTTCTGGAATCCCAAATCACATCAGGAGAATTTATTTTGTGGACGAGCACACATCGATGCACATACATACACGGGCGCGTGCACAGACACATACACATGTGCACACCCTATCCACCCTCATTACCCTTAATTTATGATTTATTCGTTTGCCTTTACTGAATGTTGCAATAATTAGATTGTGCTAAATAAACATACTTTACAGTAATTTATCCATGGCTTGCGGAAATACTCATGGGGCCGACAGTGATAAATTAACAGAAATGCACCCCCTCCAAATGAAGATATAGAATCTCATTAAGGCTTGATGACAAATATTAAGAATGTGGAAGAAGAATGAAGATCAGGGAGCTGATCCTATTAGAAACTGTGTCATAATTCTGGAGATTTCTATTCCTTGTCTGTGAAGCAACAATCAAGCGGCGAGCGGCCCTGTTAGGGAGGAGTTTGAAGCTGCTGCTTTACTCTACCCCTTCCTTCCTACCCACTTATCCAAGATCCCAAGGTATTTGGTCTCTTGGGCCTCTGGACTATTAACAAATAACCTGGATATAATTCTGGGGCTTTGAAATTATCTATAGAGTGACACTTTCCCTTCAATACCCAGAATCTTTAGAAAGGCTGTTGACGTTCAGTTTGGGATTATCTGCATGGTTTCAGGCAGCCAAGCAGAAGGCCAGCCCCCTTTTGAGGAATGTTCTCCTGTTCATATCTGGGTAGACCTCTCCAAAACCTTCCAAGGGTACCAGATCACTTACAAAGACTGCACTCCTGCCTGCGATGTGTGAGGAGGGGCTAATGCTGGAGAAAGAGAGACTGATGAGTCATGGCTCATGCCCTGGAGGAGGACATAGACTAGCTGGAGACATAGCCACACAGTCATAATATTGCACTAATTTTTATAAAATCTTAAATGTGAAGTTACAGATGTAGGAAAAGAGAACAAGATCAACTTTTCTTATGAAGTTGGAAAAGGCATCCAAGAGATGGGCCTTGAAGAGGGAGGAAAAGGTTTCCAGGTTAAAAAGAAGAGGAAAGGTCGGGGGTAGCAGGGCTGGTATAAACCAAGACTTGGTGGCATGGAGGAGTATAATGGCCTTGGAAATGGGTCACTGAGGCCAGGGAGGGAGACAGAGCCTTTGGGACCTGGTCCAGAGGCTAAAGAGTTTGGACTTCATCCTGTAGGCAAAAATTAGAGCACCAAAATATCCACAGAGTGGAGGCATTTAGTCAAGGGTCACTCCTGAGATGACCAAGAATGTGTCAACCTGAGACCCGAAGTGCCCAGTTCTAGGAGTCTTTACCACGACTAAGGTCCTCTGATGCTGTGAATGATCTGAAGTGTTGTAGCACATGCCATACATAAATCAATATCTATGTTTTAAAATGCAAAAGAGATAGGCTGTTAATTAAGGAAGATCATGTAGTTGTTAATACATGTCAGAAAGAAGAATTCTTCAGGTCAGGATTTGACATCTGTCTTTTTAATGAGCATCACAGTACAAATATGGCTGGACAGACATGAAAGGAGGAAAGAGTCGGGTCTCTTGACCTCACACAACTCTTTTCTAGTTCATCAAAACAGCATGTGACTGCAAATTCACAGTCCCTGGAATCAACTTGGAGGGGAGGGCAGGGGAGACTGGACATATGCAAATGTCTGGCTTTTACCCACACTCTAAAATGCCAACATCTGTTCTTTTACAGCCCATCTTAAACTCACCAACTGTGCCTCTGGTCTTCTAACTTGTCTTAGTTGCTATGAGTCAGAATCGGCTTGATGATTTTGAGTTCAGTTTATGTCAAAGTTAAGTTTCTCGAAGACAATATAGTCCCTAAAAAAAATCCCATTGATTCAATTCTGACCCATGACAACCCAAACAGACTGGAACAATTCCATGAGGTTTTCAGGAGTTAGTGTTTCTGGAAGTAACTCACCGGGCTTTTCTCCCAAGGTGCCTCTGAATGGGCTCAAATCCCCAGTCGTTTAGTGAGTAGTTGAACACATGAACTATTAACACCATTCAAGAAACTTCCACTACTATATTTGAGGGAGCTTCAGAAAATTTGTGGAAAAATGGAATTAAAAGATAATGGATATTTTTTCCTACAAATATTTTAAAGTTCCCTCGTATAGTAGGTATTTGAAATCTATTTCTTGAACTAACAATGGGTTTTTAACTGGAGCACAATTTTATTTCAGAACTTTTAGGCAGTTCTGCCTCATGCCCAGTTGTTGTTGAAAGGTCAATTTAGCAGAGAAGACACTCCAATTCCTATAAAAGACTGCACTTACCAGGTTGACTATTAGAGACTAGAGGACCCCACCCACCCACCCAAAGACTATTACCCTGAGGCATTCTGTAAACTTGGATCTGAACCCACTCCTAAAGATCACCTTCCAGCCAAATAATGGATTGGCTCGTGAAATAAATAATATTTCCTTTTAAAAATAATCATTTAGAAGGGGACCAGGGAACCTAGATTAATGGAAGTAGGGCAAGC
>NW_022103907.1:2379802-2399412 GCF_000313985.2 Echinops telfairi | reverse complement strand
AAAAATAAAATTTAAAAAAGCTTCAATGATTTGGGAAGATATCCACTTGAGTTTTGTTAAAAACTTGTTATATATGGGGGTTAAGACATGTTAAGGATCAAGAGGGTAGGGGTGGGGTCTAGGCTGTCAATCTGGAGATAGCCAGTGAGACTTCTGTGTGGGCATGGCCTGTGGGCATAGCCCTGAACTCAAAATTGTTTTCTCAATGGCACAAAAAAGTGTCCTTTTTTATTTGCAAGTACCCTAGTGTGTTAGTTTGGGTAGACTAGAGAAATAAATCAATGGACACACATATGTGTATAAGGAAGAGGTTTATATACAAGAGCAATTGTACATTAAGAAAGCACCCCAACCTAATCCAGTCCAAGTCCATAAGTGCGATACTAGCCCATATGCCCTATACCAATCTACAAAGTCCTCTTCAGACTCATGAAACACATGCAATGAAGCCAAATGTAGGACAATCACAAACCAGTGGGTAGAAAGTCTTTGGATCCAGTGGCATTGTAAGCATCTCAGCACTGGCAGAGGTCTCTCTGTGGCTTCTCCTGCTTCAGAGGTCTGGTTGCATCCATGTGGCTTATCTTCTGCGATGTCTCTCAGGAAGTGGCAGAGAGAGCAGGGTCTCCCGCCTCCAAGGAAGAAGTACCAGATTTCCCAGGATTCTCAGGAGGGGCCATGCCCACACAGAAGTCTCACTGGCTATCTCCAGATTGACAGCCTAGATCCCACCCCTACCCTCTTGATCCTTAAATTGACACCAGATTAGGGGACTATCACACCTAGCAAGACTAAGAGAAATCTGTTACTGAGAGAATTTGTCTGCAGCCATCTACTTATGTCAGAGACAGGATTTCTTTGAAATATTTCTTTCACTGAAACAGATATATGTTTGAACTTAACCGTCTTGGAAACCCACAGGGCAGTTGTTCCCTGCCCTATGGGGTCCCTATGAGTCAGAATCCACTTGATGGCAGGGAGAATTTTGTTTGTTTGTTTTCAGTTGAGTATGTAGGAACTAGTAGCGGGTACTTTTTGACTCACCCCCATATGTTTGTAATGCTACTCTCTGTGGAATAAACCACTTGGTCTTGAAATCATGTAGAAGATACATGATAAAACTGAAACATTTGTATAGATAGGTCTGATTTAACCAGTTAGTGTTAAAAGAAGAGAGTAAGAAAAACAGGCAAATGGCATCTACAAATTGTTTGGAGGACAGCTCTTTACAGCAGACAACACAGACTAAGTGGTCTCAGCATATAAATCCCAATGGAGGCCAGCTCAAGTCCCATGAGACCTGGAAACAAGACTACAGACCAGTGCAGGTAGAACCCTAATCAGCAAACCTTGAGCTGAAGGTCACTTCCAAATTGAAATAAAACCTGGATAATTCCCTTCAAAACCCCAACCGAACTCGCTTCCATCAAGTCGATTCCAAGCTAGGGTTCCCAAGACTCGAACCCCTTACAGGAGCAGGTAGCCTCATCTCTCTCTTGTGGAGCCGCTGAAGGTTGGAACTGCAGACCTCGTCAGGGCAGGCAGCCCCACCACGGCTTCTTCCCCGTGAAAATCACAAGCAGAATTCAGGATGTTGGAAAATGACTTTTGCACTTAAGTAAGAGTCAGCCAATAAAATTACAGTGGCTCTTTTCTATCCTCCCTTTGTTACCTACCACTATTCAAGTCTGTGTAGTGACGATGACCTTGAGAATTTACCCTTGCTGCCTCTCATCACTGCGAGTTGTCCTGACAGCAACACAATTACTCAGGATGGTCTTGTTTGCAGTAGTAATGACTGTGATGACAATAATAATGAGAGTGAACCGTTATGGAGCCCTTTCTCAGTGCCAGATAGCATGCTAAGTACTTCTCCATGTGTTTCCTCTATGAATCTTCTCCACAACTCGATTAGCGGGTCTTATTACCATCTTTATTTTACAGATTGGGAATCAGAGCCTAAGAAGGGATGTGTAGCTCATCCTGCAGCAAGGTAACACAGCAAGTAATGGCAGAGCTGAGATTTGGTCCTTGTGGTCAATTCCTTGAGCAATGGGCAGTCACCACCATGGGCTGTAACATCCCCTATGTAGGTAGTGCCAGGTACCACCTGGGCGGGGCAGAAATCCCTGATGCCAATGTCATCTTTGAGCCAGTTCTGACTAACTCCTCACTCAGTGAGAATATAGCTGCCCACAACCCCAAACCCTGCCTCTTGTATGCCAGGACCCTTTAGCCTGGCTCTTGGAATGATTTTTTTTTATATATCAACAAGATATGCATTTTATAACAATTTTTCTTCCATATCAAATATTTTTCTAAATCTAATTTACAAAATTTGACTCATTACCATTTTCCTTCCCTTGATTCCTAAGGGATTAACTGATCATCCGACTTTCTAGAGAAGTTGAGCCTGTCTCTATTCCTTTACCATTATTACTCGTGGAGGTTCAGTGGTAGACTGCCTTCCACATGAGAGATCTGGGTTCAGCTCTTGGCAATGCATCTCATACACAGTCCTCACCCATCTCTCTGTGGAGGCTTGCATTTTGCTATGATGCTGAGGAGGAATTGAGATTTAGGAAGATTGGCTTGGTGATGTACTTCTGAAAACCATCCGGTGAAAGCCGTTGTGTCGGCGGATGGACTCAATAGCAGGTGACATCAGAAGGCTGTAGATACAAGGACACAAGACACCAGACAGCACCTGCATCCAGCTGTCAGCAATGGTGGCTAGTTCACTATCTATCAGTTTCTTTAACAGAGCTTTAATTACAGCATTTTGAACTGTAATCAATCTAGAGCAAATTCCTTAGGTCCAAGCCAAGGAAAGAAGGTTGATTGGTTGTGACAGGGACCATGCAGCCATTTCTATTTACAAAATAGATAAATCAAACACAGGTTGGCTGTTCAAAGTTCTGATCAACTGGACTTCAATTTAATCCTCCTAGCTACCTGAGGAGCCCTGGTAGCCTAGGGGGTTACACAATGGGCTGCTAGCCACAAGGTCAGTAGTTCAAAACCACCAGCTGCTCCGCAGAAGAAACACGAAGCTTTCTACTCACATAAAGAGCTGTAGTCTGGGAAACCCACAGGGGCAGTTCTACCCTGTCCCATAAGGTCACTATGAGTCAGAATTGACAGTGAGATCGAGCTCCAGGATCCAGATTACCCTGCAGCAGATTTCAGGACTGTGGCCTGCTGTCTGAAACCACAATTCAAATGCTGACAGTAGACTGGCGGGTCAAGTAAACAGGGAAGTGGGCCACCCTGGAGGTGAACTATGGCCACCATGCCCAGCCTCGGCACTGGGGCATGATGGGAATGGTGGCGTCTCTGGAGAATCGGAGAACACGAGTTCCTGAGAGGGTCAGAGCCACTCAGCCCCAGCCCATCATCACTCCCAAAGGCCAGTCCCAACAAGGCCGGCTCTCCCTTTTGGTCTCTCAATCAGCCAGCTCTTTGTGGGTCTTAATGGGATCGGTGTCTCCTAACTTTAAAGACTGACCATCCAAATTCGAAAGTCAGCAGCACTGGCCAAGACTTTGATGAAACCCGTCCAGGGACAATGTGCTCGGAGGGGGTGACAATTTGCATCTCTTTTTCGAACAGTCTTTTTTAGGCCTGGATGAGGGTTTTGCCATTTAGATGTAGCTTGAGATGCCGAGCTTCTCCCTGGCTCTCGTTCTCCCAGCTGCGGAAGTTCTAAAGGAGCTCAGTCAGTTGACAATACAAATTCAGTGGCTCTTCACTTGGTTGTTGTTTTTTTTCCCATTTAACATCACGATTTCTGTGAATATAATTATGCTTAACATTTCCAACCAAAGCCCCATAAAGCCACTGATGTACCTTTAAGGTGATTATTCTTATCAAATATTATTGAAAGTAATACAGTGGAAAGCCATTATAGACCACTCAAATGTATAAGTATAAAAAGGCAAATTAGTAAACCTGAGTGGTAAATTTTGATTGCATAAAATTACTCAATTTTTTACATTTAAAACAGAATTAAATTGCAAAGAACAAATGGGAGTGATGTCGCTTACCCAATAGGATAAGACAAAGGGTTAATAGCCTAGTTGTAGAGAAGAGGGCTTTCAAATCTTTGAGGAAAAACCTACACTTCCCATAGATTACTGAACAAAGGAAATGAACAGACAAGGCACAACTGAGAAGGAACAGCTAATTAAAGAACATATGGGCAATGACTCAACCTCACTGGTAATTAAAGAAATGCAAATTGAACAACAAATATTATAATTCCCAGTTCTGGCAAGAGTGAAATGAACCAGGTACTGCTTTGAGTCGACACAATCTAAGAGCTTTGAGTTAGTAAGTAGTATTCATCAAGGGTTCAGTTCCATTACACAAGGGCTGAGGCCCTTCTCCATGCCACGTTCAGTGCACACAGATGACACAAGGCCCAGCCTGGCTCTCAGGGACCCAGCATGTGCAGTGGGAGAGGCCAGCAGCACTTGTTTGCCTTCACTTGCCTTTAAGTCAATTCTGACTCACGGCCAACTCCGTGTGAGTCAATAGCCTAATGGGGCTCTCTAAGTTTTCTTTTCTTTTGTTTCCCCTCCCTTCCCATTTCCCCCTCCCTCATGGCTCTCTAAGTTTTCAATGGCTGCTTTTTTTTAAGAAGTAATCACCAGACTTTTTTTCATCCGGGGACCTCTGCGTGGACTCAGATCTCCACCTGTTTCCTTCGCTGCTGACCAGTTGCCATCAAACGGATCTGACTCATGGTAGCACACGTGTGTCGGGGTGACCCTGTGCTGCGTGGGGTTTTCAGGCACTGGTACTGTGCCAGGATTTTCTTCCAAAACAGACCTCCACCCTGTTGCACCCCCCTGGGGGAGACAGATGTGATGAAATCCAACAGTAAATGTGAAAATCCAAAAAGTAGAAAGAAAACATTTCTGCCATCCAGAACTACTCATTTACCGTGTTGAGGAATAGGTCTTAAGAGCATTCTTTTGCCGTATATGAATGGATTTGTAATATTTTGCTTAAAGTGGGTCACATCCCAGATGCTGTTTCATAATACCATTGAATGACCGACGGCATTCTAGGTCTTTGTAAGGCCTGGTCAGTGTAATAAACCAACCTCAACTCACTGCCGTCCAGGCCATTGTGATTTTTAGGGGCCCCAGAGGAAAGAATTGAGCTTCCCTTGTGGGTTTCTGAGACTGTAACTCTTCCCAAGACTAGAGCCTTATCTTCTTCCCTCAGAGCTCCAGTGGGTTTTGAACTGCTGTCCTTGTGGGTTAGCAGGCCAATACATAGCCCCGATATTATTGTTATAACAAGTCACCCCAAAATCCATGGTTTAAAGTGACACAGATGTATTATCCTGTAGTGCTTGGAGACAGAGACCTAAAAGGGGGATACTAAATACTAGAGACAATGTTATTCTTATTAATATGTGATAATTCTCACCTGTTTCTTAATACAAGCCTTTTAATGGCTTCCTGAAGTACTTCATCACATGTAGGCATCAGAGTTTTCATTGCCGATAACTGACTTCTGGACATTTACCATGTCTAAACATTTGCTCACATAAATAATGCTAAAAAGTTTTGCAAACAAATCTTTATGCATGCACACATGTGCACATTCTGGAAAAAGAATTGCTGGGTAAAGACTATGCATGCGGAGTATAAGGTGTTTTTATGTTGGTGGAGTGCTCTGCAGAACGATTGTAATTTCAGATGAGCAGAGGAACAGCTTTATCTACAGAAACAACAAAAAAGGAAGCAACTTAATTATCTAAGCCAAAGAAATAGTTTGAAATGTGGTAGATCTTTGTGTTGGGATATTAGACAAGTATTTATAAAGATGTTTGCAAAGCTTCTAAAGGCCCAGAAAATGCCTACGACACGGTAAGTCAAAGAGCAAATGAAAAAATATATATTTAATTTTATTTAAAAACCACACACACACACACACACACACACACACACACACACACACACGAGCGCACTGAAACCAACAACATAAAGAGTTTGAGTAGTAGAACAATAGATGATTTTTCTCTTAGTTTCTTCCCTAAATTGTATTTAAGGATTCATGTACAATAATTATAACCAAAAAATAACTTTCGCCTAAAAGTGGGATTGGTTCCTATATTTGAGAACTTATTTAATTTAATCTCACCTCGTAAGTCAATCTTTAAATAAGCACACATAGTACTGAAGCCCACATTTCAATTTTCTAGTTGAAAGTTTTTCAGATACAAAGTCACCTTTTTGAACCATATCAATATATTCAAAGACTGTGGGAATTGGAAATTTCTGTCTAATAGCATTGGAATCAGCAGCAAGATCAGCAGGCATTATTTCCCCAAGGAAATGAAGCTGACGGGACTTTAGGAGATAAAGCTACCTGATCCCTCTGGCTGCTTTTACCAGGATGATAATATAGTGGGTGGGTGGCCCTCACAGTTCAGGTACCTGGCCTCTGGGCCACCTCCCTGAAATGATGTCCCAAACTCGTGGATATCTCTGAGCCTCAGTTTCCTCACCAAAAAAGTAGATGCAAGAATAATCTATTTAACTCCCTGCTAGTTAGGAAACAGAGGAGGTACATTGAATAAAATGTTTGCATAATTCCCAGGATGCGGTGCCCATTGCCATCAAATTGGCTTCCGTCTTAAGGCCACTTGATGCGACCGAGTCCTACTGCCCCATAGAGTTCCCAAGGCTGTGACCCGAACAGAAGGAGACACCTCAGCTTTCTCCATGAAGCAGCTACGGGGTTTAAACCATCTACCTTTCCGTTAACAGCCCAGTTCTTAGCCACTGTGCCCTCCAGAGTCCTTCCAGGACACAATGGCCTGCCATCTTGATCAGTATTCTTATTGTCTAGTTCACTGGGGTTCTTAAAGATCAGAGCAGCGAGCCCTCAGGAGCTGTGACTTGTCATGGTCCCCTGGAAAGGGCCGGGGATTTGGAGTGAAATGACATGGAAGCGTACAAGTGGAAGAATTTATTCATCCTCTCGCCCGGGACAAGACACCTAGTCCTGACAGTGGTGCTGTCCAGTAAAAACAGAATATGAATCCAAGATGTAATTTTTGTTTTTCTAGAAAACTCATTACAAAAAGTAGAAACAGATGACATTAATTTTAATGGTTTCTTTCACTTAACCTGATATATCCATAGTATCATTCCATCATGGAATCAACATAAAATTCTATTAATGAGATACGATAGAGTGTCTTTTTCCACACAAAAGCTTTGACTCCATATGGGTTTTATACTGACAGCCCATTTTGATTTGGAAGCTACATTTTTTCATCTGAAATGAACTGTATTTCATAAAGTTTAGAGTTGAGGAAGATAGCTTCACGTACCCAAGTTGCTCCCAACACATTTTTCCAATAGCTGAGCCAAGTGTCCGGTTTTAAGTCTAAATAGATTAAAATGAAATAAAATAAAGACTGAAGCTTCTCATTCAGCCCAGAGGCACTTCCAGTACTCAGCAGTGCTGTGTGGCTTCGTGGCAGGCAGCGCCAGTGGAGGAAGCATGACTTCTTCCAGGTTCTTCTTGGAGTGTTGGAATGAAAGAGCTTCATAAATCTGAAAATGTCTCCAGCTAGATTACTTCGCTTCCCAAAGTCACCCAGCTAATGATAAGTGGCCCAGGGACAGGAATTGGGCCGGTGTAATTTCCACATAGAGGCGTTGGAACTTGAACAATACTCATCTGGAGTCTGGCTTTCAATTGCTTCTTGTTTTCTGTACTGTGATTCACAGCAAAATGCATTTCACATCACCACAGAAGATACGTGTACGTGTTGTGTGTATGTGTGTATGTGTGCATCCATGTTAAGTCATTATTCTGACTCCCCCCAGGAGAAGCTACAATGATGATGGCTACATGTAAATGTTATTTCTTCTTCTTGTCCATTCTCCTCCTCCATTTTATTTAATGTTTGTCATGACCTGCTAAATGGATTTCAGCACCTGCTAATAGGTCGCAAACCATAACTTAGACAATACTAATCTTAAGATTCTAAATCTCCAGGTTCTCAAAAAATCGATTTGTTTTGTGTTGCAGAAAAAGAACCCTGAAAAGGAATAAAGCATAGTTCTTCCCAATAGAAATCAGAAGTATGGTGCTGTGCTGGAACAGATTCTAGGAGATAATGTGAATTACCTGCAGTTTTTTTTTGTTGCAAAATATCATTTATCATATAGTGAGTGTTGATTAAGGAAGCATTATCCTAGGGAGTGTGGTAGGCACTAGAGATAAAGGGGGCATGAGATAGTTCAGATCCTTGTTCTCAGAAGCCCTCTCTAGACTAGTTTAGCCCGATGAGGATCTTGGGAGTTTTGCTTTGTTTTCTTCCCATAGCAAGACCAGAGAGGTAGTTCAGCACTGGTGCAAATGTCCAGCTACACAGTTAAGGACTCCACACGCTCATACGTCTTCATTCCCGGTCACAGAATGGTTGCCACATCTCTCGGCTTCATGCCCATGCTTCAATTCAGGCAAGAAAAAAAAAAAGAGAGGAGAGAGTCAGGGAAATTTCCCTTAAACTTCACAGTACATAAGGTTGCCAGGTAAATTACAGCTAAATGTAAATTTCTGATCAACATCATAAAAAATCAGTATGTGTATTCCGTGCAATGCACACTTCATAGGCACGGGAAAAGTGGACAATGAACAAGGAAGACTGGAGCGGAATTGATGCCTTTGGCTCACGGTGCTGGCGAAGTGCACGGAGGATGACTCGGGCTGTCAGAGGAATGAACCAAGCTGTGTTGGAAGAAGTCGAGCTGGAGCGCTCCTTAGGTGTGAGGATGGCAAGACTGGGTCTCACAAGCTGTGGGCGTGTGATCAGAGGTGACCGGTTTGTAGAGAAGGACATCCTGGTTGGTTAGGAGACCCCTCAACCAGGTGGCTTGCTACAGCGGCTGCACAATGTGTCCACAGAGCAACGAGGGTGAGGTAGCAAACCTGGACAAGGTGGTACTTCTTTCTTTTAGCCACAAGAGCACTGTGAGTCAAAACCATAGCTTGAGAGCACCTGACAAAAGTAACAACACTATACCAAAAAAAAAAAAAAATACTGTATCCATGAACTTCAACTAGGAACCCTAGTTGAAGGTGGCATGAGCTGTGTGTTGGGCAGCTCACTGAATGTTCAGCAGTTCGACTCCACCGGCTGCTGTGTAGGAGAAAGACAAGGCTCTTTCCCCCTGTAACGATTTACCACCTCAGAAATGCTAGTAACTGGTCCTACTCAGTCCTGTGGGGGTGCTATGACTCAAAATGGACTCAGGAGCCAATGGGTTGGATTTATATTTGTATTTGCTAAATTTGATAATGTATCTATGTCATGCTGCTCAGAGTTCACGGGCCAGAACTGTGTTACATGGTCACTGCTGACTGCTTTTCGGGTTAAATCAAGTCATTTTTAACTTTACAGGTTCGATAAAAATAAGAGTGCAAGAGAGAAGGACATTGGTCAGGGAGTTGAGTGAACCAACCTACCTGATCCTCCACAGGGCGCATCTAGCCAGGTCTTCCTTACAGGACATAGTGAGGAGCTCATATTTTAATCTATGTCCAGTAGGAAGCCACAGCAGAGTGTGAAACTGGGGAGTAACAACGGTTGTGTGCAAACTGTTTGGCGGTAGAGGTGTCAGCAAGAAGTGGGGAGTCCCATGAGGAGAAGCCCTAGTCATTCTATAACATCTTGGTCCTCTTTCCATGGCCAGCCTGCCTCAAGCGGATGCCTCAGGTCCCTGGCCTTCCTTTGTCTGTTTTTGCTCTCAAAGGTGAAGGGTTTGGGTCAAAGTGCCCTGGGCCACACAGCTCTGCGGAATCCACCGTGCGCACAGTGGGCCCTCAGCCTTCCCTTCCTATCCCACACGCCTAGCCCCTCCCTGTGCTTTTCTTTGGGTTGGTAATGCCCACGCCACATACCCGTTCTTCAGTAGCGAGGTGTCCAAGGGCCACCTCGCAAGGAACCTCCGAACCGATGGTGATGCTAGCATCCCGTGAGACTCCCAGAAGGAAATGGGCAAAAAAATTGCTTTAGAAAGTTTTTAATTAAAAAAAAAAAATCAATGAAACAATGAAAATCACAAAAAAGGTAATAAAACCTGCTACCTCTTAGAAAAATGTAAAAAGTGAACATGAAGGATTTTTATGCCCCCAACACCTGGGACTTAAAACAAAAATTGAACAAGCCAGTTCCCGAGCGTAGAGCATTAAAGTGGAAACGGGAAAGTGGCTTTGCTGCTCCTTTCTTTCCAAAACTGGTTTTCTCTCTCTCTCTCTCTCTCTCTCTCTCTCTCTCTCTCTCTCTCTCTCTCTCTCTCTCTCTCTCCCAGCCTCCTGCAGCAGATCCCGTCAGCTCCCGTGCCTTCCGTTTCTCATGGAGAGAAATCAATTGTTTAGTTTTCATTTGGCGTCCCCTTTCTCGCGCCTGTCAGGCCAAGTGCTTTTCTATTTTCCTTGAGGATTACCAAAATGAGCTCGTAGAAGGAAAAATGGTTTCTCAGCATTTTAGCTTCAATTTCCTTCTATTTATTTGGTCTGCCTTTTATTATCTGTTTTGCTGACACCCCAGTACACACAAGAGGTAGGTAGAGATGATTGCCTCCCCTGCCCCTTTTAAATGAAATCCACTGTTTTTTAAAAAAAACAAAATATTAATACCTATGACTGTCCCTGCAAGGTCAGAGATTGCTAAGGGGATCCATCTACGTCTTTGTATCTATATGTACTTCTAAAGGAGGACAGCGATGGACGGCACTACGGAGAACATTCCAACCACCCGAGGTGGTCACCACGACGTAGTATTGACTCAAGGACAACGATTTTGTTTTTCATATTTACCTCCCATCTTACATCCATCTTCACACACATCCAGACACATGAGCATAGACAACCAAACCAAACGTCATTGAGTACATCCACTCTTGACTATTTTCCACCACTCTCATCAGTGAAAGGCATCAACTCTTCACTGGTCTCCCTGTTCATTGCCCAGCTTTCACAGGTATTGGAGATGGTAGAAAACACCGTGGGTTGGGTCAGGTGCACCGGAGTCCGCAAAGCGATGGCTCTGCCCTTTCACACTGTAAAGAGGTCTTGTGCAGCCGAATTGCCCAGGGGCAACCCTTTCAATGAAGACACAGATAAATGATATATTTCAGCTAAATGCATTAAACTAACCTCCAATACAGGTGGGCTTACAGCAGGGTCCTGTTCTGACAACTCAATCATAAGCTGTTTCTGATGTTAGTTAAATGCCTCGGGGTGTTTTTTTTAGTTTTCATTATTACTGGCTTTTGTTGTCCGTATCTTTATATATCCGACGGTGTTGAGAACAACATACAATAAAATTGAACATATTCAAGTGAACATCTGAGAATGATAGCGTCAGCAAATTACACACTGCAACATATTACCAATGATAAGGTTACAACACACACACACACACACGCACACACACAAACTGTGGGTGTTGTAAGTGCAGTTCACTGTACCTCTATGGGTAGTAAGTCAGGAACTATTGAATTGACCTCAAAGCAGAATCAGAGAGTGCAAGTACACAGGACTGGGAATCAAAGGGTGAATCTCATCTGCCCTTACAGAGCTCAGGCAAATCCTTTACCCCATGGTACGGAGTTCACCTGCAAAGGGAAAGGGATGATTTGAATGATTCCCAAGAGTCGCTTGTTCTTTGAAATTCAGTACAAGGGGACTTCCAAAAAGTCCTGTACAGATGAAATTAAATTATAATCAAAATTTTAAAATGCATCAGTGTATTTTCAGTATGGAATTTCACGGATAAAACTTAATATGGCAATAAATCACTTTATTAGAAAGCATTTCATTAATCTTAGTAATACTGTAAGCTAATGTATATACCACACTGAATTTACCACTTTAAGTTTTGCAAGAGAAAAAAAATAATGAAAAAGTTTATACAATAAAGACTTATGTTTAGTGACTCCAAAATATAGATGATGGAATTATTCATGAACATTTTCACGCCCTCATATTCCTACATGATTTCACTAGTAGGCAAAGTGTTGTGTCGCAATATTGTGTGGCTACGTTCCTGATGCATGCCAAGGTGGGTCAGTGCTGGAGTTGTCGCCTTATCTTAGGGAAACTCTGGCCAGTGCACCTCCTGTACAGTCATCATCTTTTTGTTATCGGATGCTTGAGTGTTGCTATGATATTGAAGAAGTTTCAACAGCTCCTCTAGGCTAAGATGGACTAGGAAGAAAGGTGTAGTTATTTCTTCTGAAAATCAGCTAGTGGAAACTTATGAGCACAAATGGTCTGATGTGCAACCCATCATGGAGATGATGGGTTTTTGTTCTGTTGGGCACGGAGCAGACATGAGTCGAGGGGCAAACATTACCAACAGGTAAAGCATGCCCATACGGATGATCCCACCTACCCCTTCTTCTAACTTTCAAAAGTGTGATCTAAAGCCTAAGATCTGAGGCAAGGTGACACAGGGCAGGGGAATTAAAATTTGAAAAATAAACAAGGGGACCCTTTTGGTGATCCCAGCTTGCTTTGGCCAATTCATAAAGGCACATGGACAGAAGAGATGCTCTGCTATTGCCCAGCTATTGTAGGGTGAGCCTGAGCCCCCAGGAGTGACTTCAGAAGGGGGAGCCATCTGTCTTGGTCCCTCTTGCTCTTAGTCCAGGATCTCTAAGGAACAATGAAATGAAAGGGCTTGAGATTAGCTGTTGGGTCTGATGCTCAAAGCTGTAAGAGTTCAGAAGAAGGAGAGTAAACTGAGGACCAAGCCACAGGGCCTTGGAGTGACAGAAAACATCACAGACACAGGCAGATATTGCGTGTCCTACTGGACAGAGGATGGCTCAGGGCCAGGCGATATTTCATTCCGTTGTGTGTGGGATCCCTGTGAGTCAGAAACAACTCCAAGGCACCTAACAAGAACAACTACTAGCCCCGGTGTGAGAGAACTTTCTTCTCATCTCATACCCATCTGCAATTTGCAGTGTGACCTTGAGCAAGGTCTGCACTCCTTTGCTTCTTGCGTTTCTACCTCATACAATAGGGGATGACACTACGTGACTACATTCTGAATGTCAAACATGGAATGCAGCATTTTTAAGTCTGCTCGGCTAGAGAACCTAGGCCCTTTACAGAGAGGGTCCTTTCTGAAAGCAGGACTCCGCCAAAAGGAGTGCAGGTCTTGATGAGAAGACAGCCCCAAATCAGCCCAACAGAACAGCTGGAAGATCTAGACTGAGACAGACTCCCCTTCTTGTTTACCTTGTTTGTCATCATTTTTTTCCTTACTTCGTACCTTCTGCAGGAGCTCTGTAGAGAAGAAAGAGTTAGTGTACGTGCCATCTAGTCGGTTCTGACTCATAGCTCCATGTACAATCCACACACATGTCCATTGAAAGGAACACCACCTGGTCCTGCGCCAGTCTCATAATGGTTCCTGGGGACAGCCACTCAGTCTTCCCATCTTGAGATGGCCATCCTATTTTCCCCTGTCCTCTACTGTACCAACCACGATGCCTGCACAACTGCCTCTGTTTTTTATTTATTCCACAAGGTTCTATTAAATACCAATGCATTGCTATTATAAGGAAACTGGCAAGGAAGAATACTTTGTTAATCTCACAAAATTGCTAAATTTGTAATGGATACTCTCCCTCTTCTTCCCCAAATCATTTTATTGGGGGCTCATACAGCTCTTATCACCACCCATACATTTGCACATATGTTGCCATCATCATTTTCAAAACATTGTCTTTCTACTTGAGCCCTTGGTATCAGCGCCTCACTTTTTTTCTCTCAGCTCCCTCCTTCATGAACCCTTGATAATGAATACATTATTATTTTTCATGTCTTACACTGACCGATGTCTCCCTTCCCCCACTTTTCTGTTGTCCACCCCCCTGGGAGGGGTCATATGTAGATCATTGTTCCCCTTTCCTCCTCCCACCTTTTCCTTCCCCTCCTGGTAGCACTAGTTTAATTATTGGTCTGGAGGGCTTTATCTGTCCTGGATTCCCTGTGTTTCCAGCTCATATCTGTACCCCTGTACCTGCTCTGGTCTAGCCTGATTTGTAAGGTAGAATTGGGGTCATGATAGTGGGAGGGAGGAAGCATTAAAGAAAAAGAGGAAAATTGTGTTTCATTGTTGCTATACTGCATCCTGACTGGCTCTTTTCTTCCTTGTGACCCTTCTGTAAGGGGATGTCCAATTGTCTAAAGATGGGTTTGGGTTTCCAATCTGCACCCCCCCTTCATTCACATTGATATGATTTTTTTGTTCTGGGTCTTTGATGCCTAATACCGGATCTCATCAACACCTCATGATCACACAGGCTGGTGTGCTTCCCAGCTAGATGGCCGCTTGTTTATCTTCAAGCCTTTAAGGCCCCAGATGCTATACCTTTTGTTAGCTGGCACCATCAGCTTTCTTCACCACATTTGCTTATGCACCCATTTTGTCTTCAGCGATTGTGTCAGAAAGGCGAACATCAAGGAATTCCAGGTTATTAGAACAAAGTGTTCTTGGGTTGAGGGAGTAACTGGGTAGAGGTCCAGTGTCCATATGCTACCTTAATACTTAACATATAAATATATGCACATAGATCTATTTCCCTAACGTTATAGATATATTTATTTACATATGTACATGCCTGTATTTAGATCTCTATAAGTGCCCTTTGCATCCTAGTTCTGTCTTCTCTTTCCTTTTACTTTCCTCTTGACCTACTATCACGTTTGGTCTTCGTTAGGGTTTCAGTAATTCCTTTTGGTTGCATTTCCCTTGATCCAGCCCTACCAGACACCCAATACTCTCCTCATCATCAGACTTAAATCACTTGTTGGTCCCTTGTCCCTGGGTTTGATAACACCCAATTCCTTTCTCCCTGCCTCCCCCACACCCGTGTTCTCCCCCAGAACCTTCGGACCAGGTGTTTTCTCCCCTGGATTGTGTATCCCACCAATCTTATCTAGGTAGACATGCAGAGACAATGATAAGCACAAAAACATGACAGAGCAAACCAAAACAAAATAAAACAACAACAACAACAATGGCACACACAAAAGAAAAGCCTACAACTAGTTCCAGCTCTGCTTGTTGACCTTGAGGAGTGTTTTCCAGTTGAGGCTGATGGAGTGCCATGCCCTGGCTCCAAAGTCTATTTTCGGTATCCTCGGGGACTTCATTGTGCTGCCTCCCTTGCTGCTTGCATGACTGCCTCTTCATCCATGTACAGGGAGCTCAGTGAAGTGCTCTGGAATTCCCCTTTCAAGACTATCCCGAATTTATTTCCTGGGAAACAGAGTAGGATTTCTAAAGCACGTTCTGTGGTGTACATATTATGTACAAGGACAGAGGGGTTCTAAGAAGAAACAAGTTTAGGAACTCCTTCCTTTTATATTCCACTCTTGAAGTGTCACTCGTCATACTGGCAAATGTAGGTTCTGAGAAATCTGTCAGTAAACAAAACCTATTTACTTTAATGGACCCTCTAAGTCCTCAAATGTATTTGATACCAGCATGCTTTCTTGTAATCCTACTAATCTTTGTGGGCGGTGTTCTATTGGAGATGCTCTGGGAGATGACAGGCCATTTGCAGATGCAGCATTGAGCGACCTGTGTCTAGGAGAGAATGGAGTGCAACCCCAGAGCACATCTCCTTGTCCCTCTCCTACCCATCCATTTCTGCTGTTCCTGAGGTCCCTCCCAAACTGACTAGCAGCTATAGAGTGAGTCATAGCTTGTAATACTGACTTCATAGCGTATTGCATGATGGACACTTAGCCAATTATTCCAGCAGCATCTTCGATTTATTGAGATGGAAATCTGTCGACCTGGGTTTATTCATGTTCTGACTCAAAGTGCATACTTGTAGTGCAGGATGATGCATCAAGCCTGCATTTATCGTTTTCTCTCCTGAGATCCCAATAAAATGATTTTTAAAAAGATGAAAAGAAGGACTAAATTCCAAACCACAAACTGATTCGGAGGGGATTCATGAACTGTGTCTAAAGATAAAATGGAGATAAAAGGCCTAGTGGAAGAGATAATGTGGCCATGGCCCAGAATGTGGCGGAGGAAGTCCCTCTACGCGGTGTAGATAAGAGACCCCTGGGAAGAAGCTTGTGAATCGAGCCTGGAGCCAAGGGGAGCAGGATGCCATTGACAATAGGAAGCCAGGGGTCATTCAGTCCATTCCTCTGCATGACAGCCCCACGCATGACAGCCCCACGCGTTCAGAGGAGAACCGGGCTCCACAGGATGGTCATGGCGGTGACCTTCCCAGAAGCAGGTCACAAAGGCACCTGGAGTGGCCTCAAACTCCACCTGTTCGCAGCCTAGTGATGGCGCTGCTTGCCTCCTTCAGGATTCCTTCCCGCACCATAGGGGGAAGGAAAAGTGACCTCCCCTTTAACCAGTCCAATAGACGGAGGGAACTGGGGCTGTAGCCCCGGCAATGTTCCGCCCAGCATAATGGGTCCATCATGCTGGCTTTGGAGATCAGGCACCTGCAAAATGGGCTGCCACAGTTTACCAGCCACCAGTCCTGTGCTGACATCCACAGCAAGCACCAGCTCCTTACGAGAGGCCTCCCTTAGCCTTCCGCACCTCTCCTTCTTAACTGTAGCGGGTGGTCAAGGAGGACGGGACATTTAAAACAAAATGCGGCAGCATGCAAAAGAAAGAACCTGGAAAGTCAACACCAGAGAAAGAAAGATGCCTTAGAGAAGAGAAGCTAACTGAACACACCAAGCTAGGGGCCCTCAGAACTAGCCAAGACTCGAGAACATGGGAGAAGTAAATTATTAGAGAACTAATGAATGCAAATTGACCAGAAATGAGAGAGAGAGGAATTTTCTGATTTGTAGAGCCCAGAAAATGCCCAGGTGAATATTCATAGAGTTCCTTAACTAGACACACCATAATGAACTTCCAGAACTTCAGAGTTAAAGCAAGATTTTACAGCTTTCACACGAGGACCAGTAGATCAACTGCAAATAAATTAAAAACACAACTACCTTCAGGCTTCTCCTCATTAGCACCGATGCTGGAAAACACTGAAGTTCAGCTCTGAAGGTTCTGAAGGAAATTTTTTTCATCTACAAATCACTAGCCAGAAAAGTTACCAACCAAGCTTGAAGAAAAAAATAAAGACATTTCAGATATTTGAAGGCTTATTTACTTTAAAATCCTCCCGGAGGACCTTTCCTGAAGATGCTAAGACTAATGTAAGAGTCCAATAAAAAGGAATTCTAAGATAACAGTGGTATTAGAGGTTTTGGAAGTATTATGATAAAATTTAAAACAGGACGTTAATGGAGTCCAAGAAGAATGTGGTCAAGGGATGAATTTTTCAGAAGTATAGAGCTCTGTGAGAATGGTGCAGAACTGGACAGTGCTTTGCTCTGTGACCCATAGGGTCACTTTGAGTCAGGGACTTAACAGTACCTGGCAGACCATCTACGTGTTAATAGTCTAGTGAGGAAGCCAGGCATAAAAGAACTGAGAACTGTGACCCCTCACAGAAGGGTCACAAGAAAGGGATGAGTCAACCAGGGTGTAGTATAGCACCTATGAAACACACAAAATTCCTCTGGTTCTTTGAGGCTTCCTCCCCCTCCACTATCATGACCTTCATCCTGCCTTTCAGTTCTGGCTAAACCGGAGCCTGTACACTGGTACAGATAAGAGCTTCGGACATGTGGAATCCAGGTCAGATAAACCCCTCAGGAACAGAAATAGGAGTAGTGATAGCAGGAGGGGAAGGGGAAGGTGGGGAAAGGAGGGGACAAAGGGGGAACTGATTGCAATGATGGACAAATACCCCCACCCCAAAGGGAACCGACAATAGAAACGTGGGTGAAGGAAGCGGTGTAAGATATGAAAACAATAATAATTTATAATTTATCAAGAGGTTACAGGGTGGAGGGGGATAAGGGAAGGAGGGGGAAAAGAGGAGCCGATACCAAGGGCTCAAATAGAAAGTAAATGTTTAGAAAATGGTGATGGCAACATATGCACAAATATGCTTGATACAACTGATGTGTGGGTTGTTATAAGAGCTGTAAGAGCCCCCATTCAAATGATTTAAAAAAACAGCAATTAGAAATTCTGGAACAAACAAGTGAAACAAGAATGTTCTAGTTAAAATCTAAGACACATTAAAATGTGCCATCATTTTGACAACTGATAAGGTAAAAGAGGCGGAGCAAGCAAAGGTTACCCTTGATCCTGATACTAGAAACATTTATCTGAGTGGGATGTGTTATTGAAGGTAATACATATACCCTTTCTTCACTGCAGTGAAGAAATATATAGTCATCATTACAAAAGGTCTGCTTATTGGTTTGTGTTGTTTAGCATGAGCCTGTAAACAAACCACAGAAGACTCAATCATACTGGTATCACCTTGACAACGTCAAGGCAAAGCCCAGCTGACTAGGGAGATGGATGTGAGGGAGGAGAGGAGCAGGCTGACTAATAGCCTCATCACACCGTGGGGGGTCCAGGGTGCTCTTCAAGCTGCTGGGACAAGTCACCAACAGATCATGTACAGTCGAACAGGTCCGCAACAGAAAAAGTCAAAAATGCTCTAAAAAATGTCAAGAATTCGAAAGAGGTGGTATTAAGGACTAACTCCTCATCTTTCTTATTGTTGAGTCCATGGTCAAAGTCTGGAGTTGTTACATCATGTAGCGATGAGCAGAGTATCTAGAATCAATGAGCATAGTATTTTGCATAATTCTGCCTAAGATGAGCATGATACTTAGAATGAGAATGGGAACTACCAGGAGAAATGAGAAATCCTTTACAATGATCCGTCTGAAGTGTGGTACGGTATTTACTAGGGACAGCAGGATTGGGGCTAGTTGTATTGTTTCTGTGTCTGAGTGATTTTTTTTTCTTTCTTTTAATTACTCTTATTGCAAGCTATGCTGAACTATTTAACTTCTTGAGTCCTTGACAGGTGGCAGGTTAGCCAGCCACCATCAGGAGACAGTCCCCATTCGGTATAGCAGAGACGTGGACAGAATCAGTCGGTGTTAGGACGGGTGCCCTTTCCGGAGATGTGTTTGTATGGATCTTCTGGGAGGAAGACAGGGCAGAGAATCCTTCTAGAATAGAAGGCAGATTCACTTCTAAGCAGGAGAGTTCACAGAGTATTTGGCCAATTGATTGAAAGTGTTGATTTAGGGCTGTCAGGAGAGGTAAATTAGGAGAAGTCGTTAGGATTTGGGGACTTGATGGGGCTCCCTTAGACATAATATTCTAGGCAGGCAGATCAGATTACTGACAGTTTGGAGCTGTTAGATTCCTTAGAGGGAAGCTATCCAGCCCTTTCATTTTACAAACAAAGGAAATTTGCTTGTGGCAGAACTAAAGCTCAAATTCACTTCTTCTTATTCCAAGTTCACTGCCAGATGAAAGGGCTTCCAGTCTAAGACACCTTGCAGAGAAGGAGAGCAGCGTTTACTTACACATGCAAGTATTCTGGGCCAGGCACTGGCCGGCCACTGTATACGTGCCTGACTTAACCATAGGGGTGAACTATATCCATTTTAGGAGCTTTGGTGATACAACC
>NW_022103907.1:2375424-2378858 GCF_000313985.2 Echinops telfairi | reverse complement strand
CCCAGCTCTTTCCTCTAGTTCCCTTGACTTCCCTCCTGTCCCACTATTATGCTCAGTCCCCACCAGGGTTTCAGCAATTCCTCTTTGTTACATTCCCCTTGATTATGCCCTACCAGGCCTCCCACACCCACCCCATCACCAATTTGGATCACTTGTTGTTCCCTTGTCCCTGGGTTTGTTAACACCTCTTCCCTTCCCTCCACCTCCCCCTCTTCCATGTCCCCTGGAACTGTCAGTCCCGTTGTTTTCTCCTCCGAATTGTTCATCCAGCCTACCTTATTTAGACAGACCTGCGGAGATAATAACATGCACAAAAACAAGACAGAGCAAAACCAAGCAACAACACACAACAAAATAACAACAACACACCAATGACAACAAAACAAAACACAACAAGAAAGAAAAGGATCATTTGTTGCCCTTTAGGAGTGTTTTCCAGTCCAGTGTGTTGAGGCGCCATGCCCTGGCCCCAAAGTCCACCTTCAGCATTCCCTGGGGACCTCACTGGAAAAAAGAAAGAAAGAAAGTATCTGGCTAGTCTCAAGGTCCATCATCCTTGGTTTCTGGCTCACAATCTGGCTGACCTGAGAGCAATGTCCCTGAGAGCGATGACCGGAAGTAAAACGAATAACCACCTCATCTGGAATCCTGGAGCGCACACCAACATGAGTCAGTACGAAAGAAACATGGTCCGAGCACCATAGGCACAGGGCTCTTTGATCCACCTCCCGACTCCCTCTTGGCCCTCAATGGGGGACGGGCTGCACACTGCTAGACCGCCCTTCTTAATTAGAAGGGACCCAAGGAGCCCGCAGATAGCCCCAAGCTATTCTGAGAAAAGTAAATAGGAAACAAAAAAGAGGGAGGGAAGAGATAAACTCTCACTGACTTTAAAAGATTTATACTGACAATATTCCAAGGAGCTTATGAAATGTATTTTCTTTTTTTTGTAGAGGAAAGCGACTGATGAAGAGATAGCGCTCGACTATAGTGTTTCATGAGAGCGGAAATCCTGTCAGCCCAATTTCTTATTGATAGTCCGGTTGCACAAAATAAATTCATATAAACATCATCTCACATATTAGAACTAGGAAAGTAATCCATCTTCCAGTCAGTTTTGAAAGAATCCCATGTTGAGATGCTGAATTGCAGGGACAGAATGTACATGTTATTGCTACACCCAGGAATAAAAGCAGTGCAGGGATAGCTCCCAGTCCCATCACCCTCCGTTGAATTTTCTCTTTTGTGCTGGAAACAGAATTTCGTGTGTGTGTGTGTGTGTGTGTGTGTGTGTGTGTGTGTGTGTGTACATGCATCACCCTTCTGAGAATAATGGGGAAACCTCCTTCACTTTACCTACATTCTTCTTTCAGTGGCTCAACCACTTGCTGGATTCAACCCAACGTTCTACTGACTTGAACATTTCTCAGACCAAGGCACACTTGCAGCTCCCTTACCTGATAATTATCTCCCTCCGGAATTGGGCCGGCTTCCTCTTAGCCCCAGTCTATGTTCCCAGTGAGTCTAGAGCCAGACTCCAGTCCTTGAAGTGCTCTTGGGTCTCACTTTCTCTGAAGAGAGACAAACTAGCAGTCTTGAAAACTCCGAGCCTGCCAGAGTCTGTTCCCTATGTCCTGCTGGCACCTGTGTTCACAGGGGCAACCCACACGAAATTTCAGATTTGCATTTGGTCACATCCTGGCCCTGGCAGACAGTTGGGTAGGATGCGGTGAGGTCGATACTGATGCCCTTTCCCCTCCACCAAACAGCATTAATCTTTTTGCAGGACCACTATGAGCACATCACTACCTGCTCAACATTTTTTCTGGCTCTTCATTGTTCACAAACTTGGTATTTTTTTTTTAGACAGAAATTAAATGCATTTTATAGGCTGATCCTTTCATCCCAACCTCCCTTATTTCCAAGTTTTCTCGTCCTGTATTTTACTCTGTAACTAAGCTCTGTGCCCCACTGTGCATCCATCCTCCCCCACTCACTGGTTTCTACTCTAGACCTTCAACCCCTCTTCACTTCAATGCCAGGGTCAAAGTTCCCTGTTTTATGAGCCTTCCCAATTGGACCTAATGCCTCCTTTCTGAAGCCAACCCAAGTGCTTTCCCTGTACAAATTATGTGATTTTAAGACCTTAAATGATTATTGTAGTTATCTGAAGATATCTCCTCAATCCTCCTTGGCCTGGAGTACAGAGAGGGTCAGAATTTTGTGGTCCATATCTGTGTTTCCAGGGAAGGGTCAATCCTTGGATACTTCCTCACAATAGGCATCCAGTACAAGAAATAAGAGGGCAAGAAGAAGTAAGAAATAAAACAGTCAAATCCATTTGATCTGGTGTCCATCTACCCCTCTTTCTATTTTCCCCCACCTTCTGAGGATGGTCAGAACTTCACCGTCCCAAGGTTCAGTGATGATATTTTTGGTAAAAGAATCTTCAGAGTTGATAAGAACGCTACAAGGAATCCAGACCCTTGGAATCTCTTTATTTGTCGACTAAGACCTTAGACAAGTCATATCCGTACCCCAATCCCTAGTCTGTTTCTCCAGAAGTGCAAGGGCAGTATATTAGATAATAAGAACTCCCTTAGAATTCTTTTTTGGTTGTTAATTTGAAAAGCGCTAGTCAACCGTCCACCATCTCAGGAGGTAGCATCGGAGCAAGAAGCAATAGTGCCAAAGGAAGAAGTTCGAGCTGCACTGGATGCAGTAGCCAAAAACAAGGCTCTGGGCATTGGATGAATACCCATTGAAATATTTCAGAAATCTGAAGAAGCACTCACTTGTCTCTGCCAGGAAATTGGGAAGACAGTCACCTGGCCAACCGACTGGACGAGATCCATATTTGTGCCCATTCTAAAGAAAGGTGACCCAACAGAATGCTCAAACTATAGAATAATACTATTGATAACATACACAAGTGAAATGTTACTGAAGATCATCCAACAACTGTCCAGCAACGCATTAACAGAAACCAGCCAGAAGTTCAAGCCTATTCAGAAGAGGACCTGGAACAAGGGATGTCATTGTTGATGTCACATGGATCTGGCTCAAAGCAGAGACTACCAGAAAGATTTTACTTATATTTCATTGACTGTGCAAGGGCATTCCATTGTCTGACCTATAGTAAACTGTGGGTGAACTCGAGACAAACGGGGATTGCAAAGCACATCATTATGCTCATTTGGGACTTGTACATGGATCAAGAGGCAGTTGTACAAACAGAACAAGGGAATACTGCATGGTTTAAAATCAGGAAAAGTGTGCATTTGGATTGTATCCTCTCACCATACCTCTTATCACTATTCTTTGAACCTGTATGCTGAGCAAATCATCAGACAAGCTGGATGATATGAAGAAGAGTGCGGCCTCAGGATTGGAGGAAGGCTAACAAAGCCCACATGGAAGAAGCACACCAGCCT
>NW_022103907.1:2354289-2374383 GCF_000313985.2 Echinops telfairi | reverse complement strand
GAGGTCACATATAGTTCCTTGTAATCGGTCCCCTCTTTCCTACTCACTCTCCTATACCCTCCCTGTTTCGCCACTCACACCACTGGTTGGATTTTGTCTTATTTAGCTCCACAACCAATTCTCATGGAAGCAGCAGTCAAGCGATCAGAAGACATATTGCATTCGGTAAATCTGCTGCAAAAGACCCAGTTAGAGTACTGAGGAGCAACCATGTTACTTTGAGGACTAAGGTGTGCCTGACCCAAGCCATAGTATTCTCTATTGAATCATATGCATGTGAAAGTTGGACATTGAATAAGGAAGACTGTCGAAGAATATATGCACTTGAGTTGTGGTGCTGGAGATGAATATTGAAAGTACCATGGACTGCTCAAAGGACAAACCAATCTGTATTGGAAGAAGTAAGGCCTGAGTGCTCCTTAGAGGCCAGGTTGGCAAGACTGCCTTACATACTTTGCACATATTGTCAGGAGAGACTAATCCCTGGAGAAAGACATTGTGTTTGGTAAAGTGGAGGGGTGGCAATAAAGAGGAAGGCCCTCAATGATATGGATTGGCACAGTGATTGCAACAATGGATTCAAGCAAAGGAACAAGTGTACGGCCAGGCAGGACCATGCAGTGTTTCAGTCCGGGGAGCATAGGGTCACTATGGGTCAGCACCTAGCAACAACAATAATTTGGAATGAACTTGTAGGTCACTAAAATATCCAAGTCTGCTTTGGTTTTACATTTCCTCTTTTAAAGCTATTCAGACCAATTTTCAGAGTGGAGTAAGAACTCTGGAATGTTTTGTAAGACTGTAATCCTTCATTAAAATATCTATTTATATCTAGCTAGCTAGCTAGCTAGCTATATTAGTATTGTAAGAGTATCTTAGTGCCCTCCCCATCATGTGTTTCTCCTTCCCCTCCGCCATTTCCTGTCCCGCTCTCTCCACTTCCTCTCCAGCCCCTGTCCTCCTCCTAGTCTTCAAACTCTTGTTCTTTGGTGTGAAAGTCACTTTCCTGTTGGCTTTCTTTTTTCCTATCAGATGGGTGTCATTCAGTATTTGTCATGATCAGGTTGGCTCACTTTGCTAGGCACAGTGTTCCCCAGGATTGCCCATGTCTTGTGGTGTTTCGCAGGGCCATCATTGTTTTTGATGGAGGCGCGCCTAATATTTTATTGCATGAAGGTTTGCGTATTCATTCCTCTATAATCAGAATTTGCTGTTTCTCCTTTACAATTCTGAGCCTTTAACTCTACTTCTCTCCTTTGTGTCAGTGTCCATGAGAAGAACATTTTCCCTGGAATGAAATAGAGCCATACTGTAGATGATTTACTAAGGCCTGTAGAGCATTTTTAAAATGCCCCTTTCCCATGCTTAATTTGCCCCCAATTATGAAAGTTTCCGTTTCCAATCCAGTCTGAGCAATGTTGTGCTGAACTTTTCCTGATTATAACTTTAAGCCACCTTTACATACTTTCAGAATATTGCAAATCTTCCGTTCCTGCCACAATACCATTTCTCCTTGGAAAACACTTTACTTCTCATAGGAATCCCCTTTCTTTTTTGCATCAGTTTTCTTTGTGCTTCTTTCCTTTTCATGTTTTAGCCTATCTGGTAAATTGGGTTATCAGCAGAAGGAGACTAATCTGAGATGCCAAGGGCCCTGTAAGAAGACTGAGCACTCATTAGCTGTTCCCCATTGGGGAAGTCAAGCATCTTCCTGGAATAGGCTTCCACTGCAGAAGCAGCAGCATCTGAGCTTCCAAAGCTTCAACGCAAACATATAGCAAATAAAATCAATGCACCAGAGGGAATGCCTGGAACCATAAAATGGTGCTGTGACTTTATACTAACAGTAATCCCTATGAATGCAGGTTTCTTGTAGGTCCCTTGACCTATGTTCCTGGAATTAGGATTGCCTTGCCACCGAGGAAAACTCTGCCACCGGCCTGGTGAAAGGGGGATTTGCAGGGCTTTGTTGTGAACACCAGTTAGAAATCCACATGACTTATGGACTCAGAGAGCAGGAATGGATCTTAGAGATGATTGCATTTAGTCAACAATGCTCACCCCATTTCATAAATAAGGAAACTTAAATCTAAGCAAGTTAACACTTTGTGTAGCAACATTCAGTAAGCCAAGGACCAGAATCCATGCTCGTTAGAACATCGTAAATGACTGAGATGATCCACTCAAAACTACCTATCTCAAAAACTCCTGAACTAGTCATACCTTTCAAAAGTCTAGAGGAAACATGTATTCCTGGAGAACCCCGAATTGTTCAATGGACATCCACTGAACCCCACATCTCTTGGAAATGATCTGCCTATGGCAAGTCAGATCTCATTTCAGCTGTGGCCTGTTGGGTGGTCCAAGATGCCCCAAGTGTACTCATTTGCAGGCTGTAGCACTAAAGGAACTGGAAAAAAAGTTCAAGGCTCAAGCTGTAATATTGAAGAATTCTGTGGGCAAAATAGTGAATAATGCAGGAAGCATCAAAAGAAGATGGAAAAAGTGACTGACATTCAATCATTTCAGGAGGTAATGTATGATCAAGAATGATGGCATAAAAGGAAGAAGCCCAAGTTGCCTGGCAGGCATCAGCAGAAAAACAAGGCTCTAGGAATTGACACTATCACCTGAGGTGTTTCAAGACACTGGAGCAATGCTGAACATTCTATCCCTTCTGTGCCAAGAAATTGAGGACACAGCTGTATGACCCACTGAGTTCCCATTCCGAACAAAAGTGACTCAGTGCAATGTAGAAATTATTGAATATCCTAAGTATCACACACAAGTAAAGTTTTTCTGAAAAGAACTCAAAATAAGTTGCATTAGTCCATCAACAGAGCTGACAGAAAGTCAAACCAGATTCAAAAAGAGGACATGGAATTAGGGTTATCATTGCTGACGTCAGATGGATCCTGACTGAAAGCAGATGGTAATATAAAGGTATTTACCTCTATTTTACTATGTAAAGACATATGACTGTGAAGATGGTGACAAATTATAGATAACACCATGAAGAATGAGAAATCCAGGACTCTTTTAATTGTGCTCATGCAAAACATGTACATAGACCAAGAGACAGTTGCTCAAACAGGGGGTAATGTGTGATTTAAAATCAGGAATGATATGAATCAGGGCACATGCTTTCACTACATGTATCCAGTCTGTATGCTGAACAAATAAATGAAGAAGCTGGACTATGTGAAAAAGAACATGGCATCAGGATTGGAGGGAAGACTCCTTGGCAGCCTGAGCTATACCGATGATGCATTCACGTTGGCCTGAAGTTAGGAGGAATGGAATCATTTACTGATGATGACTTTAGATCTTCAGTATGGATTATACTTCAACATGAAGAAAACAAAAATGAACCAAAGGGGGAGGGGGAAATGAGCCAATAAGCAACATTCTGATTAATGTAGAAAAATAATGAAGTTGTCAAGGACTTCATCTTACATAGATCCACAACCCCTGTCTATGAAAGCAACAGTCAAGAAATCAAACAATGAAAAAAGAATTAAATGATGCATACCATTGAGCATATCTGTAGCAAACGATCTCTCTTTTATTTGCTTAATCTTTTCATTGTAATTTAGGTGAAGGTTTACCAAGCAAATCATAGTTTTACATTCAACAACGCGGACATATTTCCTAATACTTTATCTTTTGCAATTCCCTCCACCAATGTACCATCACAATTCCCACAACCCCCTCGTATTTCCTATCTCCATTCCTCTTTGTCTCCTTATCCTCTGGGTTTTGTCCTTGGGTAAATGTTTCCATTTTGATATTAAATAATTGACTATCCTAAAGCAGGCATGGGTTTTCTTGCAGGCCTAAAGAGTGCCGAAAGGCCATAATGCTGAGGATCCCATCAGTCCCTATGAGACCAGTAGACCTGCTCTCTTTATGATTGTCAGTTTGCACCACATTTCTCTCCCTGTCTATCGAATGTGGTCCTTTTCAGAGCAGTTGATAATGGTAGCTGGGCACCATCTAGTTCTTCTGGTTCAGGGTTGTGGAGACTGAGATGTAAACAATCTTTTTAAAATACTTTGTTTTAAAAGTGAAGATCTCGCAATGAGGACTAAGGTGTCTCTGACGCAAGCCATGGTGCATTCCTGTGCTTCATGTGCATGAAAAATCTTGGCAATGCCTAGAGAAGCCCAAAGAAGAACCGATGCTTTGGAATGAAGACCTAAGTGAAGAATACCAAATCGACTGTGGGTTGTCAGAAGAAGGAACACACCTGTCTTGGAAGAAGTTCAACTAGAATGCAGCTTAGAAGGGGGAGGAGACAAGATCTCACATGCTGGGGGCATGGTAACAGGTGGGACCAGACCTTAGAGAAGTAGACCATGTCTGTAAAGTAGAAGATCGGTGAAGAAGAAGCCCGCCCCGCCCCCCTTGAGATGTGTGGACACCGGGGCTGCAACAGGAGGCTGGGCCATACCCGGCATCGAGAGGACGGTACTGGAACCGGCAGCATTTTGTTCTCTTGTCCAGGGACAATCTTTGAATGAGACGTGACCTGTCAATGCATCCCAACGACAGGCATATACTACACATCCGAGAGGCTTCAGAAAGCTTGTGGAAAACTCAGTTATCTTCCAGTTCCCTTTACCCCACACACTTTTGAAGCCCCCTCCTATGGTAACAAGAGCACTCCTGCTGTAGCACCATGGAACCCATGGGTGGTGGGCTTTGCCTCTTTAGCCTGTTCCCAAGACCCAGGTATAAATTTCTTGGTGTTCTTGGTGCCTGGCTGAGTTTCTCACTCTGTTCACTCTTTGGGATTTAGGCCATCCCGTCTGTTCTTCACACGTTTTCCCGGGACTTGGTCAATTGCGCTCATTGACTGGGAAAGGATCTATGAGTTGTCATCTCCACTTCACGCAGATCAGTCCGTCTAAATCAAATAAAGCATGATTTACTGGATGCCTCCGTTCTGCCAAAAAATGGTGTGGAGTGCTCTCGTGCATTATCTCACATCCTCTCCATAAACACACCCAGAAATAGAGATTTATATCCCCATTTTATAGATGAAGAACTGGAGACTCAAGGGCACAATGCTAGTAAGTGGTGGAATTCCTGAAGACCAAACCCCCCAAAACTAAAACCTCACTCACTGCCATCGAGCAGATGCCCACTTGTAGTGACCCGATAGGACGTGGTAGAACTGCCCCTGGGATTCTGACACTGTGACTCCTTCTAGGAGGAGAAAACCCCATCTTTCTCCAGAGGAGATGCTCTGGTTTTGAAATGCTGATCTTAATCTGCTTCATTGTGAAGCCCTTGTTCCCAAGTCTCCACCCTTCTGCCTCAAGTTCTGCTTTTCACAAAGGAAAGAGAAGAAAGACGGTAAAGGGATTGGCTTATGCACATCGTGGGAGAGAGCCCTGTCTGGCAGCACGAGCTGTCGTGCTGGGGCCTTGGAGCCCTGCCACAGGACTGCTGCACAGGGACTCATCCTCGCTTTCCCTCTCTTTCCCCAGGCTCCTTCCTCCTCCTCAACACCTCCGCGAACTCCAAGCACACCATCCTCAGCCCCTGGATGCGGAGCAGCAGCGAGCACTGCACGCTGGCCGTCTCAGTGCACAGGCACCTGCAGCCCTCCGGGAGGTACGTGGCCCAGCTGCTACCCCACAACGAGGCTGGACGAGAGATCCTCCTGGTGCCCAGTCCGGGGAAGCATGGGTAAGTCTTTTCCAGCCCCAGGACTGATTTTCTGAATGATGATTTGGGTTGTGGCTGCACATTTCCAGTCTGAGGTGTCTACTTAAAACTAACTGTGGTCTTTTCATGGGTAGGGTCCAGATTGAGCTATTACTGCTAATAGTCCCAGGGTAGTGTCTGGTGCATTGATCTGTGGGTCTCCCTGACCGCTATCTTTCCAGAGGTCGGAGAACCAGCTGTGAGAGTAAGCATTTAATGAGTGGATGTTAAAAGATATTCATTTCCCAAAGGCCAGATGGAGCCAAGAAGCAAATCTCTAAGGGGAGCATTGAAGGCAGAAATAAAAGTAATTTAATATGCTGGAAACTGGGTTCTACCAGCAGAACTTGGATAGGAAGAGAAAAGACAACCTATTGTGGCAATCTAAGCAGGTCCTACAGAACTGTGGACTCCAAATCCTTGGTCAGTGGATACCACTACTCTCCCAATTCAGTCGCTCTTGGAAGAGAGGTTGGCCTTAGAGCCTCAAAGGCTTATACCGCCCCAGAAGGTGCACCTAGCAACCATCTCAGTGAAATTCCCTTAGCTCCATAGGACCACTAGAAGGAGTGACATTGGAAACTTGTGAATATTGTGCCACAGACCCAGTTTTTAAGGATCACCGGATCTAGTTATTTTATCACAGGCAGGGCTGAGGGATCATTCTTTGTAGCGTGTCCACAGGAGAAAGATGTCACATTTCTAGTTTTTCTGCTAAGCAATCAAACACCTTTTCAGAGGTGACTCACCCAAACAATGACTGGTACCCATCCTCCACCCCTTGGCGTGCTGGGGGAGACCCTCCCTAGTGCTTTTCCAGGCGTGTACTATGGTCCTTTAGTAATTTATTGACTGTCATCTCTCCATCTTCTTGCTGATCCATCTGTACTTAGTTGTGTTTAAAAGAACTATAAGCTACTGCAATCCCGGTCAGAATGAAATCTTGGTAACAGAGGGATGCTCTTCCCAGACCTGGCCTCACCTGTATCTCCTTCCATCTGAAAAGCATCTTGAGGCTGGCTCAGAGGGCCCTGCTGCCAAGTACTTCTTTGTCTGCTTACCAGAAATCACGAACGTCAGAGCTGTGGGCTGCCCGCAGTTGGGAATGAGCAGCCTTGTGGTATCAACCCTCTTTCTCACATGAAGTCCAGTTGGAAAGGCCACCCAACCGTGGGCAGGGCTGGTGGCAAATCCGGCCACAGGCCACCCTAGAGGTGTTTGCCCAGCAACATTTTCTTCCCACTCCACCAAGTCTGGCAGCACCGGGGAGTGCCGTTCTTGCTTGCCAGGTCTTCAGGCATGCACTGTGGTGCCTGCATGCTCAGCGTGGGGGCTCCTGAGCACAGGCTGGGAATCCCATCTGCAGCCATAAAAGCGCCGAGTGTGGCGCTCCGGTGTGCCAGTACCCTCTTCCTGCAGAGCATGTGTCAAGAAGACGAAACTGCCTCTCAAGTGTGGGTAGCTCTGGGCTGTTTACAGTCTTTCCCCATGTTGATTTCCTTGCACTCATGGTCATCAAGTGAATTCCCATCTCATCAATGAGAACACTGAAGCAGAGACAGGAAGCAAGCAGTGACATGCTTCTGCATTCATGTTCTTTCCAGGAAACCCCCACGGAAAACTCAGTCAGGAAGGGTGGGGCTGGGAAAGAGAACTCAGAAGGTAAAGAAAACTGGCAGCACCGGCAACAGCAAAAGGTGATTTAGATTCTTTAGGGCCTTGAAACAAGTGAGCTGGGGTTCCCCGGGTGGAGACAAATAGGAGACCAACCCCTCCTATTGTGGGCAACCAGGCTAGTTGGCCAGCAGACTCCAGGGCATACCTCTGGCCAAATGTCCTCTCCCAAAGGCCGCTCTTTCATCATCGGAGGACTTGACCTGCCCTCTGGAGGGGGAGAGGGGCTGGTGGGACTTAAGATATGAGAAAGGGAGCCAGAGGTGGGGAGGCAAATTCAGGAAAATGGCAGCGTTTCTTGAGATGGGTCCTGGGTCCACAAGCCCATGTCCCATGCATCTTGGGCACAGAGCTGTTCTCCACCCATCCCTGGCAGAGGCATCCCCATCTGGGGCTTTAGTGATGTGCAGGAGTGAGTTCACTGCTAAATTAAAAGATGCCTGAGCCAGGCTGCCCTCTCCCCCAGCGAGATCAATGTGGCAAGGGTGGCTGGTGGCAGCTGAAGGGGCAATCAGTCGGTCACTCCGCTCCCTCTCCAGCTTGGCAAGCTATGGGACAAGGGGCACTAGCCTAACAAATCAAAGGCCTCTGGGGTATTTGTGAAGGATTGGACCCGGGGTTCTTGGCTTCGCCATGATTGCCCTTTTCTTTGTTGGGGGGGGCTGTCCAGTGCATTGTAGAATCCTAAGTGGAACCTGGGGATTCACTCCCACTGAGAACAGGCGAGTTACATACAACATTGTAGAGCTGGGAAGAACTTTGGTACTGACCTAGTTCATCCCTTCAATTTACAAGTGGGGAAACTGAGGCCCAGAAAGAAGAAGGGACTTGCTGGTGGCCACATTAGTTTCAGTTTGATAAGCAAGTGTCTTGAGTCCGAGAATCTGTTGTGCCTGTCGCTGTCCTAGGTCCTGGGACGAGAAAGAGGCATCCAGCCCAGCCTTACCCTTGAGCCTTCATAGCTGGCACTAACATTTAAGAGAACAAGCGGAAGCTTCTCAATGAGATGGACGGGCACAGTGACTACCACAATGGGCTCGACCATAAGAACAGTGGTGAGGATGGCGCAGGACCAGGCAGCGTTTCCTTCTATTGTACATTGGCTCGCTGAGCCAGAGCTGACTTGAGGGCACCCAACAGTGATGAGCAACAGTCTCACGGGGGCCAGACAGTAGTTGCTGCCGCCGTACAGGCATTTCCTCACTTCACACAATGCAGGGAAGCAGGGCTGTTATTATCTTGCATTTTGACAAAGAGGAAACTCAGCAGAGGTCATATACCATGCTCAAGGTCACTACCTCAGCCAGGTAGAGGGAGTTTGAACCTAGGCAGCCTGACTTCCGATAATGTTTAGCCGTTGCTGAGAGAGCACAGGCTGGCAAGGAGTGGGGCAAGAAGTCCTTGTGCTGGGAGCCAGAAGCCCTGAACTCGTTGTCCTCTACGGTTTGAGCATCCATTCAATAAGCATTGTTTGTGGAATACTCTCAAGTTGTCAGGGCCATCAAGAGGAGCCCTGGTGGCTCAGTCGTTAAGTGCTGATCTGCTAAACTAGCTCCCATAAAGGTGACAGCCCTGGAAACCCACTGGGGCAATTCTACTTCTGCTCCACGGTTACCTAAGACTTCAGGCAAATCTGACTCCTTCCAAGGCCTCTGTTTCCTTATCTGCAACGTAAGGGTGCTGGTACCTGGCCTGCTCATGTGTTTGGGGGGTCAGTGCCGTAGATGGTGTGAAGGGGGCACCCGCTCTGAGCATGGTGCAAATGCAGGAGGTGGTGGATTCGTGTCCAGAGCTGCTCTGCTCTGGGTTTGGGATCAGGAAGGATTGAGACTCATATACTCTCTGATTATGAGGTCATCCCAGGCTCAAAAGCCCAAGATTGCCTCTCAGAATGTGCCCATCCTTTAAGGCCAGCGATGACTTCAGCAGCACGGGGCTCTGTGCTCCTGGGGGTGGGGGTGGGGGGCACAGTGATGTCCTGGCGGTGACTGACAGTGGTGATGGCAAACGGGGCTGGCTTCCTCTCATGGCCGAAGATGGTGGTCCAAGGACTGCTCTCAGGAAAACACAAAGGAGGAAGCGGTCATCACAGAGGACCGAGGAGAGCCGGACTCAGAGGAGTGGGCTGAGGAACGACAAGGCCAGCACCACCAAGTTCCCCAGAAGCCACTGCATTGTGAGTGCACAGTGCCTGCTGGCACACAACACAGGCAGAGCAGCCAGCCGCCTGCTTGGAAGCGCTGGGAGAGGTTCGGGGAATCATAGTCACTCACATGGCAGCGGAGCAAGCCGGGTCTAATGAATCTCAGCGCGTGGGCAGCCAGGTCTTGGCCTCTGCAGGAGTGTCTCCCAGAGGTCAGAGAGATGAGGGCCAGACTGCTCATGTGACCCCCAGAGTGGCCACAGGCAAGGGAGGAGAGAAACCGGGCGGGCAAGGAGCCCAGCCCTGACTGGCCACTGATGTGAACAGACTGAAGGCATCTAGAAACGAGAGGCCCAGGAGTTCCCAAGCCCCAGAGAGGGTGGCCATCACTGCTGGTGAAAAATGGCAGTGGGGAAATGACTCACATTGGGCCGGGACGGCAGCAGATACTTAATAAGTGCCAGATCCTGTTCGGATCATACATTCCTTTAACAAACGAGGACTGGGGACCTCGGGGTCATGCTGCTGCTGTTTGCCACCGTCCACTGGGCTCTGGCCCATGCGACCCCACGTGTAACAGAATGAAGCCTGGCCTGGCCCAGCCCTATGCCGTCTTCACACTCTTCGAGATGCTCAATTCCATTACCACAGCCACGGGGTCTTTTACACCCTTTCTGCCCTAAGGCGTGTGTGCGTTAGGACTGTCCGGATCCATCAGGTTGGGCTCATTCATTTTGAGGTGTTAGGATCCCCAGTGCTGCGATGGGGTCCCTGTCGGACTGCTCACCACAAGGTTAGCAGTTCGAACCCACCAGTTGTTCTGCAGGAGAAAGATGCGGCTGTCTCTGTTTCATACGGACGTAGCGCCTTGAAAACCCCACGACCATCTCTGCTCTATCCTCTTGGGTCACCGGCATCAGCATCCGCTTGATGGCAGTTGAGATGTTTAGGAGACCCGGTGGTACCCTGGGTTACATGTTAGACAATGAACGGAAAGGTCGACAATTCCAATCCAACAGCCACTTGGAGGGAGAAAGAAGAGAGCACTTGCTCCCCTAAAGATGCAGTCTCAGAAACCCTAAGGAACCGTTTGAACTTGTCCTACAGGGTTGCTAGCCCTGGGAGTCCAGTGGTTAGGATTGAGCGCTCTCTCACCGCCTCAGCCAGGGTTCAGTCCCTAGTCAGGGAAGTCTTTCTTTAAGGACTCTGGTTGGTGACACATTGGACTGCTACCTGTAAGGTCAGCAGTTTGAAACCACCATCCAGCCCCGTGGGAGAAAGATGAGTCGGCGCTGACTCGCTGACAGTGAGTTTGGTTTTGAACTGGGTTGCTATGAGGCAGAGTTGACGCATGGCAGGTAGTGAGTTTGGCTTCGGGGGTTTTTAGGAACACAACCAAAGCCCACGGGGTCACTCCTTGCATGGAATGCCGGTGCATTAAGAAAGACATGGTAGCAATAGCAACTGTGCGGGCTGCTTCAGCTCTTTCCATGGAGGCCCAGAGGATGTAAGAGGCTGAACTGAGAGCCTGGCAGGCAGCTCCTGGTCAGCATCCTCAGCTCCCCATGATCAGGTAGTGCCATTCAGCTGAAAGCAACACTTCAGAAAAGCCAGGGCAGCCCAATTGGCTGTGTGCATTCAGTGCTCCTGGACCCAGGTACGCAAGCGTGAAGGCAGGGGGAGGGGGGAGGAGGAAGAGGTGGCTTCGACTGTAGGAGGCTTCAGAGAGACCCCAGCTCCTTTCCCATCCCAAGTCCATCCTTCTGAGTGAACGGCTCTCTCCTATAGCCACTGTGGTGTCTGGGGACCTTCTTATGTGTGATCAGAGCTACACAGTGCATGAGGGAATATTTGGGCCCCCTGATGGGTTAGCAGTGGCTAATCATGAGAATGATTGATACTTGGAAAGATGTCTTCAATCTAAAGGATTCCGTAAACCCTCGGGTTTAAGCCAAGATAAGCTGTTGAGGGGACTTCACCACACAAATAAGGCTTGGGCCAGAGGCCCACAGAGAAGGATGCTTCTCAGCACATAGCCTCACTTTTCCATGGGAACACAAGCCCTGGACCCACCAGAGTCCTGAGTTCAATCCCTTCCTGTCAACCAACCACCTGGTGGGACCACGGAGGCCCCAGATGTGACACTGTGGGTTGTGATCACAGTAGACCTGCTTGCTTGTGCAAAGCTGGGGGTCCTCCCTCTTTGCCTCCCTCCCTCCCACTTTGGCCCTCCTGAGCCTCACCTCCCCACCTTGGGGCCTTGGATGAGTACCTGCAGCCTCCCTCCAGGCCGAGGAAAAACCCATTGAGGGGCTGGGTTCCCACTCCGCCGCCATGTTTATTTTTGCCCATCAGTCCTGCCCCAAGAGCCCAGCTTCCAGAATCCGTGACAAGTCTAACAGGAAGTGTGCCACCATCATTTCATAGGAAGAGATGTTGATCTGCGGGTATCAGGAGATGTGGCCTCTGACCTGGTTGCAGTATGTGTCTGCAGCGCAGTTATGGGCCAACCCCAGTGTCTACGGAGCAGATTCCTTCCCACCCTGCGTGCACCCCCTCCAGTCTGGCAGCTTTAGCAGCTCCCATCTCAGGATGCTACCCCAGAGCTGGACAAGAGGAAGGGACTCTTCCTGCCCTGCCGCTCCTGCTCTCTGGGCCCTCATTGTCTGAAAAAGAGGGGAGTCATTGTCTGAAAAAGAGGGGAGTCACCCCCACACATTGTTCCTTGCCTTTGAGTCAGCTCCCACTTCAACACAACACAGTTCACAATGGAAGGGACTGCTGCCCAGTCCCGAGCCATCCCCAAGACCGGTCAGGAATTGGACCATTGTGATCCTTGGAGTTCCCATCGGCCAATTTGTACAGGTAGATTGCCAGTCCTTTCATCTTTGTTTGTCTCTGAAAGCTCTACACCTAGGTGGTGGCTGCCTATGAGGTGCATGAAGCTGGAATCGAATCTGGGTCTCCCAAAACCCTATACCTGAGCTGCCAGTGCCCAAGGGAGGGGCACACCATACTAGTTAGTAGTCCACTCATGCCCAGAACGCTGAGTTTCACTGTCAGTAGACAAGGCCAGACCAGTCCAGAAGCTGAGCCAGGGATAGCCTCAAGACAGGGCCTCGACAGAAAGATGTGCCAAGCCTTTGGCTTCTGAAAAGAGAGCCGATTGCTTTGCCCAGGCTGTGGTGGGGTTTTCACCTTGGTGGGTGGGCCCAGGGCAACCCTGGGAGGATGGCCGGCATGGAGAAATCGGAGGCCAGTGGCATTCCACGTCCACAACCCAAGTCCTCCTCGCACCTGCCTGCATGAGCAACAGGATCAGGAGTGGGGGGGAGGGGGAAGGAAGGTGATCATTTATTGAAATCAATGCCCTCAGGGGCCGTGTCACAGTGATTTAATTTCAGACTCAGCTTTTCCTCCCTTTCAAAGTCATTCATAGTGTCAGTTTCTCTCTCTCTCTCTCTCTCTCTCTCCCCTTGGTCTGAATAACACACTAATAAATATACAATAAGGGCTTTAATGTCCGGGTGATTTACACTAAAAAGAAAGTGCCATTCAAAGGCTTCCGAGATCATTTTAAAAGCTTTCAAACTCATAACGCATGCCTGTTGCAGGCATGTTTCTGAAAAGCCTGGCACAGAAGCAATCGTGCACCTCAGAGTTCTCTGAGACTTGGGGTGCTATGCATCCTGGGGCGGGGGCAGACTCCCATATACCTGTGAACAGGGGCAAGCCACTGACTGTCCTGGAGCTTCAACTCCCATTTCTGCAAAATGGCAATAATTGTCTCACATTCCGGGGCTGTTGTGAGGTTTCAATTAGTGTGCCAAGGATCCAGCCCAGAGCAGGTGCTAAGAAGGCTATCCTCCTGGGGGGTCCCTGTCACAGGTCCAGTCTCCCCCTGGGCTGCTCAGGATGTGAGGCTTGAATGGGAGGAGAACCCAGGTTCTAGACTTGACATGCCTCATTCTAGGAATAACCACTAATATTCTCTAAACTAGATCCCAGGCACCAGCCCCGCTATCTGTGCCAACATGCCTGAATTTCCCAGCGTCCTCTTCCCTCCGAGCGGTGACATTGAAAGTCATTTTCTGGGGGAACCAGACATCCAACCATTAATATGGCAGCTGTGATGAATTAAATCGAGTGCCCTAAAAATGTATGTTGTTCATCTTAACTCCTATGCTTGTGTCTGTAACCCCATTTGGGAATAGGGGTTGCGTTGTTATGTTAAAGAAGTCCTATCAGCGTAGAGACTGTTTTAAACCAATTACCGTTGAGCAAGCAGAGATGAGTAAGATAGGTGCCACAGCACATGAAGACCAGCGAGGAACTGCAGCAGAAGCTGCCGAGAGATAAGGACCTTCCCCCCGAGCTGATAGAGAAAGGGAGCACCTCACCATAGAGCCAGCGCCCTGATTTCAGACTTCCAGCTGCCTGGACTGTGAGAAAATAAGTTTCTAGTTGCGAAAGCCATCCACAGTGTGGTATTCCTGGGATAGCAGTGCCAGATCTCGAGCTTCGATGGTACACATCAGAACCACACCTTGAGGAGACTCACATGACTGGGTCTCATCTCAGCAGTTCGAATTTCTTGGGAAGGGGCACACGCACATGCCCGTTGAGAAAGGCCCATAGCTTCTGTGGCGAGCATCTCGAATTGAGACTCAGGGTGAACACCTTCGTTCCAATGGGTGGACTGCCTTGTGGATAACTTCATATGACCATGCACGGAGTACTATAGACAAATGTAAACAAGAAAACTTGGAGCAGTGGGATTGACTTATGTGCAGGATAAAGTATAATCCCCACCCCCTACCAGTAAACAGTCTAGTGACCAGGGTCTCCAAGCTTGGCCTAATTCTGCCTGAGCATCCCCACACTGAGGTAGCTGCGTGTGTCAAACACATGTGTGTGATGATCTCCACTCACGGACTTACGGACAGCTCATCTATTATTTATTCTCCAAACGGACGGGAGGTTTCAGAGTCCACAAGGCGTTGAGGAGGAGACAGAGTAGACTGAGAGAAGCCAGACCTTTTAGCAGCAGACTGGGTCTTCATTCCACCCACCCACTCATCCATCCACCCAATCACTTATCCGCCTACCCACCCAGCTGTCCGCCCCTTCCCAGGCATCCATCCATTCTCTCTGTTCTCCAAAATGGCATGATCTGAGTCTCCTGTAAGTCCCAGTTTACCAGCAGGCCTCTGACCCTCCAATGTGTTCTCGGAGGCAGTTGCTATCTATAGTCTTATGGTCAGTTCACCGGGTACATCAACACCTAGCACATCATCTTAGGTTCACCTCCACTCTATGACGTCCTCATTTTAAAGCTCAGTAGACTGAGCCCCGGATCCAATGACTTGTCCGAGCTTGTCCTGCCAGTTTGGAAGGGAACACAGCACAGGTTTTGGGAATCCTTTTATTTATGCCCTTATTTATTTTCTGTTGTTCTTTTGCTGACACCATCTAGGCTAGAAGAGAAACTTGACAAGAAACTCTGGCTTTGGGTCTAGCTCTTGGACCTACTCTGTTTTTGTAATTTAGTTCCTGTTATTTTTGTCATGAGAATATAGTCAGCATCATGTAGACCAATTCCCCAACTACTGCCTGCTCAGTTCAGTGACACATTGCTTTCTTCAAGTCGTGTAAGCATCCTCATCCTTCTTCATGAATTGTTCCACCTCCAGTAAGATAAACTCACTGTCCACTACGTTTCCTAGCTAATCTTTTGAGTGTCTGATGGCAATTTTACCCCATATGTGTTAGTCAGAGTTGACTAGAGAAACAAATTCATAGACACGCATATGTGTGTAAGGAAGAGCTTTATATACAAGAGCAATTGAATATTGAGAAAGCATCCCAGCCCAGTCTGTATCAAGTCTGTAAGTTCAATATTAGCCCATATGTTCAATACCAATCTATTAAGTCCTCTTCAGACTCATGAAACACGTGCAATGACACTGAATGCAGGAAGATCACAGGCCAGTGGGTGTAAAGTCTTATGATCCAGTAGCGGTAGAGGCATTAAGTACATGGCTCCTTCAGTCCAGGACTCTAACATAGTTCCATGTGTCTTGAAAGAAGCATGTCTTGCAGGGAATAAGCCTGTGTCCCAACTCCAGGGAACTGTTTATCTTCTTGGTGCCTCCAAATGAGGTTATCAAGTTGCGACGTGATTGACAGGCTGAACTTTACCCCTTCATTCTTAATAACATTTGAGACCTGTGCCCAATCTGTCAAATTGACAGATTATGTAACTCCCACACCATAGTTCTTGGAAGAGCACAGTGGTTAAGGCAGACACTTTTCAGTAGGAGAGCTATACTACTGTTCGGGTTTAAGAAAACTTAGAGGAAATTTATGGTTTAATGATGTTCTCAGGTCAAGAGAGTTTGAAGGGGTTCATCCAGCTTCCATGGATCCATAAAGTCTAGATTCCATGGAAATGGATATCTGTTCTACATGTTCTCTGGGCCTGTTCTTATGCAGCCAGAAAAAATTTCTTCTCAATAAAGACTCCTCTAGTATTTGGTCATCAGATACTTGACCATAGGCTTTGAGTGTTTGCATCCTGCAGCATCTGGCACAGTGCCTGGACTATAGTAGGTGTTCAATGTTCCAAGAGTGAATACCAGATTCAATTTCAGGCAGGTCTGTGATGCAAATCTTCTTATGCCTAAGCTCTGGGTCTAAAACATACAGCCTAGTCAGAAATCACAGGGGAGAGTCTGAAGACCAGATGAGGAGCATGTCACCCCACCCCCAACTCGTGCCCAGGGATAGATATGTAATCCTCCCAGGGTCTCAAGAAGTGACTGTCCAAGTGCACCTCAAGTGTGAAGGTTGCCACTAAGTACAAAGGACAATTCCTTTCCTGGCAGGTACCACTTTTACTCACAATTGCTTTCATTGATGGGCGTCAAGAAAAATAAATGAAAAGGCCATCGGTTTCTGCCAGGTTTGACCTTCGAGACTTGACAGCCAGAGGCTTGTCGAGAGACTCTTTTGAATGGGCTATTTTTGTTTCCCCACTCTGCCCTGGATATTTGATGGATTGGACACCAGAAAGAAGAGATGATTGTGAATACCAGTAACCCCTCGGCTTGTCAGAATGGCATCTGGGCAAATCCCATAGTGATAAATATATGTTGTACACAATGAGAAGTCAACACGCATAGATACACTCACTTTTCACTGCAGAAGTGTTTATGGAGCCTCGCCATGGGGAGGATGATATTAAAACTCACTGGTGGGATTTAGGCAATGCACTGCTGGCGTCGCCCAGCCAGGCATTCTGTCAGTAAACCTTTACTTAGTTGCCCACTGAGCTAGGCAGGGTGTGGGCCCCGAAGGCTCACCTGACCTTTAAGGGGCTCTCAAGGAGGTTTGCACAATGAGATAATTCTGATGCTCTGGACAAGATGCTGTAGTGTCCACCATGCATGGGGACCATGGGGTCCGGAGTATGGCATGCCAGAGTCTACCACACTTGTCATTTTAACTTCTCAGGCCTGCTGATGCACATGCTAACTGCTTTCCATGCTTAATCTCAACTAAGACATCGCTCTCCTGTTGATGAGGTTGACACTATGACCATCTTGCTCTACAGTGAAGAAGCCGAGGCTCAATGGGATTAAGTAACTTGCCCAGGGTCATACAGCTGGATTTAAACCCAGGAAGTCTAGCTCTACAACTCATGCCCCTGATTAGGACTCCATGGCCTTCCCTATTAACCACAGATGGTTAAGAATAACTTCTGTTGTATTTGTAATTATTAAATGTTATTCACTTGAATAAATGCCTAACTGCATAATACAGTAGTTATCAACCTTCCTAATGCCGCGACCCTTTAATACAGTTCCTCATGCTGTGGTAACTCCCCAACCATAAAATTATTTTTGTTGCTACTTCATAACTGTAATTTTGCTACTTTTATGAATCTTAATGTAAATGTCTGATATGCAGGATGCATTTTCATCGTTACAAATGGAACATAATTAAAGCACAGTGATTCATCACAAAAACAATATGTAATTATTTATTGTGAAATATTTATTTCTAATGACAAATAAATGAAATTTTGTCTGGAAGCATGGGGTAGCATGCCGGTTACTCATATGTGGGCGTATCTGCATGTTGGTGGACCCGCCTGGAGATGGTGTCTTGGTTCCTAAGACCATCTGAAATATGTGTTTGCCGATGGTCTTAGTCAACCCCTGTGAAAGGGTCATTTGACCTCCAAAGGGTTCATGACCCACAGGTTGAGAACCACTGGCATAATAGGTAGACTATTTCCCATCCAAAGAAGAAGAAGAAAAGGACAACATTCTAAGGCCTTATAAAGAAGCACATACCCTTCAAGGAGAGCAAGAAGCCTGCCACGGCAGAGGGCCACAGAGGGCCCAGCCAGGGGGGTGGCCTCAGCCTCCTGTGTCCTAAAGTTCCTTCCTCATCCAGTGGCCCAGCTTCGGAAACCACATCAGCCTGTGGTGAGAAGGCAAACCCAGCTAACAGGACAGCTGTCTTTTGTAGTTGTGGTGGGAAAAGTCTAGGCATCAGGGGTAAAGCAACACCACGAGCCATCCTATTAAAGCCCACCTCTGCCCTGCATGTTAACCAGGTCTCCAGGTGAACCCCCTTGTTGCCGATTACCGGGTCAACATAGACGTCTGCTTTCTCCCCTTTGTTTTGTGTATTTTGCCGCACTCACATGCCTCACTGCGTCTACAGGAGAAATGCCTTTTCTTATGGTTCGGAGCCTTAGTTAAGAACCGTACCAACCATGGGATAGCAAACATAAAACGCTTTTCAAAATCTACATGTGGATTTGGCACGATGTCTTTCCGCAAGAGGATCTCGCATCACTGAGCTCAGAGAATGAGTGTTCCCACAGCTTTCAAACAAGGACAGCTTTCCCCCTGCAGGCTGTTCAGTCTTGTGGTGGTAGAGAGCAGGGGACATTACATAGAGAAGACGGGATTTTTAACTGAGAGCAGGCCGAGGCCATGGCATGAGAACTACCTCTCTGGAGTTGTGATCAAGGATCTGGGTCTTCCTCTACCCCACAGGGAACTTTGCCCAAATAATTGCCAAATATCTTAGGTGATAGCAGGGTTAGTGCAAACTCTTGGCGTAGTGGTTATGCATTGGGCTACTTCAAATTCAGCAGTTCAAAACCACCACCCACTCCTCAGGAGAAAGACAAAGCTTTCTAGTCCCATGAAGAGTTCTGGTCTCAGGAACCTCCAGGGGCAGTTCCATCTATGCTGCCCTATAGGGTTGCTAAGAATCAGAACTGACGTCATTGCAGTAAGTTAGGTCTGGTGAGCTCCTTCTGTGGATATGATGGTCAGGAAAACTTTATGGAGCAGATCCACTCTAACACATGGGTTCACCATGAGGTGGTATCCACTTAATGGCAACAGATTTTGGTGTTTTATGGAAAAAGAAGCGGTGTCACCTGCTGCTTTCCACCTTTTGACACAAACTCTCAGTTCACCTGAAGGAGTGTGAGGGAGAAGGCCGAGCCATAGGGAAACACTGCATTGTTAATTCTGTGGAATGTTCTTGAAGTCTTTGACTAAAAGTGAAGTTCAGAGCATAAAAGATAATTCCAGGGCTTGTTCCTTGTTCCCAACTGAGCAAATCAAGATCTTGATGAGAGAACTAGAGGTGGATAGTTCAGGCAATGGGTCTGCTTCTTACCTGTCCATGGACTCTGGCCAACCCAACATCAAATATGAGCTCCGTAGTGCGACATCCCAAGTCCCCAATCGGGCTGCAGCTCTCTATAACCCATTATATTGGGCCCATGCTTGATTCAAACCAAATTTCTCATGGTTGTCTCAGGTGTAGCTCTCTGATTCAAGATCCCATGTCTTCCCCCATGTTCCTGAAGACCTCACCTCCTTCAAGACACAGTGGTCTTTCAAGACTTCTTCCACGAATCGTCCCTGAGACCTCCAACCTTCTCCAAGGAAAGTGGCTCATCCCTCCCTTTTGTTGCACGCTCCGTCACTCACCTCTGTTAGAGCCCATAGCCCTGCGCCACATTGATTTCTTTATAGGTCTTTATCACCCATTAGGCTCCCTAAGATTCCACTCACTGCCATCGAGTCGATGCTGACTCAGTGACCCTATAGGACAGGGTAGAAGTGCGCCTATGGGTTTCCAAGACTGTAACTCTTCCAGGGAAAGGGTAGGAAGCCTCATCTTTCCCCTGCAGTGCAGCTGGTGCATTTGAACTGCTGACCTAACCCTTTATACCACCAAGGTTCCCTAAGATTAGAGATGGGCATTATTTAGCTTTGTATCTCTGGTGATCACATAAAGTTTGACTCCCAATATATGTTCAATACATGTGTATTAGGTGGGGGAACAAAACCCAAAGTGCTAATTGGATCACAAACTCTTTCCTAAATAACTTTAGAAAAATAATTTTATTGGAGTCTCGTACAACTCTTATCACAATCCATCCATCCATCCATTGTGTCACGCACATTTGTACATTTGTTGCCATCATCATTTTCAAAACATTTGCTTTCTACTTGAGCCCT
>NW_022103907.1:2352560-2353584 GCF_000313985.2 Echinops telfairi | reverse complement strand
GTCCATCTGCTACCTTAATACTAAACCTATAAATATATGCACATAGATCTATTTCCCCATTGTCATATATAAATATATATTACATATGTACATGCCTTCATTTAGACCTCTATAAATGTCTTTTGCCTCCTAGTTCTTTCTTCTATTTCCTTTAACTTCCTCTTGTCCCACTATCATGTTCCGCCTTCATTTGGGTTTCAGTAATTCCTCTGGGTGCATTGCCCTTTATCAAGCCCTACCACGCCTCCTACACCCACACCATCGATTTTGGATTACTTGTTCCCTTGTCCCTGGGTTTGTTAACACCTACTTCCTCTCCCCCACTTCCCCCTCTCCCATATCTGCCTGGTACCATCAGTCCTGTTGTTTACTGCTCCAGATTGTTTATCCCGCCTATCTTATCTAGATAGACCTGCAGAGATAATAATGTGCACACAAAAAACAAGACAGAGCAAAACCAAGCAACAAAACAAAACAACAACAACAGTAAAAACCAACGACCCTGAAAAGAGAATCCTGTAAATAGTTCAAGGTCTGTTTGTTGACCTTTAGGAGGGTTTTCCATTCGAGTCTGATGGGGTGCCACATCCTGGCCCAAAAGTCTATTTTTGGTATTCCCTGCAGACTCCGTGGCTCTGCTCCCCTTGCTGTTCTGTTGCACATCCTAGTGTCCTAAATAATTTAATATACAGGTTTTTTTAAAAGGCATCTAGCAATTCCTTCACCAAATCCATTTCTAACCTCCATAACAATTCACTTCTTTCTTTCTTTTTAAAAAATTCATTTTATTGAGGGCTCATACATCTCTTATCACAATCCATACATCCATCCATTGTTCAAGCAAATTTGTACATTTGTTGTCATCATCATTTTCCAAACATTTTCTTTCTACTTGAGCCCTTGGTATCGGCTCCTCATTTTTCCCCTCCCTCCCTCCCTTTCCTCCTTCATGAACCCTTGATAATTTATAAATTATTATTATTTTTTCATGTCTTACACTGACTGATGTCTCTCTTCACCCACT
>NW_022103907.1:2350008-2351041 GCF_000313985.2 Echinops telfairi | reverse complement strand
CACACACACACACACACACACACACACACACACACACACACACTGACTCCTGTTTCGCTTATCTTTTCAGACAACATAGGAAGAATTTCAATTGCATTCTCTCTTACTGCTCCTTAAATATTCCCTCCATCACTTTGCTTTGCACTCTCAGGAGTAAAGTTCCTCCCGGACTGTGTGAAGTTCCAATCATTATTCTGTTGGCTGCAGGCCTCAGAATGACCCCTGTCTGCAGAGGCCCAGCCCTCCTTCTAGTGACAAGGTCACTTCCTTGGGCATCTTCCTGGAACCCACTGTGTCTCCCTCTCAAAAGACTCTGGTGATTTCCATTTCTAAACATCTTCCCTTGTCTATCAACTTTCTTGATTAGTCCACCATCACTGTTGCTAGTGCAAGGCGCATCTCTCGGGCCTGGGGAGCTGGCAGGCACAGATTCACTGTGGAATGGGATCTCGGAAAATGAGTGGAAGGCCGAGCCAGAGTTCAGCTGGAAATAAAAACTCCCACACCACACCACGTGTCTGTGGTTCCTGCCCTCTTGTAAGCCTACCTCTCCAATTTCATGTTCCCACCTGACCATGTATGTTAAGAGGTGGTCAAAGTGTGCTCGAGCTTGCAAAATTTGAGAAATAGTTCCGTCACAGAATTATCAAACAGAAAAGACCCTTGAAAGTAATTGGATTCAGCTCCACCTGCTCTCCCCCTGGAGTTCCTGGATGAGGCAAACCACGAAGGCCCTTGGTGGCTAAACGAATCTACCTAGACCTGTCTTAGAACAAAGACCTGGTGAGCTAATTCCAAAAAAGTTTCCACTTAAAACCCTATAGCGCAAAGTGCTACTCTTACACACTGGGGCTGCCACAAATCAGAATCACCTCAATGACAGCTGGTCTCCCTCCACACCGAACCAATGCCAGGGCCTCTTTCGAAGTCATCTGGCTCCAACCACAGGACCGTTCACTAACTTGCCCACACTTCATGGTGGGGCTGCTTGAGCTACTAGAAAGAACTTGAGAATAATCCCCTGGCTTTTTTT
>NW_022103907.1:2337366-2349000 GCF_000313985.2 Echinops telfairi | reverse complement strand
CCCTATATTTTAGCAAACATGATGTCCAATTCCAAGTACTGTTCCCACATGATCATCCCTTCAAAGTACATGAGACAAGGTTTCACCATTCTTGTTTCTAAGAAGTATTCTGCCTATACCTCTTCCAAGACAGTTTGGTTTGTTCTTCTGGTCGCCCACGGTATAATTAATATTCTTCACTAACATCTTCATCCAAATGCATCCATTCTTCTCCAGTCTGCCTTATTTATTATGCAGCTTCCACATACATAGGAGGCAAGTGAAAATACCAGGTATGGGTCAGGAGCACTTTAATGTGTGGTATCTTTGTTCTTTAGCCCTTCAAAGAGGTCTTGTGCAGCAATGTGCCTAATAAAATATATCACTTGGTTTCTCTACTGCTGATTCCATGAGCATTGATGGTCAATCCAAGTAAAATGAAATCCTTGACCAATTCAATCTTTTCTCATCTTATCATGATGTGACCTACTGGTCCAGTTGTGAGGATGTGGGTTTTCACTCACTGCGGTGTAATCTATCCTTGGTCTCCCTCAGCAAGTGTTTCAGATCCACTTGGTTTTCATTAGGCAAGTTTGTGTCATCATATCATGGGTTATTAGTGAGACTTCCTCCAATTCTGATGCCATGTTTTTCTTCATATAGTTCAACTACGCAAATTTTTTACTCAGCGTACAGATTATGAAAGTATGGTAAAAGGATACAACCCCAATACACACCGTTTTTGTTTTGTTTTTTAATTTTAAACTATGTAATGTGCCCTGAACCTGAAATGACTGCTTCTTGGTCTATATATAGGCTTTGCAAAACCATAGTGAAATGTTCTGACATCCTATTCTTTGATGTTATGTCTAATTTGTTATGATCCACACAGTTGAAAGCCTTTCCATAGTCAATAAATCACATGTAAACAAGAAGCCCAGATAAAGCTATCACTGTAAAAGCAAAAATGCAAGTAAACATCTTTCCTGTTTTCTCTGCTTTCTGTCAAGATCTAGCTGATCTCATCAGTGGTATCCTCACTCTACATTATTTTCTGACTATGGCTTGGATTTCTGACAGCTCCCTGTTGTACTTCTGCAACTGTTTTTTAATTATCTTCAGCAAAATTGTACTTGTATGTGATGTTAATTGTTCTATAAATGTCTCATTCTATTGGGTCGCTTTTCTTTAAAATGAACACAAATATGGGCTTCTTCCAGTAGATTGTATCAATTCATTAAAGCATTTCAATGTATGTTGTTAATTATTATAATCTTGGTTCTCATTAATGCCTTCAGCAGAATGCCAGTGCTCTCTGGAGTAGACTAAGATAGTGAGTACATGCAACCTCGAGTAATGCGAGCACCCAATAGATGTTAGTTCCTATTTGTACTCTACCACCATTGAGTTGATCCTATATCTAGCCTCTGGAGTCTACAGAATAAGCCAACTTTCTCATACAAGACAAGTTGTAGGCCCTTTGAGAAAATGTTCCCTTTTCCTACTGGCTTGCTTCCCAAGTTAAACAGCTGTAGTTTATTCTAGGGTCTATTTTCCAGAATCAGATATTCTGATGTGCTCTTCAGTTTTGTGGATAGCTCCACTCACTGGGGCTGCCTAGCTTGGTTCACCCTTTGACTTACTGCCTCCTGCTCTTTGGATCTCAACCTCCTAAAGTTGACCGTGGGAAGTCCCTCGAGCAAGTCCCACACACCATTTCTTAAAACGATTGGGGTCTTTTCTTCCCAGTGGAGACTCATGTTCTCTTACAAGCCAAGCAGGATTGTCTTGTTTGCTACTGACATTCCCCAAGACGTCTGATTGCAACAGAAATGGGATCCTGGGCCCTCGTCCACGTCATCTTGCTGTGTTTGTCATCCCTGTTGTGTCGCCGCCAGCTTTGCCCCTTTGTTCCCCTGATTGCCAGAGACATTTTTATCCTGAGTAAATTGCATCAGACTCACTGTAAAACGAGCCCATTTGGGAAGAGCATGAGCTGCCCTGTTGTCTTAAATGTGCATTAACATTTAGATGCGTTCTTTAAAACTGGGCTGGGGCTCGTGCCAGGGAGACAGACTCATGACTATTCTGATTGTCCTGACTATTCTCATAGCTGGGCTCTGTGGAAGGGGTCCCTGTAGCCCATCACTTGCCCTGCAATATCCCCCATCCCTCTAGGGAGGGCTTGGCCTAGGTGAGCTACACTAGGAGCTCAGATTTGGGAATTTGATTGATAAACTGATTTTGGCTTGGCCATCTCAGCATGAAGCCAAGCCATGAGAGTCAAGCAGGAGGCATCAGGAAGACGGGATGCTCTGCCTCTCTCCTCACGTATCCGGAGCACACACCTGGCCTCCAGGCGGAAGCACGAATCAGACCACCAGAAATCTTTGGGGGGGAAACAAAGCATATACACCAAGAACCCAAAGACGCCCGCCAGCCCTCTCTAGTTCCAAAAATGAAAGGCTGTTCTGGAAACGAGTGAAACAGAAGCACTGTCATCCTGATGATTATGTGGTGATCCGATGAGCTAATTCTTTTATCATCTGGAGAGCCAGGTAATATCTCCATTAGGAGCAGGAGACTTAAAAGAGGAGAGTGCGACAACACCAGGACAATTGCCTGATTTATGCTTTTTCAATCACCTGGGCTCCTGGCCTAAACTGGTAATGGACTCTATCCATCAAAAATTATTCTCTCTGGCGTCCTGGTTTCTGAAGAAATCTGGATGCCCTCACAGAAAATTGGTTAAACGATATAATGTGTGTGAAAGCCCTTAGCACAAAACCTCACTAAAAGCAGGTTGAATCTATTCAGCCGAGTTGAATTATATATTCAGAGACACGATGAGCCACTCCCTAAGCAAGAGAAATGAAATATCAGGTGTCTAATGCCATCCAGCCCCATAGTCCATAGATGTACAACTGTCAGGGAGACCAGGCAGTCCCTATTCCAGGAGCTCTATACCTGTGCTCCTGGGAGCCCCTGCTCCCTTCACCAATCAGGTCCTCTGTCAGCCCCAGGCTCATGGGAACACACCAGGTCTGTGCATTTCTACCCATCTCTCCCACTGGAGTCTGAACTTCATGAAAGCAGTCTCTGTATGTCCATCTTCCTTTCCCGAAGTCTACACCAGTCCCTGGTGTGAAGGGGAGGTTCAATAAGTATTTGTTGACTGAGCAACATTTCCAAATTAAAACGCACACATATTGTCATGCTCATTTCTGAACAGAAGCAGAAGATGAATAAACGTATCTTGTATGAGGTAGCTCTGAAGTCTTAGGATTCCTGACCAGAGATCGGAAAACGCTGTGCCAACTGTTCTAGGAGAGAAAAAGGGACCCCCGAATCCAAGTATCATTTATAGAGACATTTATTAAATTTGAAATAGGACCAAGACAAATCATTCAGATGAGGGAGACCATCGGCACAAGGGCTCATAGACATCCAGGTCCTGAACTAGGACACGAGAGAACAAAGAAACTGTCACCAGCATGATTGACAGCAGAGCAGGACATCACAGTTGCGAATGGGACTACAGAATTAGGAAAGGGACCATGACTGGCGTGGGTGCGCTCTCCCAGATAGACTAAATAGCCTATAAGAGTGGTTCAGCTGACCCTCACCTGGCTGGCTCGAACAGTAGCAGCGATCCCTTTTCAGCTCCGCTCTGCCAGAAGGCTTGCAGTTAGTGGTCAGAAAGAATTCAGTGGAGGTGGAATCGCTGTGGAAACGCAAGCCTAGGGCTTCCGCTGTCAACCGTAGCCTTTCGCAAGCCTATGAAAGTGCTCAGAATGTAAGCTCTAACACATCGCATACACACAGCATTACCTTAAAATAATTCTAGCTACTACTTTTATAACACCATTTGCTGGATGATGTTCTAAGTGCCTTATCTGCATTGATTCATTTAATCTTCATACTAGCTCTGTGAGTGTGGGTTAATACACTATTTGTCTATCTATTTGATAGATGAAGAGAATGAATTTGCCCACAGACACAAGACCAATAATAAACAGCTGTGGGTCTAGCTTAAAGTCAACTACCACCACACTATATAATACAACCTCTGGAAAATAGACACTAAAGTGTGTGTGTGTGTGTGTGTGTGTGTGTGTGTGTGTGTGTGTGTTTGCGGTGAGGGGTGGGGGAGGAGAAGGGTGGTCATTCCAAGGGTGTTTAGGTGGAATATTACCCCAGTAAAAGCAGATGGACTCTGTTCAGTATATTTGAATAATACACTCCAAACCATGATGATCCATTAGAATAGAAACAATATACCAATTGTAAATGCCATCAGCTTGGGAAATGTTGAGATTTACAGCTATCAGGGATTCAATAAAATTCACAGGTGGGGGCTTGCAGGAGATCTCTGGTGCCAGCGAGCACAGGCCATGGAGAGGAGATTGCCTCTTCTGCTTGTCCCACCTGACACAGCATTTCCACCTACCTACCCAGGATACACTACCCCTGCAGAGGAGACAAGCAGGCCCACTAACTCAACTACCATTAGCGCATGGGAGGGAGGATCCTATCCTGCTGAGTTTCATATTCACATAGCATTGGTTTGGGGAAAATAAGAACAGGCCTATGATAGGGTTTCAGTGTGAGCAAGGGACACATTTCTTCCACACCCACATCCATGAGGGTATTGAGGGGCGGGCGGTGGGGGGAAGGATGGGCATGGAGGTGGTCGGTCTGCTCTACCCTCCCACCAAATCCCTAGTCATGCGCTTAGTAAAGGAGTTGTTCAGTTCAATTTGTAGGCTAAGTTGAATAACAAACCACTAAAAGGGGGGACGCACGCATCATGTATGATTAGATAAACTGGGGCAAGATGGAAATGAGCTAGGTCTGCTACTGTGTGGGAACTGCCACAGAGCTGGGACGCAGACTCCAGCTTTCTCCCCGATGCGCCCCCCTGGAATGCCTGGACTCTGGCTCAGTGCAACTTGGCCTTTCACATGTCTATGAATAGGATTTCCAGGACCCTAGAAGAAAGGTGGAGAAACCACAAGCAAACAATTGGCTTATGAAAATATCTTCCTCTCATTGAACTTTCCCCTCTTACTTGTGCCTTTTGGGGCCTGCATTTAATTGCTTTTGAACAAAAGGCGGCTGTGATCTGAGCATTCAAAGTGACATCTGCATCTTTAGTGTGCAAACTATTTCACCATACATTTCAAAAGCTGGCTGCAGGTTGGTTTTGATGAAAGCAATGCAAGTCCCCCAGTCTTGCTATAATTAGTAGTCCTCTTACATGATTGAGCAAAGAAAATTATTTATTGATTCCTAAACCCTGGTGGGTAAGCATGGAACCGCTAGCACAAGGTCAGTAGTTCAAATCCAGGAGAAAGATGGAGCTATCTGCTCCGGTAAAGAAGCCATAGTGAGACTGTGAAAAGGTCACTCTAAGTCAGAATCAGCTCAATGGAAGTGAGTTTTTATTGTGATTATTATTCAAAAGGAAAACCAAGAACACATTTCCTACAACTCTCTCATTCCATTCTGACTCAAGGACCAGAACTCTTGGTGGCATAGTGTATAAGTGTAATCTCAAGGTTAGCAGTTCAACTCCATCAATGGAAGAAAGACGAGGCTGCCCCCCTAAAGATTTACAGTCATGCAGTATTCCCTTGTTCTGCTAGGACAAATGCTTCTTGGTCCATGTCTAAGTTCCACATGAGCACAAGGAAGTATTCTAGAATTCACCTTCTTTGCAATGTTATCCATAGGTCCTTATGATCCATTCAGTCGAATACTTTTGCATAGCCAATAAAGCACAAGTAGACATCTTTCTGATATTCTCTGCTTTCAGCCTAGCTCTATCGGACATGAGCAATGATATCCCATGTTTCATGTCCTCTTCTGAACCCAGCTTGACCTTCTGGTCACACCGGTCAGTGTGCTGCTGCAGCTATTGTTGGAGTATCTTCAGCCGAATTTTACTGGACATGAGATGTCAGTGATATTGTTAGATAATTTCTGCACTCTGTTGGGTCTCCTATCTGTGGAATGGGTACAACTATGGATCTCTTCCAGCCAGTTAGCCAGAGAACTGTCTTCCAGATTTCTTGGCATAGATGGGTCAGTGTTTCCAATATTTTACCAGTTTGTTAGGACATTTTAATTGATCTTACCTCAATTCCTGAACTCTTGCTTTTCAGTTATGTCTTCAGTGCAGCTTGTCTTTCCTTCAAAGTCATCGTTCTGGTTCATAGGGTACCGCTTGAAATGCTTCAATGTCATCCAGTTCTTTTGGGGACAGTGACCCTGTGTGTTCCTTCCATCTTCTTCTTATTTTTTTCCCTTCCATCTTCTTGTGATGCTGCCTGGATCGTTCAATATTTTCCCCCAAATCTTTCAACTTGAGACTTGCTTATAGTTTTCATTTCTTTCAGCTTAAGATGTGCTGGGCATGTTCCTCCTTTTTGGGTTTCTAACTCAGGTCTTTGTACATGCCATTACAATACCGTACTTTGTGTTCTCAAGCTGCCCGTTGGAATTTCTGCTCAGCTCTGTACTTCTTCATTTCTTCCATTAACTTGAGCTACTCTGATCAGAATAAGTTTCAGAGTGCCTTCTGACATTACTTTGACGGTTTCCTCCTTCTGGCGTTTTAATGATCTTTTCTGCTTCCGTCATGTATGACGGTCTTGACATCATATCACAGCTCAGCAGGTCTTCTGTCACCAGTGTTCAATGAGTCACATCTATTCTTGAGATGTTTTCTAAATTCAAGGGATGTACAATCAAGGTTGGATTTAGTTCTCATGGATTTACTTTAATTTTATTCAGTTTCAACCTGAACTTACACGTAAGCAATTGATAATGGCCTCATTTTGGCCATGGCTATAGAGCTTCTCAGATGTCAATTCCCACAGTTGTAGTAAGTTCAATTCCTGTGTAAACCATCTGAAATCCACATGTTTAGTCACCATTTTTCTTGCTGAAAAAGGTATTTGCGATGAAGCTTTGGTCTTGCAAAATTCTGTCATGTGATCTCTAGCTTTGTTTCTATCGCCAAGGCCATATTTTCTGACTACTTTCCCTTCCCCTTTGTTGCCAACTTTTGTATTCCAATCACCATTAATTATCGATGCATCTCGTTTGCATGTTTGATCTGTTCCAGACTGAAGAAATTGTTGGCAGAATTCTTCAGTTGCTTCACTACAAGTTTTAGTGGTTCGTGTGTAAATTTGAACTATAGCTGTATTGATTGAATTTTCTTGACGGCAGATAGCTATAATCCTATCACATACAGCATTGTACTTTAGAATAGGTCTTGATGTGTTCTTTCTGACAATGAATGCAATGACATTCCTCTTGATTGTATCATTCTTGGGATAGTAAATCGTAGGATTATCTGATTCGCAGTGGCCAAGAGCAATCCATGTCATTGCACTAATGCCTAGGATATAAATCTTTACATGTTCCACTTCATTTTTGACCACTTCCAGTTTTTCTAGATTCATACTTTGTACATATATGAACACATTGCTTTAATTGTACACTACAGTTCAAAGTGTTATTAGCTGTTTATTCTCATTTTGAGTCATGACCCATCAACAACAAAGATCCAGAAAGCTCTACTTCATTTATGTCATTATGGTCGATTCAACTTGGCGAAAGTAGCTCTTCTTTAATTCTATTTGAGCACCCCTGACCTGAATTGCCCATCTTCTGGCACTATATTTGACAATGTTCCCTTAATATTCATTCGGTCTCAGTGAGCAATCACTCAGAAGTCGAGAACCTATTCCTTCTTCATCGTCTATTCTTAGTCTGGAAGCTCCATGGAAACCTGTTCACTTTCGGTGACCTTGCAGGTATTTGACATACCAGTGACACAGCTTCCAGCCTTGCAGCAACATGTAAGCTACTACATTACAACAAACTGACAGACAAGTTGTAGATAGGACACAAAAATATAGAGTGCAATATTGATCAATTAAAATGTATCAAGATGAAAAACTTTTACTCTTCAAAGAATCCTGAAATCCCAGTCATGGAATGGGAGAAAATATTTGCAAATTTATATACCTGACAAAGGATTTGTACCTATCCAATTAAAAAATAGGCAAATGATTTTAATGACATTTCACAGAAGAAGATATACAAATAACTATTGGGTACATGAAAAGAGTTATAACGTTACAAATTATTGGGAAATTGAATTGCTAAAATTAGAAAGACTGAGCATATCAACTGTTTTCAAAGATGTAAGGAAATAGATTTTGCATATTCTTCTGAAGGGATTGTATAATGGTATAACCACCATGGGAAAGAGTTTGGGAGTTTCTGAAAAAGTTAAGCATCCACTGCATATCCCTTGCCATTCCACTCCACTATATTTACCCAAGATGCCAAGAGCATCATGTGCACATATAGGCTTATAAATGGAAGTTCAGAGCAGCTTTAGTTGCCATAACCCAAAATTGGAAACGACCCAATTGTTCATCAACAGATCGGTGGATAAATATATTGTTGTTTATCTATATTATGGAATACTAGCCAACAATAAAACCAAATGAACCACTGATGCATGCAACAACATGAATCTCAAAATCATTATGCTAAACGAAAGAAGCCAAGCACAAAATACCATATAGTATATGTTTCCAATGATATACAATTCACGAAAATGAAACCTAATCTGTTCATCGATAGGGATAAGCAGATCAGTGGTTCCTGGGAGACCACCATGGGACTGATGATGAGGGTGTCAAAGACACTTTCAGTGTGGGCAGCAAGGGGTGCTAGAAATGTCTTCTCTTGCTCTCTCTCTCTATTTGTATTTTTATTGTAGTCTTCATGAAAGTTTGGTATGCACCTATCAAATTCCTTCATTTAGTTTTGAAAAAAGAGGAAATAGTCTGTGAATTATAGTGAATACCTTCAATTTCTTGGCATCCGTTTCAGAAGTTTCTATATGACATTTAACTTTTAATCATTCAGCTGCTCCCATTCGGTGGGCTGCTTCCTCCTCTTCCTCCTCTTCTTCTTAAGTGCCTTCCTATCATCCTCATCTTCCTTGGTCTCCCCTCCTCAATTTCCTTTTTCTCTTCAATCTCCGACTTGACCTCTTTTACTTCTTCCTCCTCCAACTCTTCAGTTACATCTCCCACAGCTACAAAACCATGTTCTTCCTCATCACTGTTCTCCCTCCCACATCTTTGAATTTTGAAATGGCATCCATTACTTGATGCCTGAGATCGAGTCTGTCTGCAGTGATTTAGCAATCAAAAAGCCTTGCTAGGATTCACTCAGCCACAGCGGAAGCCGTTCTCTATTCTTCATGTAGTTGTGGGAGCCTGGCTTAGCAACTCGTAGAACTTATGCATTCATCACGTTATCATGATGACATCAACTCATGATGCCTTAACTCATTAATGTACTGTACATGCTATGGAATCTAGACACACTGCGCTTCAATAAAGTTGATTTAAAAACCACGTAAGAAAAGACTAGAGTGGGAAATCAAGAGTGTAAAGTTGGGTAAGGAGTCAGAGACATGGTGGAACTGGAACTCCTGAGCTACTGATGCGTGAAGTGCCTCCCTCAAGAAGTCTTCCCAAGAAACATCAGCCTACTCTATTTCTCCCACTTCAACTTGGTAACGCTGTCTAGACTACAAGAGAACTCTCTTGTCTAACACCCCATCTGATAAAACCTTAAAGCTGCTGCACTGTCTTCCTTATTTCAAACATCTACCACAATGCAGTGCTGCCTTTGCTTGTAAATTGTTTTGTGTGGGTTTTTCCTGTTTCTCCAGAGATCACTCTGTAGCTGCAAGTTATTGAGTTTGGGCTGTAAACTAAACACTTTGAAAATATTACACATAGTGAATATTTATATCCTTGAATCAGGATCTACATTCTCATCCACAGAATCCCCTGGAGTGCTTGTTAAAATGTAGACTCTGATTCAGTATATCTGGGGGTAAAAACACAAATCTCAGAAGGGGATCAAACTGGAACCAACAAGTCAGTGATAAGCCCCCAATTAACTTCCCAAAGCAGGAGAAGCGGAATTTGAACTCGGGCCTTCTGGACTCAAAAGTCAGTTTGTAAAAATTACAGACAGGTTCTCTTGGTCTGGGGCTATACTGTGTGCTTATTCTGTAGATTATTCTACTGCATGGCGCTGAGCACAGTGCAGACAGATGCTGTACAGCTATTGATTTATTCCTTGATTGATTCCCTTTTCTAATATTTTCTATACTTAAAATACCAGCCACGATACCGGGGGACTCTTAGGGGGTTTTAAGGCTGTCAATTCATAGGTACCTTTCATCCGTGCCAGAGCCCAGGAAATAATTCATTAAAGATCGCAGGCTTTGCTTCACTGCTTGGTGGATGGAGAGAAAGGTCTCCTTGGTTTGTCTTTCCCCCTTCCCTTCAAGAGAAGCCACAGGGTGTCAGCAGGCTGTGGCCCATGACCAGGACCAATGCAGGCGTGTCCACAGCCGCTGCGACCCCTGCTTGGTCGGTCTTTCCTCTTCTAATCGCCCAAAGCACTCAAGTCCCAAATCTGAGACACAGACAGATCGCAGTTTCTCTTCTTGAAAACCGGTCCTTTCCCTGGTTCCCTCTCAGTCAAACATCTCTCCCTAACCCCACCTTCTCTTTCTGGTTCTCTATGGCTCAAAAGAGCTGCACTGTCATAAATTACTTAAAAGTATCTTCTCACTCGCTGACGTCGAGTTGATTCTGACTCATAGCAACGCTACCGACTCGACTAGAACTTCCCCGGTGGGTTTCTGAGACTGTAACTCTTCAGGGGAGTGACTTTCTCAGCCCAGAGTGGCTGGTGGTATTGAACTGCTGACTTTGTGGTTAGCAGCCCACTGCATAACGACTAGGCCCCCAAAAGTTGCTTGGTTGTAACAGGCATTCTATTGGAAATAAATTGGAACAAAAGACGAGAGACTAGCTAAGAAATCTAGATCCAGTTACCTTGATTCTTACACAATGCAGGGTGAGTCACTGCTCTTTGATGAATCATTGTGGGGACCAGGATTCATTTGTGAATGAAAGTTGGCAGTGATTCATCAGGACTCAGAGTGAGATGCTTGCCTTGAAGGTAGAAAGGCTTTTCTTCCAGGTTCCAGAACGGATGCCCAGCGTAAAGCAGGCGAGTCGGAAGGAGGAGACCGAACGGACTCTGAGCGTGAGCACAGAGATGTCGCAGCTCTAATTTACTCTTAAAACAGCCTTTCTCCCCGGTTGAAGGAACCCCTGTTCTCCTGAGGCTTTTCTATCTTGACTCCTGTTCTTTCTTTCTTTTTTAAAAAATAAGCTTCCTTTTATGTCTCAGGGGAAAGCAGGGACGTGTTTGTCGAAGGTGCGTCAGTGAGAGATGAAGCTGAAATCAGTAATGCTGAAAAAGGTCAGAGGCAGAATGTTATTGGAATGTTGCACACTTCGGATTTGCTACAAGTTGTTTATAAACATTCACAGCCACCCACTGCCCTTTCCTTCCCGAAGCTTCATTAGTGGAAAGCCACCAGGGTCTGCGCAAGCCCGTGATTTAGGTACAAGTCTCCTTTTTTTTCCCCCTTAGGTTTAGGCTTTTTAATTGTGATAAAATATATAAAACAAAACTTGCCATTGGAACCATTGTTAAGAATATAATCCAGCGGCACTCATTCTA
>NW_022103907.1:2329915-2336716 GCF_000313985.2 Echinops telfairi | reverse complement strand
TTTCACAATATAGAATTACATATTGTTTTTGTGATGAATCACTATGCTTTAATTATGTCCAATTTGTAACAATGAAAATACATCCTGCATATCAGGTATTTACATGATGACTCATAACAGTAGTAAAATTACAGTGATGAAGTAGCAGTGAAAATAACTTTATGGTTGGGGGTCACCACAACATGAGGAACTGCATTAAAGGGTTGCAGCATTAGTAAGGTTGGGAACCACTGTTCTAAGGGCTTCTCAACTTACATGGTGCGTACGAATCACCCGGGCAGCTAGTTAAAAGGCTCCTTGTGCATGTGTGGTCAGGGATGGGGCAGAGTCTGCAGTTCGAACAAGCTCCCAGCTGATGCCAGTTTTGCTCAAACCAGGCTTTGGGTAGCAAGGGGTCTTAAGGCAATGCTTGAGTGTCCACACACAGATGTCCATGGAGGTTAGAGGCCAGAACCATTGGAGAGGGATGGGCTGGACTTCCTGCTCTCCTGGCATATCTGTTAAGGGATGGCAGGAGCCCTTTGAAGAAGCCAGCAAGACCTTAGAAGGTGCCGATGGCTCAGCATCTCAGTATGTTCTAGATCAGACCTCTGGTTTTGCAGGGCTAGACATGCTCAAGATTCAAGCTGCTCCCAGTCCCCAAGGACCTACTTAGGCCACACATGCTAATTTTGTAAACATCCAGTAAAACATTGATTGCAGTGGGTTCTCTCCTTAGCCAGGCCACACGTTCGCTGCCTGCAAGCAAAGCCATGTGGAGAGCCAGACTGTGAGACGCTCATCAGCAGGTGGCTTGGAGAACGGGCCTTTGGACGTATCAGCTGAGTGGCTTGAGTGGCCTCTCCCTCCTTCCTGTGGGGACACACCTGTGGCTTGGCCAGCTGTCCCAGCTCCTTATTACTCTGTGAAGTGTCTGCTTCTCTTGAAGTGTTTGGATTCGACTCATCCCTTCATCCCTCAAACACTACCCCCCTCTTAAGTGCCAGGTGCTGTGCTGCGCACCGAGGCTACAGAAATGTGGATCATTTTTGGACCCTGCTCTTCCTGCTCTGGGTCTGGAAGTCATTCTGCACGTCCTTAAAGTGGTTTCCTCTGCCATATCCTGGCCCATTGCCCCACTGCCCCACCGGATCCTCTCCCAGCTCTTCTCCGTCTGCTCCACTTTTCAAGCCAGGTCAAGTCCAATGTTCTCTAGCAAGTCCAGTGGCCGCCAAACCAAACTCACATGGTGCAAACGTGATGGACTCTCCTGTGTCCAGCTGAGGTCACTCATGGCTCCTGAGGATGGATGAACATCCCCTGCTCTGTCCCCTCCTTGCCTGGTTTCCCAACCACACAACCACAGAATCCAGCTACCTGGAGTCCATTCCAACTCATGTGGACCTCATGTGCGTCAACATACAATTGTATTCCACAGACTTGTCAACGGCTGGTCGCCCCCAGACCACCCACCTCACGGCCCCACCCCAGAAATAAATCGCTAAGCGTGTCTTCCAAACTACCTCTGGATGGACTCAAATGCCAACCTTTCAGTGAACGTGCAGGTGCATTCAGCATGTTCCCCACAGGGGTGGGGGGGTTCCCCTAACGAGAGGACTGACTCCGGGAGGGCTAGCCACGCATCTGTAGCAAAGCAGAATTCATTTTTTTCTCGGATTGCTGTGGGTGTCTGTGGGTTTCATTGTCATGTCCACAGCCACTTACATTACATGGGGACTGGCTCTTCTCCCATGTTCCCAGGAATCCCCATGGTAAATGCCAGCAGATTGCTGTTGCTTGCCAAACCAAGCTAACATTACTCCCTACCCTCTGCCCCCCATCCCTGCTGCAAAGTAATCTGCCCCCTTGTGAGTTTGAAGTGATCTCTGCCCCTCCTTGTGTTCCTTAGGGATCCCTTGTCTACAGGGTCCCTTGGCTGTTTTAGGTTGTAGAAAGAATGAAGAATTGGATGCTGTTGGTGTTGGCCTCTTGGGAGGTTAATTTCTCTGACCCTCCATGAGTACCTGAGTGTGGGGTGGCCACTCTCAGGCCTGGGTTGTGTGTTTACCCTTAGGAATTGATCCGTGTAGCCTCCAGCCACCACAAAGTGAGTCTCGTACAGCCAGGGTTCCAGTTCCAACCTCTTTTTAATCTCTTGGGCCCCATGTGGGGTTTTAATCATGTCAGAAGTACCTGACCCCATATAGAAATCCTTCACAGATTGACAGGTCCCTGGTAGAACTGGGATCTGTGGTAGGAAGGAGTCCATGTACTACAACTACAACTGGTACTTCAACCCTCTGTCAAGAGGTAGGCCTGCCTCACTGAACACCCCCTGCTGCAAAGTTAGTTCAGTCTACCTTTAGATGGAACATTCTCGGATTGGCGATGTCCCCTAGAGTACCGAGAAGAAACTGGCCTACACTCAGGGAAAAGGAATCACCTGCCCTGCGCTGAAACAACAGTAAGTCCCTAGAGCCATTCCCCTCATTGATAGGCTTAGAGAAGGAAACCTGGGAGATTGTGAGGGACGTAGGTGGCCAAAGGGCTAGAAAACTGCTCTCTGGTGTCCTGTCTCTGGTGGCATAGTGGTGATGCATTGGACTGCTAACTCCATCAGTTCAAACCCCCAACCACTCCTAATGAGAAAGCAGAGAATTCTACTTCCCTAAAGAGTTCCGGCCTCAGAAACCCAACAGGGCAGTTCTACACTGTCCTGTAGGGTCATTTTGAATTGGCATTGACTCAAAGACAGTGAGTTTGGTTTTGGGGTGTCCCATCCGGGAAAAATTTCAGCATCACAGTTTTGCACCTCAGCATCACAGAGCAGCTATGGCATGCCCCATTAAGAGACTCCAAAGGCTTTGGGGTTAATCTCAGCCACTCTGATTTCTTTTACCTGGTCCAACCAGTAAGTAGCCACTCTTGCAAGAATCACATCTTCCTGCATAATCCCCACAGAGCTGGTCACCTGGAGTGGCCCGTCATTGTCCCTTACCTTATTTCAGCGGGATTGTAAGCCTGCAGTCCCGACTTCAAACATTCCCTATCACCTCCATCAGGAGCACTGCCTTCCCCCCTGCATTGCATCCTTGCCTCCAGCTGTCAGCTTAACCTAAAATACTCAACGAAGCACACGCTGCTGCAGCTTAGCACCACTCAGGGGCTCCCTCTTCCCTAGGAGACCAAGCAGTCTCATGAGTTTCCCATTTTTTTAAACTGCACCCCATCTCAAGAAATGGCATCACCATCTGGGAGTTACCCAAGGCTGTGATCCATCCCCCCTCTGTCTCCTCCTCCATCTCTCACCCCACAGTCACTCAGACGTCAAGTCCTGTTGCTCTTACCTCTAGAATATCTATCTACCCACTGACCCCTCTCACTTCTTGTTACCACCCTCGTCCACCACCATCTCTCATGTGGATCACAGCAATAGCCACCCATCGGGTCCCCCTACCTCCACTAAGTACCCCCTTCTAAGTCATTCTTCCTCCGGGAGACCTTGCTTGGGGCCCATGGCTGAGCACTGGACCACGAACTGAAAGAGCGGTGAGAAATAATCCATTCTGCATCGGAAAGGCGCCAGCCCCGGAAACCCTAAGGAGCAGTTGTCCTTTGCACACGTGGAGATGCTGTGAGTCAGAATCGGCTCAATGGCAGCAGACAACAGCAATCCATTAGCTGCAGCGCTAACAGAGTAAATTTAAATTATATCAATCAAGGTGTGTACCATACAACAAAACGATTGGATGCCTTCTCATGGGTCTGAAGCTAACATCTTGACCTACAAGCCCAGTGCGACCTTGTCCCACCCTGCCCTTCTCAGGCCATTTTCCCAACACCTACCGCCTATCCATCTATTTCCCTGACCGTAGACCCGTGGCATTGGTTGCTTCCTCAGCATTGTTGTTCTGAGTGATATTGAGTCAGTTCTGACTCACAAGGCCCCTATGTGCAACCCAAGGAAACAGCGGCTGCGCCCCGCCATCCTCACCAACAGTGGTTGTGTGCGTGTGACTCCATGGTGGCGTCCTCTGCATCCATCCGCCTCCTTGAGGGCCTTCCTCCTTTTCGCCGAACCACTGCTTTACCAAGCAGGATGTCCTTCCGCAGCGACTGGTCTCTCCTGATAACGTATCCGAAATAGGTGAAAGGCCTTCTCCCCGCCGGCTGTACGACCTCCAGGACAGCGTCGCTTCTTCTCCTGACCGCCCATCGTACTTTCAATATTCTCAGCATGGAACATCATTTTCTATACTGTCATCTCCTGTTTGTCCTGTGGGTCTCGGGGAAGATAGCATCCCTTCAGGGGTGCTTTCTGCGACCTCTTTGACTGGATTGCAGAACATTTGTTGTATTATTTGTTCCACACTAATCAGGCCTGGATGTATTCAACCCCAAAGCTCATGAAAGCTCAGGCGAGCAAGGGCCTGACCTGGCTTATTATCTGCTGAATCTACCGCATTAAGCACACGTCAGAGCACTTGGTAAGTGTTCCAAAATTGTTTTCAGCTAACCGTGAAAGAATCTAGCTCAGGCTACTTCCCCAGTCCTCCTTCTCTGCCCCTCAATTCTGACCCCACATCCCAACCATGCTGACCAAGTGAGAATTACAACAAATGGCTTCGTATCTGTGATTCTTTGCACAGACTCCTCAGCTGGGAGGCACCCTGTCTGCCTAGAAAACTACTCCTCTGACGGAAATGTCAGCTTCCTTCCAAAGCCTCTCTCGCCCTTACAAGTGCCAAAGTAGGTTGTCCACGCTGCCACACTTGCTCTTGGCAGTGTGATTGCAATATTTCATTATCATACCCATATCCTCCAGACAATGAACAAGAAAGATCGAAGAAGAATCAATGCCTATGAATTGTGATGCTGGCAAAGAATATTGAAAGTTCATGGACTGCCAAAATGACAAATCCATCTGTCTTGGAAGAAGTTCAGCCAGAGTGCTCCTTAGAGGCAAGGCTGGTAAGACTTCATCTTCCATACTTTGGACTTGTTGTCAGGAGACACCAGGCCCTGGAGAAGGACCTGCTGCTTGCTAGAGCGCAGGGGCGAATGACGAAGAGGAAGGACCTCAGTGAGTTGGATTGACACCCAGGCGGCAACAATGGGCTCAGGCTTCAGAACAATTGTGAGGATGGCACCGTACCAAGGAGTGCTTGGTTCTGTCGTGCATACAGTCACCATGCATTGGAACTGACTCAAGGGCACCTACCAAGGACAACATCTTCTAAAAGCTATGATGTCCCCAAGGGAAGAGAGGATGCCTTATTCATCGCCCTTGAACCTCACGCGCCATCAAATAGTTTGCTCAACAAAACCGCTGTTGAAACGATAAAAGAATTAAATGAAACAACAGTCCCAGTTGTAAATTCAGTACACCAGATTACAAATCTCAGCTCCGTGGTAACTCAGTGTGGCTCATAATGCTAGGTTCAACTTGTAAACCAAGAATAGTAATTCATTGTTTACCTACCACTAGTACACTTGAAAATATTGAGTCCATAATCAATACTAAATAATTTACAAGTATGAAAACATGCCCCTCAAAGGGTCCTTCTTCCGAAGACGACCCTCTTTCCAGGTAGATGTCCACTGTAAAGGCATGTCTATTTCTTACTGTATTAGCTCTTGGTCAACAGCATCTTTGCATTGAGCTTTTGCTTTGGAATTCACAGTATACCCATGTACTCCAGTTGCGCTGCAAGTTTCTGCATGCTTTCCAGCTGTAATCATGGCTGAATGATCCCCTTACCACTCGTGGTTCCACTTCAGGAAAACTGTCAGTAGTACACAGGGCACCCGGCCCATCCATCTGGGTAAGAGATAATGTAATTCTAAGACAATATTTAACATTGTGGGACGAGGCATAAACTCAATATGTTTTCCAGCAGAGTAGAAAAAAATATATGCCCCATCTCATTAATCACAATAAGAATGAGGGATGGGGCAGATACCCAGGACAGCACTCTTCCTTCCAAGTTAATCTGTCTTCATACGAGGTCCCTGATAACAAGCATGCCCATGCCATTGTTCTGCGTGTTCGGTGGCGATTTACAATGGGGGAACTCAAGATTTATGGAGTCGCAAGGACCCCTCAGTAATAAAAACCTGGAGTGATCCATGCTGTGTTCGGATGTAACTTCTACTGCAAACACTCTCAGGGGAGAAACGTCAAGAAAAGGGTTGCAAGCTATATATTTATAGAATGGATCTACTAGCAAGTGCTCAGTGGGCTCAGACCTTCACTCATTCAACACATCTTTCTGGGAAACTACCGGTAGCTCTGGGTAAGAGGCACTACTAGGACCTTGCAGCCACGGAAGGAGGCAGCAATGGCATGCGCCGCCTCGGGGAGATGCAAGGCTTCACACAGACTGTAAGTTCCCCAAGAGCAGGGACAAAGGGTGTTTGCTCTTTCCTCCAATGTGTCCCCAGTATTGTCACAGAGACACTGGCTAGAAATGTGCTGAGTAGATCGAATGAACAAATAAAGGAAAAAAGAAATTAGTTCATCAGACGAAAAATGTCCTCCAAGATGGCAGATTCAAGGCAACCTCATTAAGAAGGAGGTGGCACTGCTGGGTGACGTAAAGGGTTGGCACTCCACTCTTTACCCCAAGATTGGTGGTTCAAACCCACCCGGCAGTGCCATAAAAGAAATGCTGGACCATTTGCGCCTGCTCAGTTCACAGCCACAAACACCCCATGGATCAGTTCTACTCTAACCCATGGGCTCTCCATAGTTGGAACCGACTCAATGGTGATGAGCAAAGCTTACGTTCATGGTGGGGGTTGAGGGACCATGTGGACCCA
>NW_022103907.1:2324463-2328968 GCF_000313985.2 Echinops telfairi | reverse complement strand
ATGGGATTTTGTTCAGGGGCAGTGCATTAAACAAGGCAGGAAAGACTGCAGGGAAGAGGCCCAGTCTAGAGGAGAGAAAGCTCTGTACACAGGTGACGGCGCAGAAACAGCAGACGGTTCTATGATGGGAGGAGGGGAGGGGGGGATTACCACATGTGCCCCCCCCACCTTGGAGGACTGAGAGTGAGGGAAAGCCCAGGGTTGGGGGAAGGGCGTGTGAGAGGGAAGTCCACTTTTAGTAGAAATCACTAATCCTGGGTTTGGGTCGAAGCCCCTTGAGAAGCTCCAAGAAGCCCAGAGCTAGTGTGAGGCAGGAAGGATGGGCATTTCCAGGGAGAAAGGGTCTGGGCAGGGGAAAAGAGGAGGATGTGGGAGAGAGCTGAGGATACACTCCAGAGGTGGCGAGGAAGGGGGCCAAGGAGAGAATGGCCAGTCAGGACAACGCAGGGCTGGGGCTAGGGGAGTGGGGTCTGTATGGGGAGTGGAGGAGCTGACTTCCACTGCAGGAGGTTCCCCATGGGAGACAGCCTGGAAGGAGAAACCCACTAGCCTGAGCAGTCATTCTTCCAGAACAGTCTGGATGAAGGTCCATGTGACAGGCTTCGGGTGAGGAAGGGGGGGTCAGGAAGGTTGTGGTGCAGAGAGTGTCCTAAGGCCAGCTTGTAAAAGAAAGGAGTCACGGGAAGGTGGTGCAGAGAAGCGGTGGGGTTCCGGATTCTCAAGAGCCATGTAGCCTGGGAGGATTAATAGAAGCCCTGGGATGGGGCTTCTGCTTCTGGTTTGCTCAGGCCGGCTGCTCAGGATGCCCGGGATCTCAGTCCAACTCCCTCTAGCCAGCTCCAAGGAGTGAAGTAAGCCTTCAGGGGGTGGGGCAGGGAGGCGGGGTGTTCTCAGTCATGGACTCCTTTCCTACAATATGAGCATGTTTGGCATCACTTCCCAATGTGGCAGCCCTGGGAAGCTGTGCCCTTGGCCTCTTTTGCCACCATTGCAGACGATGTTCAATTAGACAGTTCAATCCAACTGCATGTTCCCTCTGCGGGCGGGAGGGGCGCACACTCATTAGGAAACAGTGAAAGCCCTTGGCTGAATGACAATGTCATTGCATCCTTATCTGAATCGGAGCACTGCTACTACAAACAGCTCTTTCTTACAAATTAGAAAAGGCTTAGCTCAGGGTGCAGATATGGGAGAAGTGCTCCCTGCCCCAGCCTTGGGGCCCTCGTCTGACCAGGGGAGCTAGGCGAGCATGGGGCCAGCTGGTCAGCACAGGGTTCCTGTGTGGGGCCCACCGACACAGCTGCCTCAGACTCCCTGAGTGTAACCCTCAATGAGGCAGAGGTGGCTTTGTGCCGGGTGTCCTGTGTTGGAGAAGAAGTCAGCAACTTTCCGCATTGACTGGGTTTTCCATACAATAGCACCTCCGTTGGCTTCAGACTCTTGAAAAGGGAAACTTGGCATGTTTCACATTGTTGTTGTTGTTGATGTTGTCAGTGGCTGCCCTCAAATGAGCCCTAGCTCATGGGGACCCGCTGTGTAAGAGAAAGAAATGCTGCCCGGCTCTGTACCAACCCCCCTGATCGGTTTTGGATCGGACCATTGTAGTCCCTGGAGTTTTCATCGGTTGCTAGCAATGAGTTTCTTTCCTTCCTTTATTAATCACTTACCAGGATAATGAATATCAACCTTTCCCACTTCAACCTGGCCACCACGCTTCTCCTATTACCAAGCCACACTTGAACATGAATCATCTCACCACAGTCAAAATGCCATCTCATTTGCAAGGAATATAGCAGCAATTGTAGTAGAGTGTGGGATAAATACTGAAGCCCATAATTCTTTATCATCCTCTCAGCTCCCGTATGCACTTACTGAAATGCACTTGGCCCAATGAAAGGGGGAGGGGGCGGGGAGAGGAAGAGAGAGAGAAAGGAATGAATCCTAAAGAAGTTATTAGTAATAGTATATGAAACTGTATTGTGACTTATCATTCTTCCTTATTATAAATGATAGCATTATAAAAGGCTCTCAATTTACTTTGTGTGTTTTTTGGACTTTGGATGATGGCGGGGTGGGGGAGGTGTGGGGGTAGGGGATTAAATTTACTTACTGGACCAGGAGAGCAATAAGCATTTTATTACTGTATTCATTGTCTTAGCCTCAGATGGAAAAGGTGTCCGGGGACTTGTTATAACAAATGATCCTGCCTTCTTTTTCCACAAGACCCCCTACATGACCAGAGCACGATGGTTAGTTGAGTTCTTATGTGAGCAGCATATTGACCCTCAAAGATTTTATCTTTAAGGGATTTTACCCTTGTGGTAGGAAGATAAGACCTAACACTCGAGAGGAATGAGAACAAGCTTTGCAAAGTTGCACGTCAGATTCAGATGAAAGCAGGGGTGTGTGTGTATTGTGTGCAGAACTGGGAAGGGAGAGAAAGGATTGCATGGAGCTGGGCCAGGGCAGGGAGAGCCTATTAGTCAGGGTGGAGGGAGCGGGGTCCCTCTGACTCACAGGTACAGTGTCAGGCAGAGCGAGGCTCTGCTCCTAATTGATCAATGATTGAGGCAGCGCACAGGCAGGCGGAGGGGGTGGGGTGGGGGAGAGAGCCAGGGATTACTGATAGAGAACGGCTTGCTGAAGCTTGGAGAGATCTCACAGAGCTCTGTGGAAGTTCCGTGTTCACAGACGGCAACCCTCGGCTGTGTTCCAGGTGCTCCATATGCATCGGCTTGCTGTGATGGAAAACGTGTATCAACCAGCAGGCCAGCCACATGTGCTTGGTGCTGGTTCCCTGAGACGCTGTGGGTCTGGGTTTGGTGAGGCAGGGATTGACAACTGGGGTCTGCCATGGGCAAAGACTGGTGGTTATGGTTTTGCTTTTGTTTGTTCCATCCCTGTTCTAAGGGATTAGCATAGGCAACCAAGGTTAATTTCAGTGATTTTCAAAAACACATACACTTGCTTTTTGTGAAGGTAGGAGAAGGAGATATTAAGACAAGACAAGGTATACTTTCTTAACGATATTTTACTTTGACCTGTTGTAAAAGGGTCATAAAGTCCCAATTTAATGGAGCAAGCCACATCACTGCCATCTTCTGGAAAACCATCATAAGAAATACAAGTATCTACTGCTTGTAGGATGCGGATATCTTAGATGTGGCATCCTCGTGCAGCGCACATCTTGGACGGATGCGCACAGTGACCCCGAGTCAGGGTTTCGATCTAGATTGTCTGTATTGAGCCCTAGTAGCACAATGACTCAGCACTTGACCGATAGCCAAAAGGTTGGTGGTTAGAAATCACCAACTGCTCAGCGGGAGAAAAGCCCAGGCAATCTGCTCTCATGCAAACTACTGCTTATTCTGGAGCCCTCGTGGTGTAGTGGGTTACACATTGGTCTCTAACTGAAAGGCCAGCAGTTCGAGACCACCAGCTGCTCCTCAGTAGAAAGGTGAGGCTTTCTACTCTCATATAAGTTCACAGAAACTCACAGGAGCAGTTCTACTCTGTCCTATGGGATCGCTGTGAACTGGGAATGGGCTCGATGACAATGAATTTTTGAGGGGCATCTTTACTCCATCATCGGTGGTTGCTAGAGTCAGAATCAACTCAATGGCACACAACCACTTCACATAGCCTTCATGAAAATGTGGGTCCATGGTAGAAGAAAGGCAGTAAGGTTTTAGAGGATCTAAGACTTTTGACTAAAGAACTTGAATCTGATGTAATGAATAATAAGCCAGCATGTTGTTTATATGCATATGCTAATCTTAAATCAGATATTTATAAGTCGAGTAGCTACAGTGATTTTGTATTTTGTAAAGCATCTTACTTTTAAGATGCTATAGATGTTACTTAATTTGATCCCTACATGTGGAGCTACATAGTTTGCTGAGCAAGAACCTGGCTTGGAAGCATTAGTAGGTGGGGAGCGGGCGGAGGGGATGTTGGAGCAGGAGTTATTAAAGCATCTCTTCAAAAGGAAAGGCGAGGTTGGACTCTTTCACTTCACTAGGATCAGAACTCAACTGAAATTGAAATGCTCATTTCATTACTTAATTTATCAGCATCTTGGATAGACTTAAGGAGCCTTACAGGTCCTGTGAAATAGGTGTTGGCCTACTAACTAAAAGGTTGATGGTTCAAACACACCAGCCACTCTGTGGGAGAAAGATGAAGCTGTCTACTCTCGTAAAAGGGCTGCAATCTTGGAAACCCCATATAGGGCCACTCCGAGTCAGGAGTGTGTTTAACCTTGGTCTGTTAAATGCAAATTACTGCCTAGGGGCAATTCTCCAGTCCTGTGTTGGTGGCACAGGAGTTGAGGCCTTGGACTGCAAATTATAAGATGAGTGGTTTGAAACCACCAGCCTCTCTGTGGGAGATAGATGAGGTTTTCTATTCCGTTAAAAAGAGTGACTGTCTTGGAAACCACAGGGGCAGTTCTACCCTCTCCTATAGGGTTGTTATGAGTCGAAATTGACTTGATGGTGATGTGT
>NW_022103907.1:2321531-2323734 GCF_000313985.2 Echinops telfairi | reverse complement strand
TCGTGATCGCATAGGCTGGTGTGCTTCTTCCATGTGGTCTTTGTTGCTTCTGAGCTTGATGGCTGCTTGTTTACCTTCAAGCTTTTAAGACCCCAGACGCTATATCTTTTGATAGCCGGGCACCATCATCTTTCTTCACCACATTTGCTTGATGTGTTTTTTGACAAGCAGTGCAGTGGTTGACTCAGCTGCTAATCCAGAGGTCAGTGGTGAGAACTCGTGGCTCCACAGGAGAAAGGCGTGGCAATCTGCTTCAGTAAAGATTTACAGTATAAAAAGCCTTACAGGGCAGGCCTACTTTGCTCTATAGGGTCACTATGAGTCAGAGTTGTCATGTAAGCAGCGGCTTAGGTCTTGGGTAGAGCGGACCTGCTAAATCATGGCTATATTCATTGGATATGCCCAGCATAATTAATTACACTGTGAGACCTCCTGACTGCATTTTCCAGGGACTCCAAGAAAAGGCTCAACTCAAGAAAATAGAAAAATCTGGGTCAGGTTTCTATATACACGAGTATTCCTAGTGGGATTCTTCAATTTAAGACCTGGTTTCTTCTCTTGAGTTGAATGACCTTAGACAAATCACTTCTTGAGTTTCTTCCTCTGTTAAAATGTGGACAAAATGAAGAGATTGAAATAGAGTCTTTAGTATTCAAGAGCCCAGCAGAAAAAGAGCCCAACTGGAGAAAGCAAGATCAGTTTAATTAAAGAGTTTCATTACTAAGGTGTGGGCAGGGTGGGAAAACAAGCAAACAAACACCAGGGAAAATTCAGGGCTAGTAGCCACCAATCAGCCTTTTGTCCCCACACCTCGGTCCTGAAGAGAGGGCTTGCTACTAGATTCTAGAGGGCAAGAGTTTTGCAAAGAAGGCCGCATTTTGGTCAGGATAGACTGTGGCAGTACCTCAGGGCTAGTGGGTGAAGAGTGGGGGCAAAACAAAACTACCAATATTGAAGTGAGTTGACACTAACTAATGGTGACTCTGTGTTGCCGAATAGAACTGAGTGCCATAGAATCTGATATGGAAACAGATATCTGGGATTTTCTAATGCAACAGGGAGGTTTGAACCACCAACCTGCAAATTAATAGTCAAGTGCAAACCACTAGTGCCATAGAGGAGCCTTTTAGGGAAGAAGCAGAAAAAATACATGCCCCAAGTGTCCTCTCTTATTCTCTCCGATCTACCATGCTGCACCCCATTGGCCAAATTCAACGAGAGACCCAAAGCAAGGGCTCCTGGGAGGCACTCCCTTTAGCTCAGCCTCCTGAGGTACAAATTATGGCATAGAAAGGCCTGAGGGGGACGGGAGGGATCTAGGAACCTCTTTAAGGTTCCTTCCTGCTCTGACGATGAACTTGATGTGAATTCAAAACCCTGCTGTCTCCAGTGTCCCAATGGTTAAATGTGATAGCAGGTTTTTCATTTGTTTGTTTGTTTCCAGAAGAGAGCATGCTAACAATTTGGGAGAATACAGAGAGTTTGCATAGTCAATGAGCAATGCATATTTATAGAAGGAATAAACAAATGACAGAATGGAGGCGACTTTGTGTACGCACACCAAGCCCTCTAAAGAGCTCAGTGTTTCTCACAATGGCATGGAATTTACCACCCAGTGAGTTAGTTAATCCGGGATTTCAGTCTGGGATAAAATTGAGACACCTAAAGGACCCCATTATCATACCATCTCACTGGGACAGTAGGGTCTGTAATCCAGGTCCTTTAGATCCGTGAAGGGTGTCAGGGTGCAGTGGGTGGGCTGCACTGTAGAGGCGGAGCCTGTGTTGGAGCCAAGCTTTTGCTTTCTCCCAACCAGCCCACCTTCCAAGACTCACTTCCTCACTCCTGGTGTCAAAACCCCTGTGAGTGGGAGCAGGGTTGCTGGTTTTTCAGATCCCAGCGCCCCAAATCTAGGGAGGCTTCCCAACATTCACTGATCACCAGGGTCTCTGTGTTGATGCTGCCGTCCCCATCACATATTTCCCCCACGGCTTCTGTTCACACTCTCTTAACTCCACACTCTCTGATCATGAGCAGAGCCAGGAAGTGAACTATTCCCAGGGCCAGGGCCCCCCATGTTTAGAAGCATTCTCTCAATTCCATTATTCTTCACAAATCATACTTCTAAAAAATGACCGCATTGATTCAGCACCTTCTGGGTGCCAGACTCTAGCTCCAGCAATCGCACATCCCATATTTCATC
>NW_022103907.1:2319214-2321160 GCF_000313985.2 Echinops telfairi | reverse complement strand
AAGATGCAAAGGGAGCTAGCATTTGTTTAGTAGGTATTAGTTTGGCTGCTAACTACAAGGTCAGTTTGAAATTACTCTAAGGGAGAAAGACAGGGCTTTCTACTCCTGTAAAGAGTTACAGTCTCAGAAACTCACAGAGGCAGTTCTACCCTGTCCTGTAGGGTTGCTATGAATCAGCATGGACTCGAGTCAGTTTGGCAGGGTTTTTTTGCTTGTTTCTTTAAGTGTGTGTTCTGTGTACCAAATAGTCAAAACAAACAAACAAACAAATCCAAACCTACTGCTATTCAGTTGAATTCAATTCGTAGCAACCCTGTAGGACAGAGATGAATTTCCCATAAGGTGTCAGAGGTTATGAATCTTTATGGAAAGAGACAGCATCATCTTTCCCCTGTGGACAGCCGATGGGTTCAAGACACCCACCTGTTTGATTAGAAGACAATCACCTGAACCTTTGTGCCACCATGGCTTCTACCAGATAGGTCATATCACTAAATCCTCCCACAGCCTTGGGAGTTAACATTTCCATATGTAGATGAAGATACTGAGACTTAGCTCAGGGGGCAGAGAGTGGGAAGTCAGCTCTGTCTTCACAGCTAATGTTCTTTCCACTGCACCCTGCACCTTTAGCGAATAAATGAAAACAGAAAGAGAAAAGCTTTGGAGATCATCTTCGTCAACCTCTCATGGATGCACGAACCTCCTAGAAAACATCCTAGTAAGGACTCACACTGTACGCACGCCATTCTGTTACGGGACAATTAGGAAGCCATGCGTACGCTCTGCCCCTGGCGAGGATGGAGGACAGAATTTGGGGACGTGGGTGCCAGGGACGGTAGCAGAGGAGTTCTCCAGGTACTTGAAGATGTGGAAATCTTGATAGTGAGCTCTTTGCCAGATCCATTTGAAAGCCTGATAAGCAAGCCTTCCAGGTCTCATTCAGCCTGGGATAAAATCAGTACACAGGACAGGGCAGAAGACAGAGTGACATTAATCCACACTCCTTGCTATCGATGCCCAAGTCACTGTAAATCCACTTAATACTGATATCGACTAATCCACCTTTATCTGATTACGCAAAAGGATGGCAAGAGAGATTTCAGTAGCGCTGAAATGAGATGCTTACTCTACTCCACCGCCATCCCCGACTGCCAAGTGCCAAGCCATCAGAAGGGAGAACAAGATTGGTTTGCATGCCCGACTCTGAGTTTGCCCACAGTGGAGTTCTTGCTATCCTTGTGTTCTTTTCTAAACGCTCCCAAACCATCTGCTTGGAAATCTGTTTTGAAATGTGGCCAAGGATCCATGCCAAGTTTACCACTTTAAGTGTTTTTTAGTTATTTTTGAATCACAACACGTATGTACCTACATCTCATCTGCCACAGGCATCTGTATATCTGGGCAGTTGGCTCTTAGACTTAGAAGACCACAGCGTGATGTGACACTGGGTCGCCAACGACCTCTTTAAGGAACCCTGTGAATAGAAGGTAGCCAATTTCCATCAATACTCTTGCCTTCGTCGTTCTTCTTAGACAGAACTAGAGGACCAAAGTGAAGGTTCACTTGAAGTCATCAAGCGTGGACTCCTTTGTGGCGAACACTGTGTGTTTCCACATTCCTACTGCCATCACGTTGACTTTTGACTCCTGGCACCCCCAAGTATGTCAAAGTGAACTGTACTCTATAGCATCTTTCTTTGGAAATAGATCACTAGGCCTTTCTTCCAAGGCACCTCTGGGTGAGGATATCTGGAGCTAAATAAAACCAGTCCACGGTGAGAATCTCACCCCAAAGGCCTTGCTTCTTTCTTCTTACCTCTAATGTCTTCTCGACCACTCTTTGTTAAGCAACTCTGATTTCAACCGCTGGATATCTGGACCCTGGTCCTGTCTCACCTCACGAACAGAGTCTAACCCTATTCCTCAGTGCACCCCCAGTGGCCAGCC
>NW_022103907.1:2290814-2318553 GCF_000313985.2 Echinops telfairi | reverse complement strand
CTCGTGTTCCTTGCTGAGATGCTCCTCCTCTCTTCAGTTCGTTGAATTGTTTTCCAGTTCTGATGGAATCATATTGCCCATGGTATGTGTATTGAACGTGCATTTTTAGAATCAACCCTCAGCTCTCAGCTCTGACAGATCACAGACCCACTCTTACTCTTTTCCTGCCTCGTGGATAATCAAAAAGAAATGCCCCCTTCGTTGTAGCATCCACCCCCATTGTTACGTCAGTTTGTTGTCCTGGGGTGCTTTACATGTTGCTATGACTCCACAAACTGTGCCACCCGTATTTCAAATCCAAGTAGAATTGTTCATGGTGGATGGATGTTCGTGGAGCTTCCAGGCCAAGACAGGCTAGAAAGAAATACCTAATTATCTACTTCTAAAAATTAGCCAGTGGAAACACTGAATAACAAAAGAATATTGTGTTGAAAGGAGCACGGTCTAGCTTAGAAGACACTTAAAAACATATGCAATGGCTGCAATAATGGCCTGAAGCATACCAATGATCGTGTAAAGGGCACCGGGCCAGGCAATGTTTTGTTTTGTTTTGTTCTACACAGGAGCCAACTACGAACAATGAAAGCACAGGAGAGGTAGAGAATAAAGAGAACATGAACCTCTGAGGGAGGGAGGCTTAGCTTTCATTCAATCAATTTGGCTTACTCATTCTCTCATTCGATAAATATTTACTGAGCTCCTACTACTGACCTGGCAGTGTTCCAGGTATCAGGAGACACTAGTGGCTCAGATAACAAACCTTATTTCACACACGCTGTGAATCTGTACTCCATTCTTACTGGCGATGTAAGAAATTGGGAATATTTCATAATTTCTCTGAAACCAAATCTCATCGTCCACAAAAATAGGAATATCAAGAATAAGACTGATGCAATACGTGCAAGAAAGTGATGTTTCCTACTTACCTCAGAGGTCTTAATCCTGGTTCTTTGGAGTCTGTCAATGTCCTGTGGCCTGAAAGAAGGACAAACAAACCTGTCATGGAAGAAGTATGGGCAGAATGCTCTGCAAGCAAGGATGGTGGGAATCATTGGACATGATTTGGACATGCTGTCAGGAGGGATCCATCTCTAAAGAAAGACATCATGCTTCAGAAAGTAGGGAATCCGTGAAAACAGAGGGAGGACCCTCCTTGAGATAGATATACACAATGGCAACAGAAATGGGCTCCACCAGAGGAAAGATTGTGAGGGAGATGCAGGATCAGACAGCGTTTCATTCTCTTGTACAGGATAAGACAGCATTTCCTTCTCTTGTTCTTTCTCTGTCGCTAAGAATCAGAGCTCATTTGATGGCGCTTAACAGCAACAAAAAATGTCCTATTTATTTTTAGTGTTTCTTCAGTTTTGAAGGTAGATGCACACCATAGTAGCTGCAGTAGTCTTTGTTACCAACAGCAATGACATCATAGCTGTTGAAGGCATCTTGCAGTATTGTTTAAGTTAATCACTACTTCAAGCTTCTATATCTTTTATTTTAATCGTTTTATTAGGGGCTCATACAAGTCTGATCACAATCCATACATACATCAATTGTGTAAAGCACATTTGTACATTCATTGCCCTCATCATTCTCAAAACATTTCCTCTCCACTTAAGCCCCCGGCCTTAGGTCCTCTAAGCTTCTATATCTTGAAATAACTGTTATTCCATAGGTTAATCAAAAGTGCCTCTCTCCCTACACAAGGAGCACAGGGGGCATAGGGGCATATGTGTTGAGTTGCTAACTGCAGGGTCAGCAGTTTGAGGCCACCAGTCTCTTCAAGGGAGAAAGATGAGACTTTCTGCTCCTATGAAGATAGATAGAGCTGTGGAAACCCAGAGGGGCAGTTGGACTGTTAGGTGGTTTTATAGGGCCAGTAGGAGTCAGAAGCAACTTGATGGCAGTATGTTGGATTTACATGTATATAAATTATATATATTATGAGGAAGCTTCAAAAGGTTAGGGGGAAATGGAATCCAAAGATAATGTAACTTTCCCACAAATTCTTTGAAGCCCTCTTTTTGCTGCTTTTGTTTTGTTTTGTTTTTCGCTGTTGTTGTTGTTTGTTAAGAACTGTTTGTCACTAAAGTCTCCAAGCCAATTTCAGTTTTTCTTTCCCTCCTCTTTTTTATTTGTTACCCACTCACTGCACTATTTTAGGGACAGAGGATAAGGAAACGGGAGGGATCGTTTGCTTGTTTGTTCTTTGAAGGAAACACACTGTATGTATCTACACAACCCATCTCGAGAAATTAAATAAACAACGATGTCCTGCAAATCCCCCCATCTCTGTGGTTCTTGTTCTCCCTGGCCCCCACCCTTCCTCACTCATTCCTCAGTATCCCCCCCCCCATCCCTGCCCCACACCTGGACCCCTCGGAGCCATCAAAACCAAGCCTTTTACTGTATCTTTGAAGCCCTATGATATTCTTTTTATATTTGACTGACTCTATCTCAGTATAATTGATTCCCTACGTAATTCTATGTATTTTATTTTATGTAGTTGGTAATGTTATTCTAAGAAGAGATCCTTAAGTATTACATACACACACACACACACACACACACACACACACACACACGAGAAGAAATCAAAAACAAAACACAAAAGAGTTACAAACCTCGGGTCTAGACATTATGTATTACAGAGAAGCAAGCACTCAATTTGCCACCGAGCTGATTCAGAGTCACCGTGGCCCTGTGTGTGAGTCAGAGCAGAACTGTGTTCCACGGGGTTGTCAGTGGCTGGTCTGTCAGAAGGACATTGTTCCTTCTCTTCCAAGGTGCCTGCAGGTGGACTCCAGCCTCCCACGTCCGGGTCGGCAGCCAATCAAGTCGACCATTTGCCCCACCCAGAGACTTCATGTCTCCTGCAATGATTCTCAAACTGGAACAAGCATCAGAATCGCCCAAGAGCTTGTTAAATACAGTTGTTTTTCCCTACTCATCCCATCCTCCTCTCGCCCAGAGTCTCTGACTCAGTAAGTCAAGGGCCAAACCCGATCATTTGCCCTTTTCACAAGTCCTCAGATAATGCTGATACTGCCGAGCCAAAGATCTCACACTGAGAACCCCTGGTCCGGAACATGATAAGTATGTACATATTATCTCTCCCCCACATGAACTGACACATGAAGTGCTAGTAAATGGTGCAGAACAACAAAATAACAGGCTGTCTGCCTTGGACTGACCACGTTGAACTTTATCCCTCTCCCACCATCATCCACGTGAACACTGCTGCTTGTGAGCACAGCCCCTTCCCTGTCATCTCCAGTTCTGCCTTTGCTGGGGTGCTGTTAGCTGGTGTGAAGCCAGTCCCCAGCTCATGGAGACCCCATGAACGATGGCGTGAAATACTGTCAGATCTAGTGCCATCCCCATGATTTTCTCCAATAGGTCACCAGCCCTTTCTCCCTAGTCCTTCTTAGTCTGGAAGCTCCACTGAAACATGTTCAGCTTCGTAGCAATACTCAAGCCCCCACTGGTAGCTGCACATGAGGTGCACAGAGTAGGATTTGAACCCATGTCTTCTGCATGGGAAGTGAGAATTCTACAATTAACCACCAATGTCCTCACCAGTTCTTACCATACACAGAGGCAACTTAAGAAGCAATTAAAATATGAAATGTAGGTCAACTCATACTTGCTGGTTGGCCAGCGCTAATCTCTTGTCCCTTGCCACCAGATGCTATACCTGGTTTTTGCTTTACCTATGACACATGAATCGCTGGCCAGTCCCTGTTAAACAAGAGTCTGCCCCCTTACTCTGCATTCAGAGTCCTAACCCTGGGTGCAGCCCAAAGACCAAGTCCCTGACACTGACAGAATTCACACCTTTCTGCGGATCTGAGCATAACTTACTGACAGCCTTTCTGTTGACACGTGTGTCTCTTCTGTGGAATGACTCCCCTCCACATTCTCTTCAGAACACCTGCGCAGCAAGCAGGCCCTTGCCATGCCATTCAAATACCAGATCCTGGAGCTATACCAGGTTCAGTACCTGAGACAGTTCCTCTTGCACCTGCTTCATCTCAGACTAAGGCTTGGGTACAGGTGGAGCCTGCTTGCATCCACCCATCCTCTCGAGTCCAACGAGACACTCCTCATTTAGCTCCAGATAACATATTTTGTAGGCTTCCTACGTTATGCAGAATCAAGTATCCGATCAACATAATATCTTTGGAAGTGCTTCTAGTTGAGGAACAATTCAATGAATCATTTATTGAGCATCTGTTAATTAGTAGTCACCACATAGGGTCACTATAAGTTGAAATCAACTCAGCAGCAATGGGTTTGAGGTTTAGATGCCAAGCCTTAGGCATAAAAGTAGAAAAACTAAGATACAGATCTTGCTGTAAGAAATTCACGGGCTAATATGAGAGATAAACATGTAAATAAATAATGGTGGTCTCTTTTCATCTTGTTTGCATATTCATTTGCATAGTTCCACTGTCATTAATATTTCATCTCTAATTCCACCAAACGTCCATCTTGGAAGAAGGGTGGCCACAGTGCTTCTTAGAGGCGAGAACAGTGAGACTTCCTCTCACACACTCTGGACGTGTTCTCAGGAGAGACCAGTCCCGGGAGAAGGAGAGTGTGCCTGGCAACGTAGGGCATCGGCAAAAAAGGGAGCGAAAGAAAGCCTCAAGAGGAAGGATTGATACAGTGGCTCCAAAAATGGGCTCAAGTTGAGCAACAATTTTGCGAATGATTCCAGAGCAGTCCACCGTTCATTGTGCTGTGTGTAGAGTTGCCAGGAATCAGAAAAACAATAAGAACAAATCCCATTGTAAATGCCTTTTGTCTTTAACACCTGTGAACGTAATGAGTTTGGGGTTCTCCTTTGGCAGACGTTTGCTCCTTAGAGTCTGTGACCCCATTTCAACACCCTAGTGATTGTGGCTGTTGAGTTGGCTGATAAAATCCTACCTCTTTCCTTTGCTCTGTGAAACCAAACGAATGAGCTCAGGCACAGTGATCAGCCTTCCCACATGGAAGAGGACCAGGCTGTGATCAAATGGGCAGGACTAATTTCACTTTCCTGCTATGTCTGCCTGGTGTTTCCACTTCCAGCACCTTCACCTCCCTGAGAGCATGCCCCCTAGTTATGGTGCTCTCTTGGGTTTGCAACTTTTGAAGCCTCGCCCTAGACCATTGTTACTCAATGAATGGGGAAGGTTATGAGTAAGTGAGGAAGGAAAGGAACATTCGACCTCATTTTGTTTTCATTCTTTGCTTTTTAATCCGACCACAGAGGAATGCATGAAATATGACCATGAAGGCTACCTGGCTTCTTACCAATATTATCTGACCCAAGCCAAACCTGCAGCTCCGGTGCCATCAGTCATTCGAGGGAAACTGCTTAGCATGCCCTAAACTAGTCCTGTTCAGCTCTGGTGCTGCTGTGATTAATTAGACATTTAGGAGAGCCAGTGAGTCATCAACGCATGAGTCTCAGTTCTGGGGGTGAGGGGGTGACCCCAGCATTCTGCTGAATACAACAGCATGAAGAGACACTACTTATGTAATAGGAAGTGGGCACCTGGTAGAACAGGATGACAGTTTTTTAAGGGGTAGATAGCAGGAACTTGTCAGTTGCCTGAAAAGCCTTTTGCAAAAGTGAAGAGCCTGCAAATAGTTTATCATTTACATTGGCATCTATTAATAGCAGCTGCTTTATCCAGAGATCTGCTCTGGGGTTACTCAGAACTGCATAGCAGATGATCCCTACACCTGTGAAATTGAATCTAAGTAGGGTAGGCAGAATGTAGAGGAGTGTTGGTGTGTGTCTATACGTGCAGACAAGTGTCCCCCAGGGAGCGGGGGTGGGGGGAGAGAATATATAACAACCCCCCAAAAATGCTAGCTCCAATATACTGGGTTCTTTGGTTTTTGCATATGGGGTAAGCTCCAGAAATAATCCCAAGGTACCAGTTGGCCTACTGGAAAGGGGTAAGAGGCATACACTTTGAGGACTGGGTCTGATCCAATCTGTGACCCTAGCTCTGCCTTAGTAAAATGGCAATGAAATGGGGAAATGAACAGGAAATTAAATGGAATCAGCTTAATACCTAGTATGGTGACTGATAGGAAGTCCTGGTGGCACAATTATGAGGCACCATACCATATTATTATTACCCAGAGAGCAGCAGATCAATCCCACCAGTTGGTCATGAGTAAAAGACCTAGCATTTTACTCCTGTACACATTTCTGTCTTGGAAACCCTCTAAGACAGTTGTACTTTACCCTACAGGGTCTTGGTGAGTTGGAATCCACTCGACTGTACACAACAACAATAACTGTATGATCACTGATACATAGTCCCCCAAGCACTGCCATTGAGTTGATTCTAATTCATCAATACCCTGTGTAGAGTTGATTCCAATTCCATCAATACCCAGGACTGTAAATCTTTATAGAAGCAGCCGATGGGTTCAAACTGCCAACCTTGAAGTTAACTTGGTTACCCAACAGCCCCACCAGTGCTCCTTCAGATATATAGTAAACATTGAATTCATGTCTCCTACCCAGTCCTCTGAATTGTTAAAAAATGATGTGAGTCAGATCCGGATGGATACCATCAACTCTATTTTACAGTTTAGGGAACAGCCTCATAGAGGCTGTGTAAGGTCACAGAGATGTTAAGCAATGGAGCAGGGACTTCCAACCTTACATCTGAAGCTGTGTACACCACCCACTCTGCCTCCTGTTCCCCACGGTCATGGAGTAACCAGCTCAAACAGTCATTTCTTCAGCAGAAATAAGAGGGCATAAATAGCACAGTTCTGACTGGGAACATTATGTTTAATCACAATGGTGAAGCTAGCACAAGGCCAGGCAGTGTTTCATTCTGTTGTACAGAGTCGCTATGAGTCAGAGTCCACTGGACGGTACCTAACAATAGCAACCATCAGGGGCAGTGGTATTTCCTCAAAGTCCCGATGGAGACTTAGGAAACGGTCCCACCCCTTTGTCTACACTGTATGCTATGCCCTTTGCTGCAAGTGTAGTCATAACCATGGCCAACAGTGTGGGCATATGCCCCTTTCTGGCCTTGTCTGCAGTCATCGCTCTCCATGTAGCAAAATTTGGTAGGAAGCATCCACTCAAGGCCCCCCCAACATGGTTATCTGTTTATTTCCGTCCCTTTGGGGCCGTGATCCCAAACTGGCAATCCTTAGAAATCCAATTTTGTCTACTTTTTTCCTGATGACTCAAAAGTTCAGAAAGTTAGAGTATTGCTTTTTAATTAATTGTACTTTCCAGAGGCTCAACAGGCAGAGACCAGCTAAGCGGAAGCCGTCCTCTGACACAGGGAGAAGTGGCCATGAACCTGCTGGTTGGCCCTGCGCGGGTGTCATTGTTATTTTCTTGGGATGCTGCTTTAGAAAATTTGCATTTTTGAAATTGCCGTCATTTAATTCCATAGGCAATTTGATTTAAGCTTCATTTTTTCCCCACCAAATGAAAATTAAATTAAGCTCATTATTGTATTAGACAGGCATTGATTGTGCCACTTTGGTTTTAATTAAAGGCTACTATTCATTATTTCCTTTTCTGTAGTGCTTTTAATTTTCTTTGGTATATAATTTGGGGTAACAAAAATATCACTAAATTATCCCTTATAAATAATATTCAAAGAGAAAGATGTACAAAACACACCGTGAAGGCAATTTGAAGGTACTTGCTTATTGTACCTAATTTACTTGTAGAATATTTACCATTTAATATTTTTTCCATGTTGCTCCTTTGTGATAAAATGGAGCATGCCCATATTTCTCTTAAGCAGCTCTGACTTCGACAGTTAATGACTAACTTCAAGACGTCATTGATCTTGAAAATGTGCTGACTTTATGTGAACACGGAAGTTATGGTCCAGGGGGTAGATGTCTTATTTAGGTGTAAGCACATTATCAGAAAGGTTCAGGGGAAAAATGCCCAGAGAGAAGCTTTATTTCATTTTCTTTATAACATTTACGAAGCACTTGTTTCATGCCATGCAATCTTCTGAATTCTGGAAATATTTGGGATAATAGAACCATAATTTCTGTCCTTTCGAAACATATTCAAAAGGGGAAATGACTGCGTAATATGTTCTGACTCAAGTCCTTCCTCCCACTGCCCCACCTCCCACCCCTACCCCTGGGAAAACAGGATTCTCAGTTTTCATGGGGACAGACCGTGGCCCATTCCCTGTAAATCTAGATTTCAGTGAGCTGTGTATTTTACATGCCCATGCTTCAAATACTTAGCAGAGATGGGTAACAGGGAGCAACATGACTTGATTTCCAAGACACAGAAACCTTATTTCTATGGTTCAAACTTAGAACAGAAAAGAAATGGGAAGTGTGAGCGGGTCAAGCTTCAGGCGTTCTGGGTTCGGGGGAGGGCAGTGATCCACAAAGCCAACAATGTGCTCCCTGTGCAGGAAGGAGTTCAAAGGTGCCCCAATCAAGGTCAGAGAACGGCTGAGCTCCAGTGTCAGATTACCCAATAAGCAAGGAAAGCATGGGCATGCTTGGGCTGACTTGTCTGTCGTGAACAATTTTACATGTTGTTTTCACCACATCAGAGATTCGGATTCTAAGTTTGACTGGTCTCTCTCTCCCAGCCCGACAGCACCTTCCTGTGGAATGAAACCTCTTTCCAAATGTTCAATCCCTGACAGGGATGGAGTGTCCAGTAAATAAGGTTTGGATGTAAAACCGTTCATTACAGATTAGTAAATAAAACCATGTTCACCTTATTTATTGAGTAATCCATAGAGACACTCTAAGGGCCCCCATTGACCACAGCACCCGAAATCTGCCCCTGCAGTGACTGTGTAGGACCCCTGATGGGACTCCTGGACTGCTCACTGGCTACTCTTTGGGAGAAAGAAGAGGCCACCTGATCCAAAAGTTTACAGCCTCAGAGACCCGATAAAGAATCACTTTGTGTTGGTATTGACTTGATGGTGGTGGGTTGTTGAATTTTACCAAGCTGCGTCCTCACCGGAAGGTCTTATGACCCAGAATCGAGCCACGCTGCCTCGTCTCTGGGTCTAGGCCAGCTAGTGTTGGTGAGGAGCCAACAGAAACAACACAAAGGGACTAGGCAGGGAGTGGGGGAATGTGAGCATTGTGGGGAAGGGGGAAGACATGTCAACAAATGACCATCACTCAAAAGGAGCCTTCAAGTAAATTCTAAAAAGTGAAAAATATGCCCAGAAAGAAATTCCAGGGACCAGTGATGGGGGTGTGAATTCTCTTCAGATTAAAATAAGCCTTTTTGTTTGATTATGATAGTCTGAATGATCTTTAAAAGAGGATATTTAGAATATGCTTGAGAAGATAAGTGGAGAAAAACATCTGTTGAAAAAGGGCTAGAAGTTACGAAACAAAAACAGGCTAAAACAAAATTAGCAGAGGTTGATTTGAAAAGCAACCAATTAGAAATATTAGAGAAGAAATAGGGTCAAATAAAATTTGCCAACTCAATAGATGAAGTGAACTCTAGAATGGTCTTGTTCAGTGAAAATTAGTGAATTATACTCGTACGACTATGCTCAAGGAATTGCCCAGAATGCAGTAGCAATCAACAGAGATATTTTCAAAAAATTTTAAAACCATTTTAGAGACATGGATGATAAAGAACCTTTTAATAGAGTGTTAAAGAATGAAGAGGGTAAGGGAGAACCCATACTGGGGAAGATAATGTGAAAATTCCTGCAAACTAAAGAAATATTTTGATAAAGTGTTCCTTACATGGGCTCAGATTTAAGATATACTATCTGGATCCAGAAAAATTGTAGTAGAGCATCATATTGCCAATGACAATAAGGAAAAAGTATTGAAAATTAATATAATTTTTAGAATAACTTTTTCTTGTGAATTGGATGGAAGTTTACAAAGCTGATCATCAGTTTTAGTTTCAACAACCCACACACTGTGTGTCTCATCTCATTCAATGCAATCTCCCTCAGTGTGCCATCACTTATTCTACATCCTCGCTCTGTTTTCTGTTTTTAGAATCAGAATGACAGCAACCTTCTCCTTAGCAATCAGAGATGCCAAAAACAGTAGACTAATATTTACCAAGTACCAAGAGAAAGTAGTTACCAACCTAGAGTTTATAGCCACTTAAAACTTCATTAAAGGATAAAGTCAAAGAAAAGACATTGTCTGACTTTTAAGGAGTTGGACAGTTTATAACCCATAGACTTTCATGAAGAGAATACTGAATGTTGTATTACAACAAGAAGGAAAGCAAATTTAGAGGGAAGGTCTAGGGCTAAGAAACCAGAGACATCAACGCAATAGATACAATGTAATGGTAAATTCTAAAATATTATAATTAACTCTTGATTATAAGAGATAATTGAGAGTGCCTAAAACACACACACACACACACACACACACACACACACACAAACAAGAATTCCAGAAGAAAAAAGGGGCGGGGGGGATGAAATGGATGTTCCAGGAATATTTTAAAGCATGGTAAATTTATGTTGCTCTGGTGAGGTCAAAAAATGGTGAATGTTTTAAAATTTAGTCTTTTAAGTTTTTAAGTCTTTATGGTTATACTTACATATGTACTATGTCATGTAGTCCCTGGGTGGTACAAGCAGTGGGCACACCCAGCTACTAGCTCAAAGGTTGGAGATGCAAGAGGTACGTTGGAAGAAAGGCCTAGTGATATGCTTTTGAAAACCAGCTGTTGACAATTCTGTGATGCCCAGTTCTACTTTGAGACACATGGAGTGTGTCACCCCACAGGTTATAATCAGCTCAACAACAGTGAATCTCCTGGGATGCATGTGAAACTTTAAGACTATTTGAAAGACCAGAAAGATAACATAGTACTTTGAGCCACATGTGGACAAAGGAAATATAAAAAACAAATCAGCTCATCAGAAGACATGGAAGGCAAATCACTGAACAGAAGAAGAAGATGAAAGTTTGCAAACAGTAAAAACAGTCATTACAATTAGAAAGAATAGTTTGAATATATCAGCAATTTTGCAAATAAAAGCCCAAATTGATTAAAAATACACTTTAAAAAAGATATCTCCAGGTGGAATTAAAAATAAAAAGAGAACCTAGCTGTCTGCTCCGTATAGTAACACACTGAAAACAAAAAGCAGAGAGTTAAAAAAATAAAGAGATGGGAAGAGATTTATCATTCAAGCAACTGAGAGGATGGATACCTATTAAAATAGAGCTTAAGAGGAAAATATGTAATATAGATAATGGATCACAACAAAATAATAAAAGAACAAACTAGCAAGATCTGACAATAGCAGATTTTCAAAAACTCCATGATAATGCTATTATATATTAAGTAAAAGCTGGAAGATATGTAAAGAGGCGCTGACAAACTGGTTGTGGTACTTACATAATCTGTTGTCAATTTGAGACAATAGTGAAGGCGTGGAGTTTACCTTGTCAATCAGGATGCAGCTTGATGACCTCATTTGAAGGCACTAAGGAGATAAGTAGCTCACTGGAGGTAGGACACATGCTCACTTCCTGTGAGACATTCCTGTTGACAAGACACATGGAACTATGTTAGAGCCCTGGAGCTGGAGGAGCCACGTGGAGACCCACGCCAGCGCTGAGATGCTTATATTGCCACTAGATCCACAAGACTTTCCACCCACTGGCTTGTGATCTTCTTAAACTCAGCATCATTGCATGTATTGGGTGAGTCTGAGGAGGAATTTACAGACTGGTGGTGGACATATGGGCTAATATCAGACTTATGGACTTGGTCTGGACCGGGCTGGGATGTTTTCTCGATATTCAATTGTCCTTGTAGATAAAGCTCTTTGTTAGTCGCATCTGAGTCTCCCTGGATTTGTTTCTCTAGTCATCCCAGACTCACACACTGGTCTATTAGAAATCGACCAGCAATCAAAAAAATTGTAAATATTTAAAAGTGTGGACAATAAAAGTAAAATGCAAGAGTGTATCCTGAACAGAATAAGTAGAATAAGCCTTCCTTGTACATATAACAATTACAAACAACGATGACATCCTATTTTCAGAGTCTAACATTTCAGAACCCTGATACTGCAGAAATTATGTTCTAGAACCACCATGCAATAATATTAAAATAATAAGAGTTAGTTAAAAGCAATGATAACATATGTTTGCAAGCATAAAAACTCCCACTTAAGTAATTCATGGATTAAAGAAACAGTCTCTTAAAAAAAGAACAACAAGGAGTTCAAGTAAGAAGAAGATGTTCTAAAATTGATTGTGGTAATGATTGTACAATTCTTCTTGATATGATCGAATTATTGAATTATATCATATGTGGATTATGATCCAAATAAAACTTAAAAAATTTTTTAAAGTAACAGTCTCAATGTAAATTACTGCATATTTGGCACAATGAGAACCATAGAAACTCTAATCAAAATTTGTGAACTGCAGCTAAAGTAAACTTTGTGTTCAATGCATAGCCTACAGGTAGTTATTCGTATTTTTAAATGTACAAGATACAACCTTATGAGCTACACACATAAAACCTAATCGAACTTAAAGACTTAAGGAAAGTGCAAAATAAAGGAATGAGAATTGATGAACATGATTGGTTCTCTGGTCGGGGGAGGGGGGCGCTTAGAAAGGAGTCTAAGATGAGAAGGGAAAGTCAGATACAGGCAGATCCAGACTCACAACAGTGTCTGTTTCTTAGGGCTAATTTGTAGGTGAGTTGGAACAGATACATGAGTTCCTTAGTTTGCCTTCTCTAGTTCAAGAAAAGGAGGCTGGTGTCATCCTGGGTTATGCACCGGGCTGCTAACTACAAGGTTAGCCGTTCGACTCCACCAGTGGCTCCAAAGGAGAAAATTCAGCTTTCTATTGCCATCAAGAATTACAGTCTCAGAAACCCAAAATTCATTCGCCCCAGTCGTTATGAGTCAGAAAGGACTCTCTAACAGCGCGTCTGAGTGAATTAGTCCAAGAAAAGGAACTCTGTGGTCCTTGTGGGCTACTCGTGGGGCTGCTAGCCGTAAGCCAGCGATTCGGACCCATCGGCAGCTCCGAGGGAGAAAAAGAAGGCTCTCGTCTCCAAAAGGATGTGCAGCCTCGGAAACACCCAGGGGCAGCTCTTCTCTGTCCAGTAGGCTCACTGTACGTTGGAATGGACTGATGGCGGTGAGCATGTTGGTACAAGAAAAGCTAGAAGCCTTTCAATGATTTAAAAGTGTACATGGGGCAAGTGAAGGGCTTGTGATGAGTACGTTTTTTTTGCAAGTAGGGATTGGTTAGGAGCCCCGACGGTGCAGTGAATTAGATGTTGGGCTAGACAAGCGAAAGGTCAGTGTCCAACCCACTAGTCACTCCTCAGGAGTAAGATATGACAGTGTGTTTCTGTAAAGCTCTACAGCCTTGGAAACACGTGGGATGGTTCCACTCTGTCCGATGGGGTCATTATGAGCCAAATCAATTAGAAAGCCATGGGTTGGGGTTTTTGGGGTAAAAATCGGTTCGTTCATTTCAAAGTGCAGGCAAAGGTTACATAACATTCAAGGTCATGCAGAGATTGTCTGCAACAAGTATTTTCATAACCTCAGAATTGTCTGTGAAAGCTACAAATATAGTAGAACTTTAAGAAAATTGAATGGATCTAGTGAACAATTTTATGTCAATATATTTTAAAACTTAGAGACTATTCATAATGTCTGTAAAAACATAAATTACCAATACTAACTCATGAAAAAATAGAAAATAGAAAAATCTGAACAAACTGACAATCATTAATGAAAAGCAATCAATAATTAAAAGTCATCCCCACGTGACACAAGATTCAGGTGATTGTGTAGGCACACTTTTCTAAGCCTCCCCCAAATCCTACCTTTTAAAATCTATTTCAGAAAATAGGGGAAAAAAGTGAAATTACACACCTCATTTAATATAATCAGCATTCTATAGAATTGATACCCCAAACTGACAATAAAAGAACAGTATCATTTAATACAATAAGTACTTACTCCATACCAGTATCATTTAATACTATACGTCTGAAATATAATGCTAGCTACCAAATCCCGCAGCGTATTCAACATATATAAAATAAATTATATATAGGACTTATTAGGATGTATCCCAAGAATGCAAGGATGGCTTAACAACAAAACATGTAAAAAATATGCAAGGCATACTATATACATATAGTTGCCTACTTATGTAATAATAATTTTTTTGTAAATTGTATCAGGTAGGAAAATACTAAATTCATGTTAGTGACTACATCTATGCAAAAAGGAAAAAGAATAGGACCCAGGCTGAATACCACAGAATTTCAAATAAAAATCTATTTTAGTACATTAAACACTACCCAAAGCAAAGATACTTAAATCATTAATTATATTATTTTGTATATTGTAAAAAGGTTTCACAATTAAAAATAAAACATTTGACCTTGCAAGTCTGGCTAGACCAGAGGATGTACACTGGTACAGATGGGAACTGAAAATACAGGGAATCCAGGGCGGATGAGCCCTACAGGACCAGGGGTGTGAGTGGCGATATTGGGAGGGTAGAGGGAGAGTGGGTAGGAAAGAGGGAACTGATTACAAGGAACTATATGTGACCTCTTCCCTGGGGGATGGACAACAGAAAAGTGGGTGAGGGGAGACGTCGGACAGGGCAAGATATGACAAAATAATAATTTATAAATTATCAAGAGCTCATGAGGGAGGGGGGAACGGGGAGGGAGGGGAAAATGAGGACCTAATGCCGGGGGGTTTAAGTGGAGAGGAAATGTTTTGAGAATGATGAGGGCAATTAATATACAAATGTGCTTTACACAATTGATGTGTGTATGGATTGTGATAAGAGTTGTATGAGCCCCTAATAAAATGATTAAAAAAATAAACATTCTTTGGAGGTCATCTATCTTGGGCCTCTAAGACTTGAACGTGCAAGTGAATCATCTGGAAACTTATTAAGTCAATTTAGTATTAAAATGCAAATCCTGATTGACAGGTCTGAGGCTGATACTAATGCCACTGGTACCACAGTTCAGTTGTGAGAGCCCCTCTAAGTCAGCGTTCCTCAAATCAGGACATTGATTACAATTAGATGGTGGTTTACTTTTTAAAACATTCTTAGTTTCTGTGCCCTACCCCTAGAAACACTGACCAACTTTGGGGCCTGCACGTGGGTATTTTGAACACACTGGAAGAGCAGCTATGTACCTGCACCTCACCGCTTGCTGGTGAGAGAAAGGCTGGAATTCATTCTGGGACCTCTCATTCCTATTCTATTTCCAAATGCATTTTTTGTACTGCAGTTATTCCCAGGAATTTTCTTCCCCAAAGACCAGGGTGTGTGTGTGTGTGTGTGTGTGTGTGTGTGTGTGTGTGTGGGTTGCTTTGCATTTTGCTCATGCTTTCTCTTCTGTAGAACCCTCTGTTTTCTCATCAGCTTGTGTGTGTGTGTGTGTTGTTTTGCCAGGTGTGTGTGTGTGTGTGTGTTGCTTTGCATTTCGCTCATACTTTCTCTTCTGTAGAACCCTCTGTTTTCTCATCAGCTGAAATGCAAGAAACTTGTAGCTTCTACCATTGCCCCAGCGACTCTCAATTATATACAAAAGACCTTTGGGACACATGGCAGAGGTAGCCGAAGGAAGCCTCATGGCATGATTTCATGTCACGTACTTAGCTCTGGGCAGGTGTAAAGCATCAGGTAACTTTCCCTGTGACTTCCAGCTCGGTTAGCCTTGACCTGTGTTCTTTTAATCTACCCTGATCTAATGACTCCTCTTTCATATCAAGGCCTAGATCTCTTTCTCCCTTAATGTCCCTTGACCACGAAGAAGTGGGCTGTCTGCTAAAGCTTGCATCCCAGATACAGGACCTTAGAATGACATATTTCTAGAGGTAAGGAGACTGGAAAAATGTGCAAGCTAACCACATTGTTTTACAAAAACAAGAAACTGAGATGTGGAGTAGCCATCCCAAGTGATCATCTCCTGTGACATAGCCAATCCTGACCAGCTAGACCCTACCCTGAGCAATATCTTTCCTAGCCCAGAGGGGGTCCTCATGGACCCAACTTTATTAGATTTTCATCCCTGATGCTGTTCCAAACCAGGTCTGTCTTTGGGGAAACAGACAGTAGCTGGGGCCGAGTTTGCTCAGAGAGCACACAGAAAGGTCTGTTCTTAGTCCCCTACAGGTCTGTGGTCACAAGAAAGGAAGGAAACACAGCAGGTGGCTTGATTAGGTTTTTTTAATGGGGCCATAGCACTGAACCTATTTCTTCCTTTAAGGCAGGTAAGGACATGGGCAATTAATTACTTTCTTTCTTTGTGAGAGGAACTGAGGCTTGAGAGCCTTTGAAAATCAATCTGCAAGTCATCCTGTGGCTGGGTTTTAAATAGCACCTTGACCCTCTTTCCTGAATATAAAGTAACCACCATATCAATAGTCCTTGCTTTCACTTATCACTTTTCTGGGCAGGAAAGCGGTGAACCATGTAAAGAGGAAAGTGACAGCTGGGGAGAGGAGTCCCGGAATGCTGTATTTAATGTACACAAAGAAGAGAAATTTAGACTCAAAACCCAGTCAAGCGGAAGAGATCATAGGGACAAGGTGTCCAACACCATTTTTTAGGTGGAAAAATTAAAATCCAAAGAAGTTTCCCCAAAGTGAAGGGTTCTAGAAGCCAAGGAAAGATAGGGTCGTTGGGTCTGGTTGGGACAGAATCATCAGTTAAGTTATTTATGCAGTTCGTACTGATAAAATAGTGTGCATAAATTGATTCTTGGTAAAATTAAATTATATGTGAAGTCTATTACGGGAGCTTGCAGTTTACAGGAATCTTGTGATGGAGACTGGAAAATAATTTTCTTCCCTTCCCCATCGCTCTTTGACTTAAATCTGTATTTCTCTACAGGGAGTTGCTCAAAGCCAAATATATTGGCGATTTAATGAATACTTACTGTTGAATGTGTTCTTACTATGAAGAAAATGATGAAATGGTCAAATAGTGAAAACAAAGAACTGTAGGTCAGACGTCTGAGTTCTACCCAAACCTGCCAGTGGGATGCCCCATCACTGAGCCTACCTGGGCATCTATTTCCTCATCTGTTGTTCTTGAATAGTGGCCCCCGGTGTGTTAGAGTAGAACTGTGTTCCATAAGGGTTCCCCTGTCTGATTTTGGGGGAAGATTGTCCCAACTTTCTTCTGAGGCAGCTCTGAATGAACTCAATCCACCAACTTTTCAGTTAGCCGACCAGCAGATTAACCACAGATCTCCTTAAATTGGAATCAACTGGCTCGCAACTGGATTTCGTAGTAGTAGGAAAACGTGCAAGGATAACATGAAGGCTCTTCTTCCTCAAATTTGGAGCTGACCTCAGGCATAGGATCACAGGCCCGCATTCCAGGAATATACCCACGTGATAGGAGGTGAGTCGGGCCTATGTGGGCTCCATTTTGAATCAGGATCTGCATTTGAGCAAGATCACTAGGTGGTGCAGAGGCATTTTTGTGTTTGAGAAGCACCAGCGAAGGTCTGTAGTCTGTAAGCTCCCTCAGGTTTGTTCACTGTACTCTGGCCATCCTCAGTCTGCTCTCCTTCCTGTCTGGTGGTCCTTTCCTCCTAGCTCTTGTGTGAGCTAAGTGGATAGGCTGGGCGTACTGACTGCCAACAGCAAGGCTCCCAGGTCAAGGAGACGCAAAGAGTCTCCCTTTTGACCTTTGTAAGTAGTGTTTCAGTATTTAATATTTTTCTGTTTTCTTTTTTGACGAAAGTTTTCCTTGTTTTGTTTTCTCATTGTTGGTGCATTATTTGTTGTTGTTTTTTTGTTTGTGTTTAGTATTTTTTTTTCTGTGTGTGAAATCCAGGATAGGCAAATCTAAAGAGACAGAACTGGATTAGTAATTACCTAGGAATACTGCATGACTTAAAATCAGGAAATGCCAGAGTTGTATCCTTTCACGTTATTTATGCAATCTATGTGCTGAACTATATGAAAAAGAACACGGCACCAGCATTGGAAGAAGGTTTATTAGAAACCCTTGGTATGCAGATGATACAACTTTGCTTTATGAGAGCAAGGACTTGAATCACTTACTGATGAAATTCAAGGATTGCAGCCCAGGAAAACCATAATCCTCACAACTGGACTGATAGATAACACCATGATAAATAGAGAGAGCATTCAGGTTGTCAAGGATTTCATCCTGCTTGGATACACCATCAGTGCTCATGGAAGCAGCAGTGAAGAAATTAAAGATGTAAAGAATAGACAAATCTGTTGTCAAAGACCTTTTAACGTGCTGAAGAGCATGATGTCAACCTTAAGGTCAGGACGAAGGCGCACCTGACTCCAACCATGGTATTTTCATTTGCCCATATACTCATGAAAGTGGAGTCTTCAGTACAGAAGACTGAAGAAGAATCAATGCGTTAGAATTGTGGTGCTGGTGAAGAATAGCAACACTATCACGGACTGCCAGGTGAACAAAGAAATCTGTCGTGGAGGAAGTACAACCAGAATGGTCCTTAGAAGCCAAGATGGTGAGACTTGGTCTCACATACTTTGAGCATGTTCTCTAAAGAGACTAGACTCTGGAAAAGGTCCTCGTGCTTGGGAAAGGAGAACTCAAGAAAACCCACTGCCATCTCATTGGTGCTGGCTCATCGAGGCCTGATAGGACAAGGGAGAACTGCCCCTCAGAGTTTCTGAGGCCGTTACATTGAAGAACAGTGAGGAAGAGGAGACCCTCGATGAGATGGATTGCGAGGACGGTGCAGGGGCAGGCGTTGCTTTGTTCTATTGTACATAATATCGCCGTGAGTCAGAACCGACTCAGTGGTGCCCAATAGCAACAACAACACTGTCACGGAGGCGATTCCAACTCACAGGAATGTGTTAGCCCAGCTAGACTAGAGACACAAATCCGGGGAGACACTCATATGTGTATAAGAAAGAGCTCTATATAAATGAGCAGTTGTATATTAAGAAAACACCCCGGTCCAGATCAAGCCCTTAAGTTCAATATTTGCCCCATATGTGGATTCTAGTCCATAAATTCCTCTTTAGACTCACGCAGCCATGCAGTGATGCTGAATGCAGGAAGATCACAAGCCAGTGGGTGGAAGTCTTGTGCGTCCAGTGGTGGTGGAAGCATCTCAGGGCTGGCATGGGTCTCCACGTGGCTCCTCCAGCTCCAGGGTTCTGCTCATCAGTGTTGCTCCATGTGGCTCGTCATCAGGAATACGAAGCACAGAGAGTGTACTTCCCAGAATCCTCAAGGAACACCAAGACCTCATTGGCTATGACCTGATTGACAGGCTAAAGTCACCCCTTCGCAAGTTGACAGGAGATTATGTAACTGCCACAGTGACCATATAGGACAGAGTGGAACTGCTATTTATGACTTCCGAGTCCTCTTCATGGAAGAAGAGAGTCTCATCTTTCTCCTTCAGAGTAGCTGGCCCTTTTCGATTAGCAAACCGATGCTTAGCTCAACACCAACACCAGGGCTCTGTTTTAACAATATCCATACAAAATAAGTGTGCTGGCACTAAAACCCCGAGGACTAAGTTTGCAGAAGGCTCTGGGTTCAGTGGGAACCCCAAATCGATTTTGAGTCTCTCTACATAGAATCAGCCTCCATTGAGTCAGCTTTCTGACCACCGACTGGAAATGCAAAACACCTGGTCCTCAGGAAGACGAACACTCAAATCAGTACCATCGATTCATTTCTCCATCACCGTGATGCTCCCAGACAGAACAGAACTGCCCATTTGGGTTTCTAAGACTTTAAATTGGTGCCTTGGAATGGCTGGCTTTGCAGTAAGCAGCTCAGTCTGTAGCCTACTTTGCCAGGGACCCTTCAGGTAGCGTATTTAAAAGTGGATTACTACCACTCCCCTGGCCGGCCCAGGGAGGTGTAGCGTCACCATCAGGAACTTGCCTGGGTGTTCCCTTGATGGAAAGTGGGTATCATTGTCTCATGGTTCTGAGTCACAGCCCGCCAAGATGATCACAAGGCCTCAGTACCAATTCTGTCAAGGTCTCTAATCTGCCATGGCTCATGTCTCACAGTTATGGCCCTGCCCAGCTCCCTTAGCCCCACCTGTGACTGTGATGAATCAATCTTGTGACAGATTAGGGTGGATTGATTTTGCTTTGCATCTTCGGTGACTAGCCGCATTGCCACCAGCCCCTTGGGTACTGTGATGTCTTCATGCCAATGGTCTCTCTTATCCTGATGATTCATTTTTGTCTCTGTCCTGTTTAAGATTTAATAAGGGGTCTCTACAAAATACATTTGAATTTGAGGGCTCCCCTCCATGGACAAAAAAGGGGGAGATATTAGATGATGACTATTTAAGGACTGTTAAAAAGGTTTCCTAATTCCATGATCGCTCGCTGTGATCGAGCCGATGTGGCTCATAGCAGCCCTCTGGGACAGGGCAGAAGTACTCCAGTAGGTTTCTGAGAATGTAACTTTTTTGTAGGGGAGTAGAAAGTTCTGTCTTTCTCCTGTGGAGCAGCTGGTGGTTTCAAACTGCCCACCTTGCAGTTATCAGCCCAACTCCTACTCACGATACTACCAGGGGTCCTGTTTTAAGAATAAAACTCACATAAGACAAATCAAGCAAATAGACTGAAAAAATCTATATATAAAGAATGATATAGAGTGGTTTTGGAGGGGACTCCAAAGGGGTTACCCTGAACACGTTTCTTGAACTGCACATAATCATCATAGGGAATGTTATGAAGAAGCGGTTTTGAGAAAACGGAAACCTGCATGGGTGAGAAAAAGGCCAGGAGAGTTGCTCTGAACCTTGATCCCATCAAGCCTACTGCCCTGATCTTGCCCCACCTGACTTCATTTCGTTCTCAAGACTCAAAGAACATGGGAGAAGAATAGGGCTTGAGTCCGGTAATGATGCCTGAAACACTGTTTTGACGTGGTGTACATCAAAACCCACAGAAGTCATCAGGGCAGAGTTAGAGAGAGAGAAACACAGCCTTCAGAAGTGTTGACAAGCAATAGCTCCAGATATGTTGACAAGCAATCGCTTCGCAGTAAAATACTTTTGCTTAATCGAGGTCTCCATGATTCTGTAGTCACACTTTTTGACTTGCTCTCCTGAAAGCAGCCAATTCACGTAAGAGAAGGGAGAATGGTCACCAGGTCCGTGGAAGGACAGTCAACCTCAGGGAGTTCAAATGAGAGCAAAAGGCACCACTTCCCGTTTCCCCAGATGGCAAGAAAAGTGACTAGTTTTTTAATGCTTTCCAAAACCGTGTTTAACTTTCCGTTGTGGAATCATAGAGACATACAGAAAATAACATAAAGCAGTTATATATTCATCACCTGCAATTAGTAACTATTAACAGTTTGCCCTATTGGCTTTGTTCTACTTTTTTTTTTCTTGAGACAGAGAAAGTTAAAGTCTCATCCTCACCCACCTCCAGCGTCTTACAGGTGTCATTTGTGTTGCTGTTAGGTGACAGTGAGGGGGTTCTGATTCCCGGCAGCCCTACTTGTGCGGAGTGAAAACGATGGTTCCTAGAGTTTTGAAGGCAGAATTCCAAGCTTGTTTTTTGGGGTGGCTCTTGAGGGGTACGAATCACTAAGCTTCCAACTTGTAAGCAGCCCTTTACCCTCCTGCCGCCGCCCTTCCTGCGTGGGAGTCCCTGTGAGACTCTCTCCTTGTTGTCACATGGGCGTAGGTCTACGTCAATGTGTGCTTCTGTTTTTCATCACAGTCTATACGTGCTATTGGAGCTTACGATGTTGGCTTCAGTGTTTTTGAGCCTCTCTTTCTTTTTAGCTGCTGTGGTAGTAGTTGATGGAATGCATAAGCCCTCAGAGCTCCCTGCTCCAGAGTCCTTCCTGACTCACGGGGAACCTATTGTGCAGAGTCGGACTGCTCCCATGGGCTTCCCAGACAGGAACAGCTAGCCTCGTGTTTCTCCCTGGGAGGGGCTGGTCATTTCGAACTGCTGACCAACTCGTAACCCATTAGGACAGCAGGGATCTCCGAATGAACAACACAGTTTCCTTCTTTATTTTTTATTTTTCTTCCCAAAGGACAGTCGAGGTGAAGGCAATGAGAAAAGCTGTTTTGAAACATGCATCATTGTAGTGTACTGTAGGTCAGAGATTTCCTGGATCAGAGGCCAAGAATCCCAGGCTCCTTTCTCTGCTCCGAATGAGTCCCATGCACCCCTCAGATGCTTCACCAGATGGGCTTAACTTCTCCCAAGGTCACTGCCAGAGGAGAGAGCGCACCTGTGTCCCTGGGAAGATGGGCTGCGGATCCCTAACTCTCAGGGCCTCCCTTCCCCCAGTATGGTCTATAGCCTTCAATCCAAGTGCTCGGGCCTGGCCAAAAGCACCACCCCCTGTGCATGGGACAGTACAAGGAGAAAATGCAAACACATGATTGCACAATTTGTCCTCGAGGAGATTTGCAAAACTGCATGCCTGAGATTTATGCTGTGACATCCAGAGATTCCGTGCATTGTGCTTCTCATTTATGGGCCTCGATTTAGTTAAGAGAAAAGAAGCTTTCTAGAGCAAAAACACCCTAAAGCCTTGGTGAAATGGGATATTTAATTAATTCCAAAACCACCAAGTGGGTAGGAAGTATATCCCAGGCATTCCCTGGGTCTGCTTTCTAGCTACCTCCGAAGTCCAGGCAGGAAAGCAGGTCTGGTCCAGGTATAGATGTGTGTGCACTGAGCAGTCTGCACCTGCCCTGAAGGTCTCCGAGCCTGTGCCTCTGTCTGGGCCCTAATCCTCAGAGTGGAATGTCTCCGAGGACCACGTATCCCCACTTGCTGTAGGATGAACCTCCCACGGAGGCCTCCCTAGAGAGGTGCAAGAATTCCTGGATGATTATGGCGTTGTGTCTCACGTACTCAAGCCACCCCTTCTGTCCCTGCAGCAGGAGACATTAGAATTCTCAAAAGGAGAAGACGTGTCAGGGGCTGGGCTTATTCCATCGCAACCTCCTGGTGGGTCACCTTGGGATACGATCCTGTCATGTGGAGGACCAGAAACAAATTCTGTTATGTATCTAAATGTAGTCCATCTTGAGGCATCTGGCTTAACAATAATCCAACCCAAAGTCTATATCCTACCTCTATGTTGTCCTATACAATTCTAATACCTGTCATCCTCTCTAAGGAGCCCTGGTGGAATGGTGGATTAAGCAATGAACTGCTAACCATGAGACCAGTGGTTCAAACCCACTAGAGCCTCTGAGGAAGAAAGATGAGGCTGTCTGCTCCAGGAAAGGCTTTCAATCTGGGAAACTCTAATGAGTAGTTCTACTCTGTTTATGGGTTTTCATGAGTTGAAATTGACTCTCATTAGCTGTGTTTCGAGTCATACTTCTTAACTACCCAACGGTGAATGACATTCAGAATTGAATTTACATGTTTCTATCTTCCGTGATGGCTTTTCATGGTACCCCTGCCTTTGAATATGCCCTGTGCACCTCAGTTAAAGCTCATTGGGCACTTATCCTAAAGAAATTCCCAGCATAAATCTGTACGTGCAAATAACTCAGTCCCAGTCAGCCGGAGTAGACTGGAGGGCCCAGAATAAGCTGTGTGTCCGAAAGGCCAGCACAGGGCTGAGGTTAGTAACTGCAGGCATGTTGCCTGACATCACAAGCCCGTGGGAATCAGAGGAATCGCTCTGTCAGGTTTTCCATGGCAATGTAATGAGTGCTTACTGTTGAGTTTTGTTTCCCAAGATGAAAATGACCAAATGGGTGGAAGCACTGAGTTGTAGGTCTGGAATCTGACTTCTAGTCCCAAATCTACCAGTGAGCTGCCCAGTCCCTGAGCCTACCTGGGCATCTCTTTCCTCGCCTATTGTTTAGAATGATGGCCCCAGCAGCGTCAGAGCACAACCGTGCGCCCCAGGGATTCTGATGACTGAGTTTCTGGAAGCAGGTCATCATGAATTTCTCCAGAAAGGTCTTCTCCCTGGATGGGGCGCAAACCACTAACCTTTTGGTTAGCAGCCTAGTGCTTAGCTTTTAGCACCACGCAGGGACTCTCTCAGCACGGGAAAGCGGGGTGCAAAGAACACAGTCATCCCTAGCCAGACAAGTCCCTTCACCTTCTGAGGCCCCGTTTCATCTGCACAAAGGAATGAGAATACATCCCCTACCTTTCTTGGAAGCTGCAGGTATCACTCCTGACAGACAAGGAATAGGAGCTCTCTTCTGAGGCTACGGCGTATTTATACCAAATGAGTATCTCCGTGGTCATTTGCTCAGTGAAAGATGGTCTGTGGGTTGACTCTAGGAACCCGGACTGAGAATTCTCTTCCCCCAGAGTTTCCAGGAGGGAGGGTCATGTATTCATATTCATATCTGGGCTACTCTTCTCATTTGTGTTCACATAAGGGCAATGCAAACGACTACGCACTCAGCTGCTGACTGAAAGGTTTGTCCTTCAAACCCACCCAGAGGCACGTGGGGTTTGCGGCCTTACAATCTCTGTGCACAAAGCCAGCCGTTGAAATTCTAGGGGGCAGAGCTCTCCTCTGACAAGTAACGGGCCCCAGTGCGTTGGAATTGACTTGACAGTGACTGGCAGTATCAGTAAGTGTTTGCATTCCTATCAGTGATATGATCATCATTCATGTGTCTGTCTGGTGTGGTCTGGGTGCGGAAGCAGGGCATGTTGGGAGCTCTGAGAAGATGGAAATGAGGCGGTCTTCCCGTTTTTCATGGATGGCGAAACTGTCATCAAGCGGCACAGCACGTTGCACAGCTTATCAATACTGAGCTCAGATTCAGGAAAAGAATCTTTTTTGTTGTTTAAAATCGATGCGTTCTCTGCCGGCAAAAGATCTCCCCTTGCTCTCCCTCTGTTCTCCCACAAAGCACCTCCAGCTGGGTCTCCTGCTCTCAGACACTAAGTCACGTTCAGGCCACATCCCCCTACTTCTAACCATGGGCTGGCTGGGTAAGCCCTCCAGCCACGTCCGAGGTCCCCACACTGGCCGTTGCCCCCGGCCCTCCACGTGTCCTACCCTTCCTATGCCGCCTGCTGCTGCACCTCTGCAAACCGCAGCTGGTTAAGACCTCTTATCTTCTAACGTGCTGTGTCCTGGGGAAGGCACCATTCACACTTTGGTGAGTTCATCCCTTTCTCCTCTGACCTTCAAAATCTGGGAACAACTCTGGCTGTTGAGCATCCCACAATGCATCTGATGAATCATTCTGAACCGGAGGGTGGGGCCTCACCAACTTGTTTAGCTGGGAAGAAAAGAAATGTCGATTGAATACCTACAGTGTGCCAGCTCCTGTTCTCGGCAGTGTTATGGTCTCCCTCTGACTAAATCTTCACCACAGCCTGAGTGGCGTTGTAATTTCCTTTGGAGTCTTAGAAAGGTTAAGTTCTGGGCGCGTAAGTGACTAAATAGCTTTCTCTGTTGTGTGGTGCTGCCTCGGGGTTGTGAGCGTGTTATATTGTCACATGCCTCATAACGTTCACTTAGCCAGCTCTGACCACATATATGCTCATGGTTTAATCCCTCATGAGCCTTTATTATATTAAAACTTTGAGGCACATTTGTACAATTGTTTGTAATTACCAATGGGTGCCAGTTTGTAGGTGCATAAAAACATTATTATCAGGATTACTGCACTCTTACGTTAAACATGTTTGAATGCATTTAGAAGTGTTTCTTTAACTTTCTTATGTATCGAAAGTTAGATACTATACTAGACAAACATTCGACTAACTGGTGGAGGAGATGACGATTCCAGCTCATGCAAATTCAACTTCAAGCAGACTTAGGAACAGAACTCATTCATAGTCTGGGTACAATACGGTGTTTGTACAGCATTCAAGTCCCTTAACATCCAATTTCATGCAATGTTTCTTGGACATTAAGTAACATGTGAACCTTCCATGGAGGAAGGTTCAATTCTCAGCAAATGAACTTAATTCGAAACGACCGCCCTGGTTTCTTCAGCATTTCCAGTCTAAGACAGACTAGTGAGAAAGACTTGGCAGGCTGCATCTGAGAATGAGCCCATGAAGACTCCATGGGTTGAAGCGCCCTGATCACTCGGACATCGTTAGACTTTGGTTTGGCGTATCTCTTGCTTTGAGGGGAGGCCCAGGATTACCACATAGCTACTCCTTTAATGCTCTCCTTGCTTTCTTAGGACCTGTGCTAGTCTGACAGGCATGGCTCTGCCTCTGTGAAGGAGTGTTAGTGCAAGTTTTGCCTTTCACTAACTTCCATTGTTTGTGTAAATAGTGTCCAGTCACTTAAGCATTTAATCTGTACAAGTCAACAATCCATGTACTTCAGTGTGAAAATCTGTTCCTTTGCTCAACACTGTTTTCAATTCTCTACCGTTGGCTAAATGAATGATACTATCAACAGAATCATCTTATGCTCCAGGGGGATGATTTATAATGTTCTCTATCATAAAATGATAATGATGTCTTTGATGTGAGCCAGAGACCTATATCAACTATAAATATGTAGATGGATTTGGGGCTCACACTTAATTCTAGCTCCACTCTAACAACAATTTGTTCTTATAATTTGGCTCTCCTTAGAACTTGCCATGATGAAGAAATCACTTGAGATATGGGTGCTATAGCAAAGTGTAGTGAAGAAACCAGATGGTGCCTGGCTATCAGAAAGAAGATAATCTGGGGTTTCAGGCACTTGTCTTCAAACAATTAGTGAGGCTTCAAGTAAATCTATGAGGAAGAAGCACACCAGCCTGTGTGATCCAAGGACTGTAAATTATAAAATCCAAATCTGAAGGAGAGAATGGTATCCAAGCTTGAATTGCGAATACCTGATTCGCAGAAGGTTATGTATGATTGTGAGAGCCCTAAATCCATTTGCAGGATCCCCCCCAGGGATTAAGCCTATAATGAACCCCCACTGACTGTCTTCTATGGATGTGAATAGCCTTGGTATCAGGCAGAAAACATTGTCAAGTTGATTCTGGCAGATGGAGTTAGGGTACAATGTAACAGTTATTGTTTGAGCTTCCTTTTGATCCATTTTGGGATTGTTTCAGTATTTAAAGTTTTCTGCTTGCTTTTCTATTGTTGTTTTTCTCTGTTGTGTTCTGCCTTATTGGGTTTCCTTGTTGTTGTTGCTTGTGTTTTGTATGGTTTTCTGCATATGAATTCTGGGATGGGTCCATCTGCGGAGACAATAACTGGGTTGGTAATTACCTAGGGGCATGGCAGGGGAGGTGGGGGTGGGGAGATGAGCAGTTAGTAGCAATAAGGAGAAAGCAAAAAGAAGAAAATGTTTCTGGGTTGATTATGGTGATGATTACACCGTGCTTCTTAGTGTGATTGAACAGTTGAATTCTATGGTGTGCGAATTATATGCCCATAAAACTCTTTAAAAAGAAAAAAAACAGCCCGATCTGCACCTGAACCTGGGAATGGTGCCGGAAGGGAGCTTTTCCTTCTGATGTGCATGAGGTTACCAGAAATTGGGGGTTGACTTGACCATATCTAATGACAACAATTATTTTTTTAATTAAATAATCATTTTATTTATATTGTATTATTAAATAATACAACTCATCACAATCTGTACATACATCATTGTAATGTGTCCAGCACATTAGTACATATGTTGACTTCATCCATCATTCTCACAACACCTGCTTTCCACTTGAGCCCTTGGTGTCAGCTCCTTGTTTTCCCCCTCCCTCCCTGCTCCACCCTCCCAATCTATAAAT
>NW_022103907.1:2284601-2290232 GCF_000313985.2 Echinops telfairi | reverse complement strand
TTGAAATGTTCTATATCAGGGATATCTCTCTGTTCCTCTTCATATCCAACCTGCCTTGCTCTACTCGCCTTTCACCCCAACCAGAATACTCTCCAGGCTTCCTCTCCACATCTGCAGTTTTTCTAGTCTCAGAGTTCTCTGTCTCCACCTCAACCTAGACTCTCCTGCGTCCACGGACCGAGTAGTTCATAGGAGTCTCTCCTTCCTACCCACAGTTGAAGCCCTGAATGTAGAGTACAGGAGCCACCAGGAAGAGATGATGGTTCAAATCCACCCTGAGATGCCTTAGAAGCCAGGCCTAGAGAGGTCACAGCCTGGACAACCCATGTGCAGTTCAGCTTGATGGTAGATGTAACCCAAGGTACTGAATTCACTGGAGTTACTATCATTAGCCTAATTCATGCGAGGTTTTCCTATCCGCTCCCTCCTCCACAGGTCCTTATGCCATTTTTATAACTTGCTACATTGCTCAGAAGCAAGCAGGTTGGATGCAGATGTCTCCTGGAAAGGCCAGATAACCCTGGGACCCCCCTCTTATTGGGTTGGTTATTAGTGGCCAAGATTTACTCTGTGGTTAGTCAACTGGGACATCTGAGGCAGATCTAAGATTTAAAAGAATTGTATCCTGCTGTCTGTTTGCTCCTGGTCAACAGTTGTTTCCTGTGATTATCTTAAACCGGAGATCATGTAAAACCTCTGTATGTGACTCTCCTGGAGTGTGAATCCCAAAGTTCAAAGAATAGACTCTCTGTATATTCTGATTCCAAATGGGACACTCTCAAGCCAGCCTGTGTTGCTGTCAGTCTTCCTACTGGTGTCAGCTTTCTAAGAACTTTCTCTTTCTCTCTCTAACTTGGAGTTAGTGAGTTTGGCTCTGATGATCCAAGGCACAAGCTCTAGAAGAGGTAACAATAGAGGATGACAACAACAACAACAACAAAGAAATAGAAGAGTTCGTAGGCATCATTCAAGCCTCATCCCACAACTAGCAGAAAAAGAAACTAAATCCGGCCCCCACCCCAGCCCACCCTCCCCAAGGCAGCTGTTGCTTTTAGAAACCACAACCTGTGTCATTCTATCTGAAACACCTCTAGTGCTTTCAGTCCCAGACAGGTGTCAGTCTCACTCCTGGCACATGAGTGCTGGCATTTACAAATTTTGACTTTGTTTCCTTCAATAAATAATTATATTCTAGAATCTGCCCTTTCCATCCCAATGGGAAAGCAATTTTCTCAGTGATTTTTTTTTCACTGCCTCCAATCTAATTCCCCCTCCCCACTCTACTCAAGGACTGTGCTATACAGTTATTGTCCAGATTTGTTACCATTTAATGAAAGATTGATTCATGTGTCTGCTCAAAGTGTTCTCCTCCCAGCCTGACTGGAAGCTCCGTGAGAGTAGGTAATGTGTTGTCACCATGAAGTGTGTCAATTGCTTACTACACAGTAGACATTCAATAAGTACTTCTCAAATGGACGAGTGAATGCATGAACATGAAATGCACTATGAGTTGGAGAAATTGTAGGCCTCTACCCTCACAGAACGTACGGGTAATGTGGGGTAGGGTCTGAAGCAGATCATCAGCAGTGCAGTGGAGTACTGAGCATGGTTACTCTCGGGTTAGCTGCCCTCTTTGCTTTGTCCCCACGTTTTCCCCTTTCATCTTCTGGAGCCCATTAGATGGCTTCTGTGCGAAGTTTGGCTTGTGTCGTGGAATTATACATAGTGTTTCTTTCTTTCTTGAGCTTCCATGTGTTTTCATGTTTTACAATTTATCTCTTCTACAATTATCTTTATAAACAGAGAAAAAAATACTTCCGCGGTTTTTTAAAAAGGCTGTTCATTTTATTTCTGTCATTCCTGCTATCCCATGAGATGTTTCAAGGTCAAAAACCTGGTCTTATTTGTCTGTCTGCCTGTTTATTTGTTTATGCCAGTGTTTCCTAGGTGAATGATACTGTCCCTGGGGTACATACTGTGAGGTGTACACTAATGGTCTCCTCACTTACTGGCATTGAGTTGATTCAGACTCTTCATAACCCCACAAGGGTGGGTAGAACTGACCCTGTGCATTTCTAAGACTGTAACTCATTCAGGGCATAGAAAGGGGGCCACTAAAGCAGATGACTCCACTTTATCCTGGATTGTGAGCTATAGAGCAAATGTTTTTATTTGCCAGGGAGGCTTTTTTTTTTCCTTCCTGAAAATGGACCAATAGGCCAAATAATTTGGGAACCTGTGATACTCGTCAGAGCTTAATACAAAGTTTGAGACCCATAATATACTCATTGCATATAAGATGGGTGGGTGGATAGATAAGTAAATTTTGGGTGATTAGGTAGAGGGAGGGAGGGATAAATGGATGGATGAAGGTAGAGAAGAGCGCAGCAAGTGACTTGGTAACTAAAGACACAGACTCAAGCCCCCATCCCCTCATCTGTCAAGCAGGAGTGGTAGTCTTTGTAGCCCATCACAGGGTTGCTGGGAAGCCTGGAGAATGGCACTGTGCGTCAACATTCTCTGTCTCCGGTACTCACTTAGCTAGTGGCAGAGTTACAAACCTAGGACCACACCTGCCTTTGCAAGATTGGCCACTCCACTGAACCCCAGACTGGTTCTTGAGTGCTGGTGCCCGCCAGCACTTGCTCTTTATTAAGCCCATGCAGTTTTTCACTCCTGGAGCCACAGGACAGTCCAGTAACCCAGACAATTCCCTGGAAATAAAAGTACTCCTGGGTCTCGTGGGGCATCCAACATTCAGAAGCTGCTCCACAGGGACTAGCTGACTGAATCCTATTGGTCTCAGCATGACAACTTGCTCCAGGAGGTGGTGAGACCGTCCCCTTTCAGAGCCAGAGTTGGTGGGGAGTGCTGTTCCCTGGCCCGGTCGCTGCCCTGCTGTTCCCACCCCATCTGTCTGAGACAGTCCTACACACGGCAACTGAAACTGTCTTTTCAATGCGGTTGTGGGACTTGGTGTCACCAGTAGCATTTTCTGCCTGTCTGGGGTTTTATAGGCCTGCTTTCTCTGTTTATTGTGATGTTCGCACAATTTCTCTTCAGGCGCTCAGAGCCTTTCAAGCATGAAGCTCCTATAGATGAATGAGCCTTTATCGGAGGCTCGGTGCTCTTTACTCAGCGGGAGCCAGCTGTGCTCTCGGCTGTCTTAAATTTCCAGCCATATTTTTCAGACCTTTGACTGAAAGGCCAGAGCCAAACTGAGACTGGCCCTATGGGTTCACTGATATCTACAGAGAGCCATCAGGGATTTAGAGGCTCCATAAGGCAGAAAAGCAAGCTTAGGAAGAGCTGCCTTGGTCTAGGGCCCACCAGGGGGTTCTGGAGAAAGAGCTTCCCCTGCTAACCCTGGCTGTCAGCAACGTTCACCAGCAGAATGGAGAGCTGGCCTCATGGTCGGGAGGGGACTTGGGGTAAGACGGTGGGAAAGGCCGATATAGCCACCTTCCTTCTGTGTGACCTTGGGCCAGGGACATAACCACTCTGAACCTATGTCCTTGTCAATCAAGTGGGGACCATAAGGGTACCTGAGGTGATGTGGAATTTCTAATAAAACGGGCTGCTGTGGGGTCAATGCTGACTGTTGGAGATGCTCTGCATGTCAGAGTCCACCTGTGCTGGGGGCTTTCAGGGATGGATATTTGGGAAGTGGATCCCCACACATGGATTCCTTGGGGAAGATGGGAAACTCCCAAACCTTTCAGTTAGCAGTGAGAAGGCTAACCATCCAGGAACCCCAGCACGTGTGAGTCATTCAATGTGTGATCCAGTCATTCAAAGACGACCTTCTCTCTGGGCTTGTTGAGTTTGGGGACACTCCAGTTCAACCAGGAGGGGATTTTTCCCATTGACGTGAAAGGAAAGGGTTCATCTGGCTTCTGAGCTCTGACTTCAACTCCTGCCTGTCTCACTCTTTCTTCTCTGCTCTCCTCCCGCTCAGGCTGAACTGGGGCTTTGGTGATTATTTAGTAGGAAATCTGATGAAATGAATGTATGGGGGAGTGGATGGATGGATGGATGGATGGATGGATGGATGAAATTGGAGTGGAGGGCAAGTACACAAACAAGAGCAACTAAAGACACAGCTGCAAGAGCTGACCTCTAAATAAGGGAAATGGAAGGAAGGCAGGAAGGCAGGAAGGAAGGAAGGAAAGGAAAAGCACGGGTTAAACTAAGGAGCCGATGTGGCTGCATCTTCAGGAATGTGAAACTTCTGCTCTTGTTTCTCTTGGACATGGACCCTAAGGTCTCTCGACGACGTTGGCCCTGCAGAGGGGATGGAGCTGTAGACGGACCCCGACCACCAAGGCACTGGGCGTAGACAATTGGTCCAGGCTTTGTGCTCTTCTCTCTTCAACTTGATCCCACGAGTCACGCTTCTCCACTCTCATCTTTTGAATTTTGATTTTAAACTTTTTAATTGTGAATGATATGAAAGGTGACAGCAGATCCTCACTTTCACATCCAACACTTCATACACCTTTTGTTTCCATTCACCCATGGCGGCTCCCATCCCTTATCCCACGTCCTCCCTTGCTTCTTCTGTCTATTCTTCCCTCTTTCCTAAACCTGTCACCTTTGTGCGTGGGTACATGCTGCCCTTCCATCTTAAATGGCTGATTATACTATCTCAGAGAGGAGTTCGCCTTTTTAAACGTGACAGAGCTATATTCTTAGGGATTCCTCTAGTCTTGATCTGACCAGTAAGTCTGGTCTCTTTTAATATTTTGAGTTTTGTTCCACATTTTTCTCCCATTTGATCCAGTGCTTTCTAATAGATCCTATTCAGAGAGTGGGTAGGGATAACCAGGCACCATCTAGTTCTTGTGGTCTCAGGGTTGTGCAAACTGGTGTTTGTGTGGGCCATGAGCTCATTAGAATAACTATTCTTTTTTTTTCCCAACAGTCTTCTTTCCTTGGGATGGAGAGAGACCAATAGTTGTCCTTCTGTTGGTTCTTAAGCTTTTAAGATACCAGTGACCACTCACCAAAGTAGCATGTAGACGGTTGTCTGTGATCTCTGTTATGCCATGAACTTGGTGTCCCCCAAGACTGCAGTCATGAACCCCCTAGACTAGCCTCTCACTCATTCACTCAAGGTGTTTGGTTACATCTAAGAAGTTTCCCAGGTGTGAAGCACAGCAGTAGTGAATACATAATGAGAATAACTGATACATGGGGCCCTAGGAGATGTAGGAGTGGGCGGTGCTTGATAGGGAGGATTTCAGGAGTAAGTAATGACGGCGGGAGGTGAGAAAGAGCCCTAGAAGCACCAGAACAGATTGTGATTGCACAACTAATTTTAAAGGCAATTTGACCATAGGGGATGCTCTAAGATTGATGTGGTGGTGACTATACAATGCCCCTTGATATGATTGAACAATTGAGCTATTGAATTGTATGATAGGTAAATTATGTGCCAATAAAACTGTTGGAGGGGCAGTTTTCAAATTTTGGCTCCATGTATGTTCTACCCTATTCCTGGTGATTTTCAGCAAAGATAAATGCACATAAAAAAAGGGAGAATGGGTAGGAAAGAGGGAACTGATTACATGGAACTGTGTGTGACCTCCTCCCTGGGGGACAGACAACCGAAAAGTGGATGAAGGGAGA
>NW_022103907.1:2273613-2283229 GCF_000313985.2 Echinops telfairi | reverse complement strand
AAATCAGAAAAATACATAACAAAGAGTCAAGACCACTACCTATAATATCAAAATACAACAGAAATAAGCCTTGATTTGAAAAATATATATATTTAAAAGCAGATCAAGGTCAAAGTGTATCGAAAAGGAGATCAAATGTCAAGGTTTTAACCATTCAAGTCAGATTTAACATTTTAATCTACTATAAGCATCTCTATAATACTCTTGGTCTGATAACCAAGCTATTCCCATCCCTTAATTATGGTCAGAGGGAAATCATCGGAGGCTTAATCCCTGGCTAGATCCTACAAATGTATTTTGAGCTTCAACTGTCATCCATAGCCTTAGTCACAATTTAAGCTCTGATACAATTTCTTTTTTCAGATTTGGATGATATCATTTACACTCCTTGGATCACAGATGTTGGCATGCTTCTTCCATGTGGGCTTAGTGGACATCTTATTTAGATGGTGTGTTAGTCCGGGTAGACTAGAGAAACAAATCCATAGAAACTCCTAAGTGTTTTATATTAAGGGTAATTGTACATTAAGAAAGCATCCCAACCCAGTCCAGTCCAAGCCCATAAGTCCAATCTTAGCCCGTATGTCCAATTCCAGTCTATAAAGTCCTCTTTAGACTCATGAAATATAGGCAATGACACCAAATGCAGGGCAATTGCTGGCCAGTGGGTGAGAAGTCTTGTGAATCCAGTGGTGTTGTAAGCATCTCAGTGCTGGCAGGGGTCTCTATGTGGTTTCTCTGGCTTCAGAGGTCTGGATGCATCAAGGTAGGTCCATGTGGCTTCTCCAGCTCAGGGCCCTAGTGTAGTTCCGTGTGTCTTGTCAGCTGCATTGTTTCCCAGGGAGTGTGCAGAGCGAGAAGATGTCCCCTGCTTCCAAGGAGGAAAAATAGCAATTCCCAGAATTCTCAGGAGAAGGCCATGCCCACACAGAGGCCTCATTGGCTATATCTTGATTGACAGGCCAGACTCCACCCCTTCACTTGTAATCCTTTCAAATTGACACCAGATTATGTAACCAGAACAGATGGCTACTTGTTTGAAAGCCAGGACCCCAGATGATATTCTTTCTAACAGCCAGGCACCATCTACTTTCTTCACCACACCTTGCTGTAGCACCCGTATCTTCACTGTTTCCTTCATGAATGTACAAATGGAGCAGGCCATGTCTTAAGAACTAATTGTTCTTAGATTGGAGCAAGGATTAGGTGCAAGCCCCAAATCCACTCCTAAATCTATATTTCTGTCTGCCTCTGGTTCATTTTTAAGACAACTTTTTTATTTATGGTAGAGAATCTTATTCATCATCTCCCTGGAGCATAAGGACCTTCTGTTTATAGTGTCATTGATTTAGCCCATGGTGGTGTATATTAAAACACAGTTAAGAAAGGGAGACTAAACAGGTGTAGGCTAGCTACAAATAGCAGTGCATGGATTATTGACTTGAACAGATTAAGTCCTTATGTGACTGAACACTATTTACACAAACAATGGGCATTGGTTCTGCCAATTTTTAAACTGGATTATTTGTCTGTTTCTTGTTGATATCTTGATGTTTTCTATAATTTTTCTCTCTCCTCTTTTACCCCTCTAAATAACTAACTTGAAATAATCAAATACATTTCCATACATTGATTCAGAAACCCTATAGGATAGAGTAGAATAGCCCCTAAAAGCTGGGTTGGGTTACTGGGTTGGGTTAGCAGCTGAGCACTGAATCATTGTGCCACTAGGGGAGGTCCTCAAATTAAACAGAATAAGAAATAAACTCAGGAATAAATGCCCATCTTTCAATACTGGCTTGTGAAAGGGAACATCTTAAATCCCCAGTGTTTTCCCCGTAGCAAAATCATCAGATATTGTGGCTGTAGTGAGTTACATGCAAATCTATACTTGATACTTCCATAGAGCCACTAGTGGGGCCTTGTCAGAATGAGAAAGAAGTCATTATTTCTGTCACCAACCCTGGCCACTACTTCTTTTTCTTCTTTTTAAGCTATGAAATGTGACATACATACTTTAAAACTATGCATCTGTTAATACATTTTATCAAATAAAAATACTACTTCAGCATTATTTTGTGAACTCAGAAACGGAAATTTTTTTATTAGCACATCCAGCATATGTTTTCTTGCTTGGTGAACTTTTTTTTTTTAGGATGATAAAATTGCAAGCCCAGCATTTTTCAGTGCAACCCTCTTCTCTTCTACAGTTCAGTGAAACTAATTCTGTTAGTTGTGATGTGTGTCATTGACAACATCCATTGCCTTTCCCAGACTACCGTCCCACTCTATTGACAGAAACTCAGCAATAACCAAACACGCATCTCCTTCTTTGCCATCTCTGGCTCCTGGGAACCATTATTGGACTCTGATCTCTATTCTAAGCATTTCCTATTAATGAAATCATGTATGTGTCTTCTTGTGATTTATTTTTATGATTTTTGTATTTGTAAAAATGCAAATGACAAAATCGCTTATTCTAAATATTTATTTTGAATGTCATATGCAAAATTTAGCTACCATTTTTTTATGTTTTGAGTATTATGCCACCTAGTTATTTGTCTTACCTTGTTGAATTGGCTAAGATCGCCAGTACAATGTATGGTATTGCGGAAACTGTGGTAGTGGGTACACTGTCTCATTCAGAGGAAAAGCTTTCTGTATTCACCAATGGTGTATGGTGTCCACTGTCAAGCTTTCATTAAACTGTCTATCATATTGTTCCTGTGTTTCCATAATTACTATAATTATTGGATACACAAGTATTGTAAAACTTATGCCAAAACCTAGTGGCAAAAAAAACCCCCAAAAATCATTTACTGAGCTAACATATTTTGTGGATCAGGAGTTTAGACAAGGAACAGTAGGGAAAAGGTGTCTCTCTTTCACAGTATGTGTAGAGTATCAAAGATTTGAAGGCTAGGAGATGGAATCATTGGGTAGCGTGATCCCCCATCCATCTCGTGGTTTCTTCCTGTTGTCTAAGCATCTCAGCTCCTCTCTTCGGTCCCTCTAAGTAGGTTACTTCAGGTTTCCGCCCAGCGCGCTGCTCTCTGTAAGGTGGCTAAGTCCTCCAAAGTGGACACCCTGTTCTTTCGTTTTAGTCTGTCCTTAGTCTGGACGCTCTGCTGAAGTCTTCTCACTTTGGATGACCCTGCTGCTCTTTGAAATGCCAGTGCCATCGCTTCTAGCATCACAGCAACATACAAGCCACCGCAGTCTGACAAGCTGACAGATAAGTCCATGAAAGTTGGACATTGAATGAGAAACACTGAAGAGGAATGGAAGCATTTGAATTGTGGATCTGGTGAAGAATATTGGAAGTACCGTGGATGGCCAAAAGAACAAACAAATCTGTCTTGGAAGGGATACTCCTTAGAAGCAAGTATGGCGAGACTTCATTCCTGTACTTGGGCCATGCTATCAGGAGAAGTCAGTCCCTGGAAAATAACATCACGTTTGCTCAAATGGAGGGGCAGCAAAAAGAAGATCCTTGACAGCAGAGATGGACATCATGGCTCAACAATGGGCTTAAGCATAGGAAGACTGGTCAGATGATGGCACAGCCCCGGGCAGTATTTCGTTCTGTTGTGTGCTTGGAGGTACCTAAACAGTAGCATGGTGACTGTGTTCCAGGGATGAGTCACTTGTGAGTCAAGCAGAAGCCATGCTGTCATTTATAATCTACTAGGAAAAGCCATCCAGTATCCCTTCCATTGGATTTCATTTCAGAAGACAATCCCAGAGTCCTACAAATTCTGAAAGCATGTGAGAAAAAAATATCGCTGCGGTTACTTTTAGGAAATAGACTTTCACAACGTCTCACTCTTGTTGCTGAGGATTTTAGTCATGAGTGATTAGTAAGTGCTTTTTCATCTGTATTAGAGTGATTTTACAATGTTTATTCTTTTTTTCTATTTATGTAGTGAATTACATTGATTGATTTTCAAAAGTTAAACCCACCATATAACCTGGAATGAGCCCAACTTGTGATGTATTATCTTTTTATGTATACTAATATTGATTTGCTAATGTTGAGTTTGGGACTTTTATATCTATGTTTATGAGAGAAATTTGACTGTAATTTTGCATTCTTTTAAGCTTCCTTGGCTTTTATTTAATCAAAGATATGCTAACTGTAAAAAGCAAGATGGGAAATATTCCTTATCTTTCTAATAATTCAAAGAATTTATGTGAAATTGGTGTAGTTCCATCTTTAAATGTTTTCTTTTTTTTAATCATTTTATTAGGGGCTCATACAACTCTTATCACAATCCAATATTTTCAAGTATTCACTAGTAAAGCCATCTTGGCCTGGAATATTCTTTATGGAAAACTGTCTGAGTATTCTATTAACTTGTTAATTACATTATTTTATTATTCTGTTAGTAGTTACCTTGAAGATTTTTAAGGTAGATCTTAAATTATTCTTTTAACTCCTGTATGCAAAAATGTTAAATTTCTTAAAAGTCATGTACACTTATCCTATGTCTGATGCTGTTGTTGTTATGTATTTCAATTTTACATATATTTTAAATATTTCAAGAAATAATTATTACTATGCTGAGTAGTTCAAATTCATTCCCTTCCCAGGCCTCTCTCTTCCTTCTTGCCTTAGTGAGCTTCTGTCTAGGATCATTTTCCTTTTGCCTCAAAAGCTTTCTTATTTAGTAAGGGTATACTGGCTTGAATTTTCTCAGTTGCTCTGTCTAAAAATAGCTTTGTTTCACTTTTATGTTTGAAGGATATTTTCACCAGGTAAATAATTCTTGGCTAACAGTTTTCTTTCAGCACTCTAAATGATATCACTCTGTTATCCTCCAGCCTTTGTGACCTCTCTCGAGGAGTCAAATGTTAGCGTTACTCAATCATCCTTAGAAGTAATGCATCTTCCTTCCTCTGGCTTTTGAAATATTTTGTCTTTGAGTTTAGGAGCTTTGTTAGAGTGGGTCTAAACGCGTCTCTCTTTACATTTATTCTGTATAACTCTCAAAAAGAAGTTTGATGTTCTTGTCAATTTTGGACAGTTCTCAGTCAATATTTCTTCCAAGATTGCCTCCGATCTCTTTCTTCTCTCTACTTGGTTATTTCATGACATATGATTTAGACTTTTACGTTGTGTCTCACATGCCCCTCAGGTCCTTTTCTGTATTTGCCATCACTTATTGTATCCATGATTAAGTTTTGGTACTTGACGAATTGTTTTGCCATTGTACTAATTCTCAATCTACTGTTAAACCTATCTATTCAGTTATTAATTTTAGCTATTATGTTTTTCACTCCTATAGTTTCCATTTGATTGTTTTATTGTGTTCGGTTCTTTGATGAAACTTTTCACTCCTTATGTATATGCTTGATGTAATTATTTCAAGTCTATATTTGATATGTCTAGTACCAGATCTCTCCAGTTTAGCTTCTCTGTTGTGCTTTGTCTTAGCTTTTGGTCACTTGGCCCTGCTGCTGCCTATTCTTCCTGACAACACTTTATTGAGTTCCAGAATCATGACTTAAGGAAGCTCTAGATGCTGCTGTTCTCCCGGGCAGTTGCAGTTTTCTCGTGGCACACAGATTCCCTTGATCCAGGGAAAGACGTAGATGACTCGGGCATTTGGAATCTCAATGAAGCACTGAGCAGATATGTTAGTGTTCAGCAACTTATTGACTACAAGCTGAATCTGAAGAGAGATGACGGGTCCTTTGGGTTTGGTAAGAGGGAAGTCGAAAGCAAATGCTCGGAGGTTGAGCACAGTGCCATTTAGAGAGCTAGAAGGATGATGTAAATTGGAAAATTGTAAGGAGGGATCTGATTACCACATGACTATGCCTATGAAATGGCATGGGGGTTAAATAGACACAGTGATTTTAATCTTTTTTGTGGGGATGAGATTTGAATAGAAGTCGAAAAATAGAGTAAGAAGGTCATTACCAAAGTATTTAGGTTGATGAAAACAGTACTATTAGATGACCACCTGATTTAATTCTCCTAATGACATCACTAATTCTTCTGAGTCACTGTCAAATCAGGGTCTCTGTGCCTTTCGAAGTCGATTTGGTGCATGATAATGGCTGATGATCACTGATTTGGCTAATTGCTAATGTTGGCCCATCACATTCATAATAGACCATGTATTTGGTCTTTTCAAATGATGAACATTTATCTTTTCATTACTTTGTTGACCAGATGCCTGCTCCTTCACTCAATTTGGCAGTAGGAGTGGTTTCCATTAGTAAACCTTCATAACATCATCTCTACCCTCTCAGGCCTATTTAGGACTTGTTATGTCCAAGACAGATACATCATTGCCATCAACGGTGAGATCGTTACTGAAGCCCATTCTGTGCCAATCCAATTTGAATGAGGAACTTCTTATTTAGAAGAATAAAATGAAGAAAATAATTTTTTTGAACTTATATGATGCTCACATTTTCATAACTTGATATTCATCTTATATTGAATCCCTAGGACTTCTCAATTCCACCTAAAATACAAAGGTCATTCAAAAATATTCCCACAAAAATCACAGAAACCTTTATTAAACAAAGGTATAAAATATGAAGCTAATATTTATCAACACATCTTCCATCTAGGTCCATACCCTTCTGTAACCTGGGTGTTTCCATTTCTCTAGCCCTTCCCTGAAGAATTCTTCACGTCTTCATTTACACATGGAAACCGCAGTTTAGGCATCCGCAAAGTACTTAAATTGTGTTACTTGGAAATGTTCTTGAGTTTGGGAACAAAAGGAAGTCTGAAGGAGCAAGATCAGGTCCATAGAGTAGATGAGGTACAGTGTGCCAATGAAATGTTTGTTAGATGGTGTTTGCTGCTTTCTAAGAATGAGCAAGTGCGGTTTTGTGATGGAAAATATTCATCGCTGCAACTTGCCTGGCCTTTCTCTCACCTTTTTCAATTTTCTTAAAACTTCTTCCAAATAAATCCCAATGATTTTTCTGTATCCTTTGAGAAAATCTATCAAGGCTGCTCTTTGAGGATCCCCCAAAACAGTCACCATAACTTTCTGAGGTGATATCTCTGCCTTGAATTGAACTGGCCTAGCAGATTCTCTTAAAAGCCACTGTTTTTATTGGGCCTTTTTAAAGAGACTCTTTAACAAGCACAAGACAAGTGGAGTACTAAGAGAACTTGTTTGTAGTCATCCACTAGTCACAAAGACATGTCTAAATATTTTCTAAGGCTGGGCTACCTAGAGAAGCAAGACCAGGGAAGCTTATATATGTAGATGATAGATAGATGATAGATAGATACATAGATAGATAGATAGATAGATAGATAGATAGATAGATAGATAGATAGATAGATAGATAGATGTAGATGTAAGGAAAATTAATCACCCAATTTATGGGTCAGATGGAGGCTTCCCCTAACTCACAAAGCTACAGAGGTTGATGATCCCAGCATCAGCGGCAAGATGACAGACTTGTGCTTGCAAAGGTGAATAAATCCCAGGTCAGCAGGAAGATTGCGGGCTGATGACGACTCCCAGGATTAACAAGTAATACAGAGGGCTGTTGGCTCAAGTTCAAAAAACAGAGGTCGATGAGCCAGAGGCAGAATCCAGACCTTGCAGAAAGCAAACCAGCTTCTCCAGTGTCTACGTAGATTGGAAGCAGCTCATGCACTTGAGATCACATCACAGAGAATTTCTAGGTCTTGATTATCAACCACTGAGACTTCTGGCCCAACCAAGTTGACACAAAGATGTTTTGTTTAGAATAAGCCTGTGCATGTATAAACTGGACCCCTAGTGCCTATACTTTCTGACTCACCCTTGCATATGCATTGATCTACCAAAACATTCAACATTGGTCTAAATCGGCAGTTTTCATTATTTTTCAACTTCAGAGCCCCTTAATATTATTGAAGACCTGAAAAGGTCTTGTTGATGTGGCTTATATCTATTGATTTTACCATATTAGATTTTAAACTTAGAAAATAAAAATATGTATCTTTACACAAGTTTTAGAAGAAAAATAATAAACCTATTAAATGCTAACATAAATAGCATATTTTACTGAATAGCAACTATAATGACCAAAATTCATGTAATTTTTTGAGAATAATTACATTGTTGTACATTTTTACAAATCTCTTTAATGTCTGACTTAATAGAAACTTTATAATGTCTGGAAAACACTACTATATACTCATAAGCAAATAAGAGTAGAATGGAAAAAAAACAATATCTTTATATTACTATTAGCATATTATTGATTTTTGTGGACCCTCAGAAAGGGTCTTCAGGGACCCCCAAATTCTCAGGGCCACAGGCTGAAAAGTACTGATTTTCCTGATAGCATTCCAAGTAGTGATCTTAAACAGGCTCATCTTTTAAAGTGATGCCCTTAGCTTTTAACCAGAATAAACTGAAAGTATATTTGAACTCTTTCAAATGACAGAGTGGTAAGATGAACCATTCTTAGTGGAAAACGAATCTGTAATGGCTTGTGTAATTGGAAAGTCTACAGTGGGAGGGCTTAGCTTCAGGTTTGTCTTTATCAAGGGGCTCAAAAATTCCCTAGAATGTAAGGTTTTTGAGGGTGTGTTCACTGCTGTATATCCAAGGCCAATAATAATCCTATTAATGCACAGTAAGTCTTAATGTGTATTTGTTAATCGGTACGCTCTAACATTAAATACTGTGAGCAAAACGCTGGCTTTATTCTTCAATTCTGCTCACCTGTCTATATCAGTCAAATTCTTCTTCTGGTGACAAGTTAACTACTGGAAACGCTGGTAAACTTGGTTTTTCCTCTTTCAATGATGTTGAGAACTTTCCTGCCTTGTTATTGGCCATTTTTAGTTCTCCTTTTTGAACATTTTACAATGTATGTTTAAATGAAAGTTTACACAGCCAATTAGTTTCCTAGTTAGCAGTTAGACACAATTTGTACCAGGTTGTTGGTTCTTATTTCCACAATGTATTTCCCCGTTTCCACCCTACCTTCTTCATTTCTTACCCCCCTCTAGCTGTGCTGCTCATACACCCCTTATATTTGCTTGGGGTTCATGTTTCTTATTTGGTATTATATAGTTAGTTATTCTAAAGAGTCTATTCCTCATAGGTGTTACTGCTCATTTAGATCTGTATCTATCATTTGACTAAAAGGGTGAGCTCCAGGAGTAACTTCAGGATTCTTGCAATCTCTATCAGACCAGTAAGGCTGGGTTTTTGCTTTGTTTTGTTTTATGAATTTGAGTTTTGGTCTACATATTCCTACCATCCTAACCGGGACCTTCTCTGGTGTCCCTGGTGAGAGCAGGCAGTAGTGGTCGGCAGGTATTATCTGGTTCCTCTGGTCTCAGACTAGAGGAAGCTGTGATTTATGTTTGTCATTAGTCCTGTGGACTAAATGCTTCTTTAAATCTTTAATTTCCTTCAATCAATCCCCTCTATTCCACATGGGAAGAGACTGGTAATTGTATCTTAGATAGTCTATAAGTTTGTTTGTTTGTTTGTTTTCAAATCATTTTATTTGGGGCTTATACAACTCTTATCACAATCCATACATCCATCCATTGTGTCAAGCACTTTTGTACATTTGTTTCCCTCATCATTCTCAAAACATTTGCTTTCTACTTGAGCCCTTGGTATCA
>NW_022103907.1:2271610-2273033 GCF_000313985.2 Echinops telfairi | reverse complement strand
AATAAAGCCTACCAAGCTCACGGTCATCAAGTTGATTCTGATTAATAGTGACCCTATGTGGCATAGCAGAAATATCTCTTATTAATTTCCAATAAATTCATTTTTTAATGGAAGAAAACAGCCTCATCGTTCTCCCCAGGAGCGACTGTGACTGGTGGGTTTGAACCAGTGGCCTGGTTGGCCAACTACTCACCAATCTAGAATTTGGAATAGTATCTTTATATATGAACTGTATTATGACCTATGACCTAGACATCCCCTGGAACTATGGTTCCAACTTCCAACCTAGTAACTCAGCTCCACGGAGTGTTGGGTATGTCTGAGTGTTTCTCTGTGTCCCCTGTGTGCTCTCTCAGGTACATGAATAGACATGGGGCACATACTAGTATATCTGTACAAATGTCTACCACTATACCTAGAGGTGTGTGTTACGTACTTCCGTTATATAGCTTACGTATGTGCCTATGTGTTGTCGCACAGTTGAGCAGATTGTGGCGGTACTGTAGTTGTCCTTCAGTGTATGCACCTCTCCGTGTCTTCCTTACCTCGGTCACCTTCTGCTGGCTGTCCTCAGATTATGTATCGACTTTTCTTTCACCAGATTTAACGTGTCTTTTTCTAGTAAATGATTATCTCTCCCTCCCTCCCTCTATCATCCCTGATAACCATCAAAGAGCATTATTGTTTGTGTTTAAACAATCCTTGACTTTTTAGAAATGTGGTATCATCAGAATTGGAGGAAGGCCTATTAAAAATCTTACAGTAAGTGGATCACACAACCTTGCTGGTTAGAAGTGAGGAAAACTTGAAGCGTTTGCTGACAAAGATCAAGGACTTCAAGTCTCAATAGGGGTCATAACTCTTTATATATGGACTGTGTTATACCATTTGACCTAGATATCCCCTGAAACTAGTAACTCAGTTACATGAAAGCACCCAAATCTTCACAACTGAATCAAGAGACAGCATCCTGATGGCTGAGAAAAGATCGAAGGTGTCAAGGGTGACATTTTGTTTGGACAAATCTGCTCAAAGTGCTGAAGAGCAAAGAAGTCACGTTGGAGACTAAGATGCACCTGGCCAAGTCAGGCTATTCCCCAATGCCAGCGTGCATGTGAGAGTTGGATGATGAATGAGGAAAAGGGTTTTATGTAATACAAGTTCATCGTTAGTCATTATCATGTATTGATTTTTAAAAGCATAATGAAAATTGATTTTATAAATTCAATAACACTTTAAAGTACATTTATATCATAAATGCATTCATGTGTGCATATATTTGTGACACAGTTGGCATTTCATCTTCCAATGAAGCTTGGGGCACACGAGTGTGTGTGTGTGTGTGTGTGTGTGTGTGTGTGTGTGTGTGTTTCCATGGCTCTTTGAATATAAGGAGGCAATAGGTGACATGTACTAAGATATC
>NW_022103907.1:2264570-2266144 GCF_000313985.2 Echinops telfairi | reverse complement strand
AAAAAAATTTAAAAACACACAATCCCCTGTCTGCCACAAATCAGGCCATTTTTGTCGCACACTGTTATGCAATCTTTTCAGAGCCTCTAAACAGAAAGCTCAATTAACAGTCTGACCTGGTGGACGGAACTCCAAATGCACTATCTCCACCACATTAAAAAAGGAAATTAGCATTTTTGGGGGGGTACCCCCTCGTACCTCCTTTGAACTCAAGGGCCCTGCTCTGGGAAACTCCTAGACTTGGGAAGATTGGTGGCAAGAACCTGCCCCCGAGGGTTAACAGGGAGTAAAAGCCTTTCCATGAAGCTAGCACTCTGAATTCAGATTCAAGTCTTCCAAACTGTGAGAGTAAGTGTGCATGAGCCACTCCCCCACCCCCTTCTTTTGTGACCTTTCTGTTACAGCAGTACTAGATAGCTCAGACACCTTATATAAGCTCCAGGTAAATTGTAACTACCTTGAACCCCTCCAACACAGCAAGGTCCCTGTGCTGTTTGATACTAACCTGTCTGCATTGAAGCTGGAAAGCGGTTTCTGAGCAATAATATTAGGACATCATAAGACTCACCTCATTTGTTTCTCCTTTTTCAAGGACCACAGTCTCATGCTGCCAAATCCAATGTCTGAAACCACCATTATATATACATTTCCATTTCCTAGTTGTTTACAGCAGAAGGGCAATTGCTATAGTAGTTAATCTTCATGAACAGAAATGGAAGTCTTCATGAAAAGTTTCAGATAGAACAAAGCATCAGCAGGGTTTTACATTAAATTTTTTTTCACGTCAAAATATCATGTAATGATATTTCATGAGACAATTCATTCAATCTAAAACAAGGGAGAGAAGTACTAACTGTCTTGAATACTTCACATATAGAAGTGGGCATCTAAATTCTGTAAAATCCACTAATATCTAAACAAAGCAAGTAAACTTGCCATTAATTACTTGCTTTTGATTGATTATTGTTAACATGTTAATCTGGGGTCAAATTTATGATGTAGATTTTATTCTTAGATTATATGACTACTTTGATTTTACAATAAGCCCAAATGTACTATAATATGTTCAATATATTTTTTCTTATTTTATGGGGCTTGAATCATCATTTTATTATTTTGAATGATGTTACATTTTGCTCTTGTGCCTTGTTATTGGCTATATTTATAATTAATTGGATCCTAAGTCTTTAGTCAGGAACACAACCCTTTTTATGACATAATACCAATGGGGAAAATAAACATCACTTTATAATGACTTTCTTTATAACACTGTTTTTAGTAGCAAAAAGTAGCCATCGATTTAAGACAGCTTTAGTTTAACTCTTGCATTGCCCCTTAACACAGCATGTGTATATGCCTTATCTCTTCAACTAGGTAACAAATTTGCAGAGAACAATAATCAAGAAAGTTGTTTATAGTGCTTTATGTATAAAGGTACACTGTACTTGATTTAAAACCAGCATTACCTTTTCTTTAAATGATACCTTATGTGATAGCCCAATAGAGAAAACAGGTTTTTTGAAAATTTTCCTGGTTAAAATGGAATAAGGAACTCAGATCTCATGAATGAACTC
>NW_022103907.1:2262452-2263734 GCF_000313985.2 Echinops telfairi | reverse complement strand
CACTGGACTCTTTAAATGTGTGGAACACCAAGGGTATTACTCTGAAAATTAAGATGCACCTGACGCAATTTACAAATGGTATTTTCAGTTGCCTCATATGCATGTGAAAGTTAGACATTGAGTAAGGGAGATCAAAGATGAATCGATGTATTTGAATCGTGGTGCTGGCAAAGCATGCTGAAAGTGTCCATAAACTGCCGAAAGAACCAACAAATCTGTCTTGGAAGAAATACAGCCAGATGCTCCTTAGAAGCCAAGATGGCAAGACTTCGTCTCATGTACTTTGGACATGTCATCAGGCAAGACAAATCTCTGGAAAAGAACATTATTCCTGGTAACGTAGAGGGGCAGCAACGAGAGGAAGATGAACTGACACAGTAGCTGCAATAATACACTCAAGCATAACAATTTCAAGGACAGCACAGGACTGGGCTGTGTGTCATTCATCCGTAGGCTCACTGTGAACAGAATCGATGACAGCTACAACAAACGACAGGGGTTGTCATAGCGCGTGATACAGGCTCCAACATTTCAAAGATTCTTCAGCCTGGCATCTAAATACATCCGGTTCCTATCAGCAAGAAAATGGGATCAAGAGTGGAGTGGGCACTGGTGGCGTGTCAGCCATGTCTGCCCCCCTACCAGATTGACGGCTTCTAGATTGTTTCCTGGACCTTCAAATGAGACTATAGAGAAAGTATACACTATAGAAATGATATTCCTTATTTCACTACTCAGTGAATGCTTGAGGAGTGAATGAAGTAGGAACTTTTAATGGAGAAAAGGAATGATTTCGAATCCTGAATGAATGTAAGTCCAAGGTCAGTGCTTTGCATAGTTCCATGCCTACATCAGAAGAAATTGAAGGGTTGTTTGTTAAATTGATGCATTCAGACCTACTGAGGGTGGACCTCAAAATGGGTCCCAGGAACCTAAGCTTAGCATGTTCCTGCATGATAAGGGACAGCACAGTAGTGCATAATTGGGTATTCTTGACAGATCAGCATCTACAGTGGTTATTTTAAAGCCATGATATAGAGTAATGCCAAACAAAGACGCAGACTACTGAGTAGAAACTGTCCGTTATTTAGCACAGTGTAAGCACACAATAATGGTGTCAACTTTTTTTGACTATTGACAATTTTCTCCAGCACCGGGAGACCTAGATCTCAATGGCTGCCTCGGTTATGGTTCAGTTGTTCAGTCACCATCTGTGAAATGAATCCACTATCACTCAGGTCTGCTTGCACTAGACACCATTGAAGTCTCATAATTCAATCCA
>NW_022103907.1:2258725-2260363 GCF_000313985.2 Echinops telfairi | reverse complement strand
TGAGGATGTCTTGCAGGAAGTGAGCCTTGCCAGCTGAAGCAGGGAACTGGCTAAGGCAACTGCACCCTGGTCCAACCATCAGAAAGCAAGAGACCCGAGAACTAGAAAGACGAGGCTCCCGGAGCCATTTATCCCTCGCCCTTCAATTAACCCCACATGTGTTTATTGGTCAGGTTGGCACAATAAACTACCCCACCAAGTCTCACCATTCGTGCTTTCAAAGAGCATTTTGGTTGTACATCTTCCAAGACAGGTTTGTTGTTTTGGTTTTACAGTCCATGGTACTTTCAGTACTCGTTGCCAGCACCACAATTCAAATGCATCCATTCTTGTTTGGTCTTCCTTATTCCATAAAGAGATAGACAGGCACACTGATAGAATCAAAGAGGGAGACACATGGCAGCAGGTTGTTGTATTAAAAGCAGATCGCTTGTCTCCACTTACCCTTCTTTGAACTGCTTTTCCTATGAGCTAAACAAACGCCTGGAGTTCGATAATGGCCACTGGTGAGTGTGCACACAGTTGAATCCAAGACCTTTCTTAAATTCCTCAAGTATTGATAAGTCCTTCAAAATTTCTAATAAGCAGAGGGGAAATTTGAAAATAAGCTTTTTTTTGAACCTTGGTTAATGCACATTAGCTTTATAAACTTTAGTTTCCTTATTTGTGAGCTGGCAATAATAGCACCAATGTTGAAAGGATTGTTGCATGGAGCAAATGATATAGATGGAGATAGATCGAGCACTGAGTATAATTTCTTATATGCAGTAGGGCCTTGAGAAAATCTTGTTCCTTTTTATTTTATTACTCTCGGTATTCAGATATGATATATTTAAAGATGCGATTGGCTCCCAGCATCCCTGATTTACAATGTGTGGAGGCAGAGCTGGGAAGATAGCTAAGAAGGCATCACATCACTGAAGGTCTTTGCCTGCTCTGGCTAGGAGAGTGCTCCCTGATCCCTGCCAACTGCAACCTGTCATTGGAAGAAGCCTTAGAGAACCACTCTTGATATCATACCTTGAGCCCAGGTTCCACCAGATTCAAAACCCCTTTCATCACCCCACCCAAGAGACTTGCCCTTTTTTTTGACCTCCTTCTCTCTCTGAAGCTCACCTGAGTATAGGTGAGCAGAGCCATTAGCTCCACACTCAGAAACACCATTGAGCAGGGTGAGTAAATGTTTGCTTTTCCACCCTTGGACTAAGGCTGGCGCTAAAATACTTGATAGCACCGTGGATTAAGTAGTTAAGGATACATTTCCTTCACATTTTCAGAATCAGAAGGGTATTCCTCCCCTGCTGATTTCATCTCTCGAGGGAAATCCACACTGGTCCCTTGGGTGGATCTGGAAGCTTTCATTCCACTTCGTGAAATTAATTATTGTAAATCCATATGATTGAAGGAAACAGGGTCTCCAGACTGACTTGTAACCAGTTTCTTCCTTCTTGAGGTTGGGTATCTCTGTGTAGAAATGTTAGTCTGTGCCACCTCTACCTGGCTGGCTGGTTTTTACCTATCATCCCCTTACCCAGAGGGAAGGAGAGACTGTGTAACTTGTATATTTTGTATAGAGAAGAAGCCAATAGGTGTTGAGCAACTACTATGTGACAGGTATTGTTCTAGTTTAATTTCAAA
>NW_022103907.1:2250685-2257114 GCF_000313985.2 Echinops telfairi | reverse complement strand
TGCAAGCAGGAGCCTTTTCTACAGCTTTGGATCATACAGGCCTGAGTTTGAGTTCCTGGCTCCATCACCTTACCTACTGTGTTAGCAAATTTGGATCAGTCATTTTACCTCTCAGAATCTGTTTGCTGTGAAACAAAAATATGTACCCAAGCAATGTGTTCTTCTCAGTACCCTATATCAAAGGATACGATGTCTATGCTAGTAGCTGTAACAGAAACACATGTGGGTGACTTTAAGTAACAGAAATTTACCAATTTACTGTTAGCCCAGGGTGTTCCTCGGTCCCCAGGTGATCTTTGCATGGCCTCTCTGCTCCCTTGACTGTGTGTCTCTGTGTCTAATCTGCCCTGTTGCCCTTTTTATAAGTTAGAAGTGATTAGATTTAGAACCCACACCAGTTGGATAGGATCTAATGGACAGCGCAAGTAAGATAGGTCAGATTTCCAAACAGGAAAGCAGGTGCCCATTTTCTCCACTGTAGTACATTGACACTTATCCCCCATTAAAATACAACTTAGCATCTTGTGGGGAGAGACTTTGAGACTATGCATCATTCAGTTCCTCGTCACACGTTCCCCAACCAATGTTACCATCCATTGCTTTCTTGCTTACTCAAGGAGCTTACCTGCTATTCAGAAGAATTAGACAAGGAAGAAGTAATGAAGTAAATTAGATGTTTTTAGGTAGCCCAAGTGCTGTGAAGAAAATGTAAGGGGGCAGAGTGGCAGAAAGAAAGAGGTCTCCTGGAGGGATGCTCTCACTGGGACACTGGCGCTGAGAGCTGAATGACCAAAAGCAACAACAATGCAACAGTCAGCTGAGAACTATGGGAAAGGCATTCCTTAGACGAGCAGGAGCTGTTGGAGAAAAGGAGGTAAGACAGAGCGTAGCATGACGAAAGAGCCAAGTTGTGGGAGACAAGGGTTCAGAAGTAGGTAGAAACGGATTAGGAGAAACCTGCAGGCAGTGGGTGTTACAATTTCCCAAGGGCAGCGCAACTTCCTTCAACAAATACAGTCTTTATCTGTGCTGTTGAACAGTCCCATCTGTTCAAATTCGAACTAATTCAACTGAAATCAAGTTTTTAAAAATTCAGTTCCTCAGCCACACTTGCCACATGTTAAGTGCTCAATCAATGTCGTGGCTAGTGGCTCCCATTCCTGGCCGCCACAGATATAGATGCTTACCACCACTACCACCACCACCACGACAGTTCTCTTGAAATATTCCTCCTGGACATTATTTGGCGTGCTGGTTTCTACAGGAGACACAGAGTTGAGTGAGAATGGCCCCAGGTCTCCAGGTAACCTCACAGTTAGTAGCCAAAGATGCAAATAAATCTACCACCAGGTAGCATGTAATAATAGCTACTGACACGTCATTGAGAGAAACCATGTGGAAGTCCACGTAGGCATGAATCACTCAGAGTTGGGGAATGAGAACAGGCTTCGTGGAGAAGCCTCAGTTGGGAGTCTAGAAGGATGGTAAAACAGAGCAAGGTGGAGACGGGGAAGCCAGGCCTGAAGAAATGTTTGGTAGGAGCTGAGGGTTCCTCCTGAGACAGAAGTTCGAGATGAAGACGGCAAGGAGTGTAGAGTGGCTTGGGGAGAGATCAGCTGGTGGCTGGGTGATGTAGCGCAAAGGGCCTCAGAGCCAGGTGCAGAGATGGTAACTTGCTCCGTCTGCAGTGGAGAACCGTGGCTGGCTGTCACCCAAGGCAGAACGCTATCAGAGCTGCGCTTCGGGAAGATCATCCAGCTGCTGTGGAGGTAGACTGTGGCTTGGGAAAAACTGATGGCAGCAAGAGAGTTGGAAATCTATTTTAGAGGAGCAGGCATGAGGTCATTCATTTTCAAGTACATAAAGACCGGCTGCTTGAAATATAACAGTTCAGAAATTCAGAAATAGTCCCTGGGATTGGAAAATATGCCATTTACTCTTTATGGCAAAAACATCAGAGTCACAGGATTTGATTGGGCTATTTGAGAAATAGGAGGTGCTCACTGAGCATGTTACTCCCCCCAAAATCGAGTTTTGTTTTTAACTTTACTCAGAAACCAAGCTCATTGCCAGATGGTCAATGCTGCGGGCTGCTAACTGCAAGATCAACAGTTCAAAACCACTAGCAGCTCCATGTGAGAAGAGGAGGCTTTCTACTCCTGTGAAGAGTCACAGTGTCAGGAAAGCACAGGGGCAGCTCTGCCCTGGCCTATAGAGCCACTACGAGTTTAGCTTTAGTGGTCATTAAAAATCATCTGGACCGGAAGAATTAGATGGTGTCTGGCCACCACCAATGACCTGATTTACCAACTAAGGTGTTAGAGAGAGTGTGTGTGTGGGTGGTGGGGTCGGGGAAGGATTAAGCAAAAATTGCATTCATAAATAAAGACCGGACTCACTGGTCTGATGGAGGCTGGTGACACCCCTGAGACCATGGCCCTTAGGCACCCTTCTAACTTAGAACTGAAACCACATCAGGAGATCACCTTTCAGCCACATCAAAGACAGCCCTGTAACGTGAACAGTAACACCCAGGAGGAACAAGCTCCCAAGAACAATCCATCATAAGAAACCACAAGGGCAGCATTTGCCCAAAAGCAAAGTTAAGGAGTCAGGAAGAGGCTGGCAAACTGGGCCAACAGCAGGGGCGAACCCAGAGTGGAAATGGGCAGAGGGATGACACACTGTAGCGATTGTAACCAATGTCACAAACAACCTGTGGATGGATTGCTGAAAGGGAAATTAATTTTCTCGGTAAACTTTAACTTAAACCACAATAAAAATAAGCAGATAGATAAAATGCACCACACTGAGAGACTCTGATTTAACAGGCCAGGCCTAGGGCCTGGGGAGCTGCATTTTAACATGACAGAGCCCTGATTAGGGAAGGCAGTGCTCTGAGGAAAAGTAACTGGCAAGAACTGCCCAATCTACACCCCCCTCCCCCTAGTTTTCTGTATTGAAATGAACACAAAGCCCTTCTTCTGATGGATAGGCTTTCACTTGGCCCCAAACCAAATCTCAGGGCCATCAGAGTGGAGGCCAGGCATAGTGGCCCTGTAGGACAGAGCAGGTCCTACCCACAGGCTTTCCAAGACTGCACACCTTTATGGAATCAGCCTGCCACATCTTTGCCCCACGGAGCCACCGATGGTCTCAAATGGCCCACCTCTGGGTTAGCCGTGAAAGTTTAACCACTGAACCATCAGGGCTTTTTATGTTGTAGCGGGAATAAAAAGGTTCCTCTCCCCCTTTGCCATTTTCTCTCAACACATTGAAAAGGAAAAGAACATCATTTTCCTATTTATAGTAATTCTTTAGAAGACGGTCAAAGAACTATTCCTCGTGTTTCCTCGTTTGCTCCCACATTCTCATTTCTATACCTTTTCTATCTTTCACCCACCAATCCTTTTGATGCATATTTGTTTTCCTGTTTCTCTGTCTGCACTGCACAACTGAGAGTCCTGTGGGGGTTACTGCCACAAACCCTGCAGAGCTTGGCTCCATGCCCTTGAATCATTGCAGTACGCATCCATAGGACCCTCCTCTGTGTTTTGGCCCAACTGTTATTCCATGTCTTCTAATAAATGTGCTGACCTGAGTTGGTGTAACAAGCCCTTTCATAACAAATGAGTTCACCGACCCTGACCCCATCTTCCTTACATTTTCTTTTCGTCGTACCTTCTCAGTTGCTCAGGGATGCTGCTGTTTTATTCCTTGGGCTTACAGAAGCCCTGTGTCAGATGAGGGAACGAGTGTCACCTCATCCTCCCCTTTGCCCTTGGTGTTTGCCTGGCTGTCATTCACTTCCAACCCTGCACCGTCCCTTCCCCCGCCTCCAAAGCCATCTGCCCAGGAGTGATCAGCGCTAACAGGCTGCTGATCCATTAGCCTGTCTTCAAGGTAAGTGTTCCCAATTTGCAGGTACCAGGGGAGTCCAGAGGGTGATAATTATGGATCTGCCCTCCAATTCCACAGGAGGAAGGCGCCTTTCAGAACTGAGCATGGCCCCTCTGCACCCAACATGTCATGTTTCAGACAAAATGTTTGAGAAAGGAGTCTCAAGGTGTCCTTTGGCAATCCGTGTCTGCACACCACATGAAGGTTTCAGATGGAGAGCTATTTCAAAGTGGTTTCTGTTTTTCATATTTTCTGCTTTCTCTTTGTTTGAGGTTTTTCTAGTCATGATTGTTGGGGCTCTGTTGGTTTGCTTGCGTGCTCTGTCTGTGTTGTATGATTGTGCCTTGTTGTGTCTGAATCTGTCTATGGAATCCAGCGTCAGTGCAGTGATAAAGAACACAACTGGAGGGACTGTGGCAGGGGAGGCTGAGGCGTTAACAGCAGTGAGCATGAGAAGAAAATGTTCTGAAATAGATGATGGTGAAGATTGCTGTTCCTTCGGGTAGACTAGAGAAACAAATTCACAGAGACTCATTTGTGAATAAGAAAGAGGTTTATATACAAGAGCAAACAGCCCAGCCCAGTCCAGATCAAGTCTATAAGTCCAATATTAGCCCATATGTCTGATACCAACTATAAAATCCTCTTCAAACTCAGAAAATACATGCAATGATGCTGAATGCAGAAGGGTCACAGGCCAGTGGGTGAGGAGTCTTGTGGATCTAGTGGCATTGTAAGCATCTCAGTGATGGCAGGCGTCTCTACATGTGGCTTCTCTGGTTTCAGAGATCTGGTTGTATAAGGGTAGGTCCATGTGACTTCTCCAGCTCCCAGGGTGTAGCACCATGTGTCTTGTCAGTAGAGCATCTCTCAGGGAGTGAGCATTTTCAGTAGAGAGTCTCCAAGGGAATGAGCCCAGAGAGAGAGAGAGTCTGTCTCCCACCTCCATGGAGAAAACCCCGGGATTCCCAGAATCCTTAGGGGAAGGCCATTCCCACACAGAGGCCTCATTGGCTATATACTGATTGACAGCGTAGACCCCACCCCTACACTCTTAATCCACTCAAGTCACAAATTGACACCAGATTCTGTAACTACCACAATTGTACAAATCTTAATATGATTAAATTGTATGCTACATTACCAAATAAAGAAGGGATGGCATGGAGAGCAGCTATTTTCAACTATTGGAAGATTGCCACTCACAAGCGTGATTGTTTTTGCTCTTTATGCCATAAGGGTTAAAGCCAGGATCAAGCTGTAGATGCTGTTTTTCTAACCAGCATAAGGTAGAGGTTGTAGAATCCCTGGTGGTGCAGTGGTTAAAGTACTCGGCTAACCAAAGGACCCACTGTTCCAATCTTCCAGTTGTTTCCGGAGAGAAAGATGTAACAGTTTGCTTCTGAGAAGATGTACAGCTTTGAAAACTCTGTGGGGCAATTGACTGACCTACGTAGTTGCTGTGGGTCAGAATCGAGTAGAAGGCAGTGGATTTTTTTCACTGTTTGTTTTTTTGGGGGGTGGGGTGGGGGAAGTAATGTAGAGGTGTTTGTTCTTGTCGTTTTAAAAGTTTGGTCATTGTGGGGCTGTGATGCAGCAAATGACGTAATGTGGTCTGTTTAGCAATAGTCTTTGTAACCTCCACCAAAGGGTGGGCATGACGATGCCAATGAGAGGTGCTTGTGGCCTGCCAAGGGAACTGGATAGCCTCTTAATAATGTAATGAGGACCATGGTCTCCTTGTGGGGTCGAAACAGGCAAAGAAAGTGTCTGGAACCCTAGAGAGGAGACTGGTCAGTTTTGCCATTCCACTCCATTTAAACTGGGTAGTTCCAGAGGTGGAAAGGGAGATCTTAAAATCATCCGGAAAGAGCCATGGGGGAAAGGAGATAGCGGTAGGTGTAAGATATGAAAATAATCATTTATAATTGATCCAGGGGCCACAAGGGTGGGGGGAAGAGGGGCTGACATCAAGGGCTCAATAGAAAATAAATGTCTAGAAAATAATGATGGCAACCTATATACAAATGTGCTTGATGCAATTGATGTATGGATGGTTACAAGAGCTGTAAGAGTCCTCGATAAAATGTTTTGTTTTTTTTTTAAAATAAAGAGGAGCCAAGAGTAGAGCCCTTCTTTGGATCCTAGACTTCTGTGCTGAGATTTCTCAATCCCAGAGACAGAGCTATGATAGCAAAAACATCAGTGCGCAGTAGGATGGTCTGCAAGGACATAGTGGTAGCAGAAGCAACTGGCAGATGTGAGACAATGCATTGGGCTTCCCAGCTCTCAGAGTGAGAAGCTTGCTAATGGAGTTGGTGCTTCTCTTAATCAAGGGAGCTGGGCTTGCTCACCCAGGGAGTTGTCGCTGAGCTCATTTGTAGTTGAGGCCTCCTGAAAGAGTGAGGTGCCTTTGGGGTATGTATCGGCAGAGCTCAAAGAGCTTTGAAACACTCGCATGGGATGGGCAGAAGCTTAGAGTCCATGGGGCTGAGAGGCTGAGACCAGAGAGCGTGCCCGTGGCATGTC
>NW_022103907.1:2222234-2249704 GCF_000313985.2 Echinops telfairi | reverse complement strand
CACCCCTCTTCACTTTGCTGGTGAAGTTCGAGAAGGCCAGGTGCCCCCTCCAGGTGAAATCCCCATTGTAGAATGGCTGAAGCTCAGAAGTGGAGGAGAATGCTCAAACCTGTTCTAAAGAGGATTCCAGCCTGCACAGCGGGGGTGGATGGGTGGCCTAGCTAGACCAGCATACGGGTTCTTCTAACTTCGAGACGCTTTGGTTTCAGGATTTGTTGCTGTTCCACTTCGTGGCTGTGTTAGTGGTCTGAATGAACATGGGGATATTTTTCATCTTCCAAAGTAATCCAAAGCCAGCCTCGCCACTTACCTAAGAAGCTTTTGGTAGGAACTGTGGATTGACTTATAGTGGGGCCGACTCGCGTGTTGCATGATTCACTGTGCTCTATAGATGCCCCCAAACACGTATATCATTGTGTCTGCTGTTCTGCGATGACACTCTTATTTCCCACCTGTGCAAATACAGCTGTAAAATATGATGCATGGCCAGCCGTCCCTTCCCAGGCTTGTAGACAGAGGAGCACACGCCCTCTAGCTTAACTAGCCCAGGAGCCACGCGCACACACACACACCCCTCTCTGCATTTCAGCACTCATTTTCAAGTCTGTGGAGAAGAGAAGAGAATTGCAAATGAACTCACATTATCAGCCAAACCAACGCAGCCTCCCTCCTAAATTGCTTCGCATATGAAGTATGTGGACTCCAGAAACCCTGCGCCCTCTGTGGCTTCCTGGAAAATCAAAAAAGGTTTCCAGCCATTGCGGCAAATAAGCAGGTTCTGGGCCCTTCTCTCTTTGTTAGAGATTTGATTCAAACTGTGTCTGCTAGCAGTGACAGACAAAGGGAAAATAAGTCGGTGTGGTATCGCATGAAAATATTTAGCAAGCATCCCAGGAAAGAAGAATACGTCGTGCACGTATAAAGCAAACAATAATACCAGGAACCCAGAGTGTGGCTCTGCTTTGTCACTTCAAAACACAGGTCCATTCCGGGCTCTCCATCCACGCCGGTTCACCCTTTCACTTTGCCAAATTTGAAATCGCGTCCAAGGCGACATCACTCTCTCCCCACCCTCCCCTAATAAACTCTGGCGGAAAAACCCACACATCCAAGCAGCTGAGAGCATGGGAAATGCTGAGCGTGGGAAGGCTCTCTCTAGCAAAGGTACCAAAAACTACACCTGCGGGTGAGTTTCCTGTTAGGAAGAAGCTTACCCAGAGGGCCTGCGCCTCTGGGTTTCCGAGCTTGAAAGGGGCCATCTGTATGCAAGTGAGCCCTCTGTGGTGCTCCCCAGCCACCCTCTTTTTACCCAAGATGCCATTGCGTGGTGCCATCACCTAATACAAACAGACGGCGGTGGAGAAGGACAGGGTCTAACTCCATTATCTTTTCTTTTCTGTGTGCTCAGCAAGCCGGGACCGATTCCATTCTATTTCATCCACTGGGGGCAGTCATCTTGGCCTGCATTAGAATAAACTCTTTTCCCTCCTGAAGCCACTGCTTGCTGGGCTGCTCCAAATAATTTCCCAACGTGGCAAAGGCACCGTGTGTCAGCAGCCCTGTTCTGCACGTACTTTCTGCCCCCATCCTACCCAGATGCTGTGCAGGCTTCAGGTGCTGGTGTACCTGCTGGAGAGAACCTCTGCAGGAGACCAGAGGGAGCACCGTGGGGATAAGGAGCAGGGCTTCCCTGGCCTAGAGATTCCGGTGGGGCTAAGGGATGTTCAGCCCGGGGCCAGAGGCAGGAGGAGACCAGGGGCCTCTCCAGGGCTAACTCCCCACGGGATGAACTGCCTGGTGGACAAAATCAGAGGACTCCAAGAGGTCTGCGGACATCAAGAGGGAGCTTCACGCCACCTGTCCACCGCCTGGCTCCTGCAGGTACATTTACCATATGAGCGCCCAGGCCTTCCTCCCAGCCCAGCCCCCTGAGCTTCCATGGAATGGATCCTGGGTGGAGTCTGAACATTGATAGGCTTCCAGCGCTCCCCCGGTGAGGTTCCTGTACAGCCTGGCTGGAGAACTGCTTGTCTAGACCCCAGAGGGATGTCAGGGGGTGCGTAGGAGTGAAACCGTTCCGGTCAGTGCACGCCTCCTTCCTCCCCTGACTCTCAATTTAGAAGGCTCCTGCAGATTACATCTGCAGTGTAATCTCCAGACTGGCGGTCTTGATCTCAGAAATCTTTAGGGTCCCCTCCAGTGTCCCCTCACAAGTTTCTACACAGGCAACGCCGTCAGTACAGGTTGCCTGAACCGTCAAGGTGATCCTTCAGTGGTAGACCAACCCATGTCCACCTTCCCAGACCCATGTACCTGTGACCGGGAGCCGCGCTCACCACCGCACTAGCTATCAAGAAAGGACCTTCACATTCTTATTCTCACGGTGGCATTTTGATCAAGTTTCTTCCCTTCTCTAGGCCTTGACGTACCCATTTGTAGAACAAGGCTGCTGGATGAATGGACCGTGCTGGACCACCCAGGGCTCAGCTGCTCTCCTCAGTGGCTGAGGGTGGATGGAGCCACACAACCTCCCCTTTTTGTCTGCTCACCAGCATTCATTTGTCGGCTGACAGGAGCCAGAAGCCTGGATTCAATGCTCCCTGGTCCTTGGGAGGCAAGCAGTCCCCAAGCACAGGGCTGAAAGTGCCAGGCAGATTTCGGGGGGAAAATAAATACTAACCGTGAAAACTACTAGGTCCTGAGAAAGGCAGAGGCAGCAACGGAAGGCAGGGGAGAGTCTACTGGAAAGGTCTGCGTTGTGCTTGGCTCCGATCATTGGACTTCACTCAAATTTGGAATGAGACACTGTCCGTGATTATGCCGGGAAACGGATGGCCCAGCTGTGTTTTAACAGGCAGCTGGCAGTCAGTGAGATCCTTGAGAGGCTGGCACCCCCCTCTCCTCCCAGTGGCTCAGTACCTGGCGCCATCATTGCGGAAGGAAAGATGAGTGAGAGCCTTTCCTTCTCTGGTGCAAGACCGGCTGATGCCTGAAAAAGGCAAAACCACCACCCAGCTACGAAGCCACACCCTTCGACCCCCAGTTCCCTCACCTGCAAGGATAATGGAAGCTTAAAATCTGCTGCCTGATTCTTGTGCCCGTAGGAGTATCAACAGCCCTTGGCGGTCAGACTTCTCTAAGGCAGCCAAGGGACAGTATTTGCACATTATTTTGCATGGGGAAAAAATGGCCATTTACATATATTTGCATAGAACTTTCAAAAAGCCTTAATTCCAAGTATGTCAAATAAAATAAAACAAATTAGTGTAATCTATTGCATTGTCTGGCAGCCCAGCTCTGGATTGATTGTGGTGGGGGGTGGGGTTTGAGAGCTGGAGGCAAGTCTTGCTCGCTCATGCTCAAGTATCCAGGGCTGATCAGATAGGGAGAAGTGTGTCAAGCCATTGAGCATGTGTACCAAACATCTAGAAAACACATTGTGGCCCCTAAAGCCCATTCACATTCATTGTTTGATGTAAACCTCCTAAAACCTGTGTTTCAGAAGGCTGGCATTTGAATGAATTTTTTATATATATAAATCATTTTATTGGGGGCTCTTACAGCTCTTACAACAATCCATCCATCCATTGTATCAAGCACATTTGTACATCTGTTGCCATCATCATCTTCAAAACATTTTCTTTCTACTTGAGCCCTTGGTATCAACTCCTCATTTTTCTACTCCCTCCCCCACCCTGGTGTCCCCTTGATAAATTATGAATTATTATTTTCATATCTTACACCATCAGCTGTCTCTCTTCACCCATGTTTCTGTTGTTTGTGCCCCTCGGGGCAGGAGGATGGGGGTTAGTGTGTCTGTCATTGTGATTAGTTCTGTTCCCCTACTTCCCCCACCTTCCTCCTACCCTCCTGGTATCACTACTCCCATTATTGTTCCTGAGGGGTTTATCTGTCCTGGATTCTATGTGTTAGCAAGAGAGTTCGGATCAGAGAGTGTAAGGGACTGAGGCAGTTAACCACTAGTCCATGGTCATGCCCCAGTGCAAACCTAAGACTTGACCCAAAGTCAGGCTTCCTGGCCCTCAGAGGCTTGATGCACTGACTCTTGATCCAGAGTGTCCTAGGGAAGAATCAGAATGACCCCCATTGACTGCTCATGCAGCCTTTCTTTGGTAGACACCACACTGCCATTTGGAAATCCATACAAGAAAACCCACTGTTAGCACAGGGACAGTGATGGGTGGCCAGGCCTGTGACCCAGCTGGCCTTCAGTAGCTGCCTTGGTATCGTTGGAGACAGTTACTCAAAAGTTATGATACGGGGCGAACATATAAGCAGCACATGCATGTAGTTGACTAGAACATAAATCACCTGGAGATGATTTCTTTTTGCCCTGTGCACCTTGCAAGGGCTTTTCTGTTGCCTTCCAGAGAATTTGGTTTTAGATTTTTCTCCTAAGGATTTATCATCACCCTTGCCTCTTTACTAATTTAAATGTGTGCTAAGAGAAAAAGTATAGAAGCTTCTCAAGCAGCTCTATATACAGGAAAACCTTTGATCTACAGAATTCCCGTTCAGCAGTAGCCCAGAGGACATGGGAGGCCAAATCATAGACAGGGGAGCCACTAAGAACCAAGTTCAAATTCTGACTCTGTCCTCTTTGGTAACTTGACCTTGCGTAAATGACCTGGCCTCTCTGAGCTTCAGTCTGTAAAACTAGGATGATGCCTTAGCAAAAAAGTACTTGTCAGGAGTATATTTGCTCTCCATAAAACGTCCATTGCAGAGTACCCCCACCATCTAGATGCTCAAACCAGTGGTTTGAAGCTTGTCCTGTGAATGTAGGCAAGCCTGACCTGGGCAAGCTTGGGGAGTCCAAGGCGGTCAGCTACTGCAAATGGTAGCCCTAGGATGGAGATACTGCTCTCAGGCCAACTTATCCAGAAAGCATAGTGCTGAGAACCACAATAATTTTTGAGCCCTGTGAAAATGCTTTTATTAGTTTTAAATTCAGGTTAAAAAAAAACACCATGGACTTTTAGGTCAAATAAGATGTTTAGTATATTAACACATTTTTATTTTAGCAATACAGTTGCACAAATACAAATCTTAATATCTTATTTGAAAGAAGGACCCAGGAAGGCAAAAAGGCTCGGAGCCCCCCCCAATCATATGATGGCCCTGCCCTCTGTTGTCCTTCGGGACCCATGCTTTGCCTGATCTACAACCAATTTAAAAAAGAAACAACCAACTGGCCAGTCTTGGGCCAAAGTTATTTAAAGATGCCTTTGCAAATCTACATTTTTAAAATGAAAATGGCCTTTGGTTTGTCCAGACACAGTTTCTTGCTTACCTAGAATCTTGTTCTAGCCCCTCAAACTCACTGCCATGGGGCCAGTAACCTACAGCAACCCTGTAAGTCTCTATACACTGTAACTCTTCACAGGAGTAGAAAGCCTCTTTCTCCTGCAGGGGTAGCTAGTAGTTTCAAACTACTGACCTTGAGGTAAACAGCCCAATGCATAACCACGATGCCACCACGATCATCTCACATTTCTGTTTTTTTCATGTTCCTTCTCATAATTTCCAGCACCCTCCAGCCGAGCATAGAAGCGTGGAGTGAGAACTGGAAGCTCCTGGTTCACTAATATATAGCATACCCTTGTCCCCTCTCCCCCGTAGCGCCTTCATTCAAGGACTCTTCTGTTTTGTCGTCAGATGCCATCTGATGGATTCCAACTCATAGCAACCCCGTGGGACAGAGTAGAACTTCTTCACAGATGTGTTAGTCCGGGTAGACTAGAGAAATAAATCCACAGAAACTCATGTGTGTATAAGAGAGAGTTTTATATAAAGGGTAATTGTACATTTAGAAAGCATCCCAACCCAGTCCAGATCAAGCCCATAAGTCCACTATTATCCCATGTGTCCGATACCAATCTATAAGGTCCTCTTCAGACTCACGAAACATATGCATTGACAGGAAGATCACAGGCCAGTGGGTGGGAAGTCTCATGAATCCAGTAGCATTGTAAGCATCTCAGGGGTCTCCACGTGGCTTCTCCAGCACCCAAGGCTGCATCGGGGTAGGTCCATGTGGCTTCCCCAGTTCCCAGGGCATGGAGTCTTATCAGCATAGTGCCAGTAGTGCCTTGTCAGTAGAGCGTCTCCAAGGGAGTGAAAAGAGAGAGAAGTGTCTCCAGCCTCCAAGGAGGAAAAACAGAGTTCCCAGAATTCTCAGGAGAAGGCCATGCCCCCACAAAGGCCTCACTGGTTATATCTTGATTGACAGGCCAGACTCCACCCCTTTACTCTTAATCCTCTCAAGTCTCAAATTGATGCCAGATGATGTAACTACCACAATAGGGTTTTCTATTTTACAATCTTTATGGAAGCAGACCACAATGTCTTTTTCCCACAGAGCCTCTGAGTGGGTTCAAAGTGCCAGCCTTTGACTAGTAGTCAGCACTAAGCCATTTGCACCAGTAGGGCTCTCTAGGAGCTGTCTAGCAAGGTCCATTCCTGCTGCAGTGGTCATCGCTTTGTCCTTCACTATGGTTTGACAAGAAAACAGTTGTGAACATCAGAGAGCCCACAGAGAGTCGCTTGATGTATAAGTTTCTCCTCTCTCTGCCTCACTTTCTCCACCACAGGCTCCTAAAAGGAACAGGAGAAAGAGGAGTGAGATTGCAGAGGAAAGATTCTTCGAAGCCTGGAATTATTATTAGCCCGATTGATGACCAGTGCTCTCAGGCCTCTCTCTGTGCCCGGTGAATAAGGACTTCCTGTATTTACAGGTCCAAACAGTCTCCTTCACCCCCTTACTGAATCACCATCAATGACTTTTATCCCTATTAAAGGGACCTTGATTTTTGATGACTCACATCCATACCCACAACCTGTTTAAGGGCAAATGAGCCAGTGGTTGGCTCAGCTTGGAGACATAGCGGCACCCATCCCCAGCCATTTCTGAATGACCCAAGTCAACTTTCTGGAAGGCCAAAAATCTAAGAGTTGAAGATACAAGAACAGGAAGAGAGGCCAGTGGGCTACAAAAGGAAAGAGGAGGGAACGGACAGAGCAAGAAGGAAGAAAGGTTCAAGTGTACAGGTTATAGAAAGGAAAGGAGACGCCTGCCTACCTTGAGTGTCACTCAAGACTTGGACTCTCCTTGTCCATCTCATGGGCTTCCTTGAGCAGCACACGATGCAGAAAGTGCTCCCAGACCCCTGCGTCATTCTGTCTTACTAGGCCCACGATGGGCCATCTCTCCACCGTTTGTGGGAGAGTCACAGCACTCACATTCTGAGTTAGAACCAGAGTTCTTTGACCTGGACGGGCCATTGGAAAGAATTTGTCTAAATTGTGCTTTCACAAATGAGGAATGGAAGTCCAGGTGTTTCAAAAGACTTGTCCACGTTCACATAGCAAAGGAGTTGATGGAAACCCAGGTCTTCTGATTCCTAGGGCAGAGTTCATTCCGCTGTAGACTTAGGGTTTTTAGAGATGTGTATGTGCTGTGTGCACACTCTGGCACATACATGTACACACACACACACACACACACACACACCCCAAGGCATGATTTTCATGTGCTTGAGAGACCAAGTGTGGTTTCATTTTTGTGACATTATTCATCTTTGCAGCCGACAGGCCCGAGGAAACCAATGGCTTATTCCTATTTACTAAAGAAGCAGCTGAGGCTCAGCCAGGTTGTGGGGGGAGAGGGTTCAGGGACACACTGTTTGGAAGCATCTGGCTCAGGACACCTAGACAAGGTGCTTCCCACTGCCTCATGCTGCCTCGGAGCTCTCTGGCCGTTGCTATTAGAAAGACGCTAGAACCCCCATCCATATTTATATGAAAACGTTTGGTCCTGCTCTGATCATGCTTAGACGTCTCAACTATATCTGTCCCCTCTTTTAATTGATCAGAGGAAAGAAAGGAACAATGGACTTGATGGGCAATTTGTGTAATTCACACCCCGGCGCTCCTAGAACTGGACTGTTTTGGGATTCGTGCATTGTCCTGACAGATGCTCCTTTTACTGGCCAAGCGGTATTGTCGTGAGGATGATAATGGAGGGGCCAGAATGACTGCCAGTGGAAGGTGGACCGTAAGCGTGATGTGGCCTTGTTGTTAGCCGTCGTCGCGGTACACTTCAGTGTACCTGGGAGCTGCTCCTTGCGAAGATGTGCGTGATTAAACTGGCGTTCCAGACCAGGAGTCGGACATCTGCTTCTCAATTAGCATCCATGTTGCTTGTTTGGAAATGATTTGTGCTTCTATAAGACAGCCTAACGGAAAGTTCTTTTCTTTCCTGTGATCGTCACTTTCTACTCTCCTCATCCACCGGGGGCCGGATGGCTGTGTCAGACGGAGTTGATGGACGGTGTGAAATGCTGGCTATCCTGTCCCTGCCAATGTTCCAAAGGACGTGATTACCTCTCAATCTCAGTCCAGCCGTAATACCCAAATCCAGGGCTTGAGAAGTGTCCATTTCCTGGCAAAACACTCCTTGTTATGCCAAGGCTGAGGTTCATCTCCTTCTTGTTATACAAGGATCGAGGATCGCTGTTCAGGTGGCACATACATGCCTCTTTGACCATGCTGGTTATTAAAACATTGACATCTTCCCAAAGCTGTTGGAAAATAGCTTCTCCATGTCCCCTACGGGGCCCGGGCTTCCTCTGCTGTTCCATATCCAGAGCCTACATGAAGGCCAGTGAAGGGGCCTGGCACCCAGGTGTCCAGCAACCTACCTGTCAGGCCACCATTGCCTCCTACTGGCCTGCCCTATCCGACGTGATGCCCAGCCAAAGCAGACCACACCCTGCTGTAGAGGTGGTCTGACAGGAACATTGGATCCCAGCCTACAGATGCTCCTCCAAATGAGCTCAAGTCTGGTGGCAGAATGGTTTTAATAGCCTATTGTGTCTTTGAATACCTCAGGGAGATGCACTGAGAAGCCAGTGTTCTTCACAGGAACAGATGTGGCTGAACAGATGATGTTGGCAAGGCGGTTGCTGTGGACAAACTCCAGTGTCATTCCTGGCCCTGGGGCAGGGTCTGCCAGCACTGCTTCTTAGTAGAGTCTAGGAGGCTCCCTGCCCACACCCTGGCTACAGGGCCAGTGGGGTCCAATGTGGTGGGAAATCGATTCTTAGGTCAGGGATTGAGGTCAGGGGTGGAGCCTAGCAAAAGTCAGAACCAGGGAGACCAGATGGAATGTGTGAAATGGGAAAAAACAGATGATTTCTTTCCTATCTGTAACTCAAGTACATGGATATACCAAGGTCTGTGAGTGCTCTGGAGTCCCTGAATGGCACAAGTGGTTAGGAGCTTGACTACTTACCTGAAGGCTGGGGGTTCAAACCCACTTAGAGGCACCTCAGAAGAAAGACTTGGTCATCTGCTTCCAATATGTTAACATGATACAGCCTTAAAGACCCAATGAATCACAGGTCTAGTCTTCACACAGGTTGCCACGTGTAGGGATCCACTCAAAGACAACTGGTTTGGGTTTTTGATGGGGAGGGGGTGCGATGGGGTGAATTCTTTGTGATGATTTGAATGTCATTTTCATGCTGATGATGATCTCAAAGGAGGACACTGAGCTCCATATTTGTGTTTAAGTTCTCAGTCATCACAAAGAATGGTGCTTTCATGTTATGATACATGAGAGAAGCAATGAGGTGAAAGTCCAGGCCCTTGAAGGTCTAGTGGCCATGGGAGTCAGGGAACCTGTGCAGGAGAAGGATTTGCAGCGGTTGGCTTAGAGAAAACTCTCAGGCCTGGCTCATCACAATCTATAACGTGTGCATGTCACATTTTGAAGAAGTTACATGGGAGCAGTCCCTGATGTGTTTGTTTGAGTAGTAATGTTGTACAACAGATAGAGCCTCCCATCACCTTGACGCGATGCTGCTAATTTGAATGATCTGGATTTGTACATGTGTTTGTATCCGTTTGGTAAATAACCATTGTCATCGCCTGGTTGGGTTTTAATGGCCACGCAAGAAAGACAAGCATAAGGACGTTATACCCACTTTTCTGTTACACATTTTAAAGTAACACTATAAAGCAAATACTGTGTCAACCCAGGTAGTCCTTGGCAATTGTCATTTGTTCTATTTAAAGTAGCTGTCTGCTGTTTCAAGACCAAAGCCCCTGGGGTCTAGATGAATTCCAGATGTGAGAGAAGACACTGCCTTCCTCTGTATGTATGAGCAGATCTGTTCAAAGGAGCTTGCCTGGACAAGGAGTCAGACTTCCATCTTCTGACTTGTCCTTGCCCTTGAGGTGAATGTTGGGCTTGAAACGGCTTAGAGTCAAGGTCAATTTGGAGGCTGTTAAAGCCCATATCTCTTAGCAGCAAGATCTTTTCCAGACAGGAGTCGGGTCCAGAGACAGCCAAGCTCCAGAACCCCATGTAATGCCTGCATCCAAAAAAGAACTAGCATCTAAACCTTCCTCCCAATCCGGGGGAGCCCCAAGGGAACATTGTAACCTACTCCACTGATGCCCTGTCTTAGTTATCTTGTGATGCTATAACGGATATACCACAAGTGGATGGCTTTAACCCAACATAAAGGTTTTCTCTAACAACTTGGGGGGCTAGAAGTCAGATATCAGGGTGCCAGTTCTAGGACAAGGCTTCGTTTTCTTTCTTGGTGGTACTAGATTCTTCTGAGCTCTTCTCTCTTGTTTAAACCTTTGTATATCTCAAATGCAACAGACTCAGGATACAAGCTAAACCTGTAGATTGCATCTTGCCTCATGAACATTATTGTCTGTTAGATGCCTTTGAGTCTGTCCTGACTCATCACCAACCAAGGTCTTCCTCCCATCCTTCTTCATAAAATCCAGCTGGTCTGATGATTTGCTCAACAGACAGATTGAACAAATAGGATGAGAGGATACCACCCTGATGCACACTTTTCCTGATTTAAACCATGCAGTATTCCCTTGCACTGTACAAACAACTGCCTCTTGACCCCTGTACAGGTTCCACAAAAGTACAACAATGTGTTCTGGAAGTCCCATGCTTCTCAAAGCTAACCATAGTTTGTTAGGATCCACACAGTTGAAGAAAACTCTGCATTGAATGTATATAGTCAATGAAACAAAAGTCAACCTCTTTCTGGTATTCTCTGCTTTGAGCCAAGATCCATCTGACATGAGGAATGATATATCTTGTTCCACGTCCTCTTCTGAATTCAGCTTGAACCTCCAGCAGCTCTCTGTCAATGTACTGCTGCAACCAGTATTGGATGATCTTCAACAAAATTTTCCTTCCATATGATATTAATTATATTGTTTTATAATTTCCCCACTCTGTTGGGTCACTTTTCTTTGGAAACAGTACAAGTATGAAGCTCTGCCTGTCAGTTGACCACAAAGCTATCTTCTAGATAGCTAGGCATAGATGAGTAATTGCCTCTGGTGCTTCATCAGCTTGTGAAAACGTTTCAGTTGGCATTCCATCAGTTCCTGGGCTTTTGTTCTTGGCCAATGCCTTCAGCGCAGCTTGGACTTCTTCCTTCAGTACCATTGGTTCTTGATTATATGCCATCTCTTAAAGTGGTGAAATGTCAGCTTTTGGGTACAGCAATTCGGTGAATTCTTTCCATCTTCTTTTGATGCTTCCTGCATCCTTCAATATTTTGCCCATAGCATCTTTCGAGATTGCTACGCAAGGCTTGAATTTTTTCTTGTGTTCTTACAGTTTAAAATGTACTAAGCATGTTCTTCCTTATGGGTTTTCTAACTCTAGGTTTTTGCACATTTAGTTATAATAATTTACTCTGTATTTTCAAGCAGCTCTTTGAACTTTTTTGTTCAGGTCTTTGATCTCATTATTACTTCCATTTGTCTCAGCTACTCAACCACTAAGATCAAGTTTCAGAGTCTCTTCTGACGTCCATTTTGATATTTTTTGACTTTTCAGTGACCTTTGAATGTTCTTCACGTATGATGTTCTTGATGTAATCTCATCAGGTCTTCTGTCCTTAGTGTTCAGTGCATCAAATCTGTTCTCAAGATGTTCTTGAGATTCAAATGGGATAGAATCAAGGTCATATTTTGTTCTGATGGTCTTGTTTTAATTTTCTTCAATGTCCCCCTGAACTTACATATGAGGAATTGATTATCTGTTCCAAAATTGGGCCCTGACCTGGTTTTAGCTGCTGATATTGAGCTTCTCCATAGTCTCCTCCCACGATAAAGTCAATGTGGTTTCTGTATATTTCATCTGGAGAAGTTCGCATGTATAGTTACCCTTCCTGTTGTTGAGACAAACGTATTTGCGATGAAGAAATCCGTAATCTTACAAAATTCGTTAATGCAATCTTCAGCTTCATATCTATCACCAAGTCCATATTTTCCAACTACCCTTCTTTATTTCCAAATTTTGCATTCCATTCACCAATAATTACCAATGCTTCTTGATTGGGTGTCTGACCAATTTCAGACTGAAGATATTGGTAGAATTCTTTAATCTCATCATCACTAGATGTAGTGGTTGCATAGAGTTGAATAAAAGTTGTATTGGCTGCATTTCCTTGTATGGGAATAGATATTCTCCTATCGCAGACATACACCAAGATGTGTCTTGGAAATATCCTTTTTGTTGATGACTGCAGTGATATTGCTCTTGCTTGTGTCATTCCCAGCCTCCTCCGCCTTATTATTTCCTGATATAAAACGGCCAACACCAGTCCATTTCAGCTCACTAATTCCTAGAATATTGCTTTTGTGTGTGTCATCTATTTCATTTTCAGCAACTTCCGGTTTTCCTACCTTCATACTATGTGCATTCCAGGTTCCAGTTATGAAATTGTGTTTGCAACTGTTTCTTCTCATTTTGAGTCATGTCCCATCAGCAAAGGAAGGCCCCAAAGGATTTGCTCCTGCAGGTTTGACTCTGTCTGTTCCATTCTGATTGACTCGACTTTGACCCGGCAGCTTTTCCTCAGTCATATTCTGAGTGCTCTCCAACCCTTCCGGCATTAGCTCTGACAATGTTCTGCTTCTGTTCATTAGGTTTTCGGGATCTGACAATATTTCAATGCTATCCATAAACGATTTTCAGTGGCTAATTCTTCTGCAGTGGATACACTATTCTTTCTTCATAGTCTAGTCGTCATCTGGAAGCTCCCCTGAAACCTGTTCACTTTGAGTTCTCCTGCTGACATTGAAAATATCAGTGACATACCAGCATCACATAAACACACAAGCCATAAAAGTATGATAAACTGAGAGACAAGTGGGGCCTTATTAACATAGTTGCCATTACTTCTACCTGATTGAAATCATAACTCATTGGCATTGAGTTGATCCTGACTCAGAGTGACCCTATAGGACAGAGTAGAACGGCCCCTGGGTTTCTGAGAATGTCACTCTTTACGGAAGTAGCAAACCTTGTCTTTCTCCTGAGGAGGGACTTGTAGTTTCTAACTGCTGAATTTGGGTCCCAGTGCATGCCCCACTATGAAACCAGGGCTCTCATTATGATCACAGTGTTGAAGATTCACAACACAGGGGATAATTACATCAGATTGTAAAAATGGAGAATAATTACATCATAATGAGAATCATGGCCTAACCAAAGAGGAATATATATTTTGAGGAGACACCATCAATGCATTACATTCATACAGTTCTGAGGTTAATTTTGCCATCAGCATCCCAACAAGTTAGCCTGAAAGCCAATCTGAAATGCTGGCTCTATGCTCTTTGACCCAGAAACACAGAAATGGACAGATGAATGAACGGACATTGGTGAAGCTTCTGTGGAGTGTATTGGAACTTGAGATGGTAGCCTTAAGTCACTTGCAACAACTATGTAATTTATTTTCTATTTTATCCTTAACATTTTGACGGCAAATATTTCAAAGTCATGCTCTAAAAAATTATTAAACTATTTTATTTCCTCATTTAAAAATATTTGGACATTTTATTATGACTTGGGTGAAAATTTACATAGAAAATATTTCCCATTCAACAATTTGTACACATTTTGTTTGTGACACTAGTTTTGATACCCTCAATGGAACAGTACTCTTCTCTGGGTGATGAGTTTCCACTTAGCCTCTTTCCCACCCCTTCTACCTTCTGAACCCTGGTTTTGACCCTTTTGGTCTCTTCTGGTTGGATATTATTGTTCACTATACAGCCTTCCCCATTGACTAAAGGTGTTCTCAGGAATGGGTTCAGTTCAAGATGTGAAGAGTTTGTAAGAACCGTCATTTCAGGGGCTCCACCGATCTTTTTCAGAGCAGTGTCTGGTCATTTTTATGAATCTGAATTTTGATCTCCCTTTTGCTCCCACGCTGTCAAGGTTTTTTCATGATAATTCTAATTAGAGCAGTGGGTACCATTTAGGTCTTCTGGTCTCTGGCCACTGGAGGTTATGGCTGCTCATGTAGTTCATTAGGCCTTTGATCTAATGATTTTCTTGAGCATTCGATTGTCTTCACTCTTCTTTGCTTCAGATGGAAAAAGACCAATACTCGTGTTGTAGATGGCTGCTCCCAAACGTGTTAGACTCCAGTTGTTACAAAGTAGGCTGTAGAACATGGTCTTTATGTACGATGAGATGCCAATTGATCTAGATGTCCTCAGGACTAGGGTCTTAAACCTCAAGCCCAGTGACCTACTCCCCAAAGGTGTTTTATTATGGCTAAGAAATTCTCATAACTTTGCCCACTATATGCTGCCAGATATAGATATATGAATATATTTGCAGCATCTACAAATACCTATATATAAATATCTTCTGCCAAGCTCAGGTTCACGAGTGTACTTCCATATGCCATTCCACACCTGTTCAGTTTACTATATGGATCCACTTATAAATGATTGTTTATTCCTGTCATTACAGGGTTGTGTATGTAATAATATTTACTGTTATGACCTTCCACTCTTATGTACTTCCAATGTCGTCCTTTGCCAAGGTCATGTCTTGGTTGGGCTGATCTTCCATTATTGTGTATCGCCTTTTCCTTCACCCAACTTAATACATGTCTACTGTCCAGCTGGTGACTTTCCCTCCTCCAACTCATCCTCAGTAACCATCAAAGAATGTTTCTTTCTGTGTGTAACCCATGGTTTTCCCTTTTGCACTAATGGTCCCATGTGATATTGGACCTTTTGAGATTGAGGTATTTCACTCTGCCGAATGTCTTCCAGTTTCCTCTGTGTTGAAAAACTTTTCAAGGACCCATCATTATTCACTGAAGAATTCTATTATTTGTACGTACTATAATTTATCCATGCATTTTTGTTTGTTTTTTTTAAACAATGTTTTAATTATGAATTAAGTAGGGGCTTACATTTCAGATCATCCATTTTGTATTGAACAGTTAAAACTAATGGTCAAATCCTCCATTACCTTACCCAACCCCACTGTGATTTCTCTTCTCCCTTTGGGGTTTTACCATCTTCCCCTGCCCCCAGGTTAGCACAGGTCAGCCCTCGCCTCCACTGCTTCATCGTCCTTCCCTTGCCCTTCCTGGTCTGCTAACCTTCGGAGCCCCTTCCCTTTGGCATGAAAGTCTTTGTCTGACTTGTTTGTTTTCCTTTCTTTATAGCAGTGGACTCTGTTTTGCTAAGATTTTAATTTTATGTTTTTAATAAACATAGATGGTGGACAATTACAGAAACTCGAGATTCAAATTTCTCGCAAATCCTAGACCTTTTTTTTTTTTTAGTCAAATAGCCTGGAGGACCTCCACCGTCAGCATTTCTTTTTCTTCTTTTAATAAATGGATTGTTTATTGTGAATTTTGTGGAGGAGGGACATCTCAGACCATCACCTCTGCATTCAACAGCTCCAAGCACTCATTAATCACCCCCTGAGCCCTGTATCCTGGGCCAGCCCTCTCCTCTGATTTCTCTTTCCCCTCTTATGGATCTCTATACTTCCTTACACATGAGTCAATACCTGTCAACTGTCTAGTCCATTGCTTAATCTTTGCACCCTTGCCTCCTCCACTTTGGGAACCTCCAAAGTGTGTTCCCTCTGATCTCTAAGTCTTCGTCTTGGTTTTGAGCCCTGTAGTAGTGGTCTCCTGGAATATGTATCCTTATGTAATTCACTAATGTCACTTAGCATAATTGTTCTCCAGCTCCATCCATACCATGAGGTGTTTTGAGCTTCATCATTGTTAATTAGCAGTGCATAGTACATATTCCACTAAAGTTTCTTTATCTATTATTTTACTGATGGACTTTGGGCTGAGTCCAACTTCTTGTTATTGTGTGCAGCGCTGCCATGAACACAGAAGTGCATGTGTCTGTTCTTGTTAGAGCTAGTACTTCTTTCAGGTAAATACTCAGCATTGATGTTGCTGGATTTTATGGAGTTTCTATTCCCAGTTGTGTGAGGCATCACCGTATCCCTTTCCACAATGGCTGCAGCTATTTACAAATCTACCAGTAGTGTATGAGAGTTCTAATCTCTCCACACCCTCTCCAGCATTTCTGTTGGTGTTGTTTTTAATCATGCCATCATTGGCAGTGTAAACTGATGTCTCATTGTTTTTATTGGCATCTCTCAGAGAGCTATTAATAGTGAGCACTTTTGCATATCTGTTCATGTATGCTTTCTTTTGTTGATCGGCATTTACATTGTTCCCACGATCTTGTTATTATAAAGAATGTGGTGAACATGAGTGTGTATATATCTACTCATGTCATGACTCTTCGTTCTTTAGGATATACACCTAGCAGTGGATGTCCTGGATCATATGATATACCTCCATTTCTAACTTCAGAAATCTTGATTCAAACTGGTACCTTTGGAAGCTACTCCTGGTCTTACAGCATGGTGCCCTCCATCAGCTCCATTTAGTTCTCACCGCAGTCCCTTTTTGGTAAAGCACTAGCTAAGAAGTAATTCTGTCTTTATGACTAACCCAGGGAGTAGAGGGTGGACGCTGAAAATGGAGCGAGAAGATGACGTCACTCCAGCTCTGGTTGCAATATTTAATAGATGCCTGGACTTACATAACTCATTTAACCACACAGCCTATTTTCTAATCAGGAAAAAATATAATACCTATAATCTTCTTCATTAGGTTGTCAGAAGATTCAATAAGATAATAGTTGTGAAGCATTTAAAACTGTAATTTGCAGTTTAAAGTGTGGCTTGGTTTGGCTCCCCACCAATGTCCTTCGGCCGCAGACTACCAGTTAAACATGTTGGGTTTAACTGCAGTTAAACATGTTGGGTTTATTACCCATGGCAGAAAAGCAGAAGGCACAAGGCTATCTCAGTAAAAGAGTACTAGAAAATGCCTGTTCTAGGATTTGAATTTGGGGGAAGGTCTTTGGGAAGTAGGGATTTTTTCTAGATTTAATGTTGCAGAAGTGGGACAATTCTACGTTTGGAAAACTCAATACGTATGATCTATAGGGAAACCTCTACCACTTCTCTGTCAGTTGGTTGTGCTATAGTGACTTGCACATTGCTGTGAGGCAGGGAGGCATGTCACAGGTATTTTAAGTGCCAGCAGGGTCATCCATGATCTATAGGTTGAACTGGAGCTTCCAGACGAGGAAGAAAGACTAGACTATCCACTTCTGATGGATTCCCGCTCACTGCCATGGAGTTCATGCCGACTCAAAGCAACCCTATAGGCCAGGTCAGAACTGCCCCAGTGAGTTTCTGGGAAACTGGATTATATGAATGCAATATCCTGAGTGGAGAAAGGCTCATCAACATCCTTCCATATGCAGATGACACAACCTTGCTTGCGGAAACTGAAGAGAAAATGCAGCACTTACTGATGAAGCTCAAAGACTACAGCCTTCAGGGTGGATTCAAACTCAATGTCAAGAAAACTGAAATATTCACAGATGGACCAACAGGTAACCTCATGATAAATAGGAGAAAGATTGATTTCATTTTACTTGGAACTTCACCCAACGTTATGGAAGCAGCAGTCAAGAAATCAATGGCTTACACTGGGCAAATTTGTTGCACAAGATCTATTTAAAGTGTAAAAGACCAAAAATTGCACTTTGGGAACTATAGTGCACCCAAGCCACGGTATTTTCAGTTGCCTGACACAACTGTGAAATCTGGATAATAAATAAGAATGACTGGAAAGAATTGATATATTTAGTTGTGATGTGGTGAAATATATTGAGACTACTGTGGACCACCAGGGAAAAAGAACAAATCTGTTTTAGAGAAATAACACCAGAATGCACCTTAGAAGCACTGCTTGCAAAACTTTGCCTCTCATACCTTGGATATGTTATCAGAGGAGACCAGCCAGTGGAAAAGGACATTATGCTCGGAAAAGTAGAAGGTTAGTCAAGAGGCAGATCCTCAATGAGATAGATTGACACAATGTCTGAAACAATGGGCTTAAATATCACAACAATTGTGAGGACGGTGCAGGGCCAAGCAATGCTTCATCTTGTTATACATAGGGTCACTATGAGTCACGCCTGAAGTGATGCCATCAACAATGACATAGAGAAGTCTGGGGGCACAATGGTTTAGTGCTTGGTTGATAGCTGGAAGGTCAGCCATCCCATTCTTGTAGTCCCTCCTTGGAAGGGAGATGTGACAATCTGAGAAGCTAATCTGGCAGTTCTACTTTGTTCCATAGTGTCACTGAGTTGGAATCACCTCAATGACAACAGGTTCCTTTGTGCTATACTAGGGGAAGACTAGAGTTAGCTTTACTTTTGGTTTAGGGCAGAAAACACCCATTTTCAAAACAGTTTTATTGACATGTAATTCATATATCATACAATCCACTAGTTGAGTCATATTACAGAGTTGTGCAATCATTACCACAACCAGCTTTAGAACATTTTCTTCTGTCTTGTGCTCATTGTTATTGGCTCCCCATTTCCCCCCTTCTCATTGCCATGGCCCTAGGGATCTATTAATCCAGTCACTATCTCTAGCGTGACTAGGATATAGATATCTAGATATCTATATTTATCTATATCCTAAGTTATATATACATAAAAACATTCAAAATAAAAACTGAAAAGAATTGATATATTTAGTTGTGATGTGGTGAAATATATTGAGAATACTATGGACCACCAGGAAAAAAGAACAAATCTGTTTTGGAGAAGTAACACTGTTAGAAACTAACAGCAATGACAAAATGAAATTTAAAAACTTCAATGGAAATGAAAGCAGAAAATATTAAAAACTGGAACACATGTAAAACAAATTAAAAGAGAGACCACATAGTAAGGTTGCTATGACCTTACTCCTTTAGTCCAACTGCTTTGAGACCTCAGACACACCTGACCCAAGCCATGGTATTTTCCAGCATCTTATATGCATGTGGAAGCTAGACATTGAGTAAAGAAGATGGAAGAAGAGTCGATGCTTTGGAGTGATAGTGCTGGAGAAGACTATTGATAATACCACGGACTGCTAAAGGGACAAACTGATCGGTCTTGAAAGAAGCACGGCCAGAGGGCTCCTTGAAGGCAAGGATGGTGAGTTAGTTAATTGTGCCAGCCTGGCCGATAATCACATGTGGGGCTGGTTGAAAGGCGGAGGGATAAATGGGTGGTGAAGCCTCGCCTTTCGAGTTCTCGGGTCTCTTGTTTTGTGATGGTTGTATCGGGTGCAGCTGCCTTAGCAGTTCCCTGCTTCAGCTTGCAAGATGGACTTCCTCCAAGACATCCCCAAGGAGAAGCCGCATGGATCTATCCTGATGCAGCCCTGGGTGCTGGAGCAGCCGTGTGGAGACCCCTGCCAGTGCTGAGATGCTTACACGTTCACTGACTCAGCTTTCCTCCCGCAGTCGGCATCATTGCCTCTGTTTTGTGAGGTGGAGGACTTTGTGGACTGGTGTTGGGTTAATGGGTTAATGTTGGACTTGTGGGCTTGAGCAGCATTGGGTTGGGATGTTTTCTTGATATGCACTTACCCTTTATACATAAAACTCTCTTATACGTGAGTCGCTGTGGATTTGTTTCTCCAAAGTACCCAGACTAATACAGATGGCATGACTTTGTCCTACATACTTTGGACATAGCAAGAGACGCCAGTCCCCGGAGAAAGACATCACGCTTGGTAAAGTAGAGAGGCAGAGAAAAGGGCCCTCAACCAGATGGATTGGCACAGTGGCTGCAACAATGGGCTCAGGCACAGGAACGGTTTTGAGGACGGTGCAGGCCTAACAATGCTTCGTTTTGTTGTGTAGAGGATGGCCATGGATCGGAACTGACTCGATGACATCTAAGCACAATACACCTGCAATCATTCGCTTTACACTGCGCTCTGTCTGATAACCAGGGTATTCACATCTCTGGTCTATGGGCAGGGAGGTTCTCCACAGGCTTCATCTGGATGGGGAACCCTGTGAATGGGTTTTGGGCTTTCACTGTTATTCTTAGCCTTCTGCAAATGGGGTACTCAGAATTTAGGCTCTACTACTATTGCCTCCTCTAGGTTAGCTTCTTATTATTTACAATTCTTGGATCACATAGGCTCCTGAGATTCTCCCGTGTGGTCTTAGCTGATGCCTCACTTAGATGGCTGCTTGTTTGAAGATAAGCATTTAAGAACCCAGATGCCATTTTTCTCCTGATAACTGGGTACCATCTTCTTTCTTTCTTCACCACACATCCATATCTTCAGTGATATCTTCATGAGGGCAAGTGTCGAGTAAGACCATGTCATCAGAACTAAATGTTCCTAGATTAGGACTATGATTAAGTGTAAGCACAAAATTGTCTCATCAGTCTATGGTTTATATATGTCCCTGGTTCGCTTTAGAAACAATATTATCATTTTATTGGATAAAATTATAGATCATTCCCATGGAGCATGTGGTAATTCTATGGAGAGTGCCATTAATTTAGTCATTGGTATATAATTTTTATAGTTGGTAAGAGAAGGAAAGTATACTGTATAGGAATCTATTTAGACTAAAATACTTTGATTGTTGACTTGTACAGATTAAACTCATAAATGAATGGATACTATTTAAACAAACAATTAGGGGTGGAGATAGGGAAAAACTTTTAATAACAATCATTCATAAAGACAGATCATGTCTAACAACTAAACCATGCCCTTAAAAAAAAGCAGATATACTGAAACACATAAAACATATAACACAACTTCATGAGGGTAACCTCCAATGACATAGCACCTCTGAGATACACCCTCATATGAACAAACAAAACAAAAATACAGAAAATGTTGAATATCAAATCAGGTCCAGCATGCATCAGAGGGAGGTAATCAACTAACACAGTTTTAACTGTTCAAGTCATGCCTTTGATCTTCTGTAGTCATCTCTCCAACACATCCCGTTAGTAACCACTTTCCTCCCTAGAGATTGATGAACCTACAGGGACAGCAAGTAGAGTAAGTGTTTCAGGGGGTGGGTACAGTGGTGGTGGGGTGTACAGTATAGGTAGGGGGTGGTAAAAGGGAGACAATGTCAAGGAGTCCAGGAAGAAAAAGAATGCTTGGAAACTGATTCTGATTGATGTGATTGAACTATGGAATGATATATGTATTAATTCCCAATTTATAATAATTTTTTTAATGAAAATTTTTTTTTTAAAGCAAAGAACATGAAAGCAGTAGGATCTATGGTAGCCCAGGGCTGTCTTTCACTGGGCACCATGGAAACAAGAGATGGGAACCAAAGTCTAATGCCCTGCAAATTTATCACCTGGGGATGGAGTCGTCTTCTTCCCGCCATAGAGCATGTCAGTCTTCAGTCTAAGGGAGTATGCATTTCTTAAATCTGCGATAGCAAAGCCCAGTTGACTTAGTACTCACTGCCGTCAAGTCGGTGCTGATCCACAGCAACTCCCCGTGAGTTCCCAGCGCTGTAACTGTGACTGGGAGTAGAAAGCCCAGTCTTTCTCCCATGGAGCTGCTGATGGATTCAAACTGCTGACCATGTCGATTGCGGCCCAGTGTGTAACCACTACACCACCTGTTTCCAAATTGGATCCTTCTGTTATGTCCTATGGAGAACGTTGTGTACCTCGAAAGGACAGGGTCTAAAGTACCCGTTGCTGTAGCACGCAGCCTGGATCATCAGACACAGGATCTGGAACATAAGATGAGCGAATTCTCACCTTGGGGATCTACAGAAGTACCCTTAAGCTCTTTCCCCAATGGCAGGTTGCTCCACCCAGTTTACCCACCAACAGAAATGTGATTACCAAGACAGACGTGCCCCTCCCCCCTCTTCCACCCTGTCCCCACCTTGTGACTCCACTTGCCAGGAAGATTCACTAGCTATTCTTGTATGGATGTCTGTTGATTTTGAGGTGATAGGATTGTGTCTCTCCTCTTCTCCCATCATGAGACATCTCTGCGGAGCTAGTTTTTAAGATACGTAAATAAGAGGGTGATGAGTGATCCCTGAGCACAAGGCAGGCACACTGCCTCACTGCTCAGGAGACTGGATTGGAAGATTCCATGACTTGAGAACAGATGCCTGCCTTTGTCTTGGGGTTTATCCTTACACGAGTGGACTCATACATTAATTGGATTTTTGTGATTGGCTGACTGCATTCAGCATAATGGTTTCCAGATCCATTCACATCATGAGGTGCTTCGTAGTTTCATCACTGTTTCTTGGGATACATGTTCCAATGGGTGTATGTACCAGAGGTTTCTTTATCCATTCTTCTATGGAGGGGCATGTGGGCTGTTTCCAGCCTCTTCCTATTGTGAACCGTGCTGCAATGAGCACGGGAGAGCTTATGGCTCTCTGTGCCCAGCAGAAGTAGTGCAGTCTTCTGGGATTTGCATTCCACCATATTGCTTTCCACAATGACTGTGCATCTTTACAAACCCATCAGCAGTGTGCAAGAGTCCCAGTCTCTTTGCACTCACGCCAGCATTTGTTCTTTTTTGGTTTTGTTTGTTTTCTTTGTTTTTGTTTTTGGGGGTTTTAAAAATCGGGCTGTTGTTGAGGGTATCCGATATCTCATCAGTGGTTCTGATTTGCATCTCCTGGGTGCCTAGCGATGGGGAGTTTTTAATTTCCTGTGTGCTTATTAGCCAGCTGAGTTTCATATGGGATGTCAAAAGTAGATGTACTCAGAGTTGGTGAGGAAGAGGGAAAGGGAGAGAAACTTACAAAGGAAAAGAATTGTGAGGTTATCCTGCGTGTGCCCGCCCACCCATATTCTTCAAGGGCAGAGAAAGGCCTACATCGATGGCATTGTCCTGTTTCACAAGATACCACCATGAGGGGCCAACCTCCGGTGGTCACCTCAGGGTGGTGCAGCTGCTTAAGAGGCTCTGCTGATAACTGAGAAGCCAGAGGGTGGAGCCCATCCGGAAGAGCCTCAGAAGAAAGACTTGATAATCTGCTTCCAGAGAGCCAGCCATTGAAAACCACTGAGCTAAGTGGTCACCATGAGACAGAATTGACCAGAAGGCCACCGGTTGACTGGTTGTCAAATGATCCACCTGGAAACCGCCAGCACGACTCGATTCCCTTCCTGGTGGAAATAAAATCTTGGAACTGATGATTGCTTTGGCTTGGTGTGTGTCCTCCGGTATGTTTAAGCTCTGACTCACGGCCTCCATGCATGTGACCTTAGCTGGAAATAACATCTCTGAGAATGTGACTGGTTAGTGTACATGAGCTCAGCATTTGAGGAGTGGAATCAGATGGAGCAGGGTGAACCCCCTAGTCCAAAATGATCAGTGTCTTCATTAGAAATCAAGGGCTCACCTAGAAAGTAAATGTTTAGAAAAGGATGGTAGCAACATATGTACAAATAGGCTTGATACAATTGATGTGTGGAATGTGATCAGAGCTGTCAAAAGCCCCCAATGAAATGATTTTTTAAAATTATTTTACCTTTTGCGGGTCGGGACGAGAGCGGAAGGTCCGCCGTGAAGGGCTCGGGCACGCTTCATGAGTACACGGGGTGGGCCGCTGCCTGCCCACCCCCAAGTGCTGGACACCGCCACTCTACCGCATGCGCATCTTCGCCCCCAACCACGTCGTCGCCAAGTCCCGCGTCTGGTACTTTGTGTCACAGCTGAAGAAGATGAAGAAGTCTTCTGGGGAGATTGGGTACTGCGGACAGGTGTTCGAGAAGTCCCCTCTGCGGGTGAAGGACTTTGGCATCTGGCTGCACTACGACCCCAGCACATGTACAGGAGTACCTGGACTGGACCACCGCAGGCGCCGTCACCCAGTGCTACCGCGACATGGGTGCTCGGCACCGAGCCCAGGCCCATTCCATCCAGATCATGAAGGTGGAAGAGATTGCGGCCAGCAAGTGCCGCCGGCATGCGGTCAAGCAGTTCCATGAGTCCAAGATCAAGTTCCCACTGGCCCACCGAGTCCTGCAACGCCAGCACAAGCCACGCTTCACCACCACGCAGCCCAACACCTTCTTGTAGGCTCAGACCTCCCTCCCCAGTCTGCCCAATAAACGCCTCTGGGACCGGCAAAAAAAAAATTATTTTAAAGCGCATGAGACACAGGTAGACGTACAGAGAAGACGGCTGCGTGAAGACAGGCAGAAATCAGTGTTATGCAGCCACGAGCCAAGGAACACTAGACGCTAGAAAACGACTTCTACAGTGTTCACAGGGAGCGTGGTCCTTTCACCACCTTGGTTTGGGACTCCTAGCCTCCAGAATGGTGAGAAAATGCATTTCTTCCTTGTTAAGCCCCCCAGTTTGAGGTACTTTGTCCTGACTGTCTTTAGAAATTAACCAAGTTCCTCATTTGACCTTTTGGACACACCTAACTAACTGCCTCTCCCGCTGTCTGAACATGATGTCACATAAAATCTCGGGGTACGTGTTTCCTGAGTAATTTGAGGAGAAAGGTTCCAGAGCCCTCTTCTCCTTAGTCTGGTCTGTGATCGAAGTGCACAGATGTTTCATAAAACTTAAAATGACTGAGCCATTTACCTCAGGTGGCTAATCAAGCAGGTTTAAAGAATTCCAAGGTACCAAGGAACCCAGATTGCATTGCGGTCACAGATACGGTTGGCTATTAAAAGCTGAACTTGATGGGCTAATAGAGAATTATCAGCTGATGAGCAGACATCAATATGATGGCAAAAAAATTGGCCTCTGCTGAAAGGGGCCCTTCTCCAAGACCTCCTGCTACCCAGGAGTAGATGAACTCCTGATACCTGCCATATCTCCGTTAATAGCTTCAGATGAATCAGATTAATTTAGAGGGGCTAATGAGAATGATGTCGGAGAAGAGTTTGGAAGTGATAATTGGATGCAGAGACATCAGCTGAAAGATGATGACATTATGGAACTAGTCCCCCGAGGAATGACAGAGAGAGCCAGGCAGTTAGTAATAAGAAGCAGAGGCTTCCACCGCCCTCTCACTCTGCCTGAGTGGAACAGGAAAATGGGCCTACATTGATTGACATTTGATCAATAAGAACATGTGGGGTGACTTGGTTTTCTCAGGAGCTCGAGCCTCACGGATTTGTTCTTTGTATTTGCTTTGTTTTGTATTTGTATTCTGCATTTTTCTGTCATTTTTAGGAACTAGTCCCAGGCTTGCTATACCAATTTTACAGTTTGCTCTACCATTTTTACAGCTTGCTCTACCATTTTTACAGCTTGCTCTACCATTTTTACATCTTACTATCCTTTGCTTCTTATGATCGGGTATTGGACTAAGGCCATACTCAAAGTATTAGTGTTACTAATGTCCTGTTTTATACAGAAGAGAGTCCCTGGGTGGTGCAAAGAGTTAATGCACTTGGTTGTTAAACCGAAAGGTGAGACTGTTCAGTCCATCCAGATGCAGCTCGGAAGAAAGGCTCAGGCAAGTGATTTCCAAAACCTCAGACATGGGATAACCCTACTGAGCACAGACGTACTCTGATACACAGGGGTTGGCATGAGTCAGAATCAACTTAATATAAATGAATTTGTGGTTTATATACAGAAAATAAAAATACCTAAGATTAAGGTGAAAGATTACTTGGTTGATAAGGAGGAGGAGAGATATCTTAATGGCCAAGCATGTCCCACCTTCAAAGACTCTAAAGGGTAATAGCTGCCCAGGTCGGACTGGCTAGCTGCTCTTGACACAATTCCTGAAGAATTAAAAAAATAATTAGCAAATGGAGAAACTTATACTGTCTTTGGAGTCCAATTTACCTACATTCAAACCTCAGCTCCAGCTTTTATTACCTCTGTATCCTTGGATTGACTTCATAAATATGCCCAAACTTCTGTATCCTTATGTTTTCTAAAAAGGTAAAGTTAACACAGTGGTTTCTTTGTGTTACTTCCAGAACTAGCTGAGATCATGGATAAGAAAGCAGCTTCCATGCAGACATTCAAAACCTCGTCGATGTTATAGTAGGGCTATTTTGTTATGTTGTTTGCAGGACCTGGCAGGGCCACCCCGAGAGATGTATAAAGGCACCACTCCAGGCTTACCAGAAGGGAGGGGTTGGGTGATTTTGGATAGCCCTATGTGCCTTTGCAAAATGAGCATGCAGCTCCAAGTTCATAGGTAGCAGGGTTCAAATATTCCTTGGAGATTAAATAACCTGACACATACACTGTAGACTCAATATATATTTTGTGGATTAAATGAACGTTGAGTGCTGGAGAGTTTGTTTACTTTCACCAATTAGTTCATTCTCACTGTGTTTTGGGTCAAAAACACAAAAATCTATTGATGGAAATGGGAAGAGGCCACAAAATTGTGAGCATTCAAAAACACTGAGGTACTCTCATATATATATAAAGCATCATTTTATTGTGGACTTTTACAGCTCTTATAAAAATCCATACATCCTTTGTATCAAGCACATTTGTACATATGTTGCCATCATTTTCAAAACATTTTCTTTCTACTTGAGCCCTTGGTATCAGCTCTTCTTTTTTCCCTCACTCCCCTACCTTCCCACCCTCATAAGCCCTTGGAAAATTATAAATTATTAATATTTTCATATCTTATACCATCTCCTGTCTCCCTTCACCCATGTTTCTGTTGTTCGTCCCCTCGGGTGAAGGTAGGGAGAGGCTTATATGTCGATCATTGTGATTGGTTCCCCCTTTCTCCCCTTCTCCCCATACCTTCCCCCTACCCTCCTGGTATCTCTACTGCCATTACTGTTCTTAGATTTCATGTGTCAACAGCTATTTCTTGTACAGTCCTAGTGTAACAACCAGGATATTTGGGAGTTGGAAATAATTGTGTGACCTGTAACCTTGATTAAGTTACTTCATTTCTGTGGGCCTCAGTTTCCTTACCTATGAAATGACAGCTTTGGGCTGCAGGGTTTCTATGATTCCCTCCAGTTTTTTTTAAATCATTTTATTAGGGGCTCATACAACTCTTATCAGAATCCATCCACACATCAATTGTGTAAAGCACATTTGTACATTCATTGCCCTCATCATTCTCAAAACATTTGCTCTCCACTTAAACCCCTGGCATCAGGTCCTCATTTTCCCCCCTCCCTGCCTGCTCCCCCCTCCCTCATGAACCCTTGATAATTTATAAATTATTATTTTGTCATGT
>NW_022103907.1:2218308-2220348 GCF_000313985.2 Echinops telfairi | reverse complement strand
CAGCCAGTCCACAGAGATTCCCTCCAGTTTTAATGATCTGTGATCCAGAATTGACTGCCCACTTGCAAATGGATTCCCCAGTGACCTAATGGGAAAGAATACAATTACCTCATCACTCAACCATGAGCCCAGCAACATCCACTAGAATTGGAAGGCGAGTTCCCATTGTAAGTGGTTATATTACACATGCTGGGAACTAATCAATGCCTTTCCTTTGAGTGTGGAGGGTTGTTTTGATAAATGCCCATCTTATAAATTTTAATCATTTGGTTTGTCAGCACTGTTAAAGCTCGAAAGACCAAACCCATTGTTATGACGTATTGGCTGATTTAGAGCCAGGTCAAAGAAACAAGTCCCAAACACTGGCAGCTGAAATATTTATGATGCAATAAGCATTGCTTCTAAGTAACATACGCCTTTCAGGAAGAAACACATTGTGACAAACCAAGGCCTAAACTTGATGTGCGTGTTCCACTTGGCCATGTAAATCATGCCTTGGAGAGTAATCAATATGAATTTTATATTCCCAGGAGAGAAAACAGGAGTGAGAATGGGGCTCAGCTCTGCTTCTGCTTCTCAACTTTTTAAAAAGGGGTAAACTATTCCCAATACCCTACCCTTGCCCCAGCCCCATTTTCCCTCCTCCATGATGTCCCACTCTGCCTACTTGGATGATGTGGTCAAGTGCCATCATGTCAGTTCTGACCCATGGCAACCCAATGCACAGCAGAACGAAAGGCCACCCGGTCCCTCACCAGCCTCACAATTGTCCCTGGGCTTGAGCCCTTTGCTGCATCACTGTCCATCCATCTGGTCGAGGGACTTCATCTTTTTTGCTGCCCCTCCCCTTTACTAAGAATGATGTCTTTCTTCGAGATGTAGTCCTTCCTGACAATATTTCCAAAGTATGCAAGACAAACTCTCGCCACCCTTGCCTCTAAAGACACTGGCCAGACTTCTTCCCAGACAAGTGTATCCTTTTGGCAGCTCATGATACATTCAACATTCTTTGCCAGCACCGTACTGTGAATGGGTTGATTCTTCTTTGACCTTCCTTATGCCATGTCCAACTTTCTAATGCATATGAGGTGATTGAAGATACAGTGGCATGGTCAGGTACACAGTGGTCCTCAATGAAAAATCCTTGCTCTTCAACATGCTACCAAGGTCTTATGCAGCAGATTTACCCAACGCAATGTGTCTTTTGATCTCATGACTGCTGCTTCCATGAGTACTGACTAAGGATCCAAGCAAGACAAAATCTTTGACAACTTCCACCTTTTCTCCATTTATCATATTGTGCCCTATTGGTCCAGTTGCAAGGATTTTGGTCTTTTTTATATTAATCCATACTGAAGGCTGCAATCTTTTATCTTCGTGCCACTGAGATAAATAAAATTGAGATGAGAAATTTTTTCAAAACCTTCAGTGAGAAAGTTTATGCCTTATTTTTCCAATCAAGGAGAGCGCATTGGGGATTTGTGTACAAGTGCAAGTGGTAAAGTAAGATGAACAGCATCGTCTAAACACATTGTGGGTGAAAGCACACGTGCCTATCCCCACTCCTTCGTGCCTATCCCCACTCCTTCACCGCACTTGACCTTTGCTTTAGAACAGTATATTGATTGGTTGGTTCCAATTATTGAGGGAAAAGGGCCCTCATTTTAAAAATATCTTGGGAGTGTAGGCCTGACTGGGATGGGGTCTGCCGGGTTGCAGGGCTTGCTCCGTGGGAGGCGCCCAAAGCCCTCTCTTCCCACGATGCTCCGGGCTTGGGGTTCCCCACACTATCTGGAGTCGCCCCAACAGACCCCTCTCTAGCTCCGGGGTTCCCCCACCCCACAGGTCCTTCCCTACCACGGTCCTGCCCCCTTCAGTGTCCGCCGAGATGCCCTGTCCTCAGAAGTGGCCCCCCCCAGGCTCTCTATCCCTTTCAGTGTCCCCCCAGGTTCCCTTGTCTCCTGCAGTGTCCCGTCCCCCTCCCAGAGCCTCTGCTGCCAGCACTGCCCCCCCTCTGTCCCCTGCAGTGCCCCTCCCCAC
>NW_022103907.1:2179036-2218083 GCF_000313985.2 Echinops telfairi | reverse complement strand
GTAACAGGCAGGAGAAGTTACTGAACTATATTGTCCTGTATGGTGAAAAGGAAAGAGGTATGTTTTCTTCTAGCTTTTTCAAAAATAAATCATTTTATGAGGGGCTCTTATAACAAGCCACACATCACTTGTATCCAGCACATGCGTATATATGTTGCCATCGTCATTTTCAAAACAGTTTCTTTCTGTTTGAGCCCTTGGTATCAGCTCCTCTTTTTTCACTCCCTCCCCCACCCTCGTGAATCCCTGATAAATTATAAATGATTATTACTTTCATATCTTACGCTACTGTTGTCTCCCTTCACCTACATTCCTGTTGTTCATCCCCCTGGGAAGGGGGTGGAATTGCACATCAGTCATTGTAGTCGGTTCCCCTTTTCTTCCCCTTTTGCCACATCTTCTCCCACCCTCATGGTATCATTATTCCCATTGCTGTTCCTGAGAGGTTCATCTGCCCTGGATTCCATGTGTCGAGAGCTCTTATCTGTACCAGGGTATCTACTCCAGTCTAGCCAGATTTGTAAGGTAGAACTAGAGTCATGATAGTGGGGGGAGGAAGCAGTAAAGAGCTAGGGGGATGTTGTGTGTTCGTTCCGTCAGTGCTGTGCTGCATCCTGCCTGTCTCCTTCTTTCCTGGTGACCCTTCGGTGAGGGACTGTCCAGTTGTCTACGATGGGCTTTGTGTCTCCACTCCGAGCCCCATCACTTGAATCAATATATTTGTTTGTTTGGGATCTTCTGATGCCTGATATCTGATCCTGCGAACACCTTGTGATCACATAGGCTGGTGTGCTTATTCCATGTGGCCATTTTGCTTCCCTGCTAGATGGCTGCTTGTTTAACTTCAAGTCTTGAAGACCCCAGATGCTATATCTTTTAATAGCCAGTCGCCATCAGCTTTCTTCACCAATTTTGCTTCTGCAGCCATTTTGACTTCAGCTACCATGTCGGGAAGGTGAGCATCACAGAATTCCGGGTTATTAGAACAAAGTGTTCTTGCATTGAGGGAGTACTTGAGTAGAGACCCAATGCCTCTCTTAATACTTAACATTTAAATATATGTACATAGACCTATATCCCTATCATTATATATTAATGTATTTACATATGCACATGACTATATTTATACCTCTGTAAATTTCTTTTGCCGCCTAGTGCTTTCTTCTATTTCTTTTTACTTTCCTCCTGTCCCACTGTCATGTTTGCCCTTCATTCGACTCTCAGTACTTTCTCTCATTTCTTCTAACTTTTAGCAAATGAGTAAACCCATCAATCAATGGACAAGTACTTATTAGCCACCTGCTTTGGTCGAGACCTTGGTTTAACACTTAGGAAGAACACAAGGTGAAATTTGGTGTCTTCTCAGACAGATACAGTGGCAGACCCCTAATCCTGGTCTCATCTCTCCTCATCAAAATGCCCTAGAACCCTGAGAGTTAAAATGTGGTCAGTGTCAACAGTACTTGGAATTTATGAGAATTGCACAATCTCCATTCTTATCCCAGGTCCAGGGAACCAGAATCTGTATTTTGATAAGGTCTCCCTGTAGTTAATCATATACACATCAAGTTTTAGAAGTAGTGCTGTAGTCCCCAGGGGTCAGAGACACAATCAAACAGACAATCAAAGAATGCCTACATGGGGCATCTTGAAGTCCCTACTGTGCGTCTGTAGTTGTTCCAGGGGCCTCTGTGCATCACTAAACATTTTCTGGCCACTTTGGGAATAATGATGATTTCTCTCTAATGGTCCTCATAAAGAAGACTTTTGTTGTTGTTGATTATATGAAATCCTAAATGGTACAACTAGAAAGATTCTTAACGCATTAGCTGTGTTCTCCTGATACAGATATGGAAATCCGGAGCAGGAACAGTGACCAATAGTTCATGGCTAGTCCGAAGGAGAGCTGGAGCTAGAACTGAGGTTTTTAACTTAATATCTAACTCACCTCCATTTCACTGACAATTCAAGACAGAGACTGAAGGGCGTGTCTGGATGAATCCCCTGCTGTGCAATGGATCAGATCAGGTAGTCAAAAATAGTGTTCCATTGTTTAGAATCAATTTCTCAAGGGGGAGGAGACGGAATCATAGAATCAGGACCGTAGAGTCATGCCATAGTTAGGGCCATGGCATGAGTCAGAGACAGCATGGAGGTTGATCAAACCTTAATCATCAAATAATAACCTAGCTATCATACAAGCTGAGTTCTCTGTCCCCTGATAATCTCAGGAAATGAGCGCATCAGAGAAAAGTCTTAATATAGCCTCTTCCCCAAATTCACTACTGTCAAGTCAAGTCCTACTCATAGGGGTTCCTAGACAGCCCTCTTTTTTTCCTAGTTAACGTAACCTAAGCTTCAGAAATTTAGATGGGATCCTCAAAGTTTCCTTTGTCCTAGAATGCCCTCCCCTATCCTGATAGGGCCAGCCGAAATGCTGCCTCCTGCCCTTAATGAGTGGGGATGGGGATGGGAAGGAAAAGAAAAGGTGGACCATGTTCTCCTCTACAGAGCTGAAAGCTCTTGGAAGACAGACTGCACGTTTGAGTCGTATATTGATCCCCCAAAGTGTCCAGTAGCTAGCAGGCCCTCCGTCCCTGTGTGTTTGGTAGGGCCTTAGGAGATTCTTTCACAATTTATAGATTGTCCTAGCTTAGTTGCAAACAATGGCTGTGGGGCCTTTGTGGAACCCCAACCTGGTGGCAGTCACTGCCAGGTGCGCTAGAGTGAGTTCTCGAGAGGAGCAAAAGCAGTTGACATTTGTGCATGTATGCATATAGAAATGTATATTAAGAAATGACTTACATCCCTGCCACTGGGCACTTAGAGTATCATTTTCATTCAGCCCTTGGTGACCCCGGCTATATACTATAAACAAACGGGAATTTAGACTCTGTCCTTTTGAGGTCCAGCGCATCCATCCTAGACCACACCAGAAGGACTCAATGTGGAACGCTCACTAAGCAAACTAGACTTGACCTTAAACACACTGGTAGGTGATTCAAGGGATGGAAACACTCCCATACTCCTATGGCTGGTATGCCCTAGTGTGAGAAGAAGCAGATGGCTACTACCCCAAGGCTATGGAGAAGGAAGTCACTGGCCTTGGTTCAAAATCCTTGCCTCAAGGACACCAGTAAATGGTAACTCCAGATTATAATATTTCCATACTTTCTTTGATGTTTTTTTTTTACATATTTAGCTCAGTGATACCTTAATAAATGAATATTATTGAAAGTTTTGCCTTATCTCTAACCCTCATTGTTTGTGTAAATAGTGTTCAATTACTTAAGCTGTTAAACTGTATAAATCAATCCATGTATTCTAGTCTAAAACCAGTCCTACACATGTGTAATTTCTTTTTACTTTACAGTGTTTTAAATTCTATGCCATTCGCTAAATTAATGTTAATATAACAGAACTACCATGGGGATCATTTATAAAGTCCATCGACAAAACAATAACAATTCCTTTAGAGTAAGCTGGGGACATATATACACCATAGATATATGCATGGTTTGGGGCTCGCACTTAATTCTAGCCCTGATCTAAGAACAATTAGTTCTTATGCCATGATCTTAGTCAATCATTGTCCCCATGGAGTGATCTCTGAAGATAAGGGTGCTATAGCAAAGTGTGGTGAAGAAAGTAGATGGTAGTGCCCGGCTATTAGAAAAAATAGCATCTGAGGGCTTATCATTTCGTGTTTAAAAACAACAAGCAGCCATTGAACTGAAGCATTCGCTAAATTCACACAGAAGAAGCACACCAGCCTATGTGGACCAAGAATTGTAAATAATAAACAGCAAACCCAGAGGAGGAATGGTAGTAGGGCCTACATTCTTAGTACCCAGTGTGCAGTAAGAAGGCTGTGTTTGACACAGGAAGCCCAGACCCCATTCACAGGGTCCCCCGTCCAGTTTCAACCTCAGGTGAATCTCTTATGACTGTGGATCAATGAGGTAGTTAGTTTATTGTGCCAACCTGGCCAATAAACACATGTGGGGTTAATTGAAAGGCTGAGGGCTAACTGGCTCGGTGAGCCTCGCCTTTGTAGTTCTCGAGACTTTCGCTTTCTGATGGTTGGACCAGGGTGCAGTTGCCTTATCCAGTTCCCTGCCTTAGCTGGCAAGGCTCACTTCCTGTGTGACATCCCCGAGGAGAAACTGCATGGACCTACCCCGATGCAGCCCTGCATGCTGGAGCAGCCGTGTGGAGACCCCTGCCAGCGCTGAGATGCTTACACATTCACTGACTCTGCTTTCCTCCTGCAGTTGGTGTCATAGTGTGTGTTTTGTGAGATGGAGGAGAACTTTGTGGATTGGTGTCGGACATATGGGTTAATGTTGGACTTGTGAGCTTGGGCAGCACTGGGTTGGGATGTTTTCTTGATGTGTACGTACCCTTTTTATATAAAACTCTCTCTTATACATGAGTTTCTGTGGATTTGTTTCTCTAAAGTACCTAGACTAACAATCAAGAATGGCAAAGGCCTTGCTACCGGACAGAGTACGAGGCAGGGCTGATTACTAAAGTTGTAGTTAGGCCAAAATGTGACACCTTGTCATTCGGTTCACCTCTTGATCCAGTGTATAATCCTTCTAGTTTTTAAATTTTTCTTCTTGGTTTTCTCTTTTTCATTCTGTCATTGTTGTTGGCCTGTTTGATTGTGTGTGCTTTTCAGTATATGAACCCTAGGATAGGTAAACCTTTAGGTAAACAACTAGATTAAGAGTTTCCAAGGGACACGGCAGGGGATCCTACTGGAAAGAAATGGAGAGTTAATAACAATGTGTACCAGGAAAAGGAAATATCCAGGAATTGATGGTGGTGATGGTGACACAACTCTTATGAATGTGATTGAGCCAGTGAAATGTGTGATTTGTGAATTGTCTGTGAAACTGTTAAGAATAAACTAATTAATTTAAAAAAGAAATGGTTTATAAGTCCAGTCTGTCTCAAGTCTGTAGGTCAGATGTAGCTGGAGCCTTCTCCTGACTTATGTAAATACAGAAATTGATGAATGGAAGCAGGAAGATGAAGCATAAGTGCCACAGACTGGTGGATGCAGAGCCGAATGAATCCGAGGTCACCCAAGAACACAGTGTTGGCAGTCCACTGGTGGCTCCTGATATTGGCAGGTGACACAACAGGAGATCAGTGAACCAGGAACCAGATGCAGGTTCCTGGATGCAGGGGCAGGAGAGATGTTGGTTCTTCTGAGGGTCTCTCCTATACAAAAAAGAAAAGAAAACAAACAAACCAAAAAAAAACACCCAATAAAAGGTGCCATCAGTCTGGAACCTAATTCATAGGTTGGGCTCTATATCTACCTTTACCAAGGTACATCAAGTGAACATAACATCTAACCATCATACCAGGAATACAGACCTACCTGTATACCTCCAGAGTTCCTATTGCCGTTCTTGGCCACAGTGCAGCAATATTCACACCTGTCAGTTAGCTGAGCCAAGGGACCAAGCAGGCAGGTTGCACAAAACCCTGAGCAAGAAGAAAGGTTTGACCAACCACATTGATTTTTCAGTTCCCCATGTGCCACATATAAATCATTTTAAATGGAAAAAAAATCGCCTAGATGATTTTATTTGTGACTTAGTTTTGACTACAATTCGGAGTGAGTTGGCTAAAGAAGTCGAAGAACTGACTCACACCCTCCATTTCCCCGCTGCGGCCTAATCCATGAGCTGGATGGCCTGCCTTTCATGCCGTTGTTTTCTGGTTTTTAGATGTCGTCTTAAATACTCTGAACTGACTCTTGGGAGCAATATCTTCTTATTTATCATTTGGTTTGATTTTCTAAACTGCAAGGTCCCTTTATACCCTATCACAGAAATCATTTGACTGAAACATCCAAATACATTTTTCTTTTCCTTTCAGTGAGCTTAGTGTTGTCCTTCTTGGCTTATAGCTTTTCCTGATTTTCTCACATCTGCCATCTGCAAATCCGTCTTTTGTGGAAGGACTGGCACTTCCAAGAACTCTTTTACTCCCCAGTGACAGAAAGCCTTCCCTCTGCAGCGCAGCCTCCTTGGCCTCACCTTGGTTCTCAGCCCAGCGGGGTTCAATCTGGAATGCTGACAGAGTGCCCCAGCACTGCCCTGGCTGGGCTCTCTTCCTCCATGGATCTCGGTGCCCTGAAACATAGGTATTCAGAGACTTGTGTGGAATCTCTTACCAAAGTAGGAGATCATATGCAACCTGTGGCCCATACCTTGCCCCATACCTAACTTCAGACATTCATTAGGCCGTATTCATTATATACTCTTTTCATACCTTAGGGAGATGCTATCCATCTGAATAGGCCTATAGGTTCCATGTCACCTCCATAATTGCTTTATGGGCTATTTGTACCTCTTTGTCTTATGTTTTAGGAGCTGCTCTAGGGAAGAGCTTGGCAAACCATACCCTGTGGACAAGCCACCTGTGTTGGTTTTAGATACTATTTTATTAGAAAGGTGGCAGATAGGACTGCTAGCTTACTCTTTCTGCCTACAGATACCACCAAAGAAGCATTGTTCAACTCTACCCCCACCCACACCCTACTGCCATCATATGTAAGTCATAGTCTCGTCGGACTTACATCTCTGAAAACTCTTCTTTGGAGGATAGAACTTTGACACAGCAGATCAAAATCTGAGACGCCATTTCTAGGAATGGGTTTCTTGCAGACTGTGTGGTAATGAGCGATTCAAACACCAAGCCTTCAGAGGTCTTGGGTTTGCACTTACTCTCCTGTGCAGGAAGTGTGTGCAGCCATCCATGCAAGGCCACACAGTGGATGGAAGAGTCGTCTCACAAGAAGACTCTCGGAGACCAGGTGTCCACGTCACTTCTAAAAAGGTCTTTGCTGGTGGCATCAAAGAAGAAGACATTTTGAGCAGTGTGGGGAAATTGCTGTGATTGAAAGATGATTGATTTTTAACATGGATGACCCTGACTATATAAGTGAGATGGATATGCAGAAACGCCGTATTGGCCATGGCTACCACTGTGAAGTTGGGAACACCTGAGAAGGCCAGTGCCTCTTCCAACCAAAGAGGTCAAAGCGGTTCTGGAAACGTTGGTAGTGGCTGTGGGTAGTTTGGGAGGAAATGACAATTTTGGTTATGGAAGAAACATCAGCGGGTGTGGTGGCTTTGGTGACAGCAATGGTGGTGGCCAAGATGGAGGCAGTGAGACGTTTACAATGGATCTGATATTGATGAAAGCTACTTTGGAGGTGGTGGAAGCTATCGTGATTCTGGAAATGATAGCAACCAATCTTCACATTTTCACAGAAGCCCTGGTAGCATAGTAGTTACTTTGCATGGGGCTTTGATCCGCATGGTTGGGAGTTCAAAACCAAAGGTGGGGCTTACTACTCCATGGAAACCTACAAGAGGGCTGGTGATGAGTTGGCATTGACTTAATGACAGTGAGTTTAGTTTTGTGGTTTGGAATCATGAAAGGAAGAAACGTTGGAGACCGAAGCCCTAACGTATGGTGGTGGACGTTGATACTTTGCCAAACCACAAAAACAATGTGGCTGTGGCGGTTCAAGCAACCGACTAGCGATGGCAGTGGCAGTTGGTTCTAATGACTGGCAGGAAACCAAACTTAGGAGAGGAGAAGTTACAGGTAACGACAGATTTGCCCAGGTAGCCAATCAAAGCGGTGGCAGGGCTGACTGCCACAAAGAAGACACGTTTTTTACCACACTCAGGTGAATGGGCAAGAGAATAAAGAACTGCATTTGTGACTAATTGGCTCATAGGTGATTTTCGTTTCTGTTCCATGCAAAGTGTAAAACATTCCAACAGAGAGTTTTAATGGAGCTTTTGTGTTTGCTTTTTCATCAATGCTTTTTATTGTTCAATATAATAGTCTGGTGGTGATCGTAACTCTTTTAAAAATACATTATTGAATGTTGGGTCAAAGTTGACATGGCAAGTTAGGTCCCTATTCGACCATTTTCACACAAATTGTTCATTGAAGAGTTACATTCATCACAGTCTATCACATCTCCCTAATTGTGATCTGTTTATTATCTTGCCTGAACTCTAATTTCCCTACTGCCCCTCCCCTCTTCTGTAATCTTTGCTTTTGAGCCATTGGTGATCTTTTGCTCTGATACTGGTCGTTTTTAAGGAAAACACCAATCTTATAAGTAATATCCTCTACTTTGTTTGCCATCTCACTATTGTAGTGAAGGTTGATTTCAGGAGATGAGCCTGGCTCTACGTTTACAGAGCCTCAGGGCCACGGTTTTGGGGAGTCCTCTGTTCTCTACTATTTCCATTTGTCTTTCTTTTCTTTTTAAACACAAGAATTTGACATTTTGGTCCCACTCCCTGGGACCATCTATTATCAGAACGGTCATTCGCGGTAGCTTACACCATTTAGTTCTTCTATTCTCAAACTAGATATGTTTGTGGCTCTTGTAAACGTATCCCTTCTCTGAGTTTTTGGCTACTGGCTCAGCTTTATGTTTGATTCCTGGTGAATTGAGACCCATATTCGTTGTGTCTTATATGGGGGCTTCCAAGCTTGAAAGGCCCACGGACCGCTCATCTTCGCCAGGATGCAGATCATGATTTCTGTGCACCATGTTATGCCCATCAACTGAGTTGTCCCCTGAGACTATGATCCTAGGCTTTCAAACCCATAAAATTCATCTTAGAAGGTGTTTGGTTATGCCTAGGGAATATCTATATTGTGTCTTCAATGATATATGTGCACCCGCACCCACATAATTGTATTAAATGTACCTATACTTCCATCTGTTCTCCCCTCTGTACAGATCTACGTGTACTTACCTGTATACCAAAATGCGTATACACATACATTTATACCCTCACTCAGTTTTACTTTGGTTGTGCTATGCTTACTACATCTGCACGTGTTGCTACTTTCCAAAACAAACCAACCAGTTATCTGTCACGTAAAGAGTACTTCCACCTCCCCTGCCCTGTGCCCGGTAACCGCTCTCTATATACAGTGATACCTCAGTTGTTGAACAGCTTCAAACTTGAACTTTCCCCTACCCGAACAGCAAATTAAAAAAAAAAATCTGCTCGGTGTTCATAACTTTGCTCGATCGTCAACCCAAAAATATGAACCTGAAAAACCTTGGACTGGCCAAGAGTGAGCCGTGCATCGCGTCTCCCTGCAGACACAAAGAGGTGACACTTCAGGCTCGGTGCTTCTCATGCTCAGACAGCATAAGGTACTGGTGCCAGTGCATTAGCACATTCTTTACTGTGCTTTGTGCGTGTGCTTTATTGGAGTAAATAGCGTAAACATGGCTCCAGAGAAAGCTACTGAAACCGCTGCAAACCTTTCTCTAACGCACGACTGCGGAGTGGTGCCAACTCACGGCAGCCCTGTAGGACAGGGCAGCTGCCCCTGTGAGTTTCTGAGACCGTCACTGCTCACAGGAGGCGGGAGCGCCTCCTTCTTCCCCAGGACTGACTGGTGGGTTCGGGACAGGCCACCAGCAGTAAAAGCTCAGAGGAAAATGGTGCAGACCACGAGAGAGTGAAAGAAAGAAATCGTTGCCAATGTGAATCAGGTGGCCACTTTATTGATTTGGTGGCTGACGACAACATGGCAAGTCCACCTTCTCAACATTTTGGAGTGTAATTAAAGTGTAATTAAAGCGGTTAATGTGGCGAACGGTGTGAAATCGACTATGAATCATGAAACAAAGAACCCAAACCCTCTGAGAGATGGAGAATTTACTGTTAATTTGCATAAATCAGAGGAAACAACTCGATGGCGATAGTATCCGAGAAGGCTAAAAGCCTCCACAGTGAATTTATAAGTGTCATTTGGGGGTCTCAGAACCAATTGTTTGGTTTTCCATTATTTCTTATGAGAAAAGATATGTTCCATTCTCAAACTTTTTAGTGCTCAAACACAAATTTGGAACAAATTGAGTTTGACAACTGAAGTATCACCGTGTCTATAATTCTTGCCTTCTGACAAAAGAGGGGCCATGACCTCATGTTCTTTGCACTTAGCAGAATGTGCTCTAGGTTAAGCTACATTATAATCTGTTTTGCAGTTATAATATCATTATCTTTATGGCTGTGCTGTATTCCATTGTATCACAATGTGCTTATCTACTCATTTATTAATGGACACTTTGATTGTTACCATTTATCTGCTAGTGTGAATAAAACACCAGTTAGCATAAGTATGCCTATGTCTGCCATGTAATTATCTTTAGATCTCTAGGATATATATATATATATTTATCATATATGTAGGATGACGATATTATATAGCCTATTTCTGTTTTTTTGTTTTGTTTTGTCTTTGAGAATATATCATACTATTTCCATAGATTTATCCTGGTCTGTAGGTTGTCTATTTTCCTTTGAATAATTTGAATAAATTCTTTTGATGAATATTCATTTTTAAATGTTATATGTCCCATTTATCTATTTAATCTTCCTCTGTCCAAGCACTTGTTACTATATGTTATCTTATTTTCAAAAGGACTCTCACTGTCATTGGGTCAATGTTGACTCATAGGCTACCCCATAGGACACGGTAGAACTGCCCCCTGTGGGTTTCCAAGGCTGTGAATTTTGATGAAAGTCTCATCTTTCTCTCGAGAATTTGGTGGTGGTTTTGAGCAGCTAATCTTCCAGTTAGCAGCCCAATGCACAACCCCTTACACCACTGGGACCCACATCTCACATCATACACTGATTTAAAAGGCATCAAAGACCTAAATGTTAAGATAAATGCTAAAAAAAAATTCCTGATGGAAACATAGAGAGAAAACTATGGTCGTAATCCTACAACACCCAAGAAGTGGCCCAATATGCCACCAGGATTCTGTTTCTGCAGGTAGATAACTGGTTTTGCCAGCATCATTTAATAAAGAGACTATTTCTGGCCACTGAGCGAACTTTGACCCCTTGTCAAAAATAAGTGATCCACAGGTGATCTGTGTGTTTATCATTGAACCAAGACCAGTCTATTTTGATTACAGTGAATGTGTAATATGCATTGATATCAGAGAGTGTCAGGCCTTATGCTTTGTTCTTTTAATTCAATATTGCTTTGGCTATTTAGGGGCTTCTTATCTTTCCATATGCAGGTAGTCCTTAATTTTTCCATTTCAGTAAAGAATGTAGCTGGAATTTCAATCAGGACTGTTAGATTGCTTTAGCCTTTTGTAGTATGCTTTCTACCTTTTGTAGTCCTGTTCTACAATTTTAACTGTGTAAATCTTTTCTGTCTCTGTCTAGGTGAATTCTTAGGCATTTTATTAGTTTAGAGACAACTGTAAATAGTATTGTTTTCTTGGTTTCTTTTCTGAGTAGTCTTTGCTGATGTAAAGGAAAACAACTGCTTGATATCTCTTAATCTTGTACCAACAAATGTTACTAAATTATTTTATTAGCTCCAGTAGTTTCCTTGTGGAATCATTAGAATCTTCTATGTATTGTATCATTTCATCTGCAAATAGGGTGGTTTTAGTTCTTCAATTATGATCTGGATGAGTTTTATTTCTCTTTCTTATGTTATTGCTTTTGCTAGAACTTCCAGCATAATGCTCTGTAAGAGTGATAATAATGAACCAACCTTTTCTCATTCCTGTTCTCAAAGGGCAGGCTCTCAGCCTTTCTCTGTTGAGTAAAGTGGGTTGTTGGTTTTGCACATACACCTTTTACTCCCTTGTATTTCTATTTTGCTGAGACCTTTAAGAAGGAATGGATATTGAATTTCATTGAATACCGTTTATTCACAATTTTAAATGCTCATATGCTTCTTTTACTTATGTTGTGGATTATATTATTTGCTATAAAGTGTTGAATCACCCTGTTATATCCCTCAGGATCAGGATGTATGATTTTTTTTTATGTTGCTGTAATGTATATTGAAAATGTTTGTACCCATGTTTGTAAAGGATAATTGATATATAACTTTCTGCTTTTTCATATGTGATGATTTTGCCTGATTTAAGTATCAGGATTATGTTTCATGCAAAGAATTCAGTAATGTTTCTTCCTCTTATATGGATTAAATAGGAATGGTGTCAACTCGCCTTTGAATGTTTGGTGAAATCCTCTAGTGTAATCCTAAGACCATAGATTTATTTGTTGGCAGTTCTTGTAGTGGTATTTTCAATCACCTCTTCTGGGTCTGTTCCATTTCTCTTCCCTTTAGCAAGCAAGATTGTATCATCTGAATATCACAGGTTGTGTATGAGTATTCCTCCAATCCTATTGCTGCAATCTTCTTCCGATAGTCCCGTCTCTCCGATGATTTGCTGACACTATGCATGGTAAAACCTTCCCACGCAGGTGAACATCTTTCCTGATTTTCAACCCTTGTTTTATTTGGATGACTGCCTCTCTGCGTACAGATTGCACAAGAGAACAATATAGTGGAATTCCCTTTCTTCAAAATGTTATCCATAGTTATTTATGATCCAGATAAATTCTTTTGCATAGTCAAAGAACACAAGTAAACATCTTTCTGTATCTTCACTCATCCTCGATCTATCTGGTGTCAGCAATGGTATTCCTTGTTCCATGTCTTATTTTGAATCAGTTTGAATTTCTGGTAGCTTCCTGTCAAGGCTCTGTTGCAATTGGTTTTTAATTGTCATCAGCAAAATTGTACTTGCATGTAATAAGAATGATATGGTTTCATAATTTCTGCATTCTGTTTGATAACTTTTCTTTGAAATTGATGCAAATATGCATCCTTTCCTGTCAGCTGGTCCAGTAGCTGTCTTCAAAATGTTCAAGTAGATAGTGAGTGGTACCAGACCTTCGTTAGCTTGTTGAAACATTTCTATTGGTATTCAGTCAAACCCTAGGGCCTTGTTATTGTTAATGATTTCAGCACAGCTTGTATTCTTTCCTTCAGTGCCATTGGTTCTTGGTCATATGCTATGTCTTGCAATGCAATGGTTGAAAGTCAACCAATTATTTTTGTTACCGTGACAGCATTCCTTTCATCTTTTTAAAGTGTTTCTCACATCGTTCCCTACTTTTCTCATAGAATCCTTCAATATGACAATCTCCTTTCAGCTCTCTCAGTCTGAAACATGCTGAATGTGTTCTTCCTTGTTGGCTTTTTAACTTCAGGTCATTGCACATTGCATCACAATGCTTAGTCTACCTGAACCACCCTTGGAAACGATCTGTTCAGCTGTTTTACTTTATCATTTATGCTTTGGGCTTTAGCTACATTACTTTCAAGAACAATTTTCAGAGTTTCTTCTTTCATCCACTTTAGCCCTTTCTTTCCTGTCTTTTTAACGACCTACTTTCTTCGTATATGATGTTCTTGATGTCAAATCTTTGAAAATGAGTGTTCCACCCAGCAAATCTTTCCCTGAGATGTTCCCTAGGGTCAGTTAGAATGTACTCAAGATTATATTTGATTTTGGCTTGTTTCAATCTTCAACTTCAAACTGACGTACAGATGAGCAAGTCATTAATTATTGCACAGTTGGCCCCTGGCACGACTTTGGTTGATGATATTAAGCTTCTCGATTTTTGCTTCTCACAATTGTGGTCAATTTGATTCCTACATTTTCCATCCAGCAAGGTATACATGTAAAGTCAATGTGTATATAGTAACAATGGTGTTCGTGATGAAAACTGTGTTGTTCTTGAAAATCCTATCATGCTATCTCCAGCTTCATCTCTATTACCAAGGTGATAGATTCCAACTACTTATCCTTCCTCTCTATTTCTAACTTACACGTCAATTGCCAATCTTGCATCTTGCAAGATGCACAGATCAAGGTATCTTGATTGCATGTTTGATTACTTTGAGGCTGAGAAAATTGGCAGAATTCTTCAATATTTTCATCACTAGATTTAGTGTCTGGTGAGTGAATTTAATAATAGTTTTATTACCTGGACCTTCTGGTGAGCACATATGTATTACCCCATCACAGACAGCAATGTGCTTCAAAGTAGATATTTGGAGAGCTCTTTTTGAAGAAGAATGCTTTGTGATGCATCTTCCATCGCCTTTCCTGGGATAATAAACCATATGACTATCTGACTGCAACTGACCAACGCCAGTCCATTTCAGTCCACCAGTGCCTAGGATAATCAGTCTTAATGTATTCTGTTTAATTTCTGACAACTTACCGTTTTCCTACAGTCATGCTTTGTGTATTCTGTGTTCCAGTTATTACTGGATGGTTGTAACTGCTTCTTCTCGTTTTGAGCTAGGAAACAAATGGAAGGTTTGCCACATCAATGTCATTATCGTATACTCTACTTTGAGACAGCATCTCTTCCCCAGTTATGCTTGAAGAGCCTTCCACCCTGAGAAGTTCATCTTTTGTCACTCCATCTGACTAGGTTCTACTGCTAGTCATGAACGTTTCAATCGTGGATCCTTCAGCAGTAGACAAACCCTTCCATTTACCTAGTCCATTCTTGGTCGGGACACACCAGTGAGACCTGCCCACCATGGGTAACCCTGAGAGCATTTGAAATACCAGTGACATAGTTTCTAGTATCTCAGCAACACACAAGCTACCATAGTATGACCAATTGACAGACAAGTGGTGATTAAAATATACAATCTGGCAAATGCACAATCTTTGACTAATGAGTTTTCACTATGTTCTCCTGGCTTATCTTTCCTTTTCAAAGAGGCTTTCCTAGAGTAAATTGTTTTTAATTTTGATGAGGTTCATAGTATTGTTATTTTCTAACTGATTCTACTCTGTCTTCAGGTAGCATCATTCCATTTCATCTATAATGTGAGAGCCCTACCCCATACTTCCATTGATCCCTCCTGTGCTTTGGGCTATTGCCTTGTCAAATTTTAGCTCTTCGAGGATTAAAAATCCTACAAAAAATTGCTAATACTACAATCAACTATCTTCTCTCATGTGGATTATTACCACTTCCCCCTTCACTCAAGTTCATACTGGGCAACCCTCTCTTCTTTTTCATATTCTCTCTATCAGCTACTTCAGGTACGACAGTTATAAAAGATTCATCATAAAAACATGAGTCCGGGCCAAAGAAACACTGCAATCTCCTGCCCTAGAGACTATCGGGAAGAAAGCACTGCATCAGAACATTGAAATATTTGACTGCGGTGGTGCTGGCTCCCAGGGGGAAGGTGTCTGTGGTCTCCTCTGGAAGCATGTGGCTCATTCTTCTTGGTGATCTCACTAACCAGGTGTACATTGCTCCCCGAGCACTTCTCACCCTGTGTCGCGGTTACTGCTTGTTGTAAGACTTGATTGTGAGATAATTCACATGCTAAACAACCTGGCCCTTTAAAGGGTACCATTCAGTGGTTGTAGTGTCTTCTCATCGTTGTACAGCCATCCACACAATCGACTTCAGAACATCTTTATAACCCTCAAAAGGAATCCAGTATCCTTTACCAGTTAACTCCCATCTCTCCCAGCCCCACACCAAGCCCTGGGCAACCTTTAATCTGCATTCTGTCTCCACTGATTTCCTAAACGAGACATTTAATATAAATCAAGCCAGACTATATGTGGTTGTTTGTGACTGACTTCTCTCACCTGGCATGTTTTGAGGTCCATTCATGTTGTAGCTTATGTCAGTACCTTATCCTTTTTAATTGACAAATGATACATTATTATATATTACACTTTACTTCTTTTTTCATCGATTGATGGATGTGAGGTATTTCAGTGTTTTTGTTTTGTCTTGGGCTATGATGAATAATGTTGCCAAGAACACTGCTGTATAGGATGTTTTATAAACATTGGTTTTCATTTCTTTTCCGTATACATCCAGATTTTGAATTGTAAGACCGTGTGGCAATTCTATGCTTAACCATTTGAGGAATGCCCAGACTATTTTCCAAAGTAGTTACATCATTTTACATTCTCAACGGCAGGGACTCAGCGTTCCAATTTTCCAGCTCCTCGGCCACATTTGTTAGTGTCTGATGCCGCTGTATTCTAGTGGATACAAAATAGTCTCTCACGTTGGTTTTTATTTGTGTTTCTGTGAAGGCTTCTCATGAACATCGTTTCATGTGTTTATTGACTATTTGCATATCTTCTTTGGAAAAATATCTACTCCGATCCTTTGCACATTTTAATGTGTTTTTTTCCTTATTGTATAGGTATTTCAATACATTCTAGATATAGACTTTAAATGATGTTGGAAGGACTCAGTATTCTTGGGATGTAATGCGATGAATATTGGTTAGTGGAAAGGGAACCTGACCTCCAGGCTAGATGCGCCTACTGTTTAAAAACTACAGAGCCATTTTTGTTTAATTGATTCTAACCCATCGGGACCCTGTAAGACAGGATGAGTCCTGGTGGCATAGTGGCTATGTGTTCGGCTGCCACCTGCAAGATCAGCAGTTTGAAAGCAACTCTGGGAGAAATACCGGGCGTCCTACTCCTGTAAAAAGTTCCCATCTCCGAATCTCTCAGGGACAGTTCTATCCTCTCACGGGGTGGCCAAGAACAGGAACCAACTCCATGACCATGAGTTTGGTTTTGGTTCGGTTATAAGACCCTGTCATCTTTTGTGGAAGTAGACGGCCCCATCTTTCTCCCAGACAGCGGCTGGCGGATACAAATCGATGACCTTTCAGTTAGCATCTGAGCACTTCCCCACGGTGCCACCAAGACTCCTCTACAAAGGAAGTTAGGGAAGAGGGGGGGCATCAATGGCCTCCCCAACTGTGAGCGAGGGCAAGACACCGCCTGGTGCTCCTGAAAGCACCGGCCTGGGGGGGAAGTTCTCACCACGGTGAACCAGACACCGGTAAGAAGAGAGGGCACCATGCTCCAGAGGCCATAACTCCGCATTGTTCTTACTGGGGTTTAATAGACTTTCTGAATGTTTCTTCATTTCATGTATACCCAGAGGACGACGTCCAGAGACTTTAAATAATGGTGTGGAGGTTCTTTTGTGTTGCTTCTCGTTCTTTTAAACGTTCCCCTCTTGGGCTTACTTCTACGAGGAGGGGGTCCGCAGAGTTCCTTGGGCCTCTCTTCTGAACGTGGGACCCTCTACCCTTCTTTCTTAGATGGTTGGTCTGCCCCGGCTATTGTAAGTTAGAGGCTGTTTGTAAATAATAATCGCCTCCAACATTCCCTTCATGCCGGAGACTGTGCCACGTGCTCTGTGAACTTTATGTCTAGTACCCTGCACTGCAAGTTGATTTCTATGGCCATTCGGTAAAAGGGTGAGTGTTAGCTAAAATCTCGCCATTCATACATGTTGGGGGGAGGAGGAGAAATATTGGAGGCAAGAGCCGAAAGCAAATGTCTCCCTCTCCAGTCCATGATATTCTCACTGTACCATCCTGCCCCTGTGCCTCTACAGCGAGCAGAGGGCTAAGAATGCAGGTGCAGACTGGACACAGAGATAATTTATAAGCGAGTGAATAAATAATTGGATTCTTACCCACTAGACGTCTAGAAGATCTATCAGCGCAGCATTACCCTCAGCTTTTTCGGAGTTTACTTTTAAGGCTGAATTACGCGCCTTCACCGAAACCGCCTTGACTTGGCTAATTACAGTCCCTTTGTTTAATAGTAATCATACTACAGAAGGATCACCTGAAACCTAAATTCATTCAATTAAATCAAAGCAATGGGTAGCAGGCTAGCTCCCTGGACCTTGCAATTGATTTCCCTTTAGAGCTTATTTCAGCGGCGTATCATCGTAATATTCTTCTGTGCCTTTGGGATTTTTTTTTTTCATCATTTGTCAGTTTGGTTATTTTGAGGTTCGTTATTTTGAATGCTGCCTTGTGGAAATAAAACTCAAGTCAGATAAGCCATGCATGGTGTGATTGTACATGGCTCTGTTTCTGACAAACATATCGATGTATCTCGGTGACCAACAGTACCTTACATTGAGCCGGCAGCTTCATTCTAGAAGCAAGTTTTAACTTTGAAGTTCCGCTTTCTTCTTCTTTCGTGCAAATGTCATCATCGCTGTGGAGAATATGCACAAGGAACTGGTTCTCCATGTACCGTTGAACAACGACGAGGCTATTCTCCATGCGACCATGCTCACGCACCATTCCTTTCTCATTAACATAAACCCACTGAGCCCTAAGGTCTCGCTATAATTTCTCACCTTTGCTTTCTTTCATAAGATTACATTTTAATCACACAAGTAACACATAAATATCCCCCTTCTAAAAATGTATGTGGGTTAATGTTTCTGTGTGCAACAAAAGACAAAGCACCTTGAAAGATATAGCCCATACTTAATAGCGGTTACCATGAGGGATGGAACGGGGGAGAGGGGAGGACGACGGAGTGGCTGGTCAAAGGGAACGCTGGGCTTATCTGTAATGTTTTAATATTCTATGAGCTCAATGCTTCCCCCTCGTTTCGGTGTCCTTTGTTCAATGTCATTCTTGGGACAAACGTGCGTGAGTGTGTGCATGCCCACGAGTTACTCCCATAGGCGGTCAGTTCACCCTAAACCCCCAGTGCTTGCGCCCCGTGTCCCTGTGAGGCACTGCCCCCTTGTCATTTCTCTCTCAGAGTGGGAGGAATGGAGTCTCATTATTTTTGCCTGTGCCTTTTTTTTTTTTGTCTGCAATGTACATTCTCTGTCAGCTTGGTCTGCTGCCGTTTGTAGTAGTTTTATTGCTTCGCTTGTTTGCCCAGTTTGCGCAGGAAGAAGCAAAGCACAGTGAAGAGACGATGCCACAAAAGGCATATTCTCTCATCAACAGCGAGTCACGTTCTCACTCGGAGATCGGGTGAGGCAGCCTGTGAAAGACAGATTGGGGTGTGACAAAATCCAGGTGTTCATCCCTGGGTGACAGGGATGGCGGCCATGTAGGTAGTCCCCAAAGGCCATACGTGGGGGCTTAAGTCAGTGCAATGTGGTGACAAGAGCAAGGAGCTCAGAGTTTCCATCTTAATACAAAGGCCAGCTTAATCTCTTCCAAGCTGAAGGCTCATGGTCAAGTCACGGTTGCTCTGACGTCGGTGTACGCGTCTTTCTTCCTTTCTGTTCACTCCTCTCCACCTCGTCCCACTTCTTCAGAGTCAGCAGGGTGACACGGGAGAGAGCCGGCTCCTGTGGCTGTTGGACCACATAGGAGACTGACTGTCTCGCCCTCGCCCTCGGCCAACGCAGAACGAAAAATAAAACCCTCTCTCCCTTTTCCAGCACAAAGGTGCCCTCTCCTCCTTCTAAACAAGATGAAGGGCTCTTCTTGCCCATACTCATTCCCCCTGGCATTGCTGGCGACACTTTCTGGTAAGCTAATTTAAACATCATAGAGATCTGCCGCAAAAAGTCCCCGTGGTGTTCTGAGCGTGGTGTGGAGTGGCCACGGCCCCAGGGACCACTTCTGAAGCAGTTTCAGTTGGAGGAGGGCAGGGGGCGAAGAGTCCAAGATGAGAAATTTCAACTATCTGTAGGAGTAAGAATCGGTCCCCTCGAGGCACAATGGCCCCACCAGACCCAATGTACCCATCCTTCGGAGGCGGATTCTTATGAAGAAATAGCAGCTGGCAGGAGATGTCACTGGCACTTCACGTTTCCATACGATAAGCTCGGTGCAAAGGATTTCTAACAAGCCTCGGAGAGGAGATAAAAAAACTAGACAAAAACTTCTCAAGCTGACGTGCTTTCATCAAGCATTTCCTTAGAAAACAAGTGGGGACCTCTAGGAAGGGGCAGGTGAGGCACGCCGGAAGCGCTGATCAGAAACTGCCGCCAGGGACATGCTCACCCTCTGTGGGAAGATGCTCTGGGATGCGAGAGGACTTCCAGAAGGAGGGCTGAGCTGTGCTGGAACCACCGCTAAAGTGGGAAGTAACGATAGTCCGTCCTTCTGTGGACCGTCTCTCTGACAAGGGGACTGTGGTGCCTCATCCTATTCGACTGGGTATTAGGAGGCGATTTCCTTTCAACTTTCTAATTCTGTGACGCTGGCCTGGAGGCACAGAGCCATACGGACCTTACCCAGCAGTCACAAAAAAGATGAACCTGGGTATAGGCTCCACCCTGTCAATCTTAGATTTCTCCTCTCATCTTCTTGGACCAAGTCCAAAGAGCTTCGGGAGAGAAGCCTTATCAAAAGGAAGCTGTCTGGGTACCATCCAAGCTTATGCTGAACACTTTGGAAGTTTATAAACAAAGAAGTTGGATGTAAAATAAATCGCTCTTATAGAATTTCTGGCAGAGACAGAATTTCTGGCAAAGACAATAATGTCAATGGTATTTGGTCTGTAGAACTGGGTCCTTGGGTTCAAATCTGAAGGCTCTTCTTTGCGCCCCCCCCCCCCCCCCCATCCCTCCCAGCCCAGGCAGGGATCTGGAAATGGGTTCCTCAGGGCTTTACTGACTGAGATCTGGCATTTGCGGTTCTCATGCCCAACCCAGATGTTCTGGTGTTCCTGAGACCGAGGAGGCAGCCCAGCTGAGCATAAAATGGAGAGCCTGCTGTCGGGATTTCACGTTTCTTATCGGGTACCCATCTCAGGTAGGGCCAGAGAGATCAGTCGTGGGATCACAGGTTGTCAGGAGTAGGAAGGGGGCTTAGAAATAATATCCATCCAATTGGACATCCCTTACAGAAGGGTCGCGGGGGGAAACGAGCCAATCAGGGTACAGTATAGCACTGATGAAACATACAACTTTCTTCTAGTTCTTTAATGCTTCCTCCCCCACCACTATCATGATCCCCAATTCTACCTTACAAATCTGGTTAGACGAGAGGATGTACACTGGTACAGATAGGAACTGGAAACACAGGAAATCCAGGACAGATGAACCCCTCAGGTCCAATAATGAGAGTAGGGATACCAGGAGGGTAAGGAGAAAGTAGGAGGAGAAAGAGGGAAGCAATCACAAGGATCAACATATAACCCCCTCCCAGGGGGATGCTCAACAGAAAAGTGGGTGAATGGAGACAGCAGTCAGTGTAAGACATGAAAAAAACATGAAAGAAAATGTTTTGAAAATGATGATGGAAACGTGTACAAATGTGCTTAATACAATGTATAGATGGATGGGTTGTAATAAGCACTGTAAGAGCTTCCAATAAAATGATTTGTTTTTTTAAAGAAGAATGCTCATTGCCTTTGCTTTTAGAGAAAACAGATCCAGGAAGATCAAATGGCTTTCCAAAGGTCTACTCTCATGATAAACCCTGCAGGGGCCCCATCCATCTGAATGTTCTCAGCTCCTAATGCAAGCATGCTTCCTGACACAGGGTGCTCAACAAATACTGCATGAATGAAGGGACCCGTTGTGCTGGTGGCTCTGTGGTGGAGTTGACGACTGTTACTCATCGACCAACACTCAGCACTAGTGAATTAACCAATTCGAGCTCAGCTAAGCACAGGCTCACAGAAGTGGCTTCCTGCCAGGGCTCAGTCTGGATAGCTTTTCCTCTCCCTGTTATGTCGTCCGCTCTGGATTGAGAGTCTACGGCTTCCAGTATCAGCCCAAGGCATCCTTCAGTATCAGCCCAAGGCATCCTCACGTCAGAGATGATTGGAGCCAACTCACCTTGGGAATCCAGGAAGAACTGGACCCACTCCCTGCCCTACCACTGCTAAGTTGGGTAGTGTGGCGACAGGAGGAGCCAGGAGCCATTAGCAGCCTCCTGGAGCAGGAGAAGATAGTCTCACCCCGTGCTGCTGCTGCTGCTGCTGCTGTCTTGGCCATGGCATTGCCAAACAGAAGGGGCAAGTTTGCGTGTGAAAAAATGAGGCCTAGTGAGGATTCCATTTCTCCAGACTTTTTAATAACTGGCTGCAGGGTAGCATGTCTCCTCTGTATGGTTATTATCTGTTTCTTTTTGCAAAGCAAGACATTGCTGTGAAGGGCGCTGGGTCCCTAAGGAGGGTCATAAAGGGTGACAAAGCAGAAAGAGAGTCGCCTGCAGTCTCCTCTGCCGGGCGCTTCCCTCTGCCTGGTCATTCATCCGCGGGCCTCCCTCTTAAATGGCTTAATGCACGATGATTGACTTCGGAGACTTGCCGGGGCCTCTTGCAGAATTTTAAGCAGCAAAGGCTTTTTTTCCCTCCCTTTGAAGCAGCTGGGCTCCGCAGCTCTGGTTTCATCTGCCTACGGTGGGAAGCTGGGAGGAAGAGCCAGCCCTGGGAAGGGGGTGCATTCCTCAAGGAGATGGACCACTCATCCAAGGGTGGTAATGACTTTGGAAGCTGGTCCATCTGGGTGAAAGGGGTATTTATAGAAACTCGGTTATATTTCCAACCCCTTCTCAGTAGCATCTGAAGTCTTCAAACACCTGTAAAATATTGCTTTCTTGCCTGTCCTTTCTTTTCGCTACTGTGGTCCCTGCATTACAGAGGTTTAGAAAGCTCTGGATTTAAGCTGGGCTCTTTAGGATTCACGGTCATGTGTATTCGTGGGATACTTCCGAGAGTCGTTCTCACCTTCCCAGTCAGGTCATCACCACCTTCCTGACTCGTGCAGTAGCTCCTCGCCTTGCATCTGACCCCACTCTTCACAGTACTCCTACCTCTGGTACCTTCCTTCAGCATTGCTCAGGCCAAAGCAGTCTCCCCCCAGACCGCTTCATTTGTATCAGGCTCCCCTAAGGTCCCCACTGACTCTCAAGTAAAGACCAAGCTCCTTCCTAGAGAAGTGGGCGCCTTTTACTAAATACTGGTTTTGCTTTCTGTCACATTAGCCTCCTACTGGGGCTCTCCACTCCAGCCAAGGTTAACCACCTTTGCACCTCCTCAGCTCCTCACCTGGGCTCCTGCTTGGTCCTCAATGAGACTCCTCACTCCTGGCTCTGCCTGCGTCATTCTCAGTCACGCAAGAAAGGGTGACAAAGTCTTCATTGATAGCTCCTGTTTGGGAACTCTTCGTAGTAGGAGGGTATGAGTGATTGCCTTGTCTTCCCCATGCCAACCCAGTGCTACTGAAAGTTGAGAAAATGTATTATTATTATTGCTGCTCTGTATCTTCACCCACATTGAGCCACTGCCTTCCATATGATAGAAAACTAAACAAACTCACTGCCGCCCAGTTGATGACAACTCATCGTCCCCCTAGAGCCCAGAGTCGAACTGCCCCTGTGGGTTTCCAAGACTAACACTTTATGTAATAGAAAAACCTCACCTTTCTCCCATCTTGGGAAATGAAGAGGTCTCTTTCTGTGGATTTCCACAAGGAGAATTACAGCCGTGCTTGTGAAAAGTAAATAACATAAAATAAACGTGTCCTGCAGCATACAATTTACCAGCGCAGTCACTGGGGTAAGTGCACTCGTGGTTTTAAGTGTGGTATGTTATATTATGGTCCTCAAAGCAGTCACACCGCAGCAGCAAACAGCACCGCATCTCCAGTCTTTACTCAGCTAAAAGCGCAAAAATGGGACGCAACGGAGGAAGAGCCTCTCTTCCTGGTGTGTCCTCCCTGTTTTTGTTGTTGTTGTTCTCCGTTGGGGTTGGAAAGTGTTCCGTTGCTGATCAAGTCTAGAAGCAGGATTAAAATGTTCAGTACAAGCTTGACTCACAGTTTTAATAAATAGAAAACATATTAAAAGTTGATTAGCAAAGCAGAGAAGTAATGCCAACACTAGTTGACTTATTGGAATGTCTTGTAGATGTAAGACAAGAACCCACCTATTCCATTTTTGAGCAAATTTTTAAGGCACTGAGCCAGGTACCAGGGAAGCAGTCCCAACTTTGGAGTCTAATCTTATTTTACTACAGCTAAAGTTTAGAAAGGTTAAGTAATTTACACAAGGTCACAGAGCTATTGAGGGAGGAGTTGGTATTTGAGCCCACAACTTTTTGAATGCTACACTGCAACATATTGCATCATTAAGGGCCGTGTTGGTCCGTGTTGACTAGAGAAACAAATCCAGAGACACTCCTATGCGTGATATCAAGAGAGAGCTTTATATCAAAGAGCAATTTTACATTGAGACAATATCCCAGCCCAATCCAGATCAAGTCCATAAGTCTGATATTAGCCCATAGGTTCAGTACTGGTCCATAAATTCCTCTTCGGACTCATGCAGCACATGCCATGATGCAAAATTCAGGAAGATCACTGGTTGCAAAGTCTTGTGGATCTAATGCTGGCAAAAGCATCGCAGTGCTGACACAGGTCTCCAGGTGGCTCCTCCTGCTCTCCAACGATGGTTCCTCAACAGGAAGGTGAAGCAGAGAGAGGCTCTCACAAGGTTCAGCAAGTCACCCCATGGCTTGTCAACCGGAAGACACGGCAGAGAGAGAGAGGAAGTTCCCAGAAACCTCATGAGAAGGCCACCGCCACAAAGAAGCATCACCTGCCTGCGACCTGATTGACAGGCTAGACTCCATCCTTACACTTACTTATCAAGTTCACATAAATTTATGTAGCTACCACAAGGGCCAAGGAGGGAAAAAAAGTGTCAAAGGGGATGGGGTGTGTGCGCTTTCTGACAAGTCCCCCAAAGGTGATGGTCTCTGAGTATCTCTAATAATGTTGTAGAAGAATCTTTGATGTCTCATGCAATGAACTCAGAAAATTGCTTCCAGAGAACTCAGAACTAGAACCCTGAAGGTTGCCCCTTCGGTGCCAAGGTTGTTATTTCTAGCCACTAAGAGGGGACTTAGCCATATTTCAAATCACAAATCAGGTCCTTTAAGAAGTGTCCAAAAATGGCCCTCCTGCAAGTTACCATTTCATTCTGTAACCCCTTCATTCCCTAGGGCCCCAACTCCTTGTTCAATTCACCTGCAAAGGGGCTTCAAAGAGTTTGTAGGAAAATGGCATTATCTTTCCCTTGTATCAACATTCAGGGAGCTGGCAGAGACAAGGAAGACCCGTGGAGCCCCCCTGACCTGCAGCCTGCAGGCCTGTGTCCTGAACATGACGGTACCCACCTAGCAGCCACACCTGAAGGCACTGAAGTCCTATTGCAACATCCTAAAACCACTCCTTTCCCACTGTCCCCTGGAGGGCTAAAGACATGAAGGTCTGAAGGGTGCCTGGGACCGAGAGAATGGCCCGGCTTGAGACTCCATTTTATCCTCAATGGTTAAAGAGAGTCCTTAAGGACCACATGGCAGGGCATAAGACCAAATAGACGCTTGGCCGAAGACATTGGACTAGGGATATAGGATACACCTTTAAAGACAGTGGAAAGTAAATGGGCTTGAATTTCAGCTCAGTCTTGCTCTGTGCCTTAGGTCTCTAGACATCAGTATCTTCTTCTATTAGACAGAGATAATAATAACTCCCTTGGGAAGCTGTGAAGGTAATTGCTAATATAGGGCAAAAACTGATTTGCAGTAGATAGCACCTGCTATTACTTTGGCTTTATTCATATTATTCCTCACGGATGCTGCAAGCTTTCAGTCTCCACATTCAGTAGCACGGCATTCGGGACACTTTATTGCTAGTGATGAAAGGGGGAGCTTAATTATGAACATATGGTTCATATGTGGGTACGTGTGTGTGTACATTTATGTGGTGCACATGTGTGTAGGTGTGAGTGTGTGCACACCTTTAAGTTGAGTGTGTGCATACATGTGCATGCTCCTGGGCCTAGAGCCACCCCATGCTCTGTGGCTCTGCGAGGTCACGAGAGTTTGGATAGCCTCCCTTCTTGTGCAGCCTGACTTAAATGCGGCAGTTTGAAAAATCGCAATTATAGACTCTTGTCTCAAAACAGCTTGGAAAACATAAAGACAGGCCTCACAAACATTGTCTCATTAGTTCAGTAAAACCTTACTAATTTACCCTAATTGTGGGGAAGGATCGTTTGCATGCGGGAACTGTCTGAAAGGGGCCTGCTTTAATAAATAGACAGGGCTTATTTGTAATTAGCTGTGTCACTTGCACACAAACAATCAATGTGCTCCCGTCCTTAAAAACAGTTTGTTCTCCTCACTGGGTTGCACGTTCCCACTGACATGGTGAAGCTGCCAATGCAAGAAGTGCCTGGGAGGAGGGGCCTTTCCTTTCTGCCTTATTTTCAAGTGAACGACAATGTAACACAGGCTTCCTCAGGGGGAGAGAGGGAGGCAGGCAGACAGAGTAAGCCTGAGAATTGTGGGAATAGCTAGTACTCAAAGGACCTAAATTCTAATCCTGCCTCAGCCCCCACGCTGCCAAGCTATTGTATCTCACTAGGTCTCAATTTCTCATCTCTCAAATGAAGGAGTTAAAAGATCCTCCAGTACTTTCGAGTCCTAGCATTTCAGATCTAAATGAGATCCCTTGAAGATGGATTCCAGGTAAGAGAATTGGTCAAGAAAAGCAAGAAGACTGGGCCACAGGTCTAGGACATTAAAGAGGAAGATGCAGCTCGACGGGGAGCCATTGGCTCTATCAATGGTGGCCAAAGGTTAGTGGTCCAAAAGAGATGAAGGAGGGCCAGGGTTTGTGAATTCTTTCTTCCTCTTCAGAGACAGATAGAATAATGGGTAGGGCTTGTGGATTGATGACGGGAACTCTTCGTGAAGATGGGGCAGCCACAGGCAACACAACAGTGCGGAAACCCAGGTGAGCCACCAGACCAGAGCTTAAGTCATCCCCAAGAAAGGCAGCACTGGGCTCGTGAGGATGCATGATCGCTCTTCAGAGAGAACAGAGGAGAGAAAGGGAAAAGTCGAAAGTGATCCTAGAGAACAGTCTCATTCCAACTGGACAAATACACGGATTTAATTTTTTTAATCATTCTATTGGGGGCTCATACAACTTATCACAATCCATACATACATCAATTGTATAAAGCACATTTGTGCATTCGTTACCCTCATCATCCTCAAAACATTTGCTCTCCACCTAAGCCCCCGGCCTCAGCTCAATTTCTTTTAAACATTTAATTAATCCGTTAATGTATTAACTTCTTATTGTGAAGGGGTGAAGGGTGAAAGGGTAGCTCGTCAGTTTGACATCCTGTGACTCCTTCACATTCAGACTCCTGGCAGTCCCCTTGATGAGCCGTCACTCATCCCAGTTGCTGTCTGTGCGCCCCATCTCCAGGCCTCTCTCCGGAACTTTCTGCACTTTGTCCTTGGGGAAATGCTGCCTCCTGAAGGCCAAAGGTTTTATTATTCTAATGTCTGCCCAGATCAATAGCTACTGATTCCTCTTATAAACCTGTCCGTTGTTTGACTGAAAAGTGAGCCACCGGGCTGAGTTCAGTTCCAGAGCAGGAACTGTAGTCTTGGGACTCCACCAGGCTCTATTCATCCGGCAAGCCTAGTGTCCATCATGATTTTGAATTTTCTTCTATATTTTTCCCCTAATCTACCCTGGACTTCTAATGTGTTCTAATGTGTTCCTTTCAGAGCAGTTGGTAGTGGTAGCTGGGCACTATCTAATTCTTTTGGATCTCAGGATCCTGGTGACTGATGTTCGTGTGGTCCATTAATCCACTGAATGAATTATTTCCACACATATATATTTCTTAATGTTCGCCACTCTTATTTCCTCTGGATAGGGAGAGACCAATAGTTTCGCCTTAGATGACTGCTCATGAGCTTTTAAGACCCCCATCACTAATCACCAAACAAGTACTATGTTATGCCACTTGACCTTGGAGTCCCTCAGGCTTAGCAATTCATCCCCCCAACATGTCTGGTTATGGGCAGATAAATCTTAAGATGACCTATCCTATTGTATTACCTTGCTAAATACTATTTTTAAAAACGACCAAAACCCTATCTTATCAACTCCAATGCATAGGGATACCATGTGTTTTCTGGGTTTTCTGTGGCTGATTTTTCAGAAGTAGGACCTTAACCACCAACCTTTTGGTTAACAGAGAAGCCCGTTAACTGTTTGTCCTATCTAGGGACTACACCATATATTGTATGCTGTTAGATGCCATTGCATCAGCTCCAACCCAGAGTAATTCTATGTACAACAGAAGAAAGCACTCCCTGGGTCTGCACCAGTCTCACAATTGTCACTCTTGAGCCTATTGTGCCAATCGATCTCTCTGAGGTCTTCCTCTTTCTCAGTGACCAAGCATGATGTCCTTTTCCTAGGACCGGTCACTCCCCATAACATGTCCAAAGTATGTGAGAGGAAAACTTGCCATTCTGGCTTCTAGGAAACACCCTAGATGTATTTCTTTCAAGAGAAATTGGTTTGTTCTTCTGTTAGTATATGGTACTTTCGATATTCTTTGGCAGCATATTAACTCAAAGGCATCATTTCTTCTCTGGTCTTCCTTCGTTATTACCCAGCTTTTACATGCGTAGGAGGTAATTGAAAATACCATGATTTGGGGTCAGGCATACTTTAATAATTCTGCAAGGGACATCTTTTCTTCTCAGCACTTTAAAGAGGCCATATGCAGTAAATTTGCCTCCTGAAATTCATCTTCTTGACTGCTTCTTCCATGAACTTTGATTGTTGATCCAAATGAAATAAAATCCTTGACACCATCAATTTTTTCTCCATTTATCATGATATCGGTCTCATTTTGAGAATTTGGGTTTTCTTTATATTGAGTTGTAATGTACGTTGAAGGATTTCAGTCTTTCATCTACATCAATAATTATTCAAGTCTACAGTACTTGGCTTTCAGACAACACGGTTGTGTCATCGGCATATTTTCAGTAGTTAATGAACCATTCTCTAATCTTGATGCTGTGTTCTTCTTACGGTCCAGCTTCTCAAATCATTTGCTTAGCACACAGATTGAACAAGTATTGTGAAAAGATACAATCCTGACACATACCTTTCCTGATTATAAACCATCCCTTTATTATGTTCCAGGAACTGCCTCTTGGTCTGTGAACAAGCAGGTACATGATCACAATTAAATTTTCTTGAATACCAGTTTTCAAAATGTGATCCATACTCTGTTATGAACGACACTTTTCACAGGCAACAAAAACCAAGTAAACATCTTTCTGATATCCTCTGCTTTATGTATACATCACTAGTATAGTTTATAGTGAAGTATACATTAAGGATGGGTGGGAAAATGGACGAGGGGCATTTTAGAGGTCACAAGAGTAAAGCTGGGCCTACCTTGGGTTTTATATAATTGAATCCACGTCACTATCCTTCACTTGCATCATTGTTCACTGGGGAGCGAGCGTCTTCATTGTAGTCAGAATGCAAACTATAATAAAACAAGCCTCGGTTCTCCTTTCCTTTGGAGGGGAGTGTGGGTTGAGAAGTGCAAGCCACAAGAATAAATCAGCCTCTAGATGTGGATGCTTGTACATTTCCTTCTCCCTGGGCAATTTCATTCTGGAGAAAACTCAACATGTTCTACTTTTTTCTTTATCCATTTTTCTGAACCCTCTCCGATTCAAGATGCTGACCTTGAAATGGTCAGTCAGGGCAGCAGACTCAGAAAGTTCTGCCCGCCCCTCAAATGCTTCTCTCCTCAACATGAAACTCATAGAACTTAAAATGATCTCATCCACCCCTTTTCTCCAAATATTAATAAAGAAAAATGAAGCATCAGTCCAGGAGACATTAAGTGTCTCTCTTAGGTACATGTGATGATAGGCTAGGTTCTCTAGAGAAGCAAAACTGTGTGCATATAGACAAAATGAGATTTCCTGATAAATGGCTCACACGGTGGTAAAAGTGGGTAAGCTCAATCTGGTTCAAGTCTGAAAGCCCCTCCTGACTCCTGTGGCTGAATGGGGCTGATGAACAGGAAGATGAACCAGGAAAATCACAGACTGGTGGATGCCCAGCTGAGTGAATGAGAAATTGGCCTCATGAATCCTTGGCTCCTTATGCCAGTAGGTGATATAGCATGGGGTCCGGGAACCAGATACAGGGTCCAAATTCAACCGTAGACGTCAACTAGCTTCTACACACTGTCAATTTATACTAACAGCAGGCCACACCCTGAGTGAAAACTCCATCAATGGTGTCAAGGCTGTGGCCGGGTTAAAGAGGTCGGAGTCATTGTACCAAAAATAACTAGTCTACAGTCCATTCTAGGAGATAGCATCCGTGCAAGAACCAGTGGTGCTGAAGGAAGAATTTCAAGCTGCACTGAAGGCATTAACCATGAACAAGGCTCCAGGAATTGATGGAACACCAATTGAAATACTTCAACAAGCCTTTGAAGCAATGGAAGCACTCGCTTGTCAATGCCAGGAAATTTGCAAGACAACTAGTTGGCCAACTGACTGGAAGAGATCGATATTTATACCCATTCCTAAGAAAGGTGACCCAACAGAATGCACAAATTGTAGGACAATATCATTGATATCACATGCGAGTAAAATTGTGCTAAAGATCACCCAACAACAGTTGCAGTTGTGTATTGACAGGGAGCTGGCCGAGTTTCCGACCAGGACATGGAACAGGGGTTCTCATTGATAATGTCAGATGGATCTTGGCTAGAAGCAGAGAATACAAGAAAGATATTGACTTGTGTTTCATTGACTATGCCAAGCCATTGGAATGTGTGACCATAATAAACGATGGATAACCTTGAGAAGCATGGGAGTTCCAGAACACTTGCTGTGCTCTTGCAGAACCCACTCATGGATCAAGAAACAGTTGTGTAAACGGAAAAAGGGAATGCCGCATGTTTCACATCAGGAAAAGATGTGTGTTGGCATTGTATCCTCTTACCGTATTTATTCGATCTTTAGGCTGAGCTAATCATCAGAGAAGCTGGATGACATGGAGGAAGAAGAACATGACATCAGGTTTTGAGAAAGTCTCATGTGAAAACTAGACATAGAATAAGGAAGACTAGAGAAGAATTGATGTGTTTGCATTAAAATGCTGGCGAAAAACATTAAAAGTACCATGGACTGCCGAAAGAACAATCGCTCTTGAAAAGGTATAGCCAGCGTGCTCTTTAGAGGCAAGGATGGTGAGACTTTGTCTTGTGTACTTTGGACATGTTGTCTGGAGAGACCAGACCCTGGAGAAGGAAATTAAGTTTGGTGAACTAGAGGGTAAGCATGGAAGGGGAAGAGCTCTCAACAAGACAGCTTGGCACAGTGGTTGCAACAAGGGACTCGAACGTAAGAACAAGTGTGAGGATGGCGCAGGCCTGAGCAGTGTTTCCTTCTGCTGTACATCGGATGCGTGGGCCTCGGACCTACTAGGCAGCGCCTAATAACACCTGTGTACTGTAATATTTAGGTTTGACGTCACCTCGAGTGGGCCAGGCTTCTCCCTCGATATTATCTAACATAATGTGGTCAACCCCACGATGGGCTCTTCTATGAAGCAGCCAAGCAGCTATGGGGAGAGTGTTGTTGTTGTCATGTGCCCTTGAGTCTGTGCCAACCTGTAGGGAACCCGTGCATAACAGAACAAAATACCGCCTCTTCCTGCACCATTGTTCCTGAGCCTATTGTGACAGTCTCTGTGTCAATACATGTCATTTCCTCTTTATTGCTGCCCCTCCACTTTTCAAGCACGATGTCCTTCTCCAGGGACCCGTCTTTCTCCCGTGGACTAAGTGGTGGATTTGAATTTCCCTGCTCTTTAACGAGGGAGTGGTTAAAACAATACCTTTGAAGATGAACAGACCTGGATCCTGAGATTACAGAGCACCTTTCACTTACAAGCTGTGTGATCTTAGCCAAGTCACCTCACTTTCCCACTTTTCTGTGCCCACCTCAAGACGGTCCTGTTTTAAAAGGTTGGGAAGAAAGAGAAATGAAATAAAGGGCATGCAGTGTTTAACATAATGTCCGCCGCTAGTACGGGCTCAAGGAAGGTCAGCTGTGAGGAGTCGAAAGTAGACCTTAGAAACCCAGGTCTCTTGAGTTCCTCAACCAGGGGTTGCGCATCTCACCTATAGGAGACAGTTCTACGTCCCAGGTTGATCCATGGTTGATCCCGACAGACAACGCAGTGTGCTAGAAGACAAGGAGCTTCTACAGAACCAGGGAGTTGGAAGGATTTTCTGGAGAGTTGGGGGGAGTTATCTCTGCTCAGGAGGGAGGAGGGAGCACAAGTGATCGTCGTGGACTTTGCACACAAAAGAAGACACGCTGCATTGGCAAACAGCTGTCTACACAAAACCAGAATGGGATGAGGAAGCAGAAGCTCTTGCCTCCCCATCATGATTCAAGCGAGGTCATGCCTGAAATTGGAACTTCGAAAACACTCTCTGATAGAGCAGGTCCATGAATTGGGTAGCTTTCTTGCTGCCACACAGGCTCTGTAAGTGGGTTCCCTTGTTGCCCAGGCTCCCTGAGCTGCATCCTGGCATTTGTGTATCGAGTAACATTGAAAGCCGGAGGAAGTCCTGAGGTGGCACATATAGCCAAGTTCATCCATAGGGACCTCAGAAGAAAGGTCTGGCAATGTCGTTCCCAATGATCATAGCTTTGAAAACCTTGTAGAGCACAGTTCCACACTGACACACAGGATCTCCGTGAGTTGGCATCAGTCATGAGAGAGCTCATGATTACGGAAGCCGAACTTGAATTGAACCTTGGAGTGATTTGATTGCTAGTTTCGTAGTGGCTCATTCTACCTCAAAGGCTAACGAGTCCTTGTACCAAAGGACTTCTGAGAAGAAGGAGAGTGGCGAGGTGTGGAAGAAGGAGATCAGAGTCCCACGGGCAGACAGGCCGTGAGAGGATGTCTTTTTTTTGTTTGTTCTACCCAGAAGCTGCCCAGCCTTCCCTGCATTGCATCCCAGGAGAACAATGCAGGTTGACTTGGCCCAAGGTCAGGCTCATCAGAGACAGGGCTTTGTGAAATGTCACTCTGGGCCTTGTTGGCTCTGCAATTATTCAAATGCTTTGCTTATCCTACAATCACAACTCCTCACGCTGATTATTGGCATCATCAACATCTTCTATTAATGGGTTTTGAGCTGTTCTGTGTAGATGGCATTGTACGGGACACGAAAAGGTGCCAAAAATAGACTCAGAGAAATGAAGGAAGAAAAAGAGCACAAAGTAGACCAAAGCAGTCTATATTCTGAGCAGCAAGATCTAAATCGGCTGGAAATCCTTCATGTGAGCTAATCTTAAAGGGCCAGGGCCTCCGGAGTTCTGGAAGGGCATTAATTATACCTTGGCCTTCTTTATCATGCCTGTCTTCATTATTTTCAGCCGCCTCCTTTCAATGAGCAGCATTTAGACTTCCATTAGTTTTCCTTTTATCCCTTTTGTTAAATAAACTTTCTCTTTATCACCTAGCTGCCTCTCGCTGTGTGGCTGTCTGCAGGAGGAGAAATAGCAGAAACCTCACAGTTAGAACAAAATAAATAAGTAAAGGATGCCTTGCCTCCAAATTGGCCCAGCCTTGCTGTACTTGCCCAGTGGCGCTTTGATCACCTGGAGATTGTGCTTGTGGGCGCCTTAGGAGCTCAGTGAGGAGACTCACTTTGCTGAAAGTGCCCAACACCCCAACATGAGACGTGCTCAACTCGCTGCAGAGCCCCCGAATACCTGTTCTTCCCCCCTTTTGTGCAAGCGCTTTTAAAGCGGATGGTGGAGGGTGGGCTGCCAGAAACGTCTGAGCTGCCACCAAAGACATATTGTAGGTTAGAAGGCAGGCCGGCGGCTGCTGTATTGCGAACCTGTTCGTCAGAGTTTCCGAAAGGACCAGACATGAAAGGTTCAAACCAACCCTTCAGGGTTTCTCCATCTCACCAGGCCTGAGGCTCTGCCTCTCATTAATCTTTAATGAACAACAGCGAGAGTGGGTTGCTGGTTCATTATTGTGTAGGATGACAGCTGCTTAGCAAGCAAAAGGGCCCAGTCACATCGTTTGGAGGGACACAGTCAAAAAGGCAGTCATGTTTTGAAATGGGTACCTGAACTACAGCGTAACCTATTTCTCAGCTGGGGGATTTGAACTTTAGAAGGCTGGAGTAATCTCAGGAGACAGAATCCCACATTTGTTCTCCCACAAGAAGCTATTTTCCCTTTTCCCTGGAGCTGAATGGTAGGACGAGGGTGCTGTTCTTCCTCGTGTTAGGATGCCTCTGTGGAATGTCTTGTCCTGCCTCTGTTCCCTTCAAATTCCTCTTTCTCCAGGAAAGAAAGCCTGTCCCTGGCGGGGCTGGGCGGGGCTTGCCTTTACTTTGAATGTCTCAGCGTTTGGCAGCCTCAATGTAAATGCTTGAATATTCCCTCCTCCAGGGCAGAGACACTGCCTCATCATACATATCTGAGACCTTCCACATGTTGTTAGTCGCCATCGAGTGGACTCTGGGTCGTGGCAAGCCCATTACAAGAGAAGACAATGTCGCCTGCCTTTGTGCCCTCTGCAGCACCCTTGGTATACTAGACTCTTGCCGCCGCTACCGAGTGTCTGCTGACCTAGGGGACTTATCCTCCAGGCTTATTTTGGATTGAATTCTCTTGTGATCATAGGGTTTTCATGACTAATGTCCAGAAGTAGATGGCCACATGTTTCTTCTTAATCTGGAAATCTTATCAAATGAAACCTGTTCATCCTGGGTGACTTGACTGGTATCTGAAATCCCTATACTTTATCTTCCAGCACCGCGGCAACATAAAACCTACCACAGCGCAACCAGCTCATAGACAGGTTGTGACCAGGCCCATACCATGCTTAATAGAGGTTTATTGAATTCAGTAAAATTGCTCATGTTTGCCTTGTATGTGTCTGCTTGTAATTTCCTACTACCTCTTCAGTCTCTACAACTGAAAAATCCTTGAGGATAGGGATCCTTTTCTTTCTTTTTTGCCCTACCCGTGGCACACTTGCTGGAGCTTTATTGAACAGGTTCTCCACGTGTTAGATGAAGATATTCATTGTTGTGTGTTGTTGGGTTTTGGTACCAACCCGGCATAAAGCATAACCTGCTTTGTTTGAGTGAATAATCCTATGTTCTCTCTGTAAGACAGGAAGTAGGCTGGTCTGATGAGGTTTCCTTTCTTGGCCAATTTTATGTATAGGTTTTAAGTGAAAGGATGTCAAGGCTATATTTTCAGGATTTTGTTTACGTGAAACGTCGGTCAAAAATCTTGAATTCAAACCCTAGCCAAATTCCAAGTGAGCTGCTGAAGTGATGGTTTCAGATTCTTTGGGAAATAATGTTGTGATTCCAAGAGTCAATATAGGTTTAGCCAGAACAGATCCAGTGAAAGCACTTTTTCAAGAGGATCATGAGATAAGTAGATAAATAGATGAGAAATAGGATATATATATATATATTTTTTTTCAACTTTTAATTATGAATTAGGTGAAGGTTTATAGAACAGATCATCAGCTTCATAGCCAATAATTCATAATACGTTTTGTTTAGTCTCATTCATTGCTCGCCCCTGAATACAGCATCACGTATCCCACCTGTGTTTCCTGTTTCAACTCTTCCTTCTTTCTTAGCCCTTCTGAAATTTTCTCTGGCATAAATGATGCCCTTTTGACCTCAAATGTTTGGTTATTCTAAGGGGTACTTACCTCTCTAGTGTTGTTCCCGTTATAGGTATGTCTATTGTTTGGTTCAAAACTGAGCCGTGAGGGTGAGTTCATTTCCAGACCGGAAGTGAGTCAGAGTCAGAGTCGTGAGTGTTGCACCATTTTCTTTTTTTTTTTTTTTTAATTTGTTGGAGTTTATTTTGTTTCTTTTTCCTTTGTCCCTAGTCTTCTCCCTCTTGTGCTTTCTTTTATGATTTTTCTTTTTTCTTGTTTTTTTAAATCATTTTATTAGGGGCTCATACAACTCTTATCACAATCCATACACACATCAATTGTGTAAAGCGCATCTGTACATTCATTGTCCTCATCATTCTCAAAACATTTTTTCTCCACTTAAACCCCCAACATTGGGTCCTCATTTTTCCCCTCCCTCCCCGCTCCTCCCTCCCTCATGAGCCCTTGATAGTTTATAAATTGTTATTTTGTCATAGCTTGCCCTGTCTGAAGTCTCCCTTCACCCACTTTTCTGTTGTCCGTCCCCCAGGGAGGAGGTCACATATAGTTCTTTGTAATCGGTTCCCTCTTTCCTACCCATTCTCCCTCTACCCTCCCTGTTTCGCCACTCACACCATTGGTCCTGTAGGGCTCATCCTCCCTGGATTCCCTGTATTTTCAGTTCCTATCTGTACCAGTGTACATCCTCTGGTCTAGCCAGACTTGCAAGGTCAAATTCGAGTCATGGTAGTGGGAGCAGGGAGGAAACATTTAGGAACTGGAGGAAAGTTGTATTTCTCATCGTTGTTACATCACACCCTGACTAGCTCATCTCCTCCGGAGACCCCTCTGCAAGGGGATCTCCAGTGGCCTACTAATGGGCTTTGGGTCTCTACTCCACACTCCCCCCATCATTCACTATGGTAAGATTTTTTGTTCTGATGATGCCTTATACCTGATCCCTTCGACACCTCGTGGTTGCATAGGCTGGTGTGCTTCTTCCATGTGTTCCACCATTTTCAATCTGACCCGGAGGCCTGGTCATTTTGGGGATTTGGGGTTTGTTCCACACTTTTCTCCCACTTGAGCCATCATCTTCTAATGGGGTCCCTTTCCTTTTGCAGTGGAAGCTGGGCACCATCCAGTTCTTCTGGTCTCTGGATCTTAGAGATTGAGGTTCTCATGGCCCATTGTGCCCGTACCTCTTCAGTTTTCTTCCTTTTCTCAATAGTTACTCTTCAGAAGGCTGTTCACAAGCTCTTCTTAAGACCACAGTCACTACTCACTAAATTAGGATGAAGAGGATTGTTTTTGTGGACTATATTATGCTAATTGATCTTGGTGTCCCTGAAAGCATGGTTCTAAGCCCTCATGCCCACAGAGACCAGGTATTTCTTTGTTTGAAGCCACTTCATTGGTTGTACTTTGTTATAGCAGCCCAAGGAAACTAATATGCTTCATTTCTTTTGACATTCTGGTCGGCGGTTCTGCAGCAAATAGAATATTTTTATACAAAGAGGCATGGTAAGTGATTCTTGCCTATGTAGAAGCCATCTCTAGTAAAAACTCCAGACTGCCATGGCCGTTAGCTCCCCAACTATTTAATTGTCATGACCGAGATGATGCCAGAGAAGGAATCTCTTATTTGTCCACCCCCTACTATATTTCCAGCACAGAATGAGAAGCTGTATGTACATAATCTCATTTCATAGCTGGCCTGGTTTGCTGATGGCTCCAAGCTTGGAAAGAGTGCTAATAGCGCAAATAACAGACCCTCCATTCTGAAAAATCTAGCCATTTGAAACTGGCTGCAGGAAACATCATGGTCACACATTCCTGTTCAACCAGCTGCTTTGAACCACAGCAGAGAGGATCTGGAAAATCCGGTTTGGTAACAGTTTGTTAGAAAAAGATTAGGGGAAACATGGTAGGAAGATATTTGAAAGCATCGCAAATTAACATAGAAATGGGATGGGAGTGTCGCAACCACCTGGGAGGATAATGATTAAGAGGCAGCAGCTATGGGACCTTATCTCAGGAGGATTAGGCCTAGTAGTTCCCAGCTAAGGAGCTGACAGCAACTTCAACGGTCCTCCGTGGTCTTCTTTTTCCAGTCAACTTAAATAAGCGTTAGCTCTTCGAACCAAGTGGTCTTTTTGTCAGTGAATTTTAAGAGACTTGACCGTGAACAAATGTGAAATAAGATGAGAAGAGAATGTACTAGAAAGCAATATATGGAATCTTGACGGCAAGTTGCCCTGCTGGCATAGTAGTTACCCCTTGGGCTGCTCACCACCAGGTCAGCAGTTTGAAACCACCAGTTTGCTGGGAGGGAGAAAGATGAGGCTCCTTGCCCCCTGAAGGAGGTCTGTACCATACAGGAACCAGGAGCAAAGAGCTCAATTCATCATCCCAAAGCCATTCAGGTCGGAAAATTAGGTCTTGAACCAGGATCTCTGAAGTCTTAAATCCATGTTCTACTGATGCATCATACTGGCTCTCCACACACACGAGTTTGTGCACAGCCTTCTGGAGCAAAGCCTGAAAGAGCAGGGCTGCGGCAGGGCTGTTCTGAAAAGTCTCCAAAAGAAAACAAACAAACAAACCCACGTCCACTCAGTGGGCTCATAGTGACCCTATATGGGGATTCCAAGCCTCTGAATCCTGGGGGACTCGATAGGCTCACTTTGCTTCAGTGGTCTGGTGATTTTGAATCGCCGACTTTCTGGTTAGCTGTCCAGTGCTTACTCAACAGCACCTCAAAAGCCTGGAGGAAACCAAAGGACTAGGATTCCCAGAGCCCATAGACTCCCCGCCCAGAGGCTCCCCATCATCCATCCCCTAGCTCCCTGCACAGCTGGCCCAGAACAAAATGAACCAGGCACTTTGGGTCTCTGGTATTTTAGCAGAACGTGGGCTGAGGTTGGGACCTACCTTGAGTGATGCCAATGGTGTGCATTCTGTTAACCTAAAGGTTGGCTGTGGGGACCTACCTGGTGGTTCTGCAGAAGAAAGCCCTGCTTATCTGCTGCCACTGCGATGTTTGCCAAGACAACCTTATGGGGCACCTCTATTGTCACCCATGGGATTTCCCTGAGTGAGAATCAACTTGGTGACAGCAGGTTTGGGTGTTTGTTGTTTTGGTTGGGTGGGGACAGGGAGAGAGAAGCTGGCTTGGGAGAAGCTAGTTCTCCAGCCATCGCCTCATGCCCTGAACCATGTCAACCTTCCTTTCCTCCAGGGAATCTCTCATGATGGGAAGAATGTAGACCCTAACCACCCGCTCACCTATAGTTCCCCACAAGCCAGTCCCTCAGAGAAGCCCCACCTCCAGAAACAATACCCTGATTATCATTCATTATTTCTACGTCTTAGTATTAAAACCCTTTTAATATGGTATTGGAGTCCATGGGGGAGTTTTAAATTTCATGTCACAGCAGGATTTATGGGCCAGTTCTGAAATTTCACCTCTGGGCCCAATAATTGCAATTCCCTTTTAATGACTGTCTTAGACACCTCCGTTTAAAAGACTTCAGTTGTTTCCACAAAGAACCCCCCGGGACGTGGCCAATCTGAATACGCAACTTGTGTCACCTCCTAGTGGAGGGCCTGGCTGCCAGGGCTGGTTGGGAGCCACCGGATTTGCTGGCAGCCCCATCAAGGAGTCTTGGAATGTTTGGGAAAGGAGCTGCCCCTCATATGGAGTTTTGACTTGAGCCATCATATGTGACCTTTATGTGACCCTGCTTTCTCACTTCCTGGCAGGAAGCTACACACCAGGAC
>NW_022103907.1:2177560-2178936 GCF_000313985.2 Echinops telfairi | reverse complement strand
CTGCCCCTCATATGGAGTTTTGACTTGAGCCATCATATGTGACCTTTATGTGACCCTGCTTTCTCACTTCCTGGCAGGAAGCTACACACCAGGACATGTGTGCATGACGATGTGCTTGTTTTAAAGGACAGTTCTGTGAGCTTGCAGCTGCTTGGACGACTTGCATAAGAAAGAGCATAACGGAATACGATATGGGGCATTGGTGTGGGAGGGTGAGAATGAGGCGGGTTCCCTCAACTGAGCACTCTCGTACCCTGTGATGCTTTGGGGAAAGTCCACACACCTGCTCTCAGAGGGTTGTGCAGTATTGGGAAGGGACCTCTCACCCCAAGGACACAGAAGCCGTCACAGATTTTAATGGAGAGCCATGTCCCAGGCAGGAGAGGAGACCTGGGGTGAAAGCATGCAGTGGCGCCATCTTCCAGAGACCCAACTGAATCAAGGGGCAGAATCAGGGTACTGGCATGGGAAAAGCCCAGGCACCCCCTCAGAGATGCCAAGCACTGCTTCCTAGCTGGCAGCAGAAATTTGCATGGGAGAAATGCTTACCTCTATGCCCAGATCACTAGCTTCTGAAAGAAGGCTTAATTATGGACAGATCCATCTGCTCCTGTGGTGAGACAGTGGACTGGATGGGGACAGAGCTCAGGTGTCAGAAAAGAGGATGCATCAAAGACGCTAAAGGGAGAGAGAGCACTGCAGATTAGGGCATTCATGATTTGAGGCCCGTCCTTGGGTAGAGGAAACTGAGACTTCCCCCACTGTGTTAGTCTGGGTAGACTAGGGAAACAAATCCATAGACACTCATGGGTATAAGAAAGAGCTTTATATACAAGAGCAGTTGAATATTGAGAAAACATCACAGCCCAGCCCAGATCAAGTCCATAAGTCCTATATTAGCCCAAAGGCCCAATACCAATCTATAAGGCCCTCTTCAGATTCACAAAACACATGCAATGGCACTAAATGCAGAAAAATCACAGGCCAGTGGGTAGGAAGTCATGTGGATCCACTGGCGTTGTAAGCATCTCAGTGCTGGCAGGGCTTTTCCAGCTCCAGAGGTCTGGCTCCATCAGCCTCTCTTCCTGTGTCTTCTCCACAGGGATGTGTCACAGGAAGTGTGCACAGAGAAAGTGTATTTTCCACCTCCAAGGAGGAAATGCAGGAGTTCCCAGAATCCTCAGAAGGCCATGCCCACACAGAGGCCTCATTGGATATGTCTTGATTGACAGGCTAGACTCCGCCCCTACACTCTCAATCCTCACATTGACACCAGACGAGGTAGCTACCACACCCACTTTGAGGAGGAGATGCCTTTGTCAGCAGCCCTTTGTAACTTGATGAGGACTGCCTGCACTGGCAAGCTGGGCCTGTTC
>NW_022103907.1:2173195-2177460 GCF_000313985.2 Echinops telfairi | reverse complement strand
AAGGCAATTGATGGACTGGACCAGAACAAGAAGAGCCGTAGTCACTGAAGAGCATGGCACTTCTAAGTGAGCAAGGCACCAAGTCAATAGTCTCCCAAAGGGTTGTAGTGACTGCGTCAGTCTGGGTGGACTAGAGAAACAAATCCAGGGAGATGCATATGCGTATAAGAGAGAGTTTTATATCAAAGAGCAACTGGACATTAAGAAAACATCTCAGCCCGGTCCAGATCAAGTCCATAAATCAGATCTTACCCCATATGTCGATATTCATCCATAAATTCCTCTTTAGACTCATGAAACACATGTAATGATGTCAAATGCAGGAAGATCACAGGCCAGTGGGTGGAAAGTCTTGTGGCAGTATAAGCATCTCAGCACTGGCACTGGTCTCCACAGGGGTCCTTCAGCTCCAGGGCTCTAGCATAGCTCCGTGTGTCTTGTCTGCAAGAATGTCTTGCAGGGAATGAGAGTCAGTGTTCCGCCTCCAGCAAGCTATGTATCTCCTTAGCTCCTCCATATGGGGTCACCAAGCTGTGACCTGATTGACAGGCTCAAGTCCACCCCTTAACTCTTCAGTCTCGAATTGACACCAGGTGATGTAACAACCACAGTGACCTTGCTATGGTTGTCGTGTGCTGGCAAGTAGATTCTGACTCCCAGAAACCTTGTAGGGCAGAGCAGAGCTGCTCCGTCCCACATCCTAGGGGAAACAGCTCTACGGGCGATCAGGTCTTTTCTCCCACGCAGCAGCATGGTGTTAGGAGCCCAGGGCTTAACCATTGTGCCATTAGAGCTCCTGCCATGGCCCCAGCGGTGGTGCAAAATGATCCAGGATGTATTTCAGCATATGGGTTTTCAGTCTCTGCCTGGCTCCCAAGCACACATTGAGCCAAGCAGGTATGGCTGAAGATCAAAAGGCCCCACCCACGTTACATTGGTTCATCGTAGTCAAAGGCTTTGAGGATCCGGTCTGCAGGTAGGAACCTCGTGTCTGTGTTCTCTTCCAATTTCTGGGTCTCCTTTTCTTCTGCCCTCTATGTCTCTGCCCTCTCATCTGGGATAATGAGGAAGCACCATACCTGATCCCAATAGTTTCCGAACTAATATTCTTTTGCACCCGATCGAAAATGCCAGAAAAGGAGGAGATATCCTGATTCGTTTCAAGCCCTGACACTCCAGCGACCCCAGGCTTGCACATGCCTGTCTCAGGCCCCTACCAAGGGATGCCTCTGGAAGCAGAAAAGACATGTACAAGCTCGGTCAGCATGTACAAGGACCTGTCAGACAGGAGGGTATGCAGTCCCCAAGCTCCCAGGCATTTCCCATTTCCCAGGAGTCTTCCAGTGGTGTGTAGGTGGGCACCCGCTTTGGAGTCATAAGACCAAGTTCAAGCACTTAAAAACCAAGTGCTTTAATCCTTCCCTCCCTGAACTATTGGGGAATAAGAGCCCCTGCCTTGCCTGTCTCCCAGGTGGTTGTCCGTATCAGATGAAAGAGTGTATGTGGAAACACCGAGCCCCCGCAGAGGGGAGTGTCTGTGATGAGGGAGGGTCCCAGGGCTAGTCCCTAGAGCACTCACCATGCGAAATTGCTTTCTGGACCCCAGGCTGTTCTTTGCCCCGAGCTCCCCTCTGGTTTACATCTCCTGAGGCACACAGTGGGCTCTAGGAAAACTCTCTCAGCTCTGAGGTCTGGATCCCCCTGGAGTGCGAGGCCACACTTCCCCATCCTCAGCACAGCTCAGAGTGTGCTGTGCTTCTGCAGCAGCGATGGAGCAAATAGTACCAGCTATGTGCTTGGAATCTGACAGGACTGGTTTTGAATCAGGATTCTTCTGTTCCTTACTAAACCGAAAATCAAACAATTCATCTCATGGACTTCCTGTTTCCTCGTCGGTTTAATGGGGGCACTATTCCTCTTCCAGCTGCGGAGAGGATGGTATAAAAGAGCTGTCCAAAGTTCATGCCTGGCGTCAAACACAGAGTTCGTGTCCCAGGAGTCCTTGTTAAGTGCTGCCGTTGAATCAGTTCCTACTCAGAGTGACCTGGGGACCACAAAGTCCCCAGTTCGAAACCACCAGCCATTCGCCAGGAGAAAGTTGGGGCTTTCAACTCCCATGAAGACTTACAGTCTTGGAAGCCCATAGGGGCAGCCCTATCCGGTCCTATAGGATCACAGCGAGTTGATATCGACTCAATGGCCAGGCTTTCTTAGTTCTTAGTTTCTTAGTTCAGGGTGATCGGTGTACAACTGAATGAAGTACTGCTCGGTCCTGCGCCATCCTCTCAGTCTTGCTATATCTGAGCCCCTGGCTGCAGCCACTGTGCCAATTTATCTCACTGAAGGCCAAGTTCTCTACCAACCAGGATGTCCTCTTCTCCTGGTGGGCTCAGTCCTCCCAGGAACATGTCTAAAATGCATAAGACAAAGTCTCACCATCCTGACTTCTAATGGGCTTTCAGCCTCTACTTCCTCCCAAATGGATTTATTTCTTGTTCTTTGGGCAGTCCGTGATACTGGTGGACTAAAATAGTTGGAATAACGTAAGATTGATATAACTGTTAATAGCATTACTTGGAAGACCTCACAGGTTTTTAAAGCCAGAAATTCTAGCAGTCCAAAGGGTTGCCCTCTCCCTCCATATCTTTGAGAATCCACCCCCAAGAGTACTTGCCACACAAATGCCCCCGCCCTCCTCTGTGGGGATTCCTATATTAGGTGCAGAGGCCACCAGCCCTTTGACTCAAAGCTCTGAGCTGTCTGGAATAATGTCTTTGAAGCTGCTCAGAGCTGTGGCTCAGGAAAGCTTTGGAGCCGCTCACAGAGCTCTGTGCACCAGGAGCTGATCGGCTGAACCCCAGCTCCAGTCACAGCAGTCCTCTGATCTCTGAGGAGACATTTCCCCCCTCCCGCCCACCCCCACCCCGCCCCAGGGATCCAGTCTGTATGAACTCTTTGGAGGTTTCTGTTTAGTTTGGTTTTCACAAAAGGACCTTGCAGGCCTGAGCTCTCTCACCAGTGGCCAGGCTGATCCAGATAATGCGGTGAGTATCTAGGCAGCCAGCCCTTTGTTAAGGCACTGTGCACCCACCCACGGGGCTGTAGACAGGGAGATGGGCTTTCCGGGTGGCTGACCATTCTTCCCCACGACCTCATGGGCTAAGTGTCATTGAAGGCGGGGTCCATCAGAAATCAGGAGTCTGGCCTTCCTGGAAGAGGACAGCTTCTGATTATAGGTTAGAGTCACGATCAAAGGATTCAAGGCCTTCAGGGCCTTTCTTACTGCAAACATTTCAAAGTCCAAGAGGAGTCGAGAGAGGGGACCGTGGCATCACGCATGGGGATTTCCACCCAATCCACCCCCCCACCCCCATCCAAATTCTCTGGCTCCTCCCTGGGTCTTTGCATCTAAGAGCTGGCTCAGCTTCTCTTGCAAGTTCCAGGTCACCTGAGCTCTCCCCTAAAGGCATAGGGAAAGTGGTGGAGGGAGTGGTGGGGGCCGTTCCAGCCCAGAAATCAGCTCCCCACCCCTGGCTCAGTCTCAGGACCTCTCAAGCGGTTCTGTCTGCTGCGTTGTGGAAAGCTCCCACACAGCTGACCGCGTAGAAGCCTCAAGTCTGAATTTCATTAGTTTCTTCAAGCATGGGTGAAAGGTGTGAGCATTCCCAGGGCGAATCGAATGGGGCCCAGGATTCCTGGGTTATAAGCCTGCACTTCCAGCATCATGGTACCTAGGGGCTTCCCTGAAGGCAATGGTGAGATTGCCCATCTAGGTGACACAGGTCAGTATATTGGGAAGTGGACTGTGTCCATCCTGGCCCCAAAGAAAAGGTGCTTTGGGGCAGTGTCCGAAATGAGTTGTTTTTTCCAGAAGCCCAGGGGTCCATCCAGCACACAGAAAGTTAATATTGTTCACCTCTCTCTGGATACATACATAAAAAGTAGCTTCTCCAGTTTGTGGTGAGTGTTTTGAACCATCCACCTTTCTTGTCCATCTGACTAAGGTGACCAGATTTTAACCTTGGTAAAGCAGGACAAAAGCAGGACACCATTGATAAAACTCATCCTGGCAAAATAGCCACATGGCAGCCGAAAACCACATACCCTAGCTTGTCATGCATTCTTTCCAAAAATCGGGACTTTTTTTAAACGCCGCGGGACACGGGAAAAATTGTTAAAAATCAGGACTGTCCCGCCAAAAGCGGGGTGTCTGGTCACCTTAGACTAGCACCAGAGAAGCCAGTCGATAATCGTGCAAGTCACCT
>NW_022103907.1:2163687-2173095 GCF_000313985.2 Echinops telfairi | reverse complement strand
TGAAACCTCTCAAAACGTGTTTATTGTTAAAAATCAGGACTGTCCCGCCAAAAGCGGGGTGTCTGGTCACCTTAGACTAGCACCAGAGAAGCCAGTCGATAATCGTGCAAGTCACCTCCTCCAAGAAGTCTTTCTGAAAGCTCTGCAGATGGAGAGAAGCGCTTCTTGCCCCTGATCTACACGATTCACCTGGTTCCACCTGGCAGTGGCTCCCTAAAGGACCCCCAGGTGGAATGGCAATCAATGAAGAGCAACCAGAAAGGGGAAGTTAGAAAAGAGATTCTGAGTACAGGCAACATACTGAGCAAACGCAGGAGCATGAGCGAGCCCTGGGGTGTGCAGGGAAAGAGAGTGGGTCCCTCTTCCTAGCTCCTACATGGGCGGTGGAGGTGAGGGGGGTGGCGGTTCAGAAGATGAACTGGAGGCATGGGCAGCCAGGAATTCCATTGTTGTTGTTGTTGTTGTTGTTGTTGTCGTCAGGCACCATCATGTTGGTTCTGACCTATAGGGACCCTATTCACAACAGAAGGAAACGCTGCTGGGTCCTGGGCCATGCCCACAATGGTTCCTTGGCTTGAGCCACTATGTCTATCCATCTCATTGGGGGCCTTCATCTTTTTTGTATCCCCTCTACTTTCCCAAGCATCATGTCCTTCTCCAGGGACTGGTCCCTCCTGACAATTTGTTCAAAGTGTGTAACACAAAGTCTGGCCATGCTTGCCTTTGACTGAGAGAACTAGATGTCGTGAGTGACAAGATGCATGTTAGTTTTAATCTCTTTAAACCCCAGGAAAACACTGTCACCCATGATACTTAGCCTGTCCAGCAGAGGCTTTGGAGCAGGTTTTGTGAGGTCCTTAGTCCAAGCAGTTCCGAACACGCAACATGAAAGCCTCTGACAACCGCCTCCACATCCTGGCAGAAGGGCGGAGCAGCATCAGCAAAGCATATTATCTTAAACCCCACGCCCTCCCTGGTATCAAGTCCATTCCAATTTACAACGACCCTGTAGCATTTCCGAGACTGTAAATCTCCCGAGTAGCAAATATGCTCATATTTCTCCCAAGGAGGAAATGGTGGGTCTGAACTGCTGACCTTGCAGTTAGCAGCTCGATGCATAACCTACTATGCCACCGGAGCTCAGGAGACCTGCTTGATCGTGTAGAAATATGTGGACTGACCACACTCCTCCTGGCAGGCCCCAGCAGCCTTTGCAAGCTGACCACTTTCTCAACCCCGGATTTCGCTTGTGAGCCTGTAGTTTATGACCAGATCTACCCTACTATAGAACATTTCAGGATAGGGGCTTGACCTGGCCTGAGATTTATGACCGAGATGGATCTCAGCATTTTGCTTGGCGCAAAGGCTTATATTTGTATTAAGACCAATCACTTCATTGATGCATGAAGCAGCCATTAAGGCAGTCTCTCCAGGAAACACTGTGGGCTACAGGGTCTCCTTTGCACATGAGCAGGGAGCTCTGCTTTGAGGTCTCACAGATCCTGGGAGTCCAGTCCTGAGAAAAGGGTGCCAGATGAATTCTCCATCTCTATCACCTTCCCACATAGGATTCAAGCAGCAGGCAGGCTGGACTGGAGGCGGGATCCCATAGAACAAGCTTCAGGCTTGTCTTTATCCTTCTCCCCAGGGAAGAGGTATTAAAAACCAAACCAAACCACTAAGCACCTACTGCCTTAAGTTAGCTTGAAAAGAAAGATTGTATTTGAAAAGAACAGATGGTGCTAATAAAGTATTGGAAGGAAGCAGGATTTAGGAAACCAAATTCCAGATTCCCCCTGGTGGGTGATGTGCTCAAACCTCCTTACAAAAAGAGTTAGCAAGTCAAACCAGTCCCCAGGGACTCTAATCAGAGTAAATCCACTCCCACCCCCACCGTGCCAGAGACTGTCTGACAAGCCTGTGAAGGGGGAAACAAGCCCCTTTGCTCACTTCTGTCACTGTAAGTGATTCCTAAAATCCGAGCACCAAGCAAACTCTCACTTCCTCTGCACAGAATCCAGCACAGCCTCTCTCACAGTCACAGCTCTCTGCTTCAGAATGGTCTGCAAGGGCTGCACTGTGTGGTGGGCGGGGGTGGGGTTGGGGGGTTGGAGTTTGCAGGAGACCCAACCCCAAATCCAAAGACAGGGGGAAGATGAACTTCAGATTCTCAGATCTGCCACTCTTGATTTGCAGATGTTTTTTCTCATTTAATTTTCTACTTGGATAATCAATGTTTCTTCCTTTTTTTTAAAAAAAAAAAAAAAAGGAGAGCGAGAAAGCACTAATAAATCTCTGTAAGTGTTTCTAGAAACTTGAGCAAAGTAAAAGGCCTCTTAGATCACAGGAGTCCCTGTGGCTTGTGCCAGTGGTTAACACACGAGCAGAAAGGTTGAAGGCTTAAGCCCACTGAGAGGCCCTTCGGAAGAAAGACCTGGTGGTCTTTTGAAAAATCAGCCTTTGAATTCCCCGTGGAGCACAGTTCCACTCTGACACGCATGGAAGTCATCAGGACTCCGAGTGGACTCCATCGCTACTGATCTAGACAATCAATACGATTAGGACCAATAGTTGGTTGGGAAGTAATTCACATCCACAAACATTTTGCTTTAACTTACAATTTCTAAATGCATGTTCTTCAAGAGTGAGTCTGTGGATTGGCGTTCTACATTGTCCTTCTGCATCTAATCACATTCACGGTGATACAGCTATGATCTTAAGAGTCGGTCTCTTTAAAATAGGAGTCATTTAAGCCTTCTGTGACCTGTGGATAATATAGAGCACAGCTACATTTTCTAGCTCTGAACTTTAGTGGGAAACTTCTACTGCATTTTTAATGCATACTGCCATCTAGTTGGGGACCTATATAACTGAGTGAATCTAAGGAACAATGAGTATAAGAACAAAGAAAATGTGGTGGTGATGATTGGACAACACTTCTTGATGTGATTGACCTATTGAATTAGATGATATAAGAACTATATGCCAATAAAAGTGTTTTTTAAAAATGTGTCTTATCCCACTCACCCTGGCATGAAACCTCTCAAAACGTGTTTCACTAATTGCGTCAAAATCCAGATTATCTCAGGTTTTTCCCCCCAGTTCATTCAAAATGTCTTCTATTAGTGAAACAACAACAACAACATAATCTTAAACAGAAAATAACTCAGTCTTGAAAGGGGTCAAAAAAGGGGTCAAAATAGGAGTCAAAAACACTGGGAACTAATCTTACCATTTTACCTTGGAGGTTTTCTAGAATTTCATGAGGGTTTGATTGTTTGTTTGTTTGTTTTTCCTGATCCTTTCAGGTGCCCTATTCAACCCTTAATTAAACAGTATTGCTTTTTAATGACTTCCCAACCTCCCAAACCAAGCCCACTGCCATTGAATTGATTGTGACTCATAGCGACCTTATCTAGGGTTTCTGAGGTTGAAAATCTTTATGGGGGTAGAGAGCCTCATCTTTGTCCTGAAGAGTGGTTGGTAGGTTTGAACCACTGACCTTGTGGTTAAGTCCAATGCTTGCCTAATAGTACCACCTTGGCTCTTTGGTGACTTATAGTAAAATATTTTACATTTGTTTGCTCACATGATATTAGTTGAATGAGTGCCACTGATTTAAACAGGTCTGTGAACAATCACAGAAGTGATGGGTAGAAGACACGGGAGTGCTGCAGAGTAACCTGGAACATTCAGCACACTAAGACCATAAGGTGCGTCCGTGAACATCAAATGTCAAGTTGAACATCGATCGTTGAGTGTTTGATAATCCAGCAAAGAGATTGTCCACACGGCAATCTGTTAAGAACATTCTTTCTGCTCTCATGTTCCTTGAAGCTCTATGATCAGTCTACTCTTTCCTAGTCCACCCCCATCCCAGTTATTTGGGGCCTTACACTTTCGGAGGTGAATTCTCAGACTTCCACACCTTGTCCAAGTAGGCTGGAGGTCAGGGTTGATGTCTGGCTCCCACAAACCTGCATTCATCAACCTGGAACTTTCATGATGTGGTCTTGAGTAGAGAAAAAAGAGGGCTACCTGAGGCAAGACTGGGACGGGACCGACACAGTCCGTGGATGGTCACTTTTCTAGTACTGCTTTTCTTCAAATACGATGGGGTTTCAAAAAGTTCCTGGAAATTTTTCATTGTCTTTTCCATTCTACTTTCCAGGAATTTGTTGAAGGTCCCTCTTCTCAATCTTCTTAAACTCATGGGAATAACCCCATTCACCTTCCCACTTTTGTCTAGCTGTCCTGTCTAGTCACATAGCCACTTATATAGGTTACTGAAATATTGTAAGTGTAAAAGTATTTACCTTTGTTGCCTCTAACTCATGTCCTCCCAATATCTACACCCTTTTATATGTGTATATATATATATATATTCCTGAATATATATGAATATACATATATATGAATATACATATTCATGAATATATATATGAGGGGATACCCAATAAAACTGGAAATAAACTGCTGGGCGGAGCTTTCATGGTATGACCTTTGTCCCACTGGGAAAGCATCAAGCAACTCACTCTGAGTTAGTGCACCCAGTGGCTTCGCCTAGGAAGGTTCTCTGTGGTCACAGTGAATTTTTTCGTGAAAGCAGTTTCACTCGAACCTTGTTTTTTGTGACGGCCAATTTCAGAGAACAGCATGTGTCTGTGAAATTTTGTTTCCTGCTCAGGAAAAATGACACAGAAACTGTTGTGATGTTGAACACAGCTTACAAAGACAGCATTATGGGGAAAACGTACAAGTGCTTTTCTCATATCACAAAAGGTGAATTGTCGATTAATGACAAACCTTGTTCTGGGCATCCATCAACTTCCCAAATGGATGAAAATGTCAACTCATAGTGTATTTGTGGTTCATTCCACCAGGTCAAACTGTTCATCCAGCTTTCTATTTAGAGGTTCTGAAAAGATTGTTTAACAATGTGCAACCAAAAAGGCCTGATTTGTGGCAGACAGGGGACTGGTTTTGCCACCATGACAATACACCTGCCCCTGCATCCATCTCATGAGTTTTGCCTTCGGTTTTTGGCAAAAAGTCAGCATACCTCTCTTGCCCCCATGCACCTGACTCGCCTGATCTCACTCCTTGTGACTTCTTCTTCTTTCCACACATGCAGAGGGACAAAAAAAGGACAGTGATTGACAGTGTAGAAAGGTGGAGAAAATCACGAGGGAGGGGCTGCCAGCCAGCCAAACAAATGAGTTTGAAAAATGTTTCCAAGAATGGAATCACATGTTTGGCAAATGTATTAAGTGTCATGGAGAGTACTTTAAGGTGATAAGGTTGTTTTGTTAAAAAAAAAAAAAAAGTAAATTAAATATATAGCTTTGAAAAAAAATTCCATTAGGGGCATATATATATATATTTATTTATTTATAAAGTTTGACAAAGGGTATTTATATATATGTCTGCTATCACTCACTCACTGCCATTGAGTTGATTCCAACTCATAGTGGCCCTATAGGACAAAGTAGAACTGCCTCTGTGGGTTTCTGAGACGGGCCTCTTTATGGGAGCAGAAAGCCTAGCCTTTCTCCCATGGAGTGGCTGATGGTTTCAAACTCCTGACCTTGGGGAATGCTCAGGATCCCTCTCTCTACTACATATTTATAGACTATACATAGTATCATATAGTATACACTATATAAACACACAGTAGACATATTTATATAAATATAAATGTCATATATATACACCTGTGAATATAGCAGGCATACAGTGGGGAAAGTTATGAAAACTTCTCAGCCACAACCAAACACTTTGAAGGGACGAGTTGGAGGACATAGGGGCTCAGGATCTTACTCTCGGGGGACATCAAGGTGAGTGGGTACAATATTGTACACAAAGACAATATTCTCCACTTTGGTCCTTATGGACTGGAGCCTCAAAAGCTTGCAAATGTCCAAATCGAAAAAGAGTGAAGAAAATTAAAGTGTCCCTGCCATTGAATCACTGTTGACTCACTTTGCCTGTAGCACGGGGTAGAAATGTCCCTGTGGGTTTCTGATATTTTTTTTATGCGAGCAGAAAGCCTCGTCTTTCTCTTGCAGAGTCGCCGGTGGTTTTGAACTGACAATCTTGTGGTTAGCAGCCCAAGGTGTAACAAGCACCACCAGGGCTCATAAGAAACAATGATCCACAGAAACTATCAGTCCAAAGGACTAGTGGACACTGCCTCCACAGCCCTGATACCAGAAGAATGAGATGCTGCCCGGCTGCCCTTGGATAGAATGGAAGAAAAATGTGGAATACAGTTCAAAATTGAGTCAGACCAGGCTTCCAGGTCTTAGAGGATTATGGCCTCTCCTCTCCCGTCACGCCGGGAACTGGACACACCCGTGGCAGAATGTTCAGCCAAACAATTGTGTTGCTGTAATTAGGTGCCCACGAGTCATTTCTGCCTCACGTACAGCTGAACAAAACACTGCCTCGTCTTTCCCTGCTCTCGTGACTGCACCCGGCTTTGAGCCCGTTGTTGCAGCTGCTGGGTCAATTCATCGCATGGAGGGTCTTCCTCTTTTTCATTGACCTACTGCACCAAGCAGGATGCCCTTTTTCAGGGAGTGGTCTCTCCCGATAAAACGTCAAAAGCACACGGGAGGAAAAGCCTTGCCATCCTGAATTCATCCTGCCTGCTTTCCACATTCCGTTATTAATGGACCCTTACAACGGTTTCCTTTCACTTGGAGGAGAGGCGTGGCCCGGGAACAGGGGAAGAGCCCCAAAACGTCGCTCCGCCCACATCATGAAGATGGACTCTTATTTTGAAGAGAGAGCTCTCCCCCAGTGATCATTTGGGTGCCTTCCATGCTGACGGGCTTATTTCTTGACACTGCCTGACAATGTTCTGAAGCTGTTCATAGAGTATGCAGCAGTACATGCCTCACAAGTGGATTCATTATTCTTTCTCCTCGTCTGTGCTTAGTCTGGAAGCCCCAATGAAATCTGCCCTCTGTGGGTGGCCCTGCTGGGATTTGAAATACCGGTGACATAGCTTCCGGCATCACAGCAACAACGCACAAGCCACCACAGAATGACAAACTGATGTGCCGGTGGTGATCCTTCTGACAGTCCATGGTAATTTCAATATTGTTTGCCAGCACCGTAATCCAAATGCACCAATTCCTCTCCTGTTCCTTATTCAGTGCCCGACTTTCACTGGCATCGGAGGCAAATGAAAATGGCATGGATTGAGCCAGTGCATCTAAGCCCTCAAAGTGGTATCTGCTCTTAAAACTTTAAAGGGAAGTCTTGCGCTGTAATAGACAGGCTTAGAAGGGGAGCAGTCAGTAAGGGAGGTATGCATGCAGGAAAAATCAGCCATGGGGCATCCAAAGGGCATCGTTTCCCCAGGGATGAAGCTCAGAAGACAAGAAGGAACAGGAAGGAAGGGGAAAGGTGCTGCTGCAGTGGGGGATGGCCATCAGGGTGAGGAAACAAAGCGTGAATGAATGGCTGGATGGAAAACCAACTTGCTCTGTATGCCTGCTGGCAAATCTCCATATAAGATAAACAACCCAAAAGCTCTTTTTGAAAAATGTTCTGATAGTAACCATCTACATTTAACTATAAATTTAAGGCCATGTGTGATAGAACAGAAAATATAAGACTTCCGAAGAGAAATCATCTTGGGTTCGTATTGCCTCTTACCACTTACTAGATGGACGAAGTTGTGGAAGCTCTCCGAGCCTCCATTTATTTTTTTCACTTGTCAAATGAGGGTGATCCTAATCTGTCCGACGTATTTATTTTGAAAATTAAATGATAAGATAAAATAGCTGCCTTAAATCCTCTCTGGGATGAGACAGCGTAAATAAATGCACAGACAAACCATGGAAATCTGTAGCAAGTGCCGGACCCAATCTTCCCGGAGTTTTCTGCATTTGTCTCCTCCTCTCCAAGTCGGGTAATGAAAGCAGTTCTGAGAAGCATGGAGTCCACAGGTGAAAGGCTCCCCTCGCAAACCAAGCCCTCTGCCACCGAGTGCATTTCAACTCCTAGAGATCCCACGTACAGTGTCCAAGGCGGTACATCTTTACTGGGGCAGCCAGCCTCCTCTTTCTCCAGAGGAGCAGCTAGTCGGTTTGAATCGCCAACCTTGAGGATAGCAGTCCACTGCCTACCCCACAGCACCACCAGGGATCCTTCTGCAATCCCATAAACTCATCTGTTTCCCGTTTTACTTCCTTTCCAATCATTCCTTGTAAGGGCATTGGCCATACCAGGTCTAGGGAAGAAAAGCCACACAATACAACAGTATTAGCTAGCAGTTGCTAAGTGTTAGTTGCCCTAATGTTTTCCATGGTTTAACTCATGTCACCCACACAAAATCCCTATAGGCGTCTATATAATCCCCTCTTGGTAATGGTGGTGTCGTGGTGACCCATTGGACTGCTAACTTCAAGGTCAGCAATTCAAAACCACCAGCCACTCCTCGGAAGAAAATCAAGGGCTTTCTAGCCCTGTAAAAAGTTAGTCTCCCTGTGGACAGTGCCGCCCTCTTGTAAAAGGTCTCTATGAGTCAGCATCGACTCGATGGCAGTGAGTTTGGGTTTTTTGGGTGGGTTTTGTTGTTGTTGTTGTTGTTAATGACAAAACTCAGGCAGAGAGAGCTTAGGTTAAGTGGGAGGTCCCACAGTGAATAAGACACAGAATGGAGATTAGAATTCAGGCTGGCTGCCATGGAAGTTTGTGCTCATGTACTGGTACTCATATTTTTCTGGAAGGAGCAAAGGAATGGAGGGGGAGTGGGGAGAAACACCATGAACACAGAGAGGCAGGAAGAAAAGAGTGAACCTGTGGAGGGAGTGATTCCAAGAAGCTAAAGAGAGGCTTGGAAAAGAAGCTCAAGGCATGAGAGGAGAATTGCAGGAAAGCATTTGGGGAAGGTCATTTCAGCCTCTACTCTGAAAAGCTAAGCCACTTAGCAGATTCCAGTCACTTTATCGAGTCCCTGATAACAACCCAAACTGCTTTCAGTGCTGAGACATCATGCTTGTCACTCAGTTGCCCCAGCAAGGCTCTCCCTGTGACAGGGCCCTTTCTTCCCCTAGTTCCCCTCCAGCAGAGCCCAGAGGGCATCCCAGCCTCAGGACAGCCCTTCTCCACCATGAGCCAGTGGGATCCAGATCTGGAATCAACCTGACACCTGGAGGTCCAGGGCTGATCCTCTTCTGAGAAACTGCGAAAGACCCCATGCCACAGACCAAGTGTGACTATTACTAGAGAAAACACAAGCAACAAAGGACTCCATGTTGAAATTTACATTGGTCTGGATTTTTTTCTCTCTTGCTATCACCCATAAAAACATTTTAAATGCAGGCTGATTTAATGGAAACAATCAAAAATAGTGCTGACTGGTTTCTATTCGCTGCAGAATACTGCAAGGTG
>NW_022103907.1:2157429-2163563 GCF_000313985.2 Echinops telfairi | reverse complement strand
TCCCCTTATTGATCTGGATGAATTCTCCAGGAGCTCAGTTTCTGCTTCTAACAAATCTTCACACCTTCACACCCAAGTGTGAAAATTAGGTTGAAAGCATCTTAGCAGATTGCCATGTGGTGGAATGTCAGCCCACAGCCTGAACTTGAGAAGGCTCTGCGTGGTAGAAATGATAATCTGGTGAGTCAGCTATACCGGGTAGAGACGAGCCTGGTCGCCTGCTTCAGGTGTTTTTAACCTCATTTGTGAGTCTGGTTGTCCCAGAAAGTCATCATTTGAATGGCTGGACTCTGATGATGGGGTAATAAGCATGGGGATGCCACCTCACATGCCCCTGGACCCGCAGCCACGCTTACCAGGGCCAAAATAACTGAGAGGAAGGAACAAAGCCGGAACAAAGCCTCCGCATGTAATGGTCTCTTCTCCTCAATATGCTTAAAATAGCAGTACAAGATAGTGGTCATAAAGACTTTGGATGACACAGGCCTGGGTTCAAGCAGGACACACGGTAGCTTTTCCACAAGTGTTAACCTTCCTGGTTGATCGTACACTCTCAGGTGCCCCGGAGTCAGCACTGACTCCTCGTGACCCCTCCCTCGTACAAAGAGAAGGAAGCACTGAGCAATCCTGCCCCAGCCTCGTCCTTGGTGCTACACTTGCGGACATTGTCACAGCTACTGTGTCACTGCACATCAAGGGTCTTCCTCTTTATTCACTGCCTTCCACTTTAACAAGCATGGCGTTCTTTCCCAGGGACTGATTTCTCCTCATAACATGTCCAAGGGACGTGCAACAAAATCTCGCCACCCTTGCTCCTCTGTCACATTCTGGCTGTTCTGCCTTGAAGACAGATCTGCTTCATTCTTCTGACAGCTCCAGGAGCCCCGGCGGCACCATGGGTTACACACTGGGCTGCTGCTAAGGGCGAGGTCAGCATTCTGAGCCCATCAGCCATTCCACTGGGGAGAGATGAGGTTTTGGGCTCCCATAAAAATCGACAGCTTTGGGAATCCCACAGGGACCGATCTACTCTCTCCTACAGGGTCACTATGAGTCAAAATAGACTCATTAGCAGTGAATTTGCATGTGTCTGTTGGTTCCTGGTGCTTTCACTATTATTTGCCTGCACCATAATTCAGATGCATTCATTCTTCTCAGCAATTGTCCGTTTTCGGATGCTTGTAAGGCAACTGAAAATAGCCTGGCTTGGGTCGGATGAACTGTAGTCCTCTTATTGGCATATTTGCTCTTTAACACTTTAAAGAGAGCTTAGGCCGCAGAGTTGCCCAGTGCAATATAGCATTTGATTTATTGACCGCTCTTTCCACAAGCATTGATTTCTAATGCAATTAGAATGGAACACTCTTGTCAATCTTTTCTCTGTTTATCATGATAATGTCTATCAGCCCAGCTATCAGGATTTTTGCTTTCTTCGCATTGAATCACAATCCATATGGAAGGTAGTATTCCCCATCAGTGAAAGCTTCAGGTCCTTCTCACTTCGAGCAGGTAAGGCTAGTCACCTTCTCGTCACAGGTTCCTAACGAGCCTTTGCCTGATCCCGACATTGCTTCGTCTTTATGTAGTGAAGCTTCTTGAACTATCGGTTCAGCGTACAGACTGAATACAGTTGGTGAAAGGAGGCAACCCTCATGCACAGCCTTCCTGATTTTCATTCATAAACGAGTTCCTTCTTCTGTTTGAACAACTGCCTCATGATCCACTGGTTCCCTATGAGCACAGGGAAGTGTTCTGATTTCCCATTCTTCTCCATGTTACCTATAGTCTGTTATGATTCCCCCAGGTAAAGCCTGTCCATCATCAATAAAACACAAATAACTGCCTTTCAGTTACTCTCTGCTTTCAGCCAGGATTAACCTGAGGTCAGCAATGATAGTCCTGATTCCAGATCCTCTTCCGAATCCAACGGAAATTTCTGGTAGCTCCCTGTCGATGTGTGGCCGCACCCATTTTAAAATTACGTTCAGCAAAATTTTACTAGCATGTGATATCTCTAACGCTGTTTGCTAATTTCCCCACTCCGCTGCACCACCTGCCTTTGGAGTGGGCATCTATAGGGATCTCTTTCCATGGGTTGTCCAAGTGACTGTTTTCCGTGTTTTGATGTAGAATAGTGAGGGTTTCCAGCGTTGCATGAATGGATGATATGATCAGGACTGTAATTGTTATTGGTATTGCTGCTTGAGGGAATATGCATATTGGTTTGGTTTAGCCTGCCCTGCCCTGCAGAGACTGTTCACACATCAGATGGCATCTCGTCTAGTGGAGTGCTTACTTTCCCCGGATTCTCTTGATTCCTTCTTTGGGATTTGGGTACATGCACAAGAGCTAATTCGATGACTGATTCTCATCCTCCTAACTCCTTAAGCAAGGAGTTTAGGGGGAAATGAGTGACAAGAGCTATATGACAATTTATGTGATAATAAGACCTCCTTCCCTAACCCCCAAACTCTGCCCCCACCTCCATGTTCTTACTAACCAAAAAGACATCATTAGCACTTGAATGGATGTTGGTTAACAGTAATGGATTACTGGGAACCTTTTGGGAAAACTCAGCTCCTTTGGAAGAATGAATGTCAAAAGAATGTCACAATTTTGTCTGATTTAACAGAAATCTGTTCATTCACTTGTTCTTTCACTCAGCAGACATTTTTACAATGTATCAAGCACTGGAGATGCAGTGATAAATGAGCTCCTGTCGTGGCTTCAACGAGTGATGGAGTGGGACACAGGATCCTCTTGCTGCTTAAGTCAGCAAAAGACCTTTGACGTCTTCCAGACTGAACACCCCCTGACACACACACAGCCTCTGCTCCTGTGCTCATGCCAGCCTTTCCCTCGGGACTGGCCTTTTCCCAGATCCTGACTCCTCTTCAAATCCCATCATCAAGCCTCACCTCTCCTGGCCATCCAGCCTGAGATGGCACTTTGCCCTCCGGGCTTCAGTACCACCGAATGCCCATTTCGTTCACTTAGCTCTTGGGCTTAGTCACTCATCATATGGTTTCCTACATAATTTTCATCTTCCTCACTCATCTCTGAGTACTTTGAGGACCAAGCTAAATCGTAATCATTTAGTATCTCTAGAGCATTTAATGCTTTAGCTAGGGTGGGACAATGTGCCCGCAAACACCTGAGAAACGGAATACAGTTCTACCAAGGTCAATGACTAGATCAAAAGAATCTCTCTGTGTGTTACAAGGAGACACAAGGTAAGTTAGCGCTTGTCCTCTTGGTGAGAGGGGGGCATTTGGAGGGCTTTGAACAGAAGGTTGGGCTTCTATCACAGCCTAATCTTAATATATCTTCTTGGAGAGGTGACCCAACTTAATTTCTTGGGGTTATGCTTATCACAGGAAGATCCATTTAACTAAGACATTCTTTGGCTTAAAGTTTAAATTTTAAACAAATAAGGTTGCTGCTATTCATAATATTTAAATGCCTTTTCTGCCCTCTTTTACTAATGTTCCTCCATTGAAGCTCATAATTGAATTGATAAGCAGATATTGCATGGACCAGGGCCATTCTGTGAAGAGAGATACGGTCTTCTGTAAAAATAGCTCCCACTTATTGAATCTACCATGAGCCAAGCACTGTGCTAATTATTTTACGGACATGATAAAACCTCAACCCAATCTACTGAGCTAGGTAGAAACTGAAGTTCAGGGAAGTTAAGTCCTTGGCCACAGTTCACATAGCTCAGAGAGGCAGACCCTACAACTGACTTGAAGCCCCACTACCTTGCCACAGCTAAAACAGTCTCAGAAAAACATCCTACTGACTAGCTTGTGAGGTCTGAGAACTCACTTCTGTGAGCCATCCTAACATCAACATTATTCCTAGTGGAATAGTACATAGCAGCCAAGTAATCCAGTTCCTCTGTCTTGTCAGCTGTCATCTGAGGCCCTCACGTGCTGTCAGAAAGGGCTCCTTCTCTCAGTGCTTAAAATAACTTGACGCCTTCACCCTCCCCTGAGTGGTGGCTGCCAACCCTTCCATCTCATCATCGGCGTGCCCCCCATCAGACATGCAAGACAGTTGCCTTGAAACATGTGGATACTAACCCGGGATGGAGTCATGGGAACCTCAGAGATTCCTATTGTTTTGGTGTCAAAGCTTCTTATGATATTTTCCCCCCTGAGTTTTCTGACAATGCCTTTCAGTGCCATTCACTGTTTCCCTGGCATGTGTCCCTCAAAACCCAGGTTGGCGATCCTTCTAAGAATGCCCAGGAGACGGACCGTTCTCTAGTTCTGTGGTTTTAGCAATATGAAACGCAACAGCACGCACAGAGTCACAGAATCCATCGTCTCCTGTTCTTGCCTTCGGGAAGCAATAACATACTTGATTTTAATCTCGGATCTCCAGGTAGCCAAACATACGATCTTGGACAAGTCTCTCTCTCCATTGCTCTGCGGGCGTTGAACTAACTCTTTACAGAGGTTAATCTTTGCTTCTTCTCATCACTTTTCGGAGGCTCCATAAATGTCTCATCCTACAACCTGCTAGAGAAGCATTGGGCATCATATTAATAAGGGGATTTAGAGCTTTTGTATGATCTGAAGAGAAACCAGAGTATACTTATAGGGTCTCTATGAGTTGAACTCAATGGCAGTGAATTGGGGTTTTTGTTTAGTTTGGTGGTAGAGCTTTTAATTAAAGTCCACCTTCTGCTGAGGGTGATGGTGAAACAGCAGCCAAGGAAGACCAGGATTTGCAGGAGCTCGTACACCTATTGATGGCTCCCCGTTCAGTGGCCTTTCTCCATACTACATCTAGCCTTCAGAAACAGACCAAAACATTCAACAACTAACCCCACTTCCATTTCTGGGGGACTCTAGCTATTTGTTAGGGTGTGACCACTCTACAAGGACGTGTTGTCAAGGTGTTTGTTTTCTCAGCAAATCCATGCAATGTTGGAGACACTTTTTCTGGTGGAGAATACAATTCATCGGAAAGTATCCAAAATTTCAGGTCTTTAGAGCAAAGTGTCTTCCTTGGTCAAAGTCATCAGACAAATGAGAGGCAGCATTGGACTTGAACCTGGAGAGCTCTAGAGAGATGGGTGGAAGATAATAGATGGTGGCAGGGTGTCCGTACAGTCCTTCCAGCTTCCTAATGTCCAGATGGACTCCCCACACTGTCAGGTTGGTGGATTGAAGCATCAGTGCCTAGTTGGTTACAAATCCCCAGCACATGGACACAGCTACCTGTTGGTTTATAGGAGGCACTGGGTCAGAATTAGCCTTCCCTCTACTTTCAAGGAAATGTACAGGTGCCATCAGCTAAAGCCCAGGGAGTGGGATGCTAGTGAGTTAGTTTCATGACCATGGGGCTGTAAGCCAAGAAAGTGGAGGCAGCAAAAGAAGAGAACTTGGGATTGTTTTCACCAGAGTTTGGGGCTGTCTCTTAAACAAATCTGACCCCAGGTATCAGCTTGCCCTTTGTAGAATCCCAACTTCCCTGGATATAAAATACATGTTTGGCAACTGCTCTGAAAGTGATTAAAGTTGCAGCAGTAAACTATAGGAGGCCAGAGAATTCCAGACAAAAGTTATTGCATCAGTAACTCAGAAACTAATTCCTAAAACTCGACACATTTATCCAGAGGGCTAGTGCCAACATAGAAATGGAAATCATTGTCCAGGGCCACTGTGTACCTGGAATTAAAATCCATCATTCTTTGGAGCCGAGACGTTATTTTGGCAGAATATGAATATGCCTTTTACCACCATCTTTCCTCCAAAAAACAGGGTCCTTTACTTTTTTAGGAGAACAAGAAAAATGCTGCTCTTTGTTTTGTAATTGGGGGTTATTTCCCCCTATAAGAATTCCTCGTTTCCATTTTCTTTTTAGATATTTCTTTCTTTGACAGTTCCACATTTAAACCGAAAGACCTCCTTTTCCTTATTCAATTGTGCTGGTTTTATTTGGCATAGCAATCCTGTTGGGTACAGTAAGAGAGCACAAACTTTACGGCGGCAATAACCCCGTCTACAGCATCTATTGTGGGGAGACTTAATATACTTGTATTAAATGGCTGAGGAATTGACTCCAGTGATTTGAATTAACTGCACAGGACCATAGACAGGAAACAAGCTACCTCCGTCACC
>NW_022103907.1:2146455-2156408 GCF_000313985.2 Echinops telfairi | reverse complement strand
TTTGAAAAAAAAACACACAGTTTTAAATTTGACAAAACAAAACTATTCTTTCCTCAATTCTTTTTCTACTCGAACTTCTTTACCCAACCCCAACCTGAAAACTCTAAAAAACCCACTGCCATCAATTCGACTTCAACTCATAGCAACCCTATGGGACCGAGCAGAAGCCCCCCGGGCACATTTCCAGGGCTGTAAAGCTTTCTGGGAGCAGAAGGTCTCAAGGGACAGAAAGCCCACCTTTCTTTCTCAAAGGGGCTGGGAGGTTCAAACTGCCGACTTTGCGGTCAGCAGCTCAACCCATACCCCAACCAAACTAATGAGTATTGTGCCAGATGCCTGATTGTACGCAGTTGCCCAGAGTCGTCAGAAGATATACTTTATGTCGTAAAATTGGACGTGCATTGTTCGCACCGCGTGCTGTTTCCTGTGTGTCGATCACCCCTCCGCCAGACTGTTTTCCAAAGAGACAAGACAGAGCAGGCTGTCCAGCCAGTGCCCTTCCTCCACACAGACCCTGCGAAACGAAATGAAAAGATGGAACCTGAATCAGCATTGGAAAGTAAATTTGATGTTCCAGTCAGCGGCAGGAGGCTATTCCAAGAGGTTAATAGCCTGAGTGAGGTGTAAAGATGTTCATTTAGCCGCACTCTCACATCTCCGGTGGGGTCAGTGTCCTGGACTATGGAGGAGTGTGGGGCTTGGCGTTTGACCTGCTTCCGTCTTCGGTCTTTGCACTCTGTTGCAGAGCCCACGTCAATCTTAGGTACCTTTGAACCCCAAATGCATGCTTCGGTGCACTTTAATTTTCCCGAAGTAAATAGATAGCCCTTGTTAGCTTCCCTTAAGTAACTAGATAGCAACCCCGCGGGTTCTAAGATTGGGGAATCAGATAAAATTCTAAAAACCAAGCATGTCTTCCAAAGGTAATTATGAAAAGTTGAACAAATGTTTGGGAGACCTTCCCTCGACTCTTGCAGCCAGCTTTCTCTAGGCATAGAAATATTTTCTCCTTGTCAGGATCACCCCCAAACCAAGCAAAGCCCACTGCCATCGAGTCCACTACGACTCACAACAAACCCTGCAGGGCAGACTAGAACTGCCTGCTTTGGGTTTCTGAGACTAGAAATCTTGATAGGAGCAGACAGCCTCATCTTTCATCCAAGAAGTGATTGGTGAGTTCGAACTGCGGGCCTTGGGGTTGGCAGTCCAAAGTCTAATCCACTAGGGCTCCTTCCTAGATACCAAAATATTCCCGCCTTCAGAAGAATATGTTAGTGCCAGTTGGAGGACTGTGTGTCTGAATTCTTGGGGCCAGAAGGAAATGCCTATGTTTGCAGCGTGGTGTCAGGGTCCCGGTGCTCAGGGCCAGTGAAGGGTCCCTGGAGCTTGGCGCCCATGAGGAACGTGAGCCCGGAAGCCACTGAAGAGGCTTGAGTCTCACAAAATCAGGTCTGCTTCTCACCACTGTTTCTCTGCTTTCCCCTCGGTTTTCCAACGTAACCAGCTGGACGGTGCTGCAGGGAAGAATTGGGCGCCCAGAGAACCCATTCCGCGTAGCCCTGGAATACATCTCAAGTGGGAACCGAAGCCTGTCTGCGGTGGACTTCTTTGCCCTAAAGAACTGCAGTGAAGGTACCTGAGTCTTGCTTTCCCCGCCAGTCCTTGGTCCCCTGTCTTAGTCAGGTCCATCATCCATCGTCCCCGTTGGCGGAGAGTGTGCACCCTTGTGTAGAGAAGTCGACAGTGCTTCTGGGGTGGTTCTGAATAATATCAACTAAGCCAGAGTCCAAATGACCAACTTTCAAAGATTAGGTATCAAAGTATAGTTGCCTAACTTAAAAATGTCAGAGAGAATCCAGTTTTTGTAGGATCACATTCGCTTAACTTCCCTCTCGGCCTCTTCCCTGTCAGATGTTTGCTATGGTTTTGTGTGTGTATGTGTGTGTTTTCATTCATTGTAGAAATGCTTAAATATGCCCAAGGTAAATAGCATAATGAAATGTAACCCGTATATAACAACACCTAGTCTCAACTGTTAACACCATCCTGCCATGTTTGCTACCCCAGGATTTCTCGATGCATTCTTTGCCTTCATACATGCATCTGGATTGACTTCACCTTCATACCAAGCATACTTTTGGATAAATAGTCATTATATGTTTCTATTTTTCTTCCGAGGTAAACATTCAAGTGAATTTTTTATTGTTTAAGACGTGTGTGTGGGGAGGGGGTGTTTAAGACTTGACTTTAACTTTCATGAAGAGAAGTGGGAAACAGTTGCGTGTGAACTTCTCAGCTTATTTTGTCAAAGCCATTAGGAGGACATGGTCCAGCGCATCGCTGAATAAGTCCCACATTGGGAATTCCTTTCAGGATTTAACATCAAAAGAGGCAAGAGTCTCTTAATAATTGGTTAATTTGTTACAATAGCATCTTTGTTGCCAGAAAGCTCTGAGCTAAATGCAATATTCAATCACCGTCACTAAATCTGTATAGGTTTTTTATATACTGACTTGCTCCCTCCCTTGCACAGAGCTTTTGATTTTCTATTATTAATTTCAAGATCATACAATATATATATATATATCTTTTATTAAACATAGCCTCAAATATGTTTGGGTCCCCACCCCCCTAAAAACTGTTGCCATCCAGTCAATTCTGACTCGTGGTGGCCTCTTGTGTATTCGAATAGAAGTGTGAAGCACGGGAGTTTCCGTGGTTGATTGTTCAGAAGTAGATCTCCAGGCCTTTGGTCTAAAGCACATTTGAGTGGATGGAACCTCCAGCCTCTCGGTCAGTAACCAAACTCTTAACCCTTCTCCCGGCTCAGGGACTGCTCTGTTTGTTGGCAATGGGTGTGAAGTGCCATCGAGTCCTGTGTCACATGCTACAACTATTGTTATGGTTGAGCCCATGGTCACAGCCACGTTGTCAGTCCATCTGGGTCAGTCCATCTCACGGAAGGGCTTCCTCTTTCCCATTGACCTTCTACTTTACCAAGCGTGATGTCATTTTCCAGGGACTGCACCTCTCCATTCCCACTGCTTTCCCGCTGTGCTTGCCTGTGCCCCCAGGTGGACTGGGGAGGGAGTTCTCCCCTATGTCAGAGAACTGCAGGTCCCAGGACGTCTGCAGGTCCAAGGACGGAGTGCAGACAAAGAATGACCTGTGGCATTCCAAATCCAAATTCCCCATTTAGTCTATTCATGGACAGCTGGGAAGGCGCGCAACGCACAGTCCTCTGTTGCTTGTAGAGGCCTGTGTTTGAATTGGGTGCCCCTTGGAGCTGGTATGCCAACGGGAGCCCCTTATGCCACTGTGTGTCTTCATTCAAAGCTGGCCTTGCAGGAACGTTCACAGAGAATTGTTTGGTTGCTGAATCAAAAGTGTTTATGTGTGGGAAAAAGAAAAGTCACCATCATGTGATGGATTGGACTTCAGTTCAAGTTGAAAAGGTGGTTCACCTGTAATGTGAGGCAGCGGAACAAGAAACATGTGGTTTGGGAGCAAGCCAGGAGCTCGTGCAAATGTTTCTGTAAATCGAGATCTTGGGGACTTGTGAACGTCTCTGGCTGTCATCAATCCTTGCAGATGTCAAGGGTCCGTGTACAGTCCAAAAGAAGCCATTTGTTGAAATGGAGCCAGTTAACAGGAATGTGACAGAGAGAAGGTATCAGTTCCCAGAATGGGTCTAATCTCACTTGAGCAACGTCCCGAGTGAAGGGAATAAGCGGTTACAAAAGACCCCGTATGAGGTCGAGCACAAATACTCGCACAAACGTCTTGTCCTACAAGACTTTTTGTACCTTTGAGTCACGGTTCTTACCCACGTATGTGTCTGGTCCTCGCTTCTCTCCAATTGCTTTTCACCAACACCATCTCTACTCTGTAGCTGCTGCTGCCGAAGGCAGTGAACGCGTTGCAGAGTTTTAAATACCTACTCTTGGCCTGCTTCTCTACCAATCTGAGGCCAGGACCCAAAGGATGTTTCTGCTGACAGATAAGAACAAATAAGGACTGCATTTTCAGACGTCGATCCCCAGGCCTTTCTTCTGAGGCACTTCTGGGTGGGCTCACACCTCCAGCCGTCCAGTTAGCGGCTGAGTGTGCTGTTGGCACCACCTAGGGGCTCCTGGTTAGTGAGAAATCCCTGCCACATGGCGTCTCAGACTGAGAATCTTTACACGAGCAGCCTGGCAGCCTCATTTTTCTCCTATGGAGCAGCTGGTGGGATTGAACTGCCCACTTTACTGTTAGCAGTCCAACATGTATGCAGCAGTAACACCAGGGCTCCTTCCCAGGTAGAGCCAATCGCAATCAATAGACCTGACCACAAAGCCAGGGTTCCTGCCCATGATTGTCGATGACCAGGATTCCCTTTAAGCCTGGAAACCTTAGAGATGGCTTTGACTCTTGCCATTCCGCTTCTAAATGGCCTGAGCGCCGAGCTCTAGACTTGCCGCTGCTTTGAGTTCGGTCTGTTGAGGTCTCGATACCCCTGGGGCTGCCTCCTGAATTTACTCCTCTGGCATCGCTTCCTCAACTGTGTGCCTTATCCCGGGCTCTGTAGCATCAAACCTGAACTTTGACTATAGCAGCCAGCTGATCTCCAGCAAACCATCGCCCACTCTTCACCCATCCGCTGGGGGCCCAGCAGGGCTATGCCGTTCCTGGCGGTGCTTTCTACTTATGATCTTCATCAGAGAAAAATGGACTACGTGGTCCACACTGGACCACCTCACTCATTTTCCAATGAGAGCTATGGGTTGGAACTCACTCCCGGGAGTGTCTTCCTGTCTGCCTTGGTAGGTTGTCCACTCCCCGGTTCTGCCTGGAAAGCCCCAGATTTCCCTCTCTGGCTAACTTCCACAGCCAGCCACCCCTATGGTACCTTTCCAACACTCTCCCTTCTATCCGCCTACATCTACCTGCCCTCTGGTCAGGCTGGTTTTCTGTTTACTACCCCTGCCCTAGGCTCTGCGTTCCAAAGACGGACAGGTTTTCCAAGATCCAGCTTGATGCCCCAAACTCCAAACCAAACTCACTGGACCCAGTCGATTGCAACTCACAGTGACCCTCTGGGGCAGGGTGGAAGTACTGAGACAGTAACTGTGTTAGACAGGGTTCTCTAGAGAGATAAAACCAAATTCCTGATAATATAATATATTTATTTATAAAGATAATTAGATATATAACGAGAAATGAACTGTTAAAGCATATACAGATAAATATACAATACAAGAAATAAACAGTTAAATTAGAAAGCACTATAAATGGCTTAGTGCAACTCACCTCCGTGAGAGAAAGTTGAGAGACTGGCAGTCCTTCAAGTCTCTTTCTGATGCCAGATCTTCCTCTATTTGTAGAGAGAGCTAGGCTATGTCAGCACAGCAGCCAATCACAAGGCAGGTCACCAACCGCCAGTCCCCAGCTCCAGAGAAGTCTTAAAGGGACCTCAACTTACAGCAACACAGTCCACAGGCTAGGCGTCCCACAGGCAGTGTTAGCCTTTAAAATTGAGGCACAGAACAAGCAAGGCAGCCGCATACTGGTCCAATGATCACAGAGCGAGAGAGAAGAAAGGCAAGGCTCACCAAGCCATCCATCTCTCCGCCCCTCAGTCAATCCCACCTGCGTTTATCAGCCAGGCTGGCACAATAAACTATCTCAGTAACTCTTTAAGGGAGTAGAAAGCCTTCTTGTTTGCCCACAGAGCAGCTGGAGGTTTCAAACTGCTGAAGTTGCAATGAGGCCCAGTCCCTCCAAAATATCATTCCTTGCTACATAAATTCTGCTCTGAAACCTTTTGTTCTCTGTGTCCAAAATTAATAGCGGTTTTCCCGTTATTTCCCAATTATTCATTTTGAGACCCTAACTTGAGGGTGGGAGGCTTGCCTTATATGTCTTTTATTTCCCCAAGGAGCAGTTAGCAGGGCACTAAACACGGAGTGAACACCACATAAATACTTGTTGACTGATTGGTTAATCAATCAATTGATAAATGCTGCTCCTGCTTTTATAGCTTCAGGCGATTACCGTACTACTTCCAAAACAGACTAGCGGAGAATAGAAATGGATTAGAAGGGGTTTCTGCAAATGATCCGGGAAGAGCAGACTGAATGCTCAGTGGAGAGGGGGTTTCCATTCTTGACACACTCGCAGAGAACTTTCCTTCTGCAGACAACCCAGAGTAATGGACTCGGGCCGAGCTCTCATCAGGACCGCTCAGAATTGGGGGACCTAGACAAGAGCAAGTGTCAGAATCAAGGGTACTAGCCTCTGGCGGTCATATCTTTCAGGACTCATGGTGACTTCCACCTACCTCTACCTGAGCAGAACCGTGCTCCACTCAGCTCAGAGTTTCCCTCGCTGTGCCCCGCTGAGTCAAGAGCAGTGTAGCTCAACTACTGTCCATTGATCAGGTGTGGGTCCCTCTGCCCATGAGAAGTCAGGGGCTTCAAATCATTCCCCTTCTCTTTCATCAACATGTCAGAACCATATCTGAGATCTCTAAGACAGAGCCACATACAGCTCCCTACTGGACTCCTGGACAAGAAGTCACCACATTGCCTTACCCTGTCGTGGCACTGCCACACAAACTGTCTCTAGCCTTCATTTCTCAGTGCTACTACGCACACTTTCCCTGAGTGGGTCTTTTAAGAACAGAAATTTACATTCTCAAAGTTCTGGAGGCAGAAAGTTCTGGTCAGTCCTGGCCCGTGGATGCTTTGCTTGTTGGTAACCCCAGGCAGTCCTAGCCATACCATGGCTTATAGACAGTCCTCACGGGATGTGTTAGGTTAGGGTCTTCTAGAGAACTGAAATCTCTGACGCATGCACACATTGTAGGCAGAAGGAGATTTGTATCAAGAAATGGCTTACACCATTGTAAACATAGGGAAGTTCAGTGTGGTTCAAGTCAAGCTGATGAACAGGAAGCAGGATGATGAAGCAGAGGCAGCAAGGGGCACAGGCTGGTGGATGCACAGGTCTGAAGTTGGCTGGATGGATCCACCGTCGGTCGTCCACTGAGGCCTCCTGGGATTGGTAAAGTGATGCAACAGGAAATTGAGAATCAGAAGCAAGATCCAGATCAGGCAGAAGGGAAAGTGCCAAAGAGCATTCGACTCTGCTCATTCTCTCGCTTACACAAACAAATAGATAAAAGGTGTATGACACCAAGCAGATGTCATCAAGCAGCAATGAATTTGATAGACTGAGCTTCATCCCAACCCTTACCCAGGAGTGTCTAGTTGACACTTAATCCCTAGCCCTTACACATGGCTTACTCTGTGTATGTATTTGTGTCTATTCTGAGACATTGACCATTCAGGAAGTCATTAGGTTTACAATCCACTGGGTCAAGGCATGTCCTCATTAACGTAACAAAAGAAAACACCCTATGACCAAACAGGACCATATCCACAGATACAAGGCCAGAAGTCCAATCCGTATTTGGGCGGGGTGATCCATTCAACAGAGAGGGTACCATAATCTTCCTCTTCCTCAGGAGATGGTGCTTCCCTAACTTCTCTAGCTCAGAAAGGGGGAGTAATCCAAAGTGTCAAACACAGTTCCATTCCTATAGTACAAAATGAGTTTGAGTTGCCTGGATAGGTTAATATTTGAGGAGCTAAAATTAGGGAAATAAGGGTGCTGAGCTACATCATCTATGGGTTTTGTTGTTGCTGTTGTTGTTTCTTTAGAGGCTGAATCCTTACTTCAAACAAAGAAGTTTAGAGTATAAAATTTGTGTAGAAGTTTAGAGTATAAAATTTCACAAGTAGAGTTGCCCTTGCAAGGCGAACCCACTTGCTCCACAGTCTTTGGCAGCCTGTCCCCACTCCCCCTGCTGGGCCGACATGAAATGCAATTGGAGAACCCCTAGGCAGTCCGATTTCCAAGGCTTCTATTAACTCCAGCTTTGAATTTGTACTTATTTTAAATCAAAAAGCCAAAAATAGTTATATTAGCCATGCCTCCTTTAAAAGATTAGGACTAAGCACAAGGCTATTATGGGCCATTTTCTCAGAAAGAAGTCTCCTCCTGGTGGGTGCTGACTTAGAGAAGCTGAGTCTGGAGATAGTAACAAAGCTTCTAGTTAAAAAGAGTAAGTAGCATCTGCAGCCTTGCCTCTTCTCCCCCACGGGCGACAGGCAAGGAGAGATGTCTACCACAAGCCAAGAGGGACCAAGAGGAAACAAGAGAAACTGGATAAACAGATTCTAATCTTTGGGCCATTGTGTGGAAGCAATCAGCCTCTGGAGTGGGCTCCCCAATCCAGCTTTGCAAAATGAGGGATTATCTCCTGGGCTCCTGGCAGCCTGGCTCGAACTGTTCATTTTCTATTTCTGCAGCAAACACCACCTTCCAAAAGCCCACCCAGAAGCTTGTAAAGTGGTGCTTACAGGGCACTCCTCTGTCTTGTGGTTGGCAGCAGAAAACTCTCTTGATGTAGCCGGCTCATCCATTCATTCATCCACATCCACGCATCCACCCTCTCATTCAAAGCGCATCCCTGACTTTATATTGTAATTCACACCTGAGGAAGAATCCATCCCCAGAAGTATCCTCTTCCCAATTGGTCCCAGTGTTCCTTTTTCAGAGACCCCAGGAGATGAATATTCAACCAACAAAGAACCTGGACACAGTCTTCCACCTTGAACTTTCCACACACTATCTGACTCTTTGGGTCAGATTGGACACCCAAGATCTCACTCAGAACTAGCACATGGATTTGATGTTTTGTTAACTTAAAGTCGGAATTAAAAGATGCATACTGGTTGTCCTGCAACTGACTTTATCATAAGGCAAAACGACCAAATGGTGTGGAGGTGTGTGTTATAAATGATGCTGGGAGCCAGCTGACCTCTCTGGGCTGTATGTGGCCCCAAACCTTCTAAACAAAGTTGATCCCTTGCTGCTGCTCACAGTCTCTCATGAGGAAATACCAACTCCAGAAGCAAACAGATCCTAGACTCTTGCGAAGCTTTTCACATTAGTGATGATCAAATGCCAAGGGTATGGGGAGACGCAGTGCTGCCAGTCTGAGTCCAGCATCCAAGGACCCACCAGCAATGGTTCTGCCGTGCATGGATGCAGGAGAGGACATGGAACAAAGGAAATCATTGTTGATGTCAGATGGATGTTGGCTGAAAGTAGAAAACACCAAAAAAGATGTGTACTTGTGTTTTATTGATTATGCTAAGGCATTCGACTGTGTGGATCATAACAAACGATGGGTAGCTTTGAGAAAAATGGGATTTTCCAGAGCACTTGGTTGTGTCCATGCAGAACCTGTACATGGATCAAGAGGCAATTGTGTGACCCGAACAAGGGGATACTGCAGGCTTTCAAATCAGGAAAGGTGTGTGTCAGGGTTGTATCCTCTCACCACACTTATTCATTCTGTATGCTGAGCAGATAATCAGAGAAGTTGGATTATATGAAGAAGAATGTGCCATTGGTATTGGAGGAATGCTCACCACAAGGTCATCAGTTCAAGCCCACCAGATAAAGATGAGACTTTTTACTCCTGTAAAGATTTACAGTCTCAGACACCTACAGAGACCGTTCTCCTCTGTCCTACAGTGTCTCCATGGGGTAGAACACACTCAAAGGCAATGAATATTTTGAGACTTCTTTCTAGAGCCATTTGTGTTGTGTCTCTTTAAAAATTATCATTCCAGTGCAGGAGACTGAGATTTTGAATCAGACTGAACCAATGTAGAATCCTAAATCCATCCTTTACCTTCTTCATGATCTTAGGCATTTCTTAAGTCCATGCATTTTGGTTTTCTCATCAGTAAGCAGGGCTAACAATACCTACATAACATACGGGTTTATTGGAAAATGTAAATGACTATTGTGGATTATATTAGTCTGGGTACTTTAGAGAAACAAATCCATAGAAACTCATGTATAAGAGAGAGTTTTATATATAGGTTAAGTGT
>NW_022103907.1:2142192-2145898 GCF_000313985.2 Echinops telfairi | reverse complement strand
GATTCTGCAAATCCATACCAGGGTGCACTTGCAGGCCCACGTCCACCTTTCACTGCCCATCTAGACCCGTGTCCCTTTCCAAGAAAAACTGGTCTGCTTCCTGCTCTCAAGGGCTTCTAGACCCCTCCCCGTCTATGCTTTCACTCTGACAAAGTCATTTTCTCCCTTTGTGACTCCGTGCATGAAGTCCTTTGTGCCGCACTGAAGAGTCAATGAACCCAAACCAAATCCACTGCCATTGAGTTGATTCCGACTCAATGTTGATTCCGATCTACCCTCTCTAGACTTTCTGAGACTGTAATCCTTTCTGGGAACAGACAGCCTCATCTTATGGTGAGCAGCCGAAGGCCGAAGCAATAGATAGATAGCACCACCACAGTCCTTGGATGATGAATCACATAGGTATGGTGGGAGATTTAAGTTGAGCCTGAAAATCCTTTCACGTTACTTAGCATACTGCATCCCTCCCAGAAACTGAGCCATGGAATCTAACTGCCAAGCCTCCAACCAGCAAAGCCAGGCTGCTCCCCATGGATACAGAGCGACTCTTGGCAGATATCTTCTTACAAGGGAACCACTTACTCATAATCACTAATAAAACCGATTTAAAATGCTCCACAAAGTGCTTAGGAGCACAAACAATGGCAGGGGTGGCTATTTTAAATATTCTCAGCCATTGCAACTCACCCGGAAATGGAGGGCAGGCAGACACAAAGGGTTTTAAAATATAAGTAAATAAGGAACGAAATTGCTGAGGTCATTGTACTCCCAGAAGAAAATTACTTTCGAATTACAACTACATAAAAGAAATAATTGAAAAGATTAATCACACTAAAATAATTGGTCTATTTTACAAGTAATTTGGAGCAATATTCAGTCATTGACATCGATGTCTAGTAGTAAAATAGTAATGAATTTCATTCTCTGACTAATGTATTTATTTTATTAATGGTACTAAATGATGGTATTACTGCTTATAAATATTTCATAACTTTTAATTTGTTAACATGTTCGAGGAATTTTCAAAAGTATTTCTTAGTTTTAAATCATTGTTAGTACTCAATATGCAATTGCCGCTCTGCTAGGGTAATTTTAAAAATTATTGTTTTGGGTAATGGGAGTCTCTTTGAATGTAGAGGATTAAGCCCCAGTTATTAATGAGAGTGACGCCCAAGCTGGTAATGAATGAGGGGCGTGGGGAGGCTGCACATCCTCCTGAGGTCTCCAAGGCCCCTCCATCACTGTTCCTTCACCTCTGCAGCTATGAGGCAACGGGGGCGGGCCCAGACAAATGAGTTCCAGAGATGATAAGAGACATGTCAGTGTAGACACCAGTTTCAACCCACTATCTCTGCCATACCCTCTCCGTCTCCTGGAGACACTCAGAACAGCTGATAGAACCCCTAAGTCCACCCTCCCTTCTGTCTCTTACGTGATCTGATAGAAACCGGAGTGAATGAAAAGCACAACAGAAAGAAAAGCCAGTGACACAGCAGCATGGACAGGGAAAGGAGCGTGGGGTCTGCAGTAAGACAACCCCGGATTTGAATTCTGACTCAGTTATTCAGTACCAGACCACACGGTGCCTATGAAAGCAAGATAAAACTATCTACCCCTTACACCCACTAACTTACATCCACAGTGGAGGTAAGAATCTTAAAAGATACATACACAAAATCAGTGTAAGTTCCTACCCTTCCTTAAGTTCAATGAGCTCATCATGGTATTGTTGACTCCTTAAACTGGGGCACGAGTAGTCGCCTTGGCAAATCTATATTAAGTCATGGGACAGTTGGTCTTGATCATCAAGAAAAATGGGCTTCTAGTGAATTAGCCCAACTCAGGGGCTGCCTTTGGAGGAGGATAGGATACTGGCTCAGCTCTCGGGACCTTGGCCATAGATCTGAGACCAGAGGCCCTACTGTCTCTGTGTCTTGCCACACGGGGATTGGCGAAGGGTGTTTGGCTCTAAGCAAATGAGGAGGGGCTGGGATTCAGTGAGTGGGTGGGGCTACCTGGGGGTTCTCTTTCTCACACTTGGGTGCTGGCACCTGCCCAGCTCTCCTGGGTCTTCGAATTAAGAAATGAAGCCACCTCACTGCCGTTGAGTGGAGTCTGACTCGTGGTGACCCCATCATGCGTGTTAGAGTAGAGCTGTGCTCTGAGGGTCTCCCAAGGCTGCCTGCTTTCAGAAGTGATCACCAAGCCTTCCTGGGAAGATGGACTCTACCTTCCAACCTTTGAGTCCGCATAACCATTTGTTCCACGTGGAGATGCCAGCCCCAAAGGCAAGGGACTTTTAAATCTATGGGAGAAAGACAGGACTCTCGGCTCCCAGGAAGAGTGGCCGTCTCAGAAACTCACAGGGCAGTTCTATCCTGTCCTAGAGGGTCGCTATGAGTCAGCATCGACTGGATGGCAGGGAGTTTGGGGTTTAAATCTCGTATTTGGTTAGTTTGGCTGTGACCTGGTACCTTAATTTTAAGATCTAGACACTTCTTGCCTAGTTTGGGAAGTTCAGGCCTCCCTGCTAGCCTTTAGTTGCCTCTTCCAGGAAGCTGCCCCTCCATCTACCCACTGGTGGATTGTACTCTCTCTCTCTGCGGCTCTCCAGCAGGCAACCACAAGCGTGTGAGCAAATCATCCTTGAAGCTGTGTGCAATTAGGTGCAATCGAAAGGGCTCCTGTCGTTGTTGTTAGGTGCAATCGAAAGGGCTCTAACTTATAACAACCCCGTGCACAACGGAACCAAAGAGTGTCCAGCCCTGCGCCATCCTCACAGTGGTTCCTCGAGGAAATGGATGGACAAGACGCTGCAACCATGGGCTTCAGTATAGGAAGGCTCATTAAGAGCCGCCAATATGTAGAGCAACACCGCACACCCTGCCGGGGTAGGCATCTAAGAGAAACACTGCCCTACTGATCCCAACCCACTCACTGAACGCCAGCCTCTCCCCGCTTATCCAGAACCAACTGCTATTAGCCAGTCCCTGTCTGGAGGACTGGGGGCAGTGAGGGCAGCCTCATCTCAGATCGATGGTCAAGGCACCGAGAGTTGAGCCAGCCAACTCTCCTACAGGGGGGCGCGCTTTTACACCCACCTGGTCCTCTAAGTTGGACTAGTTCACATTTGGGTCCAGAAATCTGGACCAGAAGTTGTGAGAACCCAAATGCCAAACTCACCCCGAAGCCGAGGACCGAATGGGCCTGGTGAGGGGGCTTTCCGCTCACTGACTGACAGGCAGTGATGAGACGAGAAAGTGTGCCGCTGGGATTTGATGATTTTTAGTTCACACTCAAGGTTATTTTAACGTCTGGCATTCCCTGTCTTCAAGTTATGCTGAGAGCACAGTTTTTGTAGAACTTTATTTCCCCCTTAGTGTTGTTGTAATTTGTCTGTTTGGGAACGCTGGGAGACAGGTTGCTGGGCAGCTGCCCAGAAGGCAACTCGATGCGCAATTTGCAAACCACAGGGCTAGAGGGTCTCTGAGACCCCCTTTTCCCTCTGCTCCAGCCCATCGGGGCTCGGCTCGGCGAGCAGCGTTTGGGTGGATGTAAGGTCTTTTGGCTTTTGCTTCTTTGTTTAGCTCTTAGCCAGCATTTTGTGTCTATAAAAACACTTAACAAACATTGACTAATTACCCCTCATTAATCATTCATGCAACTGGTAAACCAGAGTTGGAGTGTTTCCTTCAAAAGCACGAGC
>NW_022103907.1:2124631-2137865 GCF_000313985.2 Echinops telfairi | reverse complement strand
GAGGATGGATCGTCCATGTGCCAAAGCCTCACTGAGCTCTGCTCCTATTATTCTCTCCCTCTGCCAAACTACAAACTTTACCTCGGTATCCCTAGTGCTTGGCTTCAAGACTGAACCACGGTAGAGGCTGCACGAAGGTTCATACGCTTCTGGGTGCCTGAATGAACAACCGAGTAGAAAGCAGGAGAGCTGGGGAAGGGGCAGTGAGCACCAAGTGGAACGGCAAGTGGAGATCAGTCGCTCTAAGGTGTAAATGAAGCAATACATCAATATTTCAGATGGCCACTTAATCCCTCGCTGTGGACATTCTACTTTGTAAGTGTAAACCCACTGCCATGAAGTCGATACCAGCAGCCAGTTGATACAGCGTGCACAGGGTTCCTTGTGACTGTAAGTCTTTAGAGGAGCAGACTGGCTCATTGTTCTTCCTCTGATTGGTGGGTGCAGTTGAACCGCCACCTTGTGCTCAGTAGCCTAATGCCTGACCCACGGTGCCACCAGGAAAAGGAAAACACGCCCTGTGGCATAAGCTTCCCTTCCAGCATTTCCCCTGCAGTGTTAATAATGATCACGTTAAGAGCAGGCCCTCTAGCAGACTCCATCCCTCATGCCCGAGCCCCGCCAGCACTGCCCAGGAAGTGATCCAAGATGTGCACAGCACTATGGGATCCACGATGCGCACAGCACTATGGGATCCACGATGCGCACAGCACTATGGGATCCAAGATGTGCACAGCACTATGGTATCCACGTTGTGCAAAGCACTATGGGATCCATGATACGCACAGCACTATGGGATCCAAGATGTGCACAGCACTATGGGGTCCTCTTCGAGGGGGCTTTTCAACTGCTCTGAAGAGCTTTCAAGAATTGAATGACAAATATACTCTGTATTTTGTCAACTTCCTTGCCTTAGTCTTCAGTGTTTAAAAAAGACAAGATTTATATGCTTAGTACCTGAGAAAGACTGAAATATTTAGGCATGTATATGTGTGTGTGTGTGTGTGTGTGTGAGTGTTTGGGAGTAATATATGTGTATACATATATATGTATGTATACACATATATGTGAGGGGGTACCCCCCTCAAAATGGAAAAACAGCTGTGCTGGGTAGAGCTTTGTAGTACGCATTTTTCCAGCTAGGCCAGCATTGAACAACTCACTCTGAATTAGTGCACCCAATGGGGTCGCCTGGGTAGGTTCTCTCTGGTCACAGTGAATTTTTTCATAAAAGCAGTTTCACTCAAACCTCATTTTTTGTGATGGCTGACTTAAAAGAACAGCGTGCGACTGTGAAATCTTATTTCCTGCTCAGGAAAAATGCCACAGAAACCGTTGTGATGTAGAACATAGCTTATAAGGATAGCATTATGGGAAAAACTCAAGTGTACGAGTGGTTTTCTCATTTCAAAACAGGTGAAATGTCGATTGATGACAAACCTAGTTCTGGACATCCATCAACTTCCCGAATGGACAAAAATGTCCAGTCGTAGTGCATTGGGAGTTCATTTCACAGGGCCAGACTGTTAATCAAGCTTTCTATTTAGAGGTTCTGAAGAGATTACCTAACAGTGTGCAACAAAAAAGGCTTGATTTGTGGCAGATGGGGAACTGGTTTTGCCACCACGACAATGCACCCGCTCACACAGTCATCTTAGTGCACCACCTTGGGGCAAAAAGCAACATGCCTCTCTTGCCCCACGCACCTGACTCACCTGACCTTGCTCTGTGTGACTTCTTTTTGTTTCTGCAAATGAAGACATTTTCATAAGTGCTGTATACCATATTCCCCCACATGTTCCTCAGTACTCGGAGAGCTTCATTCTATATCTTCCCCATCCCACTCAGAGCCTGGCCCTCGCTAGAGTCTCAGTCAGGGGTCTTCAGTGGGAATCAATGAAAACCATGGCCACATGGCATCCTGATAAAGCCTTAAATGAATGACCAACATACCAGCACCTATGTCTCAGCTTGTGTTTTCAGAAAGTGGACCGGCCAAACTCAGCTCAGGGCAAGGCTATTCTGAAGAAATGCACTATGGTAGGAAGTAAGACATTCAGACTGGTTTGACGAGATTCTGCATGCCACTGGGTGGCTGTATATTTTACCATTAATGCAAAAAATAAAAATTAAACTCCATGTAGCTCTTGAACTTCATGTTTATTAATGCAAACATGCTTACTCTAATCTGTAGTCAACCCAGAAATGTGTGGATTTTCCTCCAGCTTTGTTGGATAATCAGGCAATTCAAAACACTCTTCAAATTCTCCTCATTCCAGAGGCCGTGAGCGAAAAGGAGGAGCCGACCACTCTCGCCTTCAACAAAAGACTCACGATCTGTGGTCTTCGGTCATCAGGACCAGCCTATGCGTATGACCAAAGGGGTCTTCTTCCAGTGGGGCATCAGGTCCCCGTAGATCATTAAGACCTACATACGTCTGGCCACACCCTCAGTGGCCTCTACAGTGCACTGAGACTCAATGCTTTTCCATGTGGTTCTGGGGTTCAGGGCACACGTCTTCTTGGTTAAGTTCCTTCAGCATATTTGGTCTTTCTCACATCCCCATGCTTCTACCAGATAGGGGATGTATGGACTTTGCTATCCAGGCAGATACCACCATTTTCTTTCCTTTCTTAATTTCCCCTCTCCTTTCAATCTATGGAGTCGGTGCCTCACTGCTTTGCTCCGTAGTTTGTAGTTGACAGGTCTGTCTTTGGGGAGTTGTTAATTCTTGGTTCCAGATATTAAAGTCTCAGCTTTTCTGGACTCATCAGTCTGGTTCATGCTCAAAAAGTCCTGATCATCTTGTTGAAGATCCATTTTCTCAAAAGCCTCTAGCCCTAAAGCAGTGCATGGAGAAAGCAATAACAATGGCGTCTAAATGAAGAAAGGTAAGCGATATCATCCAGAAGGCTCAGACAGCCTCAAATAGAATTCCAAAATAGTATACTATTATAGACAGTTAACACACACCCCTAAACACCTGGGGGCATAATAGGTTACAAGTTGGGCTGCTAACCTCAAGGTCGCCAGTTTGAAACCACTAATCTCCCCTCAGGAGAAAGATGAGGCTGTGTACTGCGACCAAGATTACAGTCTCAGAAATGCACAGGGGTGCTTCGCCTCTGCCCTCTAGGGTCACTATGCATCAGAACAGACTCGATGGCAGAGAACGTTTTGTTCTGTTTCATGTTTCTGGTCTGAGCACATCCCCTGCCTCCAGTTACCCAGACTGCAGCTGTGCTTCTAACTCAACTGTTTCCAGCAAGAACTATTAGTGCTTCTGTTAAAAGGTTTTCGAAGAAGGAATTTCCAAAATTATAATCCAAAGAAAGGACCCAGAAGATTTTGAAGTTCTAAGGTGTTTCACTGAACACTCATCCTTTTTGGATGATGATTGTAGTCCTGAGCCAAATTCAGAGCCCATAGAATGACATATAACGTATAAATCTCTTTGGTTGATGCAATATTATTCTCCTGGAGGAAGATCATTTATCTAAGGCAAACATTATCCTCTATTCTCTTAGAGCCAAGCTCATTTTCTGAAAGCACTACTTACATCTTTTACCTGATCGAGATCCCTATCACCTATGAAGTAGAGTTCCAGGACCTCAGAACCAGGCTCCCTTTCTCTGGCCCCAACCAACTAGCTCCAGCATTCTGCACACTGACTCCCATCTGAATCCCTTGGCCTGACCTGCCAAATCAACAATCTAGGCTCTGAACTATTCAGTGATGGTCATTCTCTTTGTCTGAAGGATAACCTCAAATCTCACTTCATATCTGGTCCCCTGTGATACCTCCCACCGTGTCCTTGGTTTAAATCATCTCGTTCGGCCCTCAATTTAAATCATCTGCTGCCTTGTGCCTCCTTGTATAAAATGATAGTGAGTTACACATTAGCAGAAGTTAGAAGCCAGCACCACCCCTCAGGAGCGAGATGAGGCTTTCTACTCCCATAAAGAAGGACAGACACAGAAGCCCACAGAAGCAGGTCCACTCTTTTGTACAGGGTCCTATGGGGTCACTAGGAGTCACAGTGGACTCATGAGTTTGTTTTGAATGCTTAGGACCCTATCAACGCTTGCCTCCCTCTACACACATGAAAATGTGTCCCTGAGATGAAGTGCTTACCGTGAAAAAGACTTGGGAAGGAGATACAGCATTTGCCTAACTTAACCTCTCTCTAATAAGCCTTACAAGGTGCTTCTGAGTGTACTCCGTCTCTCATCTTCGAGTTAGCCGCCCAGCACGTTAACTATTAGAGCCACCCAGGAAGTCTCTGAAGCATGATACATATGCCAAATATTTGCTGGGTTTTCTTGAGAGGTGCAAGATGAATGAATGAATGGATGGATGATTGAAAAGAAATGCCCTGTTAAGGTGGTGTAGTGGTTACATGTTGGACTGTGAACCGCAAGGTCCACAGTTTAAAACAACCAGCCACCATGTGGGGAAAAGACAAGGCTTTCTACTCCTGTCAAGGGTTGTAGTCTCAGAAACCCACAGAGGCAGTTCTACTCTGCCCTGTAAGGTTGGTCTGAATCGAAATTGACTCGATGGCAATATGTTTAGGGTTTATGTATTTCCACGTGCTTCTTACCGGATTGGGTGCTTGTGTGATCTCCACAGTTAGTCCTCACCAGAGACCTCATCGGAGGCCTGAGTCCCAACTCTCTCCCTCTGCCAGTTGCTAAGGAAGAGCTTGGCCAAGCTTTGGCCTTCTTGAGTTTGAAATCAAGGGCATGTGTAAGAGCCGATGGTTGACTCATTCTTCAAGGATGGTGTGTCCTTCAGAGAGAATAGGAAGGATTTCCATCAACACCCCCTTCCCTCTCCAGGCAGGTGTGCTAAGCAGGACAATGAAGCCCGCCGTGAGATAATGTGGCCAGTTAGCCCTTCCACAGCTCTGCCTCTGACCTGCCTCTCGGGGAACTCGCCAGAAGCCTTCACACAGCTCCCTTGCCCTTTCTGATAGAAAAGGGAGGAGCACCTGAAGCTACGGCATCACACCCACATGGGTGTGATGATGGCCCACGCTGGGCAATATTTTTTTCCGATCTGAAATGCCAGGAGTCTTCCCCAAAGCCAGGGTAGTTATTTCTGATATGTGAATCTGGACAGCCTCCCTTTAATTAATCTCTCATCATGAAAGACTCTAATTCCATGTAGAACATTAGCTCGGTAATATTTAGATTTTCCCATTTTGGATCTGTGTTTATAGACCATCATAATGAGGGACTGGGAGCTTGGGTGACATTCGTAAGGGCTTACATGTATTTCAGCGAGCTCATTGGCAGGCTTTATCATCTCACTCCCCAAACGGGAGGAAGGAGGTGGCCGGGTCGGGGAGAGGGGTGCCAGGTCACTCCAGTGCTACCCCAGCTTCAAGCGAAGGTAGCATGATCTCCTGGGACTTTTTACAAACAGATGTTAATCTGGCCTCCTGTACACATTTCCCAATCACTTTTCCGAATAGACGACTGAGTCTGAGTTGTTGACTCAAATGGTGCCGCTTTTCCAAGACTCCTGTTTTCCGAACTGGGAATGATGAATTGAAGAGTTCTTTATTTCGATCTTTAACATGTGTCTCTCACGGGAGCTCCTGGGCTTGTGTACAAAGATTAAAATTACAATTACCTCCGAAAAGTAGACGAAGGGGTCTATGTGTAGACCGAGTTAACTATAGTGTAGGCCACCATGCAACCCACTGGATCCATATGACAGCTAGAGAACACTACCACTTTGAAGGGAAGCGTCCCTAGGGTGTAAGCGATGGGGCCAGATGACTGACACATCTGCTTCTAAGTCAACACACTTATCCAGATCTGAGTGGTGTCCGCGCCAAAAGACTCTCAGTTCGTGGAAAATGTCACATCGCCAGTACTTGGGAGATGCTATTAACAGAGAACTAGCCCAGTAATGATAGATGATTGGCCTTCAGGAAGATGGAAGCTAAACTGAGATACATTTCCAAGAGCTATGGATTTGTTAGTGCACACCCCAGGCTCTGCTGAGAACCCTGGGACCCCACATCCCAAGAAAACAAAGGTAGGCAGCAATGACACAAGAGAAACTAAGACTCTGTCACTTTTGATCAGGGCCTCCTGAGTGGAAGAGAGGCAGGAACCCCCAAAAGTGGGCGGAGGGAGGCACGGATATTGATAAAAGAAACATCATTCTTGCCCCCCCCCCCCCCAAAATGGCAGTGATGTGTTGGCAATGATGGATGTGGAGCTACCTGTTACGGTAATACATGTGAAGGGGAATTAGTAGAAAACAAATTGCATATGCCTCGCCCTTTCCGTCAACACACATCTTGAGCACTGCTGACACTGTGGTAGGTGCTGCTGTGGTTAGGCTTCCTCAATTCCATTCCAACTCTGAGTCCCCGCTCCTTCCATCCAGCCCTTCTGACTGGGACAGAAACACAGCCGGGTCCTGGCCCTCCTCACAATTGTTATGTCGCCCATCTTTGCAGCCACTGCGCTAATCCTCCTCTTTGAGAGTCTTCCTCTTGTCCTGGAGCCTCCAGCTTTCCCAGCATGAGGTTCTTTTCCAGGGACATGAGATGGAGTTTTGCCATTTTTGCATCTTAGGCTGTACTTCTTCCAAGATTGATCTGTTTTTATTCTTTCCATATTTTGCTGACACCAGAATTCAAAGGCATCGATTTTTTCTGCAGTATTCCTCCCGGTCCATCTTTCCCATGCATAGAAGGTGATTGTGAAGATCATGGCTTGAGTCAGGCACTCCTTAGATCTCAGAGCGTGGCCACCCCTGCTCTTCAAATACTTCAAGGAGGTCTTATGCAGTAGGGCAATAAGAATTATTTGATTGCTTGACTGCTGCTTCCAGGAGCATTGATTGTGGAACCAAGCAAATTGACATCTTCCCTCTTTTCTCTGTTTACCACGTTGTCTATTGATCCACTTGTGAGGCTGTTGGTTTTCTTTACGATAAGTTGCAATCCATACTGGAGGCTGGTCTTTGATTTTCATCAGCAAGTACTTCAACTCCTCTGTGCTTCCAGAATGCTGTACGCTTAGTCATATAAATACAAAGGCAACTAAACCTGGTCTCTGGGTCTCATAGCACGGCATGAAGGGGGATAATATGAGAGAGCTATAGATAGGAAGAAGAGAGTAAAAAGTGGGCTCATCTCACAAAACTAGACTCCTTGAAGCCTTGCCTGACCTTCCCTCCTCTCCCCAGTGGAACTGATCCATCCACGCCTCCTTACTGGTACACAGACTTTTTATGATAAGTTGACCACCCACTGCCACACACTAACCAGTCTTCCTCCCTCTAATGTGCTATAAGCGCCTTGCATGTCTGGACCATGTTTTATTCATGTTTGCATTTTCAGCACCTAGAATATTGTTGTATAATATTACATGTCAGAATGTGGGGTATAATAAATGTTCTTGGAGGGAAGGGGGTAAGGAGGGAAGGAGAAAGGAAAGGGAATTTCTTTAACCTCCAGAATGCATTTCTATAACCTTCTATCATTCTCCCAGACCTGGCCCCCCTTTCCTTCTTCTATTAACTCCTTCTCCAAGGCTATTCCTCTTTCCACCTCTTCTTATCCTTCCTCTCTCCTCTTCCCACCCAAGTCTGGGCTCTCCCTGTCTCATCCCTCCTCAATTCCCCTGTCTGTGTTTCCCCTCCCTTCCTGCCATGTTCACACTTCCTCTCTTACTCTCTGAGCTTTCCTCCCTCCTCCCTTTCCTAATTTCTCATTGCCTGTAGTAGAGCTAGGGGTCTGCAGTAGCTCATGAAAAGCAATTGGGGGAAAGGAAGGGACAAATGTCTATCTGCATCCCACTGGCGTCAAGTCATTTCTGACCCAAAGTGATCTTGTACAGGCTTTCCAAGACTGTAAATCTTTACAGGAGCAGACAGACTGGTTTTCTCCCTTGGAGAGGCCAGTGGGGTTGAACCTTGTGTTGTGTGTATATATGTAATGTGCCCCCAGGGAAGCCAATGGTCTTCGTCCTTTGGCCAGTCATGTGCAAAGAAGACCCGTAGCCTATATTCTCCAGGGTCTGTAGCAGTGACTACAGAGGCCGCAATACACGCAACTCCTGCGGTCAAATCCCTTTTGTGAGTTCCAGCCCAAAGCAGGAATCATGGCGCACTCCAGTGAACAAGAACCCACAAACGGCATGTCTTGGTGGACTGACCCAAAGCAGCTGGTCGCCTCGGGCCCTCCAGAATCACCAGCCCCAGTGTCTCTACCGTACAGTTAGGAAATCTAGGCCCCAAGGTCACGCAGTAGGTCGAGGCTGAGCCAAAGCCAGAACTCAGCCTTCCGCCTCCAGGCCCAGGGTGTTCCCCACTCCCCAGCAGGCATTGCCTCTGGTGCTGCAAGCCCAGTCCTCCTCCCCAGGATGGAGGCAGCTGGCACACACAGGGAACCATTCTTCCTGCCGAGAAGTGCCTCCAGTTTCGGGGAGGATGGTGACAGCTGTTTAATAGCAGCTCTGTGGGATGATCTGGACTTAGACTGTGGAATATGATCTCCCGCTAATGCGTTAGAGGAGACACGGGGAAACAGAATGTAATTACCCAAATGGCTGTTTTTCCCGGATCCCAAAACGAATTCTCCCACCCTCGTGAATAAGGCTGAGGGGGCGTCTTTAACAATTGGTTGATGCCCTGTCTGAAAGCTGTCACCAATCCTAATAGCACAGGGACCTGTTTTGCCAATCAGAGGTATTGATTTGAAACTGCCTCTAAGAGGTGCCTGCAGATGCATCTGCTTCCTGAGAGCTCCTGAGAAAGTCTCTCCAACCTGGGGGGTCCGGGGAGACTTTTCTGCTCAGCTTCTGACAGCACGGTGTGGCCTCAAGGCGCCCTCCCTCAGAAATGGCTGTGTTTCTCTGTGTCTCTGCGACTCTCTGAGCCCCTGGGGTTGGACTGGTCCCAGGCCTCAATAAGGCTGGATGAAAAGAGGGAACAACTATGGAGAAGCACCCCCATCCTTAGAAGAACGCAGAAGAAGTGGCCATCTTACCATAGACGTAAACGTCTCCTCTGTCAGGCACAGAAATGAAGTATAATTAATTCACCTCGCCAGCAGCCCAGCAATAACTTACACTCCTCTCAGTGTCTGTGGGCTTTCTCCCCCCCCCCCCCACCCCCCGATGGTACTTAGGCTTTACCACGAGCCCTCATTATTTGTGCTCCTGTCAAACCTGCCCTGAGATTGCTAACCTTTGAGGATAAAAATCAGTCAGTGAATCGCTGATGCATTCCCACAGCACCTGACACCTACTACAGAGGCGCGCACATGGAAGATGCCCCATAAATAAAACTTAGCATGCAGTCATTGACAAACATGTGTTTCATACTCGGCTGTAGAGGAAGGTGTCCATTGTGTGTGGGACAAGCCTCTTGATAGAAGCTTCCTCTGCACTTGAGATTCTCCAGAAGGTGCTCCTGTGACAGGAGGGATGGTTGACTGGCCAGGTTCAGGAACAGCATGCAGAAAGAAGGAAAATGAGCCCACTCCGGCCAAAGTAGGGACAAGGACCCCAAAGCCTTACCTAGGGCTGTAAATACCTTGTGCAGAGAACAAAGGCTCAGGGAACCAGTCGTCCAAGAGCATTTGAGCTTAGCCGGAAATGCCACTCATGATTGGGTTGATGTTTCCTGACTCTGGGCATTCCACTGGCCAGAAGGTAGGAAGGGTGTTGAACAGGTGAGTACTCACTTGGACAAAGCCCGCAATATCTAAAAAACGGTCAACCAGTGACTTTGCAGGTGCTTCCAACTCATGGCGGCCCCACGTGTGTCAGAGTAGAACTGTGCTTCGCCGAGTTTTCTCTGGCTGATTGTTCGGAAGCAGGTCTCCAGACCCTCCTCCCAAAGGACTTGAGGATGGACTCAAACCACCAACCTTTGGGTGAGCAACTGACCACCCCCTGCAACACTTCGACACCTCCAAAGGACTGTGCTACATGAACTCTGGTTGCGTAGAATTTTCTCCAAGATGAAGAGGCGAGACCATTGAGTCAGACTGCCTGCTCATGAGCCCTTCAGTCTGGGATGAACACGGGTTGCCTTTGGGGAGGACAGCTGGCTGGGGCAGCCCACTAACGATATGCTGTGAGCCTTTTTGAATTGAGTCTCTGGAAGTCCAGCTAGAGAGGATATCGATCCCAGAGTCACCCTCCAGTGGCACAGCCATAAATTAGCAGTCAGCTTTTATTATGTGAAAGACTCTCGCATTGTAAGCATCTGACTTTCTCCCTTCGATTATCCTACTGAAAGTCCATGCCATGACCCAGTCACAAGAAAACACCCCAGTGATGAGGGCATACGATTCTTTTTTGGAACTAATTCACTGAGTTTCTGGCTGAGAAGGTCAGAAATACAACCCTGCCAAGAACCCACCTCTGTGTGGGTGACAACCTGAAAGCTGCCTGCAGCGCTTCAGTGGAGCTGGAGGAGCAGGGGGGTCTGGGAGATGGAATGCAGACAAGCCCTAAGCCAGCCTATAGAATTTCCTCTTCACGGAGTGGAGGACTGGCTGCGCTAGAAACCTAGGCTCAAATGATCCAAAGAATTCTAATGTTGAATGTGGGTGTGAATGCTACATTGCAAGCTTCAGGGTTCCTTTGAAAGTCTGGCTTGGGTTAATCTTCTAGATATGTCTAAACCATTCTTTCCCTTTTTTCCCCCTACTTATATTTTTAAAATAGTTTTAGTGGCATATAATTCACAGATCATGCAACTTAATACTTCAATTGTATTAAGAAGAGTTGTACAGTTATCGTCAATCTTAGTGCATTTTCTTCATTCTTCTGCTCCCTAGTTCCTAGATCCCCATTTCCCCCCAACCTCCTCTGCCACTTTCCCACAAAACCATTAATCCAGTTACTGTCTCCATCTATCCACCTATCCTGGATTTCAGATACAGAAAAACGTTTTTGAAAACACTAACCACAATAACAAAGTAAAACAGAGAAAACCCTCAATCAAAAAGAAAGCAGAAAGTATTAAACATTGGAACAAATATACAATGGGTCACAGGGGAGAGCAAAGGAAAGGGTGCTAAACTGTCATCTCACTGCATCTGCAACAATCCACTTTCCACTGCATTCTGCAGAACAGCGTTCAGCATTCACATCCCTGGGCTATGGTCAGAGGGGATTCACCAGAGGCTTAAGCCAGGTATAAGCCTCCTTGCCTTTTTTTTTTTAACTGAAGCAGCTTTAAAATGGGTTAAAATGGAGATCGAATGCTAAGATACTACATTTTAACCAATTGTGATTCCGCGGAAGAGCAAGATCTGTGCTGGAACCATTTGTTAACCACCTATTGCTGTCCCATCAGTTCCAACTTAGATCGGCAGATACCTCGAGAGGACAGAACAGACTGTCAGTAGGATTTCCAAGGCTGCCATCTTTACAAAAACAAGCAGCGTTTCTTTCTTCCATGGAGCAACCAGTGGGTTTGAATCACCGACCTTGTGGTTAGGAGCAAAGTGCTTAACAGCTGTGCCACCAAGACACCGTACTTACTTATTAGTCCGCCAAACATGTATTAATCACCTACAAGTGTACATAGTAGGGAATTGCTGATCTTCCTCATGTTTATAAGGTAGTAAAAGAGGAGCGTATATGACAACTAATTATAATGAAATTAAGAACCACGATCAGGGAAAGCCGTGGTCACAGAGAAATGAGCAAGTGCTTTCCAAGTGGGAGAAACTGTACTGGGGCTGGCCCTCACGGAGCACACTAACGGTGTGAGTTGGATGAGAAGTTGTACGGGTAGATGGGCGCCCACAGGCAGGTTAAGTCCACATTTAAGTAGAATCAATGAGCCATAAAAGAAGGCTTGGTCATGCTGTCAGGCAAGTGTTAGACTGCTAGCCACAAGGTTCATGGTTCAAATCCACCTGCTGCTCCTCGGGAGAAAGATGAGGCTGTCTGATCTCTTACTGCCCTCATAGAGTCACTGTGAATTGGAATGGACTCAGAGAGGTGGTGAGCAACAGACTCTCCCAACATCTGAGCAGACTGCAGAGTCAAATAGCTCCTGGGAAGCACTTGGAATAATTTTTTGGCTCCGACACTGCTTCCCAGGAGCAATATCCTGGGAAACGATACTTCTTACTTCAAGACAAACCAGACAGAGTTCTAGCAAAAGTAGACTGGCTTGCTAAGCTTATACACAAAGCTCAACTGTTTACCGGAGTAAGGTTTTGTTGATCCTTTATTTTGATCTGAAGACCACATGTTTATGAAACCACGATTGAATTTGATCAGTCTTATCAGTCATCATTCAGAGACTTAAACTGCCTGAAAAAAAAGATACCTTGTGAGGACAACAGTACTTATTTGAAGGACCATTTACCTCAGTGTGTGTGGTAGTTACATAATCTCCTGTCAACTTGAGCGAAGGGATGGAGTCTAGCCTGTCAACCAGGTCACACAGCCAATGAGGTCGCTGTGTGGGCATGGCCTTCTCCTGAGAATTCTGGGAACTCCTGTCTTCCTCCCTGGAGTTGTAACACCCACTCTCCCTGCGAGACATTCCTGTTGACAAGCCACATGGAGCAACGCTGATGGAGCCAGAGCCCTGGAACTGGAGGAGCCACATGGAGACCCATTCCAGCACTGAGATCCTTCTATCACCACTGGATCCACAAGACCTTCCACTCACTGGCCTGCGACATTCCTGCATATCGTGTCATTGCAAGTGTTGCCTAAGTCTCAAGAGGAATTTATAGACTGGTATCAAACATATGGGCTAATATCGGACTTATGGACCACAGTGACTAAAAATCAACGCCAGGACACCTAACAACAAAAAGGACACCGGCGGATGTGACTGGCCTTCCAGGAAGGAGCGCTGTGATGGGCTGAGTCGATGACATCATCAAGGGAGACTAGCAGGAGGGAGGCGGGTTCAATGTAAACAGAGAGAAGCAGGAAGGATTCTAGAAGACCCCAGGGATGTAGGTAGGAGGGCACAAGAGTGAAGAGGTGATACTGTCATCGTCATCATTCACAATCACTGCCTGCTTTCCGTGCAGACGGGATGCGGGGTAAAGTGGAGAGTCAGAGGGAAAGAAGGCGGTGGCTGCAACGGTGGACTCGAGAGTCACCATTGTGAAGACGGTGTGGCACTGGAGAGTCACCATTGTGAAGACGGTGTGGCACTGGAGAGTCACCATTGTGAAGACGGTGTGGCACTGGAGAGTCACCATTGTGAAGA
>NW_022103907.1:2123584-2124531 GCF_000313985.2 Echinops telfairi | reverse complement strand
GTGGCACTGGAGAGTCACCATTGTGAAGACGGTGTGGCACTGGAGAGTCACCATTGTGAAGACGGTGTGGCACTGGAGAGTCACCATTGTGAAGATGGTGTAGCACTGGACAGCTTTGCATTCTATGGCACTAGGGCCCCTGTGAGTCTCAACTCACAGAACTTAACAAGACCAAGAGCCTGACCTTTTTTTTTTTTTTTTTTTGAAAGCTCTTCCGGTGGCTTATCTCATACACCTCACCACAACTAACCGGGGGGTAGCTCATTGTTCCAGTGTGCAGTTATGGAGGTCAAATCTCAGGGGCTTTGATAACAGCTAATAAGGAAACACAAAGGTGAGAGTCATGGCCTGACTCACTCTTTTCCCTGGATTGGAGGGAGGGAGGGGGAGCCCGGGGCTCGCTCAGGAAATGGGAAGTAACTGGAGTGGCTGAAGGGCTAGCTGGGGAGGGGGCAACTCTGGAGCCTTGAAGGAAGCAGGCTTGGGGAAGTGTCAGGCTGGTTCGAACTGGTGGAAAAGATTCCCAGCAGGGCAGCTTTCAGTTCGTACCCCGGAAACTAGAAGATTCCTTTTACCTGGGCCAAACTGGAGTCTCCTTGTTTCGGTCAGAGACAGCCCAGAATAAATAGCACCTGCAGCTGCCTGCCAACCCAGGGCAGCACATAGGGCCCAGATGGCATACTCAACTGTGACTAGCTGGTTAGTGGTCGTTTCAGCGTGGATTGAGTGATTCCACCAGACCGTTCACTACCATTGGTGGGAAAGTCTCCTGCACCAAAGGAAGACAGGAGGAGAGAGGCTAGTGAGGACTGCCTGAGGATGCACCTCCGGTTTGGATGCAGTCAACGCTAAGTGAGCAGCTTCTATGGGTGCTCAGAGTCGGAGTCAGTAAGTGCCAGGTTTAAGGGGCTACTCAGGCCCTGCTTAGAACCTGCAGCTCCCGGAGG
>NW_022103907.1:2115027-2121497 GCF_000313985.2 Echinops telfairi | reverse complement strand
CAGTGTAAACACTTCCATGATGATTGCTTTCAAGTTATCGCCATGAGGTCACGGAACCCAGAATTGAGATGCGTGAGATGCACACACTGGGCTCCTGCCTACCACTGGTGCTAGGACTCTCGGGAGCCCCGAGGGAATCCTGCAGGTCCCTCCCAGTTCCGGCTTTCTGTGCCCGTGCTTGGCCTCAGGCCACCCTGGCTGGAGTTCTTCTCCCCACAGGGTTGGGCAAACGTCTGGAGGATCCCGAGTCTTGGTTTCATGCCCCAACCCCCAAACTGTGCATCGGACAGTTCAGTGACTCTTAATGAGATGAGACTGACGCAGCCCCACTGCTTCCTGTGGCTGGGGGCTTTCCCTTTGAGTGCAGCCATTCCGTTATGCGAGGGCCCACTGGGCAGTGGGCCGCAGCTGAGGGACATGAAGGTGGCATAATGACTTGTATGGAAGAGAACTTCAAGGACATGTGATGGGGGCGGAGTCGGGGCGGCCGAGAATGGTAGGCTTAGAAACTCAGGAGTTACCATAGTGGGAGGTGACTTGAGAACTAGAGAGATCACATAGCCAAAGCCCCAGACTGGGGAGCCACGGTCTGGCTTTTAGGGCCAGCACTATTTAAGCTTACCTTCTCATTGGGAACTATGAGAACCGTGATGCCCCCCAAGCCTTCTCTTCATCCGGATGTTGTAACATCAAGTAAAATAATATCTACAGACATTCGAAACAGACAGAAACGCTGAAGATGAGAAAAATCTGCTCGGATGAGAAAAATGGCTAATCGCCCATGAGTTGTCCAGAGGGTCCACAGCCAGTCCATTGCTGGGGCAGGTATCAGACACCTTTCGTGTCATTGCTTGGAGGACTAGGTTCATTGTGTGACCGGGAACTGGACACAGAAGGCAACTCTTCATCTTCCTACTCAAGGTTGAAATGAGAACGGTCACCTTGCGTGTGTGTGTGTGTGTGTGTGTGTGTGTGTGTTTGTGTGTGTGTGCTGTCCTCAAAGCCCCTGAATTTTAGCTTCTCCGTCTGCCAGTTCGACTGTGTGGGTATAACCAACTATGGTGAGCATTGAGAAGGACAGGAAGTCCTGACCGCTTCATTGTGCCCACGCAGAACCTGGACATGGATCCAGAGGCAGTTGTTCGAACAGAACAATGGAATGCTCCAGAGTTTAAAATCAAGAAAGGCATGCAACCCTCTCATCCTATTGATCCAGTCTTCATGTTAAGTGGGTAATCCGAGAAGGCAGGCTCTAAGAAGGTGAATGTGACGTCAGGAGTGGAGGAAGGCTTATTAGCCACCTGAGATACGCAGTCGATACACCCTTGTTTGCTGAAAGTGAAAATGGCTTAAAAGGACTTGCTGATGAAAATCTAGAGCTGCAGCCTTCAATATACATTACAATGCACTGTGAAGAAAGCCGAAATCCCCACAACTGGACCAATAGGTCACATCCTGGTAAATGGAGAAAAGATGGACGATGTCAAATATTTCATCTCACTTGGATCCACAATCAATGCTCATGGAAGCAGCAGCCAGGAGGTCAAATGGCACATTGCTCTTGATAAATCTGCCACATAAGGCCTCTTTAGAGTGGTCAAAGTCAAGGATCTTACTTGGAGGACTAAAGTGGGCCTGATGATGGGTGTGTGTGGTGGGGGGGGCTGTTGGGGCTCTAAGGTGAGAGAGGTGCTTTGGTATTTTCAATTGCTTTATATGCATGTGAAAGTTGCACACTGAATGAGGAAGGCAAAAAAAGAATTAATGTATTGGAATCATGGTGCTGGCAAATAATATTGAAAGTACCATGGAATGCCCAAAGAACAAACAAATCTGTCTTGAAAGAAGTGCGGCCAGAGTACTCCTTAGAAGTGAGGCTAGTGAGCCCTCACCTCAAGGACTTGGGACATGTTATCTGGAGAGACTAACCCCCTGGAAAGGACATCATGCCTTGTAAAGTAAGAGGGCAATGAAAAAGAAGGTGTGTTAGTCCAGGTAGACTAGAGAAACACATTCATAGACACTCATGTGTATAAGAAAGGGCTTTATGTATGAGAGCAATTGAATACTGAGAAAACATCCCAACCCAGTCCAGATCAAGCCCATAAGTCCAATATTAGCCCATATGTCCAATACCAATCGATAAAGTCCTCTTCAGACTCATGAAACACATGCAATGACGCTGAATGCAGGAAGATCACAGGCCAGTGGTGAGAGGCTGGAGACGGAGAATCAGAGCAGAGGTAGCATTCAGCCAGGAATGTGAAGTTGAGAAGGATTTTATTGAGGCAGGGAAAGAACTTCCAGGAGGGAAGGGAGAGCAGAGAAAGGGACGGGGGCATCTTGAGCCCCCGGGCGGGTCCCGAGACCCAACGAGTTAGGTCAGGGAAATGGCTCCTGGCAGTGAGGCAGTGGGACACATATAGGGCTTGGGCCAAGGACGTACGTACTGATAAGGGGAAGGAGGGCCTCTGGTGCTGCAGCTGCAGGGTCTGAGTCAGGACGTGGTCTGTGAGTAAACCAGCCCAGAACGCTGAGGGAAGGGGCTGAGCAGACCCGGCCGGAGAGATAAGCTCCTTGGAAGGCTGAAGTCAGGGACTGCACAGTCCAGCTCTGGCCTTGAGAGGCGGGGGAAGGGGTCGCACAGTCCATCAGGCTATCTTTCTGGAGAACTGGGGGAAGTGGCTGCATGGTCCAGATCCAGCCCAAACAAGTGGGTTGGAAGTCTTGTGGATCCAGTGGCATTGTAAACATCTCAGCACTGGCAGGGGTCTCCATGTGGCTCCTTCAGCTCAGAGCACTAGTGTAGCTCCATGTGTCTTGTCAGCTACAATGTCTCCCAGGGAGTCAATCTGTACCACCCCCCACCCCCCACCCCAACAAGCTATTTATCTCCTTAGAGCCTCCAAATGAGGTCATCAGACTGCCACCTGATTGACAGGCTAACCTCTGCCCCTTCACTTGTAAGCCTCAAATTGATGACAGATGATGTAACCACCACAGAAGAGATGGTTTGAGGAGATGGATTGACACGGTGGCTGAAACAATGCCTGCATGTATAACAATGTTGTGAGGATGGGGCCGAACAGGGCAATGTTTTGCTAGGATCATCCCAAGTCAGAACTGAGCCCAGAGCAACCGCATGTGTAAATCTGGGTTGAGGAAGAGTAAGGATGATGCACAGCATCGTTGTTTCTGTGGGGCTGTGCTCCACCATCTTTACACTAATGAGTTCTCTCTCCACCTTGGTTGGAACGTGGCTCAGAAGGACTGCCTCAGCCCCAGGTGCACTGAGCACCTTTCAGCTCAGCCAGCCCTCATGACCAACCAGTTCCGAATTGTGAAGGGAGGAATCTGATTGGCCCAGACCAGCCTCTTGAGCAAGACCGCATAAATCATGACTGGTCAGCCAGCCTGTGGGAAAGCTGCCCTGGACCACAGCAAGGAGGCGCCATGGCTACTAGGACAGACTTTTAAGAGCCAGGACAGGAGGATCCTCCTTTCCCCGATGTTTTCCGTCTTTCCATGTGCCTTACACACTAGGGCATACAATTCCGAAAGACCTGTGTCCTGTGTCTGAATCCACCTTTGCACAAGGAGTGAGAGTGAGTGAGATGAGGGGGGGTGTTTGAACTTGAAGGTGAGAGAGGAGCTTGAGCCTCAACAAGAAGCCTCCTCTGTAAATCGGAACTCAAATGACTGCCCTTTGTTCTGCCTTCCCACCCTCTTCCATCTCCCTGTCCCCTCCAGTCTCCAGCCTGAATCAGGGAAGAAGGACGGACGTTTCACCTGTGAAACATTTGTCAAGAAGACGGCAAAGTACCTAGATGCATTAGGCAGAATCATGTGACATTTTTATGTTTGGAATGGCACAATATTGACAATTTTATATGGTTCAATTGAGTGGGAGCGTCCGAGAAAGACTTCCCTTCTGTGGTGTCAACCTTCCTCGTGCCGTGACCCTTTGTACAGTTCCTCATATGGTGGTGACCCCCGGCCATAAAATTATTTTTGTAGCAACACTGTAATGTTGCTACTGTTATGAATCAGGCGACTCCTGTGAAAGGGTTGTTTGACCCCCAAAGGGGTCGAGACTCACAGGTTGAGAACCGCTGCTTAGACCCTAGGTCGCCCGTGACCTCCTGCCCAGAAACCCTAGACACACTGCCTCTGGGTCAGTGACAACACAATCACAAGTGTGTCAAGGACAAACACCACTCCCTGGGAGGACGGAGAGGGGCGTGCAGAAGGAACCGGCCTCTTTGGCTCAGAAGCTACCTTGTAAACCCCTGCCCTCCGCCCTGTCTAAATAGAGGCTGCGTTTCTCTGAGTGGCTCAGCCAGAACCAACAAAAACTTCGTGTTCTCAGGTTGGAACATTTCAGAACTGGATCTTCTGATCAATCAAGTTGTTTTTCTCTCGCCTCTGAACACTGGCGTAATTGCAAATGTAAATACACAAAAAAGTGAAAAATTGATGGTTGATTGATAGGGAGGAACAATACATCGGGCTCATTATCTTGCCTGGGAGCTGCACACGGCAACCCAGATGCTCTCTCAGCTCTGAGTACAGCCTGGGGGAGCAGGCAGGGAGGCTGTGTGGGGAGGCAGAGGGGCAGGAGCGTGAGGGAGAAGTCTGCAGATACTGGCCTGGGGTCCCTTTCCCTCCCTGCACTTCTGATTCCTCGTCTGCAGAGGGATGACTCAGGCAGGTGGGCTCTCCCTTTCTTTCAGCGCCAAGGATCTCTGAGATAGGAGTGTGTGTAGAACAGGTAGGCAGCCTGGTGCGACCCTAGCTAGGCCAAGTGGAATGACAAACGAGTCAGGCCTACCCAGTCCCCTCCCATGCCCTGACTCACTCTGGGACTAGTGTCTCTTCTTGTCCACTCCTCTCAGGCATCTCCAGTGCCGCAGCCCCCACAACCACCAACCTCCGCCTCTGCTTTTCTTCCCATCTCTGCCTCAGTGCTGGGCGGGTCATCCCTTGATAGAGTCAGGATCTGGAAGTGCCCCACCTGCTCATCACAGGCTTCCCTGGGTCTCTCACCTCCCACCCATCACGGAAAGGGAACGCACGGTGACTCTCTCCAAGTCCCTGTTCCCTGACCGGCAGGCTGTACTCTGTGCCTCTCATGTATGCCCCACCCCTGCCTGGCAGGCACAGGGCATTTTGAAAAGAGCCGTGAGACAAGGAGCAGGATGGGGGCAAGGCGGCTTCTTCAGGGGCCCACACTTCCTCTTCCTCCACAGCCACACACTTCACTCCTCACTCAGCTCAGGCCACCCCGTGGGCTCAGCTGAGGATCGCTGGCCCCACATGCCTTTAGAAGGGTCTCTCCACCTTTCCTCTTTACTACCTTTCCACACCCAAAAACCCTACTGAGCTCGGCCCCCCAGGACTGCACACACGGGGTGATCTCACACACGCTGGCGTTCACTCGCCCCTCCCCACAATCTGGATTGTCTGCGGTTTACCAGCGAAGGTGAGGAAGCACCCAGTGCAGAGGTGGAAGAGGGGTGGCCCTTCGTTGGCAAGATGGGAACCAGAACCCAGGATCACTGCCTCCCGGCCCAGGGCCCATCCTACAAGGCAGCACCTCCGTGCGTGGGGTTGGCCATCATGTCCACTCGATGCACCCAGGGGAGGTGGCAGAAGTGATGGCAGTATAACGACAGAGCTGACGTCTCTCCGACCAAGTCAAAGGAAGTTCTGGACACGGGGCTGTAGAGAGCTCAACAGGAAAGGTCTCAGATCTGAACGCTAATGTTCTTCTCCCCATGAACTTCAGCCACTCTCTCTGTAGTGCATCTTCCAACTGCCCCCATCTGTTTGGGAGTCAGCGGGGGGCCTCTCCTGGGCCGAGGTAGCTTTGGAATGGCCCTGCCCAACCTAGACTTCTCACCTTCTTGAGTCAGCTTCAAGACCGTTCCGCTTCTAGTGTTAGCAGAAATCGATGGGGTTTTCCAGGTTTTGATCAGATTGCGCACTCTAAGAATCTGGTTGTTCTAGCCCCATAGGCGTACCATTCCGGTCACAAGCTGTGGCTAGTCTGGGTCTTATCAGATGTGACCTGAGCAGGTGGTATGTGGTCCCTAGGCAGTTCTCCAGGATATAGGAGCTCTGGGGAGTAAGGGCACATCCAATGTCGTAGGTGCCAGGCTTCATGCCCTTGACTTCCCCTGGGATGTCTTCCTTCTCCGTTGTCTTCTCAGGTGGTTCCTACTGATCCAACACAGCCCAAATTCAAGTGTATCCTCATGGTGAAACACTCCAAATGGAGGCACTAGTTCTCCTTCTCAATTTCCATACACCTCTCCTCTGTGGTCATGTGTGTTTTAAGCCTCACAAGACTATAAGATCTTAAAAGACCAAACATGTCTTCTCATCCATCTTTAGCCACTCACCAGCTGACACCAACTCATGGTGGCACCATGCGTCCAGACATGGGGCGCCAGGCCTTTCTCTGAAGG
>NW_022103907.1:2108369-2114340 GCF_000313985.2 Echinops telfairi | reverse complement strand
GGTTTGGGGGAGCTGAGACACCAGGTCAGGAGCTCGGCGCAATAGAGAGGCTGCAGGCTCCTGATAGGAAAGAGGGACCCAGTCGTGCCAGCACCAATAACCATCATTCACCCTGTGCTTAAGTTCAGTGGAGGGACCAGTACATGATCCTCTGCCTGTGTCCTCATGAGAACTAGGATTACCAATGGACCACTGAACTCTTTCTGGCCACCACAAATGCCTACTGGCCTGAGGCGACTCTCGTCCTGCCCGGCAGAATGAAACAGATCCCTAGTTCAGTGCTTTTCAACCTCACAAAGGGCTTGCCTTCCTGGCTTCTATCTCACCCCCCTCCAAAAAAAAACATGTCTGATGGAAGGCCCCTCCCACAGGATGCCCTAAAGTGGTGCCACTGGACATTCTGGTCCTAGGACCCTGGGGGATCAACAGGACAGGGAAGGGATGGCTTATCTCTATTTTACAGACTTTACAAAAGAAGACTTGGACAGAGCAAACCAGGTGTCCATACGTTTGCCTTAAGATCAAGAGCGTATTCGCTTTGCCTGCTAGAGTCTCCTACTGACCAGCAGTCACCCTTGACTTTCTGAGTCTACCTTGACCTTGAGTATATAACATTCCTTTCTCTGGGCTTCCTCCCTCGTCAGGGTCACAATTTCCCAGCCTTGTCCCTCCTGGACACTCTTCTATGGCAGCCACAGTGTCAGTGATCCAGCTGAACACACTAGTTCCCTGGTCCAGTTTGGAGCACACACACACCCCACCATGTGTGCTTCCCTGTGCATGATATATGCCCAGGTATTGAGCATGTGAGCTATATCGCCATCTCTCCCCTGCTCATGTGGTCCCTCACTATGAGCTGTTCTTTGATAACCCTCTGTATATCTTTCGTGCCACCTACTGGGAGCATCTCAAGATATAAGGAAATCGTGAAATAAGGAAAGGAGAGGGCCCTAGCCAGAGCAGAGTTTCTATCAGGTTCTGCACTGGAGGGATTAAAGAAGCCCACATGCAGTGGTCCTCCTGCTTCCTGGACATGGAGTTGTTTTGTGTCTAGATGAGCCTCTCCCATTGCCACCCGCTGCCCTGGTAGAAGACGTGCCAATTGCCTCTGTATAATGCACTCTGATTTCCCCACTGTGATTTCTAATGGCCTATTAAGCCAGTGTGGCCCCATGGATCTCAGCCTACAGGCAGCAATCACAAACAAGCATTTTGAAATTATTTTCCCCGGGTGTGGCCACAAACAAGCAGAGGTCTAAACCCAGGCTGAGCCTGTTGCAAAGAGCACCCGTCAGGGGGTGTCAAGAACGAAGAAGCAGGGTGGGCCTCCGACCAAAGAAACCCCAGCTTTCAGGGAATTAGGAGCCAACAGGCCATAGAAGAAGTCTGACTCCACTGTCTTCTCCAGGCCAATAGGGTCGGCAGCGCTCTCTACATTTCAGCGTGGTAGAGAGGCAGTGGTGATGTCAGCCTTCATTGAGCTTGACCCTGGGGGAGGCACAGTTCAAAGCTTTATCACAAAGTCCTGGCAAGGAAGGCGTTCTTATTGTGCTCATGTTGTTGTTGTTGTTGTTGGGTTCTGTGGAGCCTGCTCCGGCTCATAGTGACTCTGTGTACAACAGAGCAAAACTGCCTTAAACTTGAGCCCCTGGTTGCAGCCCCTGGGTCAATCCACCTCATAGAGGGTCTTCCGCTATTTTCACCCTCCCTCCACCGCCCACGATGTCCTTCTCCAGAGACTGGTCTCTCCCGAGAATGTGTCCACAGTCTAGAAGGTGAAGTCTCGCCATCTTTGATTCTAAGGAGCATTCTGTAGATGCTTCTTCCAAGACAGATTTGTTCATTCTCCTGGAAATCTATGGAATATTCTTCGCCAACACCCTAACTGAGGCTTACAGAAGTTAAACCACCAGCCCAAACGTACACCACACTTATGTGGAGGAACTGAAGCAGCCTGTCTCTAGAGTCCCTGAGGGGCCCTGACTGAGATGGAGAGCCCTCTGTGACCATTGCTAACATAACTAGACCAGTGAACCAAGAGCCTGTCCTTAACAGGGCACTGTCGGTAGCGGACAGTAGAGTCCCTTTGGCTCTACTTCTTTCCTTCTAGAAGATTTGAACAAAAACCACACCTCTGAGTGAGTTCTTATCTATCTCAAAGAACTAATTACATCTTCCCTGTGTTTGCCTACTTCATAACCCCTGGTACTTACAGTATGAGCCATGAGTGCATGTTGGTGTTGTGTGAAGAGCAGTGTCTTGTCCTGGTCCTGCTACCACGCAGACTGGTTGCCATGGAGTCGACTCTGACTCATGGTGACCCCGGGCGTGTCAGAGTAGACCTAACACTAAGGCACCTCTGGATGAACTTGAACTGCTAACCTTTTGGTTAGCAGCCAAGTGCTTGTTTGTATCACTTATCGAACTGACATTGCCCGGCTGACTCCGCAGGCTCTCTGGGCCTCAGTTTTCAACCATAAACAGTTACCATAGATACACACTCACCTTCTCACCTGGCTTCCTATTGACCTGACCGTAGGTGTTGCTTTAGGCCCGCATGAGCTAAGGTGCATGGGCTCACGGAGGCACAGAGAGCACCACATGCGCAGAAAGCATTTGTGATTACAGTGATTGCGGTCAGATGCCCTCTCCAGAGATCTGCCAGCACTTTACAGACACAGTTCATTCATTCTCCTAAGCAGACCCAGATGGACCACCCTGGGGGACCATCTGGCCGAGTAGTATGTGCCAAGTCAGCCTCCAATGGATGGGGAGACTTTGGCTCACTGGGAGTGAGACACAGAGTCCTGAAACTCACTCTCCCCACTCCCCAACCAAGGGTGCCTCTGAGAGAAGGCAGCAAAGTCCTCCACCCCCACCCCCCACCCCCCTTCCTTTTGGGGACCAATTCCTCAACCCACATGCAGTTCATGGGAAAGCCTTGGAGGCAAATGCACAAACTTTTAAAACAGTCCCTTGCAGCAAAGCCCTTCAGCGGAGGTACTCAAGGAGTGAGCCCAGGACCAGCACCTTCAAGGTCTACATAATCAGAAATGTGCTTTATTGGGCCCGTTCTCCAGGGGGCTCTGGTGGGGCAGGGCTCAAGCTCCTCAGAGGTTCAATCCCACAGCTGCTCTGATGGAGAAAGGCATGGCGGTCTGCTCTCACCAAAATGACGGCCTTGGAAGCGATGGGGCCATTTCACTCTGTCCTCTCAGGTCATCGAGGGTCCCTGGTGGCACAGTAGTGGGCTGCGGTCTGTAAGCCTACGGTCTTGGAAACTCACAGGGACAGGTTTGAACCTGTCCTACAGGGTCAGTATGAGTGGGCATCGACTCAGTGGCAGGGAGTTTGGCTTTAGCGTGGGTTTTATAGGGTCAGGCTGCGTCAGAATGGACGCCCCAGCAGTGGGCTGCGGCTGTTACTTCCCCTTTGCCGCAACCCCAACCAAACTCGTGGCCACTGCATCTGTTACAGGCTAGAGCAGCGCCAGGAGGTGTGCTTGGGTGCAATCTTGTTTGTTTGTTTGTTTTGTTTTTTGGGGGGTGCATTCTTTTTGGGTAAGCCCGAATGACCCATCTTTCACTTAGCAGCCGAGAGCCAACAGTGCTACCCAGGAGCCTCATTCCCTCCCCTCGATCTGCAGCACTCAGAAACCCGGGGATGGGCCCAGCGCTGTGTTTTCAAAAGCCTTCCGAGTAACTTGAGACTTCCCCAGTTTGAGAACCACTTCCTTACGGAAATCCCAGTGGTTGATGGAACAAGTCCCCTGTGGCTGGTGGAAGGCCCTTCCTGCAGCTCCAGGATTCCCTTCAGGGCAGCTCATTTACTAAACAGTCAGGACACCCAATGCTGGAGCCTAAATAGCGCTGGGGTCCCCACCCATTCCTCGCCTTTCTCTACTTCGGCCCCAAGTCATCCCTGCATTATAGGAGTGGCTAGGACTTCGCATCCAATTTCTTACAAAGCCACCCAGATGCGCTCCGGGTGACACAGGCCTAGCTATCTGCTTCCAAAAACTCACGGCCTTGACAGCCTCACCAGGCACACTGGGGTCGCCATGAGTCAGAATCAACAATAGCAATGAACAACCACAAGACGGGAGAAGTGTCCCAAAGTCTTGTTTGGGGCTCAGACGTGGGAGCTCATCAAAGAAAGTAGGGGTCGAGGGAAGGTCTGAGCTGCAGGCTACAGGCTGCAGCAGCCTGGTCTCTCTCTCCCTCCCATCTAGCAAATGATTATCTTTAGTGGGCTGGTTCCGTGTTTCTCCAAAGCACTAATGGAAACGCTCCGAATGCTCAAGGCTAAGCAGGGAAATCTGTTCTTGACAGGTAGCTCCAGGTTAATTAATAACCGCGGTGCGATCCGGAGCCAGCACGTTCGGCTCAGCCTGGCTGCCCTCAGCACACGGGCAGATCAGGCTTGAGCAACTCCGAGGCAAAGCCTGTGTTTTATGTGTCTCGTCCATCACACGTGGCATGTGGAGGGTGTCCTGGGGTCACTCTGAGTTGGGTTGCACCTGCCCTGGCTCATCACAGCAGGACCGGCTGAGCCTGGACGAAGGAATGTAGAGTTCAGCACCCAGCTGTGACCTGGGACTGCAGGCAGCACCCTGGAGAGCTAGGGTTTGCCAAGGAGATCCGTGCCTGGGGAGATACAGGTTTGAAACACACAAATCAAACCCACAAGATGGCCTGCGGCTGGTCTGGGACAAGTGGGACCAGTGTCCGAGTAGATGGGGGCAATGGTCAGGAAGGGGTCTGTAGTCTGGATGGGCAGCTTGTACATGGACCTCAGGATCACGCATGCTCTGTAGGAGAGTGAAGGAGAGCATTTGCCTCAACACGAATTGTCCCCAGGCTGAGACTCTTTCTGCTCCGGCGCCCAGTCAGTCCGGGGAGCACCTCCCAGGGGCCTGGGGGACTTCCATTGGGCAGGCTTCCCCAGGACTCACTGTGCATGGAGAAGTCCTGTTGTCTTCACATAACAGTCTGTTCTAAAGACACGGGGAGAGCTGTGCTGACAGTGACGGTGTGAGGTGTGTGTGCATGGGCATGTGTGTGCATGTACGTGTGTGTGCACGTCCTTTGTGTGGGCATTGGCTTCAGTGGAGAACCCACCTGCTCTCACCACCATCTTCATCATCAGGGGCCTGTCTGTCCCTGAGGAAGCAGCAAGTAAAGGAAGAAGCAAGACTGCAAGTCTGGCAGACATCTCTGTTGTCAACAGTTGAGTGGCCTTCAGCAAGTTCCTAGACCCTCGAAAATTATTTCTCCTCCTGAAAATGGAGTTAGCCACCAAGCCTCCTGGCCCCCACGGTGACTGTGGGGGTTCATGTGCTGTCCGGTGTACAGTCCTGCATCACTCTCTCCAGCACTTGCGCTTCTCCCAGCTCCTCCAGGGCACCGCACGTTGGGGTGGGGACTAGGGAATTTTGCAGTTTTAATATTCGGGGGAAATATGCTCCCAATTAGTTGCCTCTGGGCTTGCAGAGTGAGGAAGGGAATGGCATAATCGGGCCATGCCGATCGGTAGCATTGGGCTGGCGCTCGGAGCTGGTGGCAGTCCCTGGCTAATTCGGGTGGCTTCTCGGAAGTTCATCATGAGTCCCTCCAATTGTGCGCACTCATCCTAAGGAGGTGCTTTCCACGGCGGGTCCCACCCCACCCTCCAAGTCTGGGCTCTGGGCTCGCTTGCTGGGTGGCATGATCAAGAACAGAGAGAAAGGCACAAAAGAGCCCCTACTACCCTTTTGCCCAATATCTATTTATCTAAACTGCTCCTTGATCTGTCAGGACACAATGCAGACCGGTATTTGCCTGGGCCCAGGGAGAGAGGCAAGGACAGGCTACCAAGAAGCATGAGGACCCTTTGGCGGGCACTGGACTGGCCCCTTAGTGGACTGATGATGGTTTCATGGTCATATGTCACTTTCTTTTCTTTTAAAAAAAATTTTTTTAAACATTTTATT
>NW_022103907.1:2104202-2108084 GCF_000313985.2 Echinops telfairi | reverse complement strand
GTTCCCTCTTTCCTACCCACTCTCCCTCCACCCTCCCTGTTTCGCCACTCACACCACTGGTCCTGTAGGGCTCATCATATGTTACTTTCACAAAGCATCCCCTGGTGCTTGATACTGAGTGTTGGATGTTATCTATGAAGTATATATTTCTCCGTAGAGTTGACAAGAAAATCAAATAATTAAAGAGTATAGAGAAAAGGCCTCAGGTCTCCCAGAGCACCACGCGAGCTGCTTCGACAGCTACAGACTAGAATTTTCATTTTCAAACACAGGAGAAGTTAGCTTCTGGCCATGGCTTACATCTCTGCCATCACAGAGGCCGGGCGTGAGAAGCAGATTCTGAGCACAGGGAGACTACCGGGGTATTCAAAGACCCTACTCCCAGAATATTCTAGAAGGGACACTTTCTGACCACCAGAGCAAGGAGTAATGCGTGAAATTTTCCCACTGTTTGGAGGGAAGGACCAGCTCTTCGGGACAGCTGGCCAGGTCAGTGGCCCCTGATTCATCCATTTCTTTCCCGTTCAAAGACTGACAGATGGACTCGAATATCGCTTCCTCATTCCGCGAGTAAAATGGACATGGTGACTCATTTACAGTTGATCCCAGAGCTAGTAAATCCAGGCATCTCTGCACAGTGTTACACCCAGAATACATTAAATCTGACAGAAGAGGGGACATGAAATATATCGGTGTTTAGTTGATTTGTTAATTTAGCTGTCAATGGAAATCAGATGCCGGGCTTGACGGCGGTGGAGAAGCAGCAATTTGTGCCTCTGTCAGAAGTGTGAGTCTGAAGCTGTGATTTAGAAAGCTCGCCCGAGTCTACGGGCATCGTGGGTACCCACTCACTCTGAGAGGTGCTGGCAGCGTGGTGACCCTGCCCATCTTCACCACATTTACAACACCTCGAGTCTGCAGGTAGCTGTGGGGACATAGCGGGATTGCAAATGAGGTGTGGGTTCCTGAAAAGAAAGTGGAGACACCCCTCGAAGGCTGCCTCCCCTGTGGATTCTAGTTTCCCTGTAGGATAGGAGTGAGTCCCTGTCTTGCCTGCCTCCTGGAGTGTTTATAAGAAACTAATGAGATACTGGACATGGTAGCACTTGGAACAGTTTGGGCAAATCAGTGTGCTTTAGATGTGAACAGTGGTCTGGGAGGGCCCAGGGGAGGGCTAACTCTCTCAAGCTTCATTCTGGGTAAGTTCACACCTTTTCTTCTGATGAGAAACCTTGCCTATTGCCTGTGTCGGACGGCACCCATTCAGAAAGGTACAAACAGAAAGCTCAGAGCACTCATGACCCTCCAGCTCCCAGGGAACTCGGTTAACAACCTGATCTACTCCCTTCCAGATGTTCTTTCCGTGTGTTTCAGCGGCTTACCACATGTACAACATGTTCCCACGCTGTACAGCTGGGGGCTTCCACCTGATGTGCTGTGAAACATTTCTCGTCTTCAGAAAAGTTAGTAAAAGTTTCTCCAAAAGATCTCTTCCAGAGATTCAATTGGATGACCCTGCCCCCGCAGCTGGACTCTGTGTTTTGACTTGTACAGAAAGGTTCGGCTTCAGAATCTGCGGGTCTGAATATCTGCAGAAATGTCTACTTCCTCAAGAAGAGTTCTTGGCAGAGAGCATCCCAAGTCTAAAAGTGGGAACAGAGGTGTTCGGGTGTTTGAAACCTATTGCCAGACTGCTTTCTGGACAAGCTCTGTCATTTCTTGTCCTCACCAGCTATGTGTGCCGACTCCCTGCATCTTTGCTGTCCTTGAGCACCATTGGGAATTCTGTGCGGATTTGATGTAGCCTCGTGTTTTAAATCTCACACTCAGATTACGTGCCTCTGAGATAAGAAATAGAATGAAGGTCAAACATGATAGTGGAACAAGGGGAAAGTAAATAGAGGAAATAGAGGAGAGAACTAAGAGGCAAAGGACATTTATAAAGGTCTAACTACAGGCATGTCCATATGCAAATATATTTATATATAATGATAGGAACCTAGATCGATGTATATATATCTATATGTTAAGTATTAAGGTAGCAGACAGACATTGGGCCTCGACTCAAGTCCTCCCTCAATGCAAGAACACTTTGTTCTAATGACCCGGCATTCTGTGATGCTCACCTTCCCGACACGATCACTGAAGGCAAAATGGATGCATAAGCAAATGTGGTGAAGAAAGCTGATGGCTCCCGGCTATTACAAGATATAGTGTCTGGGGTCTTAAAGGCTTGAAGATAAACTAGTGGCCATCTCTCTGGGAAGCAACAAAGCCCACAAGGAGGAAGCACACTACCCTGTGTGATAATGAGGTGTAGACAGGATCCGGTATCAAGCATCAGAAGACCCAAAACAAACAATATATCAATGGAAATGAGGGGGGACAGAGACCCAAAGCCCATCTGTAGACAATGGGACATCCCTTCACAGAAGGAAGGGACGAGCCAGCCAGGGTGCAGTACAGCACCATTGAAACATACAACATTCCTCTAGTTCTTTAATGCTTCCTCCCCTCAACTATCATGACCCCAGTTTACCTTACAAATCCAGCTAGACAAGAGCATGTACACCAGTACAGGTAAGCACTCTCGACACACAGATTCCAAGACAGATAAACCACTCAGAAACAATAATGGGCAGGGGAAGGTGGGGGGAGAAAGGAGAAACTGATCACAATGATCAACATATAACCCCAGCACCCACCTACCCAGAGTAACAAACAACAGAAACATGGGTGAAGGGAGACAGCGGATGGTGTTAGATATGAAAATAATAACAACATCATTTAGCAAGGTTTCGCGAGTCTGGGAAGGTGGAGGAGGGAGAGGAGAAAAAGAAAAGAAAAAGAGCTCCCTGAGCATGCTGCTGTAATGAGTATGCAGTCACAGGTCAGAATATCGCCAACTACAACCCTTGGGAGGACCATCTCCCCACCAATGAAAGCTCTTTCCCTTTGCACTCCATGCCAGGCATAGCACTCACTGTTTAGGAACTCTTTGGGTTTTGTAATCGGCCCTGTTTCCCTGCTAGGAAGCACAGCAAAGTCTTTTACCTGCAAAGCCCACTGTGTGTCACGCTCCCTCTTATACAAGGTATCCCTGGCTGGCAGTTGGAGCCCTGAGGACGGCGTGCTGGTTCCCAGTTATCAGCATGGACAGCATCAGCTCTGCTGGCACAGAAAGTGGGGGCCAGCAGTGACTCCACTGATACTGCCTGCACAGGGATCAGGCTACAGAGCAGAACTCCCATGGTCCAATCCAGCCTATTCCCCCCACCACCTGGCACCTTCACTTCTCCCCATTGGGGTGACAAGCACTTCAACAGAGAGCCGCCAGGGGACGTCACCACCGCCGAGCCACAACTGCAATCAAGCCATAAGAGGCAGGTGTGCGCTGCAGGGCGGAGGGAGCCTCTGCACCCGTGGCAGCCAATCTGAGCGGAGAAGGGTGATGCCTGCAGACTGGTGGGTGGACTGGCAAGGGAAGTGTCAGCAGTCAAGCCCTCTCTGGTTGCTTCCCTGAATTCCACTTAATCCTTACAGTTACCAGGCAGTGAAAGATATCCCTCATCTCTCAGAAGAGGAAACTGAGGTTCAGTGGGGCTGGATCCATGGAAGGGGGGCAGCTAGGGCTTGGAAGACTGTGATTGAGGTAGTTAGTTTATTGTGCCAACCTGGCCAATAAACACATGTGGGGTGAATTGTAGGGCAGAGGGATAAATGGTTCAGTGAGCCTCGCCTTTTGAGTTCTCAGGTCTCTTGCTTTCTGATGGTCGGACCCGGGTGCAACTGCCTTAGCCAGTTCCCTGCTTTAGCTGGCAAGGCTCACTTCCTGCAAGACAGCCCTGAGGAGAAGCCCCATGGACCTACCCCGATGCAGCC
>NW_022103907.1:2090884-2102744 GCF_000313985.2 Echinops telfairi | reverse complement strand
GAGGCCTGCCATCTCAGAATGCCTATCCCAAGCCACAGTGGAGTCCTCCTGACATTGTAGTAGTTGCCCTTCAAGGCTCTGGGAGACCTTGTAGGAGTAAGAGGCCCACTTTTCCCGCAAGTCTTTGCAAGATAAATGCCTGCCCTTGCCTAAGTCTCAGGGTCATCCTGGAGTTTTTCCTCTCTTGTCTACATAGTTCTATCCGGACAGATTTACCTTTGAGTAGCTCTCATCAGCCCCTGCTCTCTACCCTCACAGCCCTACCCAGGTCTCCCTGGACACCTGTGCTGGCCCTTGGACCAATAGTATCCACATCTTCTTTTCCCTCTGCACCCCCAAGCCACCCCATACCTTTCTAAGATGTCCAATCTCCTTCTGAAAGTAGTTTAGATACTCTTCATCATCCATACGACAATGTGCAAACTCTCGGACATGTCTTTGAAGGCTTTTCCTAAAATGTTTTCCACTTACTTTTCCATCTGGATCTCCAGATACCACCTCCCCAGTTCATATTCTCATCACATAGGCAATTTGCTGTTCCCTGAGCTTCCATAGCCTATCTCAGGCTGGGTTCCTTAGAGAAGCAAAATCAGTGATGTTTATATGCGTTTCTGTACCGAGAGGTTTGTGTCAAGGAACTGGCTCATACAGCTGTGGAGGAAGACACACTACCTATCCTTGGACCAGCTCTTAGCCTGGAGGCTTCTCTGGACTTACAGGGGCTGATGAACCCAAGAGCAGCAGGTCAAATGGCAGGCTGCTGGCTGTCCACATGAATAAACCCGAGGTCAGTAGGTAAGATCCCATGCTACCAGTGATTCCCAGGAGCAGCAGGCAGTACAACAGGCTGCTGGCTCAAGTCCAAAGAACCAGGTGTTGGTTAAAGAGCCAGATTCAGGATCCAAACCCAGCAAAAAGTTAACGAGCATTCCCATAGCATCTATTTATATCAGAAGCAGGCCACGCCCTCAAGGATATTTCCTGTCAATGGATTGGCTGTTCACAGCAAATCGCATCTTGAAAGTGATCACCTTATGTTAACGTCATCTTGGGAGACTATTCTTTCTTAAGTGCTAAACCACTGAAAATTCTGGCCCAGTGAAATTGATGTAGAACCTTAACCCTCATGGTCTACAGGCTGCTAAGCATACCACCTTCGTTCCCTGGAGCTCCCTGGTCCCTTCTCTCTGTCTGAAGAGACCTGTGCCCTCACTAAAGCCCAGTTCAAAGGCCACCTTTAGAGCTTTCATCTGAACCATCGTTAGACACTTTTCGCTGAGTGCCTATAGCTCTTCTCCTTTAGTTACCTATTTCTAAGTAGCATTGTCTGACCCCCAGACTGTAGTGGCTTAAGACAACAACCATATTATATCTTATCATTCTGTGGGTCAAAAATCTGAATGGGTTTCACTTGGGTGAAATATTGGTGCCAGGGGGCATTGGCAGAAGTCTAGCAGTGGCACTCAACTGGCAGATTGGCTGGTGCGCAGGTGCCAGGCTGGCCTCACTCACATGTCTGCTGCAGTGAGCGCTGCCTCTTGTGACCTAGCCGCCAAAAACATGTGGTTGCCACCACGTGCCATTGGTCAAAGCAGGCACAGCCCTGCTATAGTCAAAGAGAGGGGACATACATGACCTCTCAGTCATCTTGTGAGCATTATTAAAGAATCTATAGCTGGCTGCATTTAAAACGTGTCACTACACGCCTATTTTTAGCAATAATCATATGATAATGGATGCATTCATTTGCCCCAATCTACATAGGTGGTTTCAAAAATATAGACCATGACTTACACGTCCTCTACCATTTATTGAGCACCTACTTTATACCTGACGTTTCTATCTAGTTTTTCCAAACCTTAAACCAATCCTGCACGGTAGATACTGACACTCCAGGAAACCGCATATTTTGCACAAGACCCAAGTACCAGGAGGTGGAGTCAGGATTCGCATTTGGTCTGTTTCCCAAAAATCAATATTCTCTCTTTGGCCTCTGGCACATGTTCAGCAAACTGCAGAGCGTTATGGAGATGGGGGGCAGCTGCATGATTTACATAGTACAGCAGGCCACTTACAGTGAGTGAAACCAGGGATTCCATGGGAGACGGGCTTCACGCTCCAGACTGTTTCTGAACATGAGAAGACACATGAACCTGGCGCCTCTGCATCCTGGCGGATCTGCCCCAGGCCTGTGGGCTGAGACACTCCTGGGGACATCCTCATGAGCTTGCCCGTCATGCCTTGCCTGTGTTCACACCTATTTTCTCTAGAGGAGACGGTGAACTCTGCTCTGTAGTAGCATTCGCTCTCGATGGGACCTGTAAGAAGCCCCCCTGGCTGCCCGAGAAATACTCATAAAGGTGGAAATGGACCCGGGTACCCAGCTGCCTGCTGGGCCTGGAGCAGGGTTGGGTGCTGATAATGATTTCTGCTGAGCTGCGAGTCTCCCTAAAGGCCTTCCCAAGTTTCAGGCATGTTTGCCACCATTACCAGGCCCTTGCCCCCAACACACCTCCTTCCTAACTATGGGAACTCGTCTCGACTTGTTGCCTGAGACCTTGACTCGCAGGGGAGGGGAAGAAAGATCCCTTAGTACCCAACCCCTTCCTTTCACCAAGAGGCAGATGGAGGTGAGAGAGGGCAGGTTCTGGGTTTAAGACCACTCAGCTAGGATGTGGTGGTATCCAGTTTAGATGCAAGGCGTCCACATGCCCAGGTCACGTATGCACTGCCTCACACACAAGTGTGTCCACTGGCAGCCAGAGGAGGGAATGGAAGTCTTAAGAGTCCTCCGGGGCCATAGCAGCAAGATTTCCCAATTAGCCAAAGAGATTTCTGCTTGCCCCATGCATCTTAATTAGGGCTTATTTCCAAGATGAGCAGAATCAATCATCTTATATATTTCACTAATGTCCAGTCCAGGAAGCCGGTGAAGGATACCATGCAAGAAAGCACTAAGTAAAGTGTCAGACACATAGGTGGTTCTCACGGAATGGTATACTTCCTGATGGTGATGTTGATGATGATGATGATGATGATGATGATGGTGATGGTGATGATGATTCCTTATTCCCTGTCAATCGCCCAGCTCCCCTTTTTCATTAGGTTTGCCCAGCGCTTGTGGTTCAGAGAAGGTCAGACCCTAATCTGAGGGTCCCGAGAGCAATCACTGAGAAATAAGAAAGGCAAGGAGGTTCTAGACGCCGAGTCAGAGCATGCGATGTTGAGCAGTTCTTAGGAGTCTGAGGGTCAAAGTCAGCATACACCCAAACCCCCACTTTCTCATGTCTCTGCCTCTTCCATTCTGACAACCCACAGCCCTTCTTCCTCCAACCCTAACCCCCAGAGCTAGGCCAGGCTAACAAAATCGAGGGCACTGTGCTCCACATAGCCCCGTCAGCCCAGGACCTCACATGTCAACTGCAAGCTTCGTGGGCCTTTGTGACACATCCACTTCTGACCAACCGAAAAACCAAACAGCCATCGAGTCTGTGCCAACCCATCTCGACCATAGGACAGGGTAAAGCTGCCCATGTGGGTTTCCAAGACCAACTCTTGACAGTCGTAGATAGTCCCATCTTTCCCCCAGGAATGGCTGGTGGTTTCAAAGGGCTGACCCAGTGGTTAGCAGCCTTCTCTCTCAGAAATCAAGGACAAAGCCCAAACTCCGTCCAGGAGGAGGACGCCACATTGTACTGACAGCAGAGCACTGACAGGGTGGTAGGGAATCTGCAGGGTCACAGGCTGCCCGAAGCCACTCCGGCACCGGAAGAAGTCAACACAATGCAGGAGAGGCTGGGAAGCTGCAACCAGGGTTTAGGGTAGCTGTGAAGGGCTTCAGTGTTTGACTTAGTAGAAACGGCCCAGGTGAGGACTTCTTAGAAGAAAACTGTGTCTCTGTGTGGGCAGGAATTATTCTAGAGCAAGGGAAGGCATGTTTTTCCTAGTGGCTGTCCAGCCACCTCTAGCTCCTGGGGACCTTGCCCATAATCATGAACCATTGCCCAGTCCGGTGCCAGCTTCCAGGACTGGTGCAATGCTTGAGTCCATGGTGCGGGCCACTGTCAGTCCTTCTCACTGAGGCCCTGCCTCACCTTCACGAGCCCGCCTCCCCTTGGCCAAGCAAGATGTCCTCTTCTAGCACTTACCCTTTCCTGCAAAGAGCCTTGGTGGTGGGCTACTAACCACCAGGTCTGTGGTTCTAAACCCACCAGTCTCTCCTCAGGAGAAAGAGGAGCTGTCAGCCCCCATGAAGATTTACAATCCTAAGAGCACTGTGAGTTGGAATCAACTCGACAGCGGTGAGTGGGTCTTTCCTGCTGAGCTGCCCAAAGTAAAGCCTGTCTAATTCTTGCCACGCTCGCTTCTAAAGAGCATTCTGGTTGTGTTTCTTCTCAGATGGATATGCTTGTTCTCCAGGCAGCGCTGTGTAGATTCAATATTTATCACCACTACTGTAGCTCAAGTGGCATCAGTTCTTCTGCCTTCTTTCTTCAGGTCTACTACGGAAAGCATTGGACCTAAATAGAAGTAGCAAGGAGAAAAGTCTAGCAGAAAGGGGCGATACAAAGTGCCTGTGTCTCACTACCGTGGCAAAGCCTAAACCCAAACCAAACTGACTGCCATCAAGTCCAGTCTGACTCACAGCACCTTAGAAGACAGAGTAGACCCGACATACGGGCTTTCCAAGGCTGCAAGTAAGCAGACACTAACTCTTCCTCTCAGCCGTGGCCGGTGGGCTCAAACCACCAACTTCTCAGTTAGCAGCCCGATGCTTAAGGATTGCTCCACCAGGGCTCCTGGATATAAGGGCCGGGGGTAGATTTTTAGGTAGGCTTTTCGCCAGCGAAAACCTCACTGAGCAAAGTGACATGGGTTTCAGAGTGAAGACAAGAAGTAGGGGTGAGAGCCCACTCTGATGATGGTGAAATCGTCACACCTGTCGGGAGCTAGCACTCAGAAGTGCACAAGGAACTTTGCCATAATGGTCTCATTTGAGGCCAACAATCTTGTATAGAGAGAGGATTTCTATCTGGCCCATGGTGGTTAGAAAATGAATTCTCATATCCAGATCTCTGCTTCCTCGCCCATGCGTGAACCCAACCTTGCACATGACTCCTCTAGGAACCTTCTTGCCCACCTCGAAGGGACAAGGCTCCTGCAGAATCCCGGTCGACCTTGCTCTGTACTTGCTTGCTTGCTGCCTTGCCTGAGCCTCTGTGTCCAGCGTGTTTTAAGAATTCCCTGGTGCTCTGCTGGCTTGTGGTCTATAAGGTCCCCTCTCATTTATTCTTGGGACCTCTTAAAATTGTGTTTTCCACTCTAGTGAGTCTATTATATTGACTAAAAGCACGGACTACAGAGTCAGACAGACGTCAAAATCCTGGCTCTGTCACTTACTCTATGACCTTGGGAATGTTTCTGTAACTCTTTGGATCCTTAATAAAATGAAAGTAATAACAACCACTTCATAGACTTGCTCTGAGATCTAAATAAGATGATGCATAGAAAGCCTGTAGTATAGAACCTCAAATATGATAAATGCTCAATCATTAGCAAGGGTGGCAGTCTTCGGTATCATGATTGAGATCCGCATCAGCACCCAATGGCTATCTTGTCTGGTCACCAAACAGCCATTCCTTCCACTTTTATTAAACCTCCACTGATAGCCAAATCAGTGACTATCAAGCCCATTCCATTTCCTGTCAACCCCATGTGGATGGCTGGGCTCCATGGGGTTTTCCATGGCTCCTTTCGCAGAAATAGATCACCAGACCTCCTGGGGAGCCTCTGGGTAGACTCTGGGTAGACTCAAACCTCCAACCTCTAGGTTAGCAGTGAGCCCATTCACTGCTGACACCCCAGAGATCACTACCAAGGAGCAAATGAGGCAAGGTGCCCCTCCAGTCTCCCTTGAAGAGGGCTGAATCTTCTAGGCTCCCAGAAGTGGGGGCTTCCAGAAGTCAGGACTCATGGTCAGCTGCTCCGGTCTGCACCTCCACTCTGAAAAACCACGAAGCCCCACTCACCCGGGTTCTCCTCTTTGAAGCAGCCAGCTCTGCAGAATTTAAAGTGTGGTCCCTGCTGTGGCCTTGGTTGTAGCTGTAATTTGTTTGTGATTAGTATTAATTCTCCAAGGTAAAATCCGAATTGCTTATTGTTTACTGAGCAAACAAGAGAAGAAAATGACCTATTTTATGGGGAGCTGTGATGCAGAATGGTTAAATGCCACTGCTTCCCAGGGAGATGAATGGTAAAATGTGCACAGGGGTCATTTATAATACTAAAAATAAAATTATCGGTGTGTCTTTTCAACAAAGCAATGAAGATAAATGTCAAATTGGGAAACCTTGGGAGAAGGACCAGGCAACAAAATGAAAGGGCTGCTTAGGCTACAAAGAAATAAGAACATTTGGAAATGTGTGGGAGAGCCCAATGGGAAACATGAAGCCGGGGTGCTTTCACACTGACAGCCTCTGGGAATATCTGTGGCTCTTAACAAATAGGTGCGCAAGCTGTGTTTGAACACGGGGGCTTTGAAGCAAACTCGCGGCCAGCTCTAGCAGGGGACAGCCTAGGTGTCACCCTTTCCCTCACCCCAAGGCCATCACCCAACCCCAGTGGGTTCACCCCTGTACGTAACTCACAGCTACTCGGTCCTCCCCACGGCCATAGTCATGGGCTGTGCTCGAGCTGCCTCCAGCTCTTGCCCAGCCTGTTAGGACACCCTCCTGCAAACTGGCTTTTCCCCTTTGCTCATCGCCCTCTCCAATCCAGCAACCCTAAGTCACTCCGGATGACCTTTCTAAAGACAAATCCAAATTTTCTTCGGAAGCCCCTGGATGGTGCCAGCTACTGACCTAACGGTTGGGGATTCCAGCTCCCTGAGCAGAGCTGTGGAAGAAAGGCCTGGCAATGGATCCCATCAAGATGACAGCCAAGAAAACCCCACGGGGCTCAGCTCTCCTGTGTAATGCACAGATTCGATGGGAACCAGTGTTTGGGTTTTAATCCACCGTTGTAGCCTCCGGTCTAAGCTCCTGAAATAAGATCCCCCCTCCTTACCAGGGCCTCAAGGTCCTGCCTGATTGGGCTCCTCCCTCACCACCAGTCTCTGACAACCCTCACAGCTGCTTGTCACCCTCCTGGCCACCCTGGCCTTGGCTCTTTGTCTAGAAAGATCATGAAGGTCCTTTCCCACCCACAGGCCTTGCCCTTTCTGCTCATGCCCAGCCTTTGTGCCCGGCGGCCTCGACTTATCCTTCAGTATCGCGTCCACTGCATCCTCAGAGACGACTTTGGTGACTCACCTGTTGAACTACGTTCACCCCATTTGCCTCAAAGCCAGACACAAAGTGGAAACCCTGAACATTGGTCTTCTAGCCCAGCGGTTCTCAACCTGTGGGTCGTGACCCCTTTGGGGGTCGAATGACCCTCTCACAGGGGTCGCCCAATTCATAACAGTAGCAAAATGACAGTGATGAAGTAGCATACAATTTTCTTCTAGTTTAGCAGTTCTCAACCTGTGGGTCGCTACCCCTTTGGGGGTCGAATGACCCTCTCACAGGGGTCACTCAATTCAGAACAGTAGCAAAATGACAGTGATGAAGTAGCAATGAAAATAATGTTATAGTTGGGGCTCACCACCACATGAGGAACTGTCTGAAAGGGTCATGGCATTAGGAGGGTTGAGAACCACTGCACTAGGCAAATGTTCAACTGGATGGTGGGGTGGGAGGTGGAGCAGGGATGGGAGAAGTTGGATGGAATTGGTACGGTGTAGCCCAGGGATTAGCAGTTTAAAGAATTCAGAGAAATTCCACCTTACCACATTTTTTCCATTTAAACTAGGTGATCTATTTAGCATTGCCTCCCCCTACATTCATTAACACGCTCCATGAGCCAGGCTTCCTCCAGGAGAGAAAGTAAGTAAAACAGACCCCCTGCCTCAAGGAGTTTAGGATTTAGTGGGAAAAGATAGCATCACATAATCATCTGAAAGCAGGAGGGGACCGCACTGTTCAAGATATGTCGCCGTTACCGGCAAAGCCTAGAGGGAGACGCACATGTCTTTCTTCAAGGGAGAAGAACAGGCAAGTGTGGGAAGTGACATTAGGAGGGACTGGTCTGACGGAGCCCTGGTGGCTTAGTGGTTCCTCCTTTGAAACTACCCGCCACTCCCAGAAAGAGCAGCAGTCTGGGGAACTCACAGGAGCAATTCTGTCCGTCCTATAGGTTGCTGTGAGTCAGCATCCCCTCGATGGCAGTGAGTTTGGTGTGGTTTGGATTCTGATGAAGAAGCTGATTGCTTATGCTGGAATCAGGCTACACAGAGGCGGTACTAAATGCTGAGAGATCGAGAAACTGCCAGTCGTGGTGTTTAGGTAAAAATTCAAAAGGCCATCGTAAAGCTGGACAAGCGCCTGTGTCAGCGATGCAGACCCTCCACTGGAGGTCAAGACTCCTTGAGCCAGCAAAGGTTTACAGTAGGTTTAGTATCTACAAGAAGGTAGCTTCAGAAAACTAACTCCAGTGGTGGCGTGACCCCAGAAACAAATGATGCTGGAAACCCACCATTGGGATTACTCATTTCCATGGGCGTCATTTGTGTTGCAAGCGGTGGGTGGGTTTGTTCTGTTATTGTTTTGCTTTTGAGCCCTCGCCTCCACCGTGTGGTATGAAGGATGCCCAATGATTCTGTCTCCCAAGACTGGTTTGTTCAACCCCCTGCTTGACCCTTTCCCATACACCCCCCCCCCATGGACAGTTGTGGGGGTCTCTGTAATTCACTTGTTTCACAGAGCCGACTGTTTCAGGCACACATGACTTCATGTGATCCCCACATAATCCCCAGAGGAGAAAAACCCTGTGAAGCAGGTCAAGTCCACACAAGTGGCTACTATAGGAGGGGGCTGGAACCTACCATTACGCCCTCCACACCTTAGCAGACTGTCCCACACAGAGTGAGTCCGATGAGACCTTGGGCCTGTAGAGAAATGGCAGAAAGGAAGCCTCGGTGTAGAAGGCAGGGGCCTCTGAGAACATGGACCAAGGAGGAGATTGCCGCAGCCAAGAGGTGAATGGGTGGTGTCGGGGGGCTGGCAGTTCCCCCAAGAGGAGAAGAGACTGAAGAGGAAGATCCATTTCTCTGATGCCAGAAGTTCGCCGATTTGAGTGAGCCCAATTGTCACCTGGGAGTCGGTGGGAAGTGCTGGTTCTGGGCTCTGCATTCTGGTCCCGGGGGTCTGCAGAAAGATGAAGGAGGCACAGCATGACCAGACTCCGGGTGAAGCGGATGCATGGGGCCTGGGGCCGCACCGTGAAGGCAACAACCTAAGCCTATCATGAATGGAAATGGGGGCGGGGGGAGTTTCAAGGGGCTACAAACTCAGAGCAAAAGAAAACCTTGGACACCAACTTCAGACAAGGAAACCGAGAATCCTGGGAAAGGTGTGTGTGTGTGACTGATTCATAGTCCCAAGGGTGAGTGCCAGGGCTAGGCCTTGAGCCATCTCTCCCGATTCCCAGTATAGCACTTTCTCAGCCAGCCTACTGACTGCTATCCACAGCTCAGCCCTCATACATTTTGAGTATGAACCCAAGGTGCCAGTTCCTTAATGAGGTTGTCCACACTACAATTTATGAGACTCAAAGCCCTCAGCAGAACTGTCTCTGCCAGGCTTAATTTACACAGTTTGCAGGCCTTCCCACACCCCCATGAACGTCAGCAAGGAAGGAGCGGTGGTCAGCCCGTGTACACCCTTTAATGACATCCTTATCCTGTCACCTTCTGTTTTCATCTCTCCGGGGTGGTTTGATCTTGAGCACTGGATTCTCTGAGTCCTGAGAAACATCGGATTTTCCTTAGCCTCTAGAAGCCAGCCTCCGCCCACCCCCCACCTCCTTTTTTCCTTCCATAGAAGCAGCAACACTCAGTGTCCCCGCTTTAATGAGTATCACTGGTTAGGCCAGAGCGAGCGGGTGGGAGCTGTCCAGGAAGATGATACCAACGTGCCTTCTTTAATGCCACATAAATCACCTTAATTAAAAATTAATTAAGTGCCCGAAAGTTTGACATTCATTTAAAAAAGAAATCTGAGTTCGGAGAGCTGGGTAGATTTGGGGGCATCAACTCTCCCAGACAGGAGTGAAGGTGGGGAGGACATGTGGGCTTTGTTTGGAATGCCCAATGGGGCCAGGGGCTCATTCTCAGTGATGAGCCCATTCAGTCACCCGTGGTGTTGAACAGCAAGTCACGTAACCTGGCCAGGGCCACGCACATCTCTGATGCAAATTGGAACTAATTTCTGCCGCATCAGAGAGGAGATGTATGGGCAAGCAAATATGACATGCTGTTTGGGGAGAGATGTTCCAGGTGGCAAATGACAGGTGGCAGGGATGGGAAATGCCAACACCAGGCTAGCAAAGGAAGCCTGTTGGATGAGTTGCTCAGCAAAGAGGCAGAAGAGGGCGGGAGGCTTAGAGGAGAGTCATTGAGCCATGGCCACCATTAATAAAGATAACACTGAGTGTAGCAAATCAACCTTATCAAAAATAGCCCCCACCACCGGTGAGCAAATCCCCCAGAAATTAGGATGTTGGAGATTGAAGGGGCCGTGGAGATTGGCTCTGAGGCCAAACACCACAGAAAGAATGGGAGCCCCAGGAGGGAAAGGATGCACCCAAAATATGCAGGTGCTCCCTGGCAGATCTTTCCACCCGCCAAGGAAGACTTTCTCAGCCCGGTGTCCCCAGAGATCACCTGGGGGGGTGTCATACCCGCTAAGGCCAGGACTCCACTCAATTAAATTGAGAGCTTCTGATTTAATTTGTCTGCTGGGCCCTGAACATCATGTGTATTTCCTAGCTTACCAGTGGTTCCCAGGAGCAGTCAAGACTGAGCACCTCCATTCTGGTAGACATGCTGGGAGAAGGCCGCCGTCTGGGATCAATCAGGGATCAAGTCGTTCCAAGCCTTCGTGTGTAGTTTACAGACTGTGAGACTTCAGACTGAGACCAACAGATTAACCGGTTACCAGTTGTCCTGCCTAACTTTAGAGACTGGAAAGCATGCTGTAAGCTGTTAAAAATGCAGTACAGAGTTAAGGAGCAGTGGCCCTTTCAAGACCCTCCGGTGACTTGCACTGGGAGTGGAGGAAGAAATGCTACTCAGTAGAGAAGACTTTTACTATCAAAGATCAAAGATCCTTAAGCACCAACTCTTTCCAGAGTGGCTTGATCGCGACACTCCTGCACCTTCGAGTGAGTGGACATTTGGGTATTTCAGTGGTGCTACTAGGAGGGGTCCAGGTGGCATAGTAGTGACTCCTTGGGCTTCTAACTACAAGGTCGGCAGTTTGAAACCACCAGCCACTCCAAGGGAGAAAGACAGGACTTTCTACCCCTGTAGAGAGATATGGTCTTAGAAACCACAATGGCAGTTCTACCCTGTCCTACGGATGACCAATGTGCTTGATTTTTTTATTTTTTTTTAGTGGACTTGGAATCCCCAGGACACGTTGCAAAGGGCATCAGGAAGTGATGGGGGGCCTCCTCCTTGCTGCTCTGGAGACTGAGATAAGGCCCAGGCTGCCAAGCCGTCCATACGCCAGAGCCATCATTTCACGACCACAAGGAGGATGCTGTGCAAGGAACGTGGGCCCTTGATGAAAACCACTCACCAAGAGTGTTTTCCTCCTCGCAGTTTATGCAATTTATGGGCCCCATAAAAGAAAGAGCTTGAGTAGACAGAGCGGTTGTTTTTGTTGTGCCTCATTAGTTTTGCGTTTGGCTGGCAGTACAGATCAGAGTACCAGCCGCCCGTCTAATTGAATTGCTCGTCAGCGTCAAGTGTCCTGCA
>NW_022103907.1:2080430-2090048 GCF_000313985.2 Echinops telfairi | reverse complement strand
GTTGTATGTAGATCCTTGTAATCGGTTTCCCCTTTCCACCCCACCCTCCCTCCACCCTCCCGGTATCGCCACTCTCAGCACTAGTCCCGAAGGGATCATCTGTCCTGGATTCCCTGTCCTTTGAAGTTCTTACAGTGTTTTTTTTTTTAACTGTTTGCCGTGCCTCGGTGAAAGTTTCCAGAGCAGACCATCAGCTGTACGATCAATAATCCACACACATTTTGTCCCAACTCGTCCCTTTGCAGCCTCCTCAATGGCCCTCACTTCTCTCCCTGTGAACTTGGCCCTGTCCTACAATGTTGGCAACGTGCTTCCATCTTTATCTTAAATGTTTGATTCGTCGAACACATGGGGGTGTTCCATCCAGACCTGAAGGATGACTAAGGGCCATCGCCTTGGTGTCAGCTCCTCTTCCAACCCTCCCCCACACACCCCTTCATGACCCCTTGATAAATTATAAATTATTATTATTTTCAGATCTTACACTGACCATTGTCTCCCTTCCCCCATGGTTTCTGTTGTTCGTCCCTCGGCGGAGGGGTGTGTGTGTGCAGTTATGTGTCAATCATAGTGATCGGCTCCCCGTTCCTCCCTTCCTTTCCACACCTTCCCCCTGTCCTCCTGGTATCGCTACTCCCATCCCTGTTCCTGGATTCTGTGTGTTTTGAGCGCTTATTTCTTATCTGTACCTGTGTACGTGCTCCAGTCTAGCCCACAGTGAAAGGCAGGACTGGGGTCGTGATAGTGGGGGGTGAGGAAGCCTCAAGGAACCAGAGGAGTATTGTGTGTTTCATCGGTGCTTTACTGCGCCCTGGTTGACTCATCCCTTCCCTGTGACCCCTCTTGGAGGGGATATCCCATTGTTTACAGTTGGGCATTGGGTCTCTGCTCCCACCCCCCTTGTTCTCAACAATATGTTTTATTTGTTTGTTTGGGGTCTTCTGATGCCTGGTACCTGGTCCTGGCAGCACCTCATGATCGCACAGGCTGGTGTGATTCTTCTATGTGGGCTGGTTGCTTCTCTGCTAGATAGCCACTTGTTTAACTGAAAACCTTTAAGACCCACATGCTTTATCTTTTTATAGCTGGGCACCCTCCGCTTTCTTCACCACATTTGCTTATGCGCCCATTTTGTCTTCAGTGATTTTGCTGGGAGGACGAGCATCACAGAATGCCAGGTTGTTAGAACAAAATGTTCTTGTATTGACGGAGAACATGAGCAGAGGCCCAAAGTCCATCCACAACCTCAGTGTATTGCCATATAAATATAGGTACATGGGTCAATACCTCTATTTTTATGAGTTAATGTATATGTATACACCTATGCTTATACCCCTATCCATATACCACTTTTTGAGGAGCACAAATAAATCCATAACATCTATGAATCTCAAATGAAAAGGACATTTTTACATGTCAAGAAAGGAAACTACAGTTAGGTTTGGATTACATAGACACCTGCCCCATACCAGCATACTTTCAGTTGCCTCATACATGTGCAAAACCTGAACAATGAATAAGGAAAAGAAAATGCCTGAGTTAACTAATGCTGCTATAAAAGAAACACCAGGGGATAACTGGAATAAACAGAAATGTATTCTATCACAGTTTCAGAAAATAGAAGTCTGAATTGAGGGTGCCAGCTAGATATTTTCTTTCTGATACCTCGGGAGGAAGGTCCTTGTCTCCTTTCCACACCCATGGCCCCAGTGTTCCTTGTAGATCTCCGTGTGTCCTTGCATCAACATTTCCACGAGTCTAGGAGGTTCTCAGCATAGGGACCCTAGATCAAATGAATGGACTCCACCCCCAGATCTATGCTTCTTAGTGATACTCCACTTGTTCTGTTTAATCTCTTGTATCTCAAAGAGATTGGCTCAATTTAATCCTATAGATGGTATCATTTCAATAACTATCTCTAAGCCTGATTAACATCATTGAGATGTTAGGATTTATAACACATAGAATAATTACATGAGATCCAAAAAATGAAGGGCAATTATATAATAATGAGAATCATGACCAAGTTGACGTATGTTCCTGGGGGGACATAATTCAATTCCTAACCCTGAAGAAAAATAGATAAATTAAGGAATTGGCAAAGAATAGTGACTACATCATGGATGTCCACAAGGGAAAAAAAACAATCTTGTCTTGGAAGAAGTTTAACCCGAATGCTGCATAGGATTGAAGATGACAAGACATCGCCTCACTGATTCTGCACATGTCCTCAGGGGGGGACCAGTCCCTGAAGGAGGACATCATGCTTGGTGAAGTAGAGAGTCGGCGGAAAAGGAGCTGCTCAAGGAAATGGGCTGGCGCAGGGGCTGCAACGATGGGCTCAGGTGCAACAGCCACTTTGAGGATGGTGTGTGGCTCTGTGGCACAGGGAGCTGCTGCAAATCAGAGTGGACGTGATGGCACCCAAAACCAAGGCCAGCCTTCTTTACAGCAGCCAATCACCAGGTCTTTCTCCCTCGGAGACCTGGGGGGTCGGAACCACCCGCCTGTCAGTCACCAGCTGACGCCTCACCACTGCGCCACCAAGGTTTTGAAACATAATACATCATTTAATCCTGATTAATTTTGTCATGCAATTCAGTATGGAAACATGAAGAATCTCATGGATAAATAGGCAAAACTAAAACCAAAGGGAAAATAATTTAGTACCATGAAAACAATATTCAGCCTTATTAACTATGAAAAAAAATTAAACAGCGAGGAGAGACTTTGGTGTGTATATGTATATATATATACACACATACACACAGCCATATATAATTCCACATATATGTGACTCTGCTCAAGATGGGAAAGGACATGGTAAGTAGAGCATACGTGTCTGAACGCAGCTAGTGAGAATGTAAATTGAATTAACTTCTAGAAAAAAATTTGGCAATGTGTATCAGGAGTCTTTAAAATGTTTATACTCTTTGATTCAGTAATTCCACTTCTGGGAATCTATCCGTGAAAATCACCTGAAATGTAGGCAAAGGTTTATGCTCAAAGATATTCGTCAAAATGCTATTATTAACAGCTTCAAAGTCCAATCATTGAATAATATGGAAATAAATGCTGGTGCATATCATGCACTATTGGTAGCCATTAAAAAGTATTCTTATGGGATTTTTTTCATCCTTTGAAAAAGCTTATGATATCATCTTAATTATTTTAATGTGGGATGCAATTTTTTATCTACAGACGCCACAACTACACACAGTTGTAAAACTATAAGCCTGTTGCCATTGAATATATTCTGACTCATAACAATTCTATAGGACAAAATAGATTGTCCCCATAGGGTTTCCAAGGCTGTAAATCTTCATGGAACAAGAGCAGCTGGTGGATTTGAACTGTAGGCTATTCAGTTAGCAGGGTTTCTTTTTAAAGCATGTTGTTGTTGCGAGGTGCTGCCGAGCTGGCTCCTGCTCAGAGTGACCTTCTGCACAACAGAAGGAAAGAAGGCCCAGCCCGGGGCCTTCCTCCCCATCTTTCCAGTGCCTGAGCTCGTTGTTGGAAACACCCTGTGTCAATCCATCTCATGGAAGGGCTTCCTCTTTTTCACTGGCCTTCTACTGGAGTAGCACAGGGTCCTTCTCCAAGAAGGGGTGTCTCCTCGTGACATACCCAGAGCATGAGACTAAGTCTCATCACCTTTTCCTCTAAGGAGCATTCTGGCTGTACTTCTTCCAACAGATTTGTTTGTTCTTCTGGCAGCCCAGGGTATATTTAATGTTCTTTGCCGACACCACAATTCAAAGGCACCAATTCTTTCCCATTGTTTGCTTTTCATTGTTCAGCTTTCACATGCATAAGAGATGCTTGAGTCTGGTGCTCCTTAATCCTAAAAGCAACACGTTGGCTTTGTTAACTCTGTAAAGGAGATTTTTTTTTTGCAGTAGACTTGCCCAACACAATTCACTGTTTGATTTCCTTGCTGCTGCCTCCATGCGTGTTGATTGGGGACCCAAGTAAAATGAAACTCTTGACAACGTTTATCTTTAATCTGTTGATCATGATGTGACCTATGTATCCAGTTGTGAGGATCTGGGTTTTCTTCACATTGAGTTGTCATCCGCACTGAAGACTATAGTCTTTGATCTTCATCAGCAAGTGCTTCCTCTTCCCTTTCAACAAGCAAGCAAGAGTGTGTTATCTGCATATTGTAGATTGTTAATGAATCTCCCACCAATCCTGATACCCGGCTCTTCTTCTTTAGTCCAGCTTCTCAGATGATTTGCTCAGCATACAGATTAAATGAGGATGGTCAAAGAATACAACCAAGGTGCCCACCTTTCCTGATTTCAGTCCACTCAGTATCACCTTGTTCTGCTAAAACAGCTGCAGCATGGTCCGTGTACAGGTTACATGTGAGCACAATGAAGTGTTCTAGAATTGCCACTCTTTGAACTGTTACCCATACTTTGTTATGATCCATAGGGGGAAATCTTATATGTCCCTACCAAGATGATTAAAATGACTGCATCAGATAGTGGGATTCTGGGAATTCCAATATATACATATATATACACTCACACATACTGCAAAACTAGATTTAATAGTATTTGCTAGTTCAACATTTCTCATATACAATTCAGTGGCATAAGTCATGGTGTGAAACCATTAGTAAGTGCTATTTTTTCACTCTGGTTTCAAACTTTCAAAAATACATTGTGTTCTTAGAATTAAAGAAAATGAAAAACGATAATACATATTCAGGTAACAGCATATAAATGGTATGTGAACACACATATGTTCACGAAGAATCAAAATAGGGCAGAAGGGCTGATCAGACTTTGTGAATAAAGCAATGCAAAGTCTAGATAGCTCACAGGTTGAGGAAGACCTTCCACGTGTCTAGGTCCACCGGTGTTCATTGCTAGGCAACGAGTGAGTGTGCTGACTACATCCACCATTCACATCTGGGGAGGCATAAGGGAAAAAATGCTCTGGGAACAAGAAATCACTTCATGCGACGGCATGAATCCAACATACCTGTTATCCAACATACCTTTCTATGAAGGAGGAGCAGAGAAAACAGGCAGTGTCACCTGGCAGATGGAGCCCAACACCTGGGCTGGACACACCTGCTGTGGTCCCCACCAGCCTCTCACAGCCCCTGACTTACCTTGCTCCCATTTGTTTCTATGAACATGAAGTGGAAAGTGTGGTATCACCTTGTCCTGGTGGTTAAGAAGCTCTCTAGTGATGCCATGGGGTGAGTGTTTGGCTGCTAACCACAGTTTGGCCGTTGAAACTCCCCACCCATTTCTTAAGAGAAAGATGAAGCTGTGTGTGCCGATAAAGAGTGATGGTTTCAGCGACCTCACAGAGTAGTTCGACTCTGCCCTATAGGGTGACCACGGGTGAGAGCCAACTCAGTGGCAGTCAGTTGTTTTGCTGTTTGAGAGAGACTTTCAAGTTGCCCACGTGGTTATCAGTTCAGATGAGATGGCAACTAGAGTTCCTGGCCCTGTGTCTGGCATGTCACACAGGTTGCATGTGTGTGTATAGGGATCGTGACCATGCTCTGGATTCCCAGGACAAAGTCCACAGCCAGCTCTTAGAGGAGGGGAGGTATTTCCTCCCACTCTGGGGAAGGCCACCCCTCTCTGTGGGCAAGGGCCAGTCTGTTGGGAAAAGCAATTCGTCCCCAGGTTTCCAAGAGGACATGACTGACAGGTGGAGAATCAAACCACTAGACCACCAGGGCTCCCTTCAAAGAACGGAGAGGTTGGTCTCAAGTTACCATGGGCTTCCAGGGACCAAGGCTCTTCTGATTTTGTTTGCAGCTCCCCTTAGGGCAGTGGTTCTCAACCTTCCTAATGCCTCGACCCTTTAATACAGTTCCTCATAGGGCGGTGACCCCCAACCACAAAATTATTTTGGTTGATACTTCATCACGGTCATTTTGCTACTGTGATGAATCAATTGACCCCTGGGAAAGGGTCCTTTGACCTCCAAAGGGGTCATGACCCACAGGTTGAGAACCTCTGCCCTAGTGGTTGGAGGCAGGTTCAGATGATGACCTGATCTGCAGGAGCTGGCACTGTCTGAGACCTGAGAGAAGATGGAAACATACCTGGCTGTCGGAGGGCGAGGCCAGTGCCAAACAGAGGTCTGAGCTCCCAGTGTTGAGGCTGCCACAGCGGTGTCTAGGAGACAGACCCAGACATACAGCAGAGTCTTCTGAGACAGAGGATGGGTGGGCATCACCATGAAACGGTGGTGGTCTTATGCAGGGAGTCTGGAGCCTAGGACTCATGGGGAGATGTAGAGGGAATAGAGGTAAGGGAGGCGATTGGGGCCCAGATCACCATGGACCTAGAAGAAAAGGTTAAAGAGCTGGGGTCTGATTCTTTGAAGGTCTCAAAGTTCTTACAGCTGGGTTTGTGTCCCCTGGGACTCACCAAGAATGTCCCTCCAGGGTGGAGGCAAGTCTGATGATGCTGTGTGCCCATATGCCATCAGCTGACAAAGTGGAGCCTTATCTGTCATTGTTGGATGCCATTGAGACAGTTTAAACTCATGGTGACTGTGTTAGTCCAGGCAGACTAGAGAAACAAATCCAGGGAGATACTCGTATGTGTACAGGAAAGAGCTTTATATAAAGAGTAATTGTACATTAAGAAAACATCCCAGCCCAGTCCAGATCAAGTCCATAAGTCCAATATTAGCCCATATGCCCAGTACCAGTCTGTAAATTCCTCTTCAGACTCACACAACACATGCAATGATGCCAAATGTAGGACGATCACAGGCCAGTGGGTGGAAAGTTGTGGATCCAGTGGCGGTGGAAGCATCTCGGCACTGCTGTGGGTCTCCATGTGGCTCCTCCAGCTGCAGGGCTCTGACTGCATCAGCATAGCTCCATGAGGCTTGTCAACAGGAATGTCTCACAGGGAGTAAATATATGTCCTGCCTCCAGCGAGCTACTTATCTCCCTAGCGCCTCCAAATGAGGTCATCAAGCTGCAACCTGATTGACAGGCTAAACTCCACCCCTTCACTCTTAATCATCTCAAGTTGACAACAGATTGTGTAACTGCCGCTGTGGCCCTGTGGGCAGCAGAGTCAAAGCCTGGGCCCGGTATCCTGGACCTGGCTTCTCCATGAGAAGCTGCACCATCCTCACCATGCTTCCTGTGTTGCTTGAGCCCCTGGTTGCAGCCGCTGTGTCAGTCCACTCATTGAGGGCCTTTGTCTCTCTCACAGACCCTCTACTGTATGGACCATGATCTCTGTCTGCAGGTTCTGGTCTCTCCCGATAACGTCTCCCAAGTATGTAAGAGGGTCCTGTACTAGCCCCGAAAAGAGAAGGAACTAGGCCTCCTCCAGTGTGGCTCCTGCCATGGGGAGGAAAGGGCCACTTTGCAGTTTGACAAGCTGGATAGGAATGTCACTTACAAGCTGCATGGCCTCACAAAAGGCACTTGATTCCTCGGACTTCAGTTCCCACCTAGGAAATGGTCACTGTTTCTTCTTCCCAAGCCTCCTGCAGATCCAGCTGTCCTAAGGTCGACAGTGGAATGGTAGGAGGAAGCAGGCTGGAATTGATTTTGGTTTCCAGGCTACTGAGAACAGTTCGGTGAACCACAGAGCGGTGGAATTTCGGGCGTGAAAGATCATCCAGTCTGGAGGAACCTTATGTCCCAATCAGCTGGGGGGCTGTAGGGAAGCATGCTTGCCTGGCTCCACCCTGAGGAGTCTGCTTCTGCAGCCTGGATTGGAGCAGACTCTGGTGCTCCTTAGACAAAGCTGAAAGAGGTCTGGGGCTTGGCCAAGTGGAGCCCTAGGTCATCCGGGAGCTGAGTGCTGGGGCAGCCAGGGTGAGGGGAGCAGAGTAAGGAATATTAGAGGCACCAGTCATCATGGAGATGCAGATAGATAAGAGGGTCAGTCTCATGGTATGACAGCCAGACCCGGGTGCTTATCCCAATGGGACCCTCCAAGCACATCATCACTAGGGCCAGGCGCTTCCCCCCAACCCACCCTGCTGCCGACACCACCCAAGAGTTGGATTGCAAAAGGTACAGTCAGGAACACCAACTAGGTGGTCGCCATTCAGTATGAGGGGCCAGGCCAGCCTTCTCCTCCCTGTATCCTGGCTCTCTGGGGACTCTGGGGATAGTCAGTGTTCACGGGTTAATGAATTATCATAACACATTGTTCTTGGTACAAGGAACTGCTAATGTGCTCATTATGAAGTCTGTCACACTGGCCCCTCTGGATAATATCACCGACTTCAGAATTTCAGAACGGAGCAAATCTTCGGGCCATGGTCAGAACCCTTTCTGCCATGGAAGGGGACACTGGGGGATGGGGGAGAGGGACAGGAGAAGGAAGGGGTGTGACATGGCCACTCAGGGAGAAGCCAGGTCCAGGATACAGGGCCCAGGCTTTGACACTGCTGCATTCCGCAACAGAATCCTTCCAGTAAATCACTCCACCAGTGGTCTAGAACCTGGGAGACGAACACTGTCTGTGTTAGACAGGGTACTCTAGAGAAACAAAACCAGGACACTTATGATTTTAGATAGATAGATAGATAGATAGATAGATAGATAGATAGATAGATAGATAGATAGATAGATAGATAGATAAAGCATGAAGAAATAAACAGCTAATTAGTTCACAGAGCAGTACAAATGGCTCAATTTAACTCACTTCCATGAGTCAGTTAATACACTGGTAATCCTACAGGGGAAAATACTGGAGACACAGTGCAGGAATTGCGCCTGATCTGACCCCACCACACTGAGGCAAAACACTAAGGGGATGCAAAAAACAGCAAGGGGAACAGAGCAAGGAAGTCCCAAGGGAATACCAAAAATAGACTTTGGGACCAGGGCGTGGCACCCCATCAGACTCGACCGGAAAACACTCCTAAAGGCCAACAAACAGACCTTGAACTATTTACAAGCTCTTCTTTTTTCTTTTCTTGTCATTAGTTTTGTTGTTGTTGTTTTCTTTTGTTGCTTTGTTTTGCTCTGTCTTGTTTTTGTGCATGTTATTATCTCTGTAGGTCTATCTAGATAAGATAGGCTGGATAAACAATCTGGAGGAGAAAACAATGGGACAGAAGGTTCTGGGGGGACATGGGAGAAGGGGAAGTGGGGCAAAGGACATGGTGTTAACAAACCCAGGGACAAAGGAACAACAGGTGTTCCAAAATCAGTGGCAAGGAGGTTGTAAGAGGCCTGGTTAGGTTTGATCAAGGGTAGTGTAACCAAGAGGAATTACTGCAACCCAAATGAAGGCTGAACATGATAGTGGGACAAGAGGAAAGTAAAAGGAAATAGAGGAAAGACCTAGGATGCAAAGGGCATTTATAGAGGTCTAAATACAGGCATGTACATATGTAAATGTATTTATATACAATGATGGGGAAATAGATATATGTGCATATATTTATAGGTTTAGTGTATGGTAGCAGATGGACATTGGGCCTCCACTCAATTTCTCCCTGAAGGCAAGAACACTTTGTTCTATAATACTGGCATTCCATGATGCTCACCTTCCTGATACTGCTGAAGACAAAGCAGGTACATAAGCAAATGTGGTGAAGAAAGCTGATGGTGCCTGGCTATCAAAAGATATAGCATCTGGGGTCTTAAAG
>NW_022103907.1:2064859-2079817 GCF_000313985.2 Echinops telfairi | reverse complement strand
AGCAGGGAGGGAGGGGCAAAAATGAGGAGCTGATACCAAGGGCTCAAGTAGAAAACATGTTTTGAGAATGATGATGGCAACAATGGTACAAATGTGCTTGACACAATGGATGGATGTATGGATTGTGATAAGAGTTGTACGAATCCCTAATAAAATGATTAAAAACAAAACAAAACACTGTCAGTCCTTCAACTCACAAGGACTGCTGGGTGCAAGTCAAGGAAGCAGACAGCTGAGTCTTCTGTAGAGCGATGAAGGCAGTCCGGCCACAGGCAGCAAACAGCAGGGCGGGTCACCAACTGTCAGCCAGATGACAGGGTCCGACAGTCCCCAGGTCAAGCGATGTATGCATCAGCAGTGTGGCAAAGCAGGTCTCAAAGGAACCTCAAACTATAGCGACACAATCCACGGCTTGGGCGTCCCACAGGTAGTGGGGCTCACTAGTTGAGGCAGAGAACTAGCTAAGGCAGCCGCGCACTGGTCTGATCATCAGACAGCAAGTGACAGAAAGGCGTGGCTTGCCAAGTCATTTATCTCTTTGCACTTCAATTAAACTGCAACCTTATTAATCCATGTGTCTTTATTGGCCAGGTTGGCACCATAACCCTACCTATCCCAGTGACCCACGCATGCTCCTTGGTGCTTCTGAGTTCTACCTGTAGCTGTCTATGTGCAGACAGGAACCCACCTGAAGGCTGTTCCCCTGGCATCCAAAAGCTATGGCTTTGAGAACTAGAGTGTTCAGTGAGCATTCAAACCTCGAGCCACATGGTACTCACCAATGCTAACCTGCACCATTGTCTATGTGTACGTGAAGGGCTTTGGCATCCACTCAACCTCCTGGTATTGGCCCAGAGGTGAAGCCAGATTGAAACCGAGATGTCTCTATGGGACATGCCTGGGGGGCATGAAAGGCCGAGCTGAGTGGTGCTCCCCCTGCAGGCTTCTCGTGGGATCACCCCAATCAGTCCAGCCACAGCCCAGCCTGTGCCTGGAGCCACTCAAACTGACCAAGGTGTGTGTCTGTCTTTGTGTGTTCTCCAGGAACATCCGCTGGCTCCAAGATGGCCCTGCAGAGCTCCTTCACCTGCTGGAATGGGACAGTCCTTCGGCTCGGCCAGGCCTGCGACTTCCACCAGGACTGTGCCCAGGGAGAGGATGAGGGCCAGCTATGCGGTGAGGAGATGGACGCTGCCTCCACCACCCAGCCCAGCCCACATGCTCTCTCCCCCTCCCGTCCCATTACCTACAACACGTGAGCCTGGGCAACGTTCCTGAGGTCCAGCCCCACCTACCTCTCTCATATGGCAGGACCCACAGGGTTCTTCCCCGTGAGTTAGGAAAGGGGTCGCACCTCCTGCTGATGTTCTCAGCTCCCTGAGACTCAGAGGGAATGTGCAGGGTAGGCCCCAGCCCTGTAACATGCCCTGACTCCACCCCCCTTCCCAGCCCTGCCTTTCCTCATATACCTGCCTCTCCTTTCGAAGCTCAGCCCTTTCAAATCACCTCCCAGCTCCCTCGGGCCTCCCTGCCTTTGATCAGGGGTTCCCTTACCTGCCATTCCTTTCTCATCTGAAGTCAGATCTAGACTCCTTCAAGAAGCACCACAAGAGCCAGCTCTTCTGGGCAGTCTCCGGCGGACTCCCCAGTCCACGTGGTGTGTCTTAGTGATCCAGCGCTGCTGTCTACCACAAGCGGGTGGCGTTAGCAAACAGAAATCTATTTCTTAGCCGTTTAGAAGGTTAGACGACTGGATTCAGTGGGCCAGAGCTAGGGGAGAAGCTTTCTCTCTGTGCCAGCCCTGGAGGACGGTCCGTGTGTCTTTTGAGCAGCTGCTCCTAAGCCGCCTCCATGACACTTGGCATCTCTCTTGATAGCTCTGTTCCTTTTGCTTGTTTGCTTAATCTCTTTTATATTCCAAAAGAGGTGGACTTAAAGTATCCCCTACCCTAATCCTGACTCGTGAACATAACGGAGACAGCCCATTTTGAACTGCATACCTACTCACTGCCACGAGCCCACTCTGACCCATAGTGGCCCTGAAGGTCAGGGTGGAACTGCCCCCCTGGGTTTCTGAGATGGTAGTTATTTACTGGAGGAGAAAGTCTCATCTTTGTCCCATGGAGTGACTGGTACTTTTGAACTACTGACCTTATGGTTAGCAGCCGGATTCGCAACCACTGTGCCACCAGGGCTCCACCTAACCACAGCCATGGAGTTCAAAATTTACAATATGTATGGGGGCTGGGGTGGGAACACAGTTTATTTCTTAACACAACGCACTCAGCTGTCATAGCATCCATCAGTTTAGGTTTGTTTGCTTGTGAACAACTTTATGGAGATATAATTTGCATACGGTGTCACTCACCCATTGAAAGGAGACAGCTCATGGTTTTTCGTATACTCACAGAGTTGTGTAACCATCGCCACTATTGGTTTTAGGACAGGTTCCTCACTTCAGAAAGAAGCCAACCCTGTACCTTCTAGCTGGTATCCCTTCATCCCCTCCCACACAGCCCTCCCCCGAAGCCGAGCTCACGGCCACAGAGTCCTCTCTGACTCTCAGCAACCTTCCGGGGGACAGGGCAGGACCGCCCTTTGAGTTCTGAGGCCTCATCTTACTCCCAGAGAGCTGTTGGTGGTTTTGATCTGTTGACCTTGAGGTTAGCAGCCCAACACGTAAGCCATCACACCTCCAGGGGTCGCTCCTGCATCTTTCCTGCTTCCTGGCACCTGACTGGGTTTTGGATGAAATGTATGGATGTGTGGGAAACCTTGGGCTCCACGAGAGAAGGCAAATTGTTTGTGGGCACGCTGATTAGACGAGACTCGTCTAGACCCCCTGCCACTGCTCGTGCCACGGGGCCAGAGGGATCTCACAGCAGCCTCCCTGGGAACAACTGCAGGGGGGTCTGTAAGCCACACTTACAGAACACCCATCAGGGGCGACCCAGCATGTGCTAGCAACAGGAGCAAGGAAGAAAAGCCCAACCTCTGGCCTCAGAGAGACAAGCACCCCTCCGTTGGGGAAGGACAGGGCAGAGGCTGTCAGAGACAAACGCCTCCCCACCGGGTACAAAGTCCTCACAAGGAACCTGACCTTTATGACTTTATAACAGTGTCCCGTCCCCACCCCCCCAGGTCATCTGGATTCCTCGGGAGGAAAAGGGAGGTTGTTTATTCTCTGTTAATTTTTTTTTTAAATCCAAATGAAAATAGGCCCTGCGATTTCCAAGGCTGTGCATTTTTACTGGCGTAGAAAGCCTCATCATTCTCCCGTGTCATGGCTGGTGGCTTCGAACTGCTGACCTTGCAGTTAAGAACTCAGCGTGTTACCCAGGACACCACCCGGTTCCTGCCTTTTAAGTAGAGAGCAGGAGAGAAGCCCATCCATCCATTCTGAAGCCCTCATCCTTATACACACCTTGCCAGGGGTGCTTCCCACGATCATGGATGTGCGGTGCGTTTTCAGTTAACACAGAGTAAACCACTGCCAGCACGGCTCTGCCCCTGGCCCCTCTCAGAGCACCCTCAGCACACAGGGCCCAACTGCAGCCAGCTCGGCCCTCGCTACCTTGGACAGGCAGCCTCTGTGAGGGGATCCCTCTACTTAGGTGTCTCGGCAGAATTTCCAGCTTTGTGGTTTTGAGTGGCCTTCTTAAAAGTGGTTTGATACCAGGTCCCCAGCTGGGATATGGGTCAGGGAGGCTCGGCCCTGCTTTACAATTGGGAAAATGGTCCAGGCCCTGATGTACAGCTGGGAAATGAAGGCACAGAGAAGGTAGTTGATTTGTCCGGGGTCACACAGGATGTTGGCAGCGGAGCCATGAGCTCACTGAGCCTGTGGGAGGCAGCCCTTGACTGTGGGCCCCAGGCCTGTGCCTCCCACTCCTGAGCCCACCATTTACGGGATGCTAGGGCTAGCCGCACGCTCAAGGGCAGCAGGGCTCCGCTATCGAGGCCAGGTGTCTGAGACCCCAAGGCCTTGGGGGTGAGGGTCGGGGTGGGTCACATTTGAAAAGCCACTGTGACCAGCTGACGAGTCATTTGTCGAATGAATCAGTGGTTGGGAGACGTTCCAGTCAAGAAGTGGGCTATTCACTATTCAGAGCTTTCTGCCACTTCCTCCCCGGCAGCCCTCTGAGCACATCCCCTTTCTCTTAATCACACGTGCCCTCCTCGGCATGGTCGCTCACGTTCTTCCCACATGGATGCTGATTCTGGAAACCCGCCTTTTGGCAAGGACACTAGCAGCAGCAGCAACAGCACCCATCTCGGCCAACCTTCCTGAGCATGTACTGAGCCTCTATCAAGCTGCTCTGAACACATTTCATGCAGCAGCTGACCAGCCTCAGCACAATCCTGTCTGCGGCTCTCCTTCCCATTTGACAGATGAGGAGCCCCAGCACTCAAGGGGTGTCAGTGCTTGTCTGAGAGGAGACAGTTCGCCAGTGGCTGGGCAGTGGTGCAGACTCCTGTGGACTCTGCACGGAGCCCACGTGGCCCCCATCCACTGGACCCCCAAATGCATTTGTTTGATGAGCTCATCACCAACCCTGCCTGTGTATTCATGAAGACGGGGCCAGGACAGAGTCAGGGACGCTTGCTTCTCTTTCTGGGAAGCTTCAGTCCACTGGCCTCGGTTTCCTCCTCTGTGATACAAGTTCGGACACAGCCCCTGCTGATGGGCTGATGCTTGTGAAGCAGGCAAGACAATGCTCTTAAACTTGCCTGGTCCTTCCCAGGGGCTCCACCCGGAATGACCCGTCCAAAGCCCCGATCAGAATATTTTCTCTGATGTCTCAGTCTTCTCTGCCAACATCATCATTTGAAGACCTTCATTCTTTGGCGATCTTCGTATTCCTCGTCCATCTTTCCCATGCATAAACACCACGGCTCAGGTCAGGCCATGGGGTTTCTTTCCATGTAAACTAGAGGGTGCTTGTTGTAAACTATTGTTGGGACGCGGAAGACTCTACCGACCTCTGAGCCAGCCAGAGATAACCAAAGAGTTTGGTGTATTTCTTCTACTGATTTTGCTCCCGGGGACTCTCTGTGTTTAAGAAGATGTATAACCCATTTGCATCCAACGTGTTAACAGAGCTGTCACTCATGAAGGGGAGAAGGGGTCTCATTTGGCCTGGAGTTTATTCTTGGCAGCTGCTGCTGCTGCTGCTGCTGCTGCTGCTGCTGCGTCGCAGCTCTGTGGCCCCACCAATTTGTCTCTCTTAGAGTGGAATCAGGTGTCATAATCACCAACTGTTGCATGATCCATTGACCCGCACACAGCCCGATTTGGCCACCTCACCAATGAACAAGCTGGCAGGAGCCCAAGAATCAGGGTGGTTCGAGCAGAGCTTCTCCGCGGTGCAGAGCAAGCACCAGGGAACGTGTTGAAAATGCCCACTCTGACTCATCAGCTCCTGAGCCCCCGACCCGCGTTTCACTCGGGAGTCACCCCGGCGTGGCGCAAATAGTGCACTCAGCAGCTAGCCTCACAGTTGGCGGTTCAGGTCCACCCAGAGTCTGTTGGGAGGAAAGGCCTGGTGCTGTACCACTGAGCAAGCAGCCACGGGACACAAACACCTCAATCACATGGTGGCAAGGGGGGAGAGGACTGAACCAGTGTCATCCAGCAGATAATCCCCAGGGAGGCCCTGCAGTGGGTGATTGGGGTGAATGAGAGCAGAAGGGCTTGATCAAAGAGCAAGTACGACAACTGGAGACCCAAGCCTGGGAACCAACCAGTGGCTCAGAGGTCAGCTGTACCATGACTTCCCGGGGCCCCGCTGGATCCACATGGCCTTTGGCCTGACTTCAGCCCTCTCCCCAGGCCCCAACTTCCTTGGGAGTAGCCTCTTGCTGAGCAGACTGTCCCAGGGTGCTTACAGCAGTAGTAAGTCTCTGGGCACTCTCTCCATCCCTGCCTCCCTCCCTGCCTCCATAAATTGTCAGTGGACTGTCTAGCTATTTCCTGCCTCCTCTCTCTGCATTCAGTCAGCCCTAAAGAAATGTTGCTTCCATTCCCAGCACACCCAGGGTTCGGTGCCAGATGAGGCCAGGGATGGGCATATGCAAGGAGGTGGAGCATGCCCATGGCCTCCCTCCTCCCTGTCCCAGGGGGAGGCAGGTTCAGAGCTACCTCACAAGCAGTTCCCAGGAGGCACGTCCAGAGGGGCAGCTGAGAGCTATCTCCATCCCCCAGGGCCGTGGAGGCTGTTTTAGTCCAGCCCTGGGGAGCTCACCTAAGTGATGCCCAGTACAATTATCACTGCATCCCGGCATTGTGTTCGTACAACTCTCTCTGTTGACCAGGTGCTCCTTCACAGTCTCCTGTACTTGTGCTCCCATCAGTCCTGGGAAATCAGTGCTCCTGTTGCCGGTACCACTGAGTCACCCCCCACCCATAGCGACCCTACGCACAGGAGAGCGCCACTCTGCCCGGTCCTGCACCGTCCTCACCGTTGGCCACACACTTGAACCTATTGTGGCAGCCACTGGGTTCATCAACTTCATTGAGGGTCTTCCTCTCTTTTGCTGCCCCCCTTGACTTCTGAGCACCCCATTCCACACAGGAAGAATCTGAGGCTCTGGAGAATAAAGTGACTTGGAAGAGGTACGGCCAGAGTGCTCCTTGGAGGCGAGGAGGGTGAGGCTTTGCCTTAGATCCTTCGGACATGTTGTCAGGAAAGACCAGTCCGCGGAGGAGGACATCGCTTTTGGTAAAATAAAAGGGCAGAACAAAAGAGGAGGAAGGTTCTCAAAGAACGGATGCACACCGTGGCTACAACAACGGGCGCACGCATGGAAACAATAGTGAGGGTGACCCAGGACCACAGGGCAGTGTTTCGTTCTGGTGTGCATAACGGCGCTATGGGTCAGAACCCACTCCACGGGACCTCACAGTAAGGCCACACAGCCAGGAAGGGCGAATCTCATGAGTTTAGGGCTGGGGCCAGGCGTCTGGACACCCGTGCTGCTGGGGTGCCCAGACTCTGTGTCAGGCTACGTCACCCGCCTCCACCTCCTAAAGGCAGAGGGAGGCCTTGACAAGCTACTCGGGGCCCCGGCCCGGTCCTGGCTCCTCTCCTTGCATTTAGAGCCGACAGCCTGCTCAAACCTCTCACTGTGGTCTCTCGTCTGAGTCGCTATTTGTGAAGGACGAGTCACGGGAGGGCAATTCCTGCCACCAGTTTGTTTCTGAACAAGGAGGTGGATGTGGGCTCCCTGGAGGGGGGATACAAAATAAAACAGAAAGATCTCCTTAGCGTTTGGATTTGTAATCAGAGGAACACCCGGGGTAAAGAGGAGGGGGGATGATTTCTTCAGGGGGGTATAAACGGGAGAGATGCTCAGAGTCGGTGACAGCCGGGTTTAATTTATAATTCTGCCTCGGTGTGAAATGCACAGAGAATCGGGGGGAAATGAGTAATAATTCACTACGGTGCTGTCACAGCCAGGAAGCATGAGGGAGGGCCCCCTCTCTGTCAGCTCGCTGCTGCCAAGAGGGCTGAGGCAGAGGAAGGACACAGGAGAAGAGTGGGTCTCAGCATGAGATGCCGCCCCTGCTCCTCCACCCTGCGGACACCGCCCTCCTGTTGTCAGAGCAGCCCAGAAGCGCCCACTCAGGGCTGAGAGCCTTCCCCGAAGCTGGAGAAAGCAAGCATGAGCTTGTTCACCTCTCCCCGCTTCCTCCTCCTCCTCCTGCAGGCAGTTGAGAGAGAAGGTGGTCTGCCAAGCCAAGTGCGGCTCCTCACTTGGGACCTGAGGTCCATCGGAGGCAGAGGCGAATGTTGAGTAGCTGTGCGCTGAGCCAGTAGTGTGATAGAAAGAGACTGCTCGTGCTGATCAGGATGAGCTGGGTGATGGTGCTGTCATTAGCAGTCCCCAAATCTCAGTAGCTGAATCTTAACATTGACAGAGGGCGTGGGTGGGTGGAGCCTCTGCTCCACAGGGTCACCCAGGGACCCGCCTTTAGGCAGCAGCACCCAGAGGAACAAGCAGTTCTCCTCAGTCAATGCGGCAGTGAAGCAGGATGCTGAAGAATTACATGAGAGCTTTTCATGGCCACAAGCAGAAGAGGTGCTGGTCACGTCCACTCACGCCTCACTGGATGGAACTAGTCACGTGGCTCCAGCTGCAAGGGGTCAGAGGGGTCAGGGGAAGTCAGTGGGGGAAATGTGAGTAGTCTGTGTCTCCGCAGTCAGCGGTAGTAGTGAGACCCACACCAACTCCCAGCCGCCCTCACGGCCACCACCGTCACCACATCCTCGCCATTGGTCCGCCTTAAAAAAAAGGACTCTCCGGAGACACACACTGGCTTCTCCAGGGGGGTCATGTTCCTCGTGGATCAGCACGGAAAGGCCAAAGAGAATCAGAAGATTCTAGTTCAGGTCCCAGCTGGCTTACCCGCTAGCTGTGTGACCTTGGTCAAGTTGCTTAACATTGCTGAGCCTCGGCAACATCATCTCCCAACCGTAAAACGGAGTTAATAACATTTCATATCGTCATTGGATTATTGCCACCGTGGTTTTATTTTCTGAAGACCAGAACCCTTGCACACATTAGGGGCTGGAGACGTTTTTCCATGCTGAGCAGGATCGCTGTGCATCGAGGTTCTGGCTAGGGAGGTGTTGGCAATGAGTCGATGGTCCACACTGCTCACTCAACTTGGCTTTGGCATCTCTTGCCTTTGCCACTCCTGTGAGTGATGGTGTCCCTTTGCTCTCCCTGCAGGCAGACTTCCTGCTGGCTTCTACTGTGACTTCCAGGACGACTTCTGTGGCTGGACCCCAAGCACCCTGTCGCCCTACACACCCCAGTGGCAGATCAGGACCCTAAAGGATGCCGAGGGATACCAAGGTACTGTCCCTCGATTCCTTTCCCCTGGTGTCCATAGTGCTCTCGATTATGTAGATGAGAGACTTAGGGCCCCACCCCAAGCAACTGAGCCTCACTCCACTCTGCAGGATAAGCTCACGGTTCTGCGTGCACACACGCACCCCTCCTCAGATCTTCTGGGGCTTGAGACTGATTGATTAAATTTGGGCCCAGATAGGTAGTACTGTTTGTTCCTTTAAACTACTTGATGAAGGATTAGCTGGCAGATCAAGGTAAGGGCTATAAGAATAATCCATTCATAGGACACGTGCTTATTGAGGATCATCCAGGCTGAGCACAACCATTGAGACATGGAACTAACTGAGAGGCAGGGAGACCATGGGCCACTTTATAATGGGGGAACTCCCAGGTCTGCAGGTATCTCAGAGCTAAGATAACACAGGAAGTGAACCTCCTTGGGCAGGACATGGGACACAGGAGTACCTGGGCTCACTTGAGGGAGAGGAGAGGGAAGGACAGAGGGCTCCCTGGAGGACAGAGTACTGGCATGAGTAAAGGGAAGGCACAGGGAAGGAAGCCTGTGTCATTTGTGCCAGGTTGTGCCCTAGACCCTACATCAGGTCTAGGGCACCAACTCTTTAGACACCCGCTACCACCACCACAACTAGAACCCATGTGCACCACAGCCCACGTTTGGCTGCCCAAGCAGCAAAGAGCACACACCCAAGAGATGGCCACCCACACCCCCGGCTCAGAGACACTGGCCTAGGCAGTGTGTGTGCGATGGGAGAGGCGCTTCAAGGTCAGCACCACCATGCAGGCTGGGCTCTGGCAGAGGCTGAGCCGTCCGCTTCTTAGCAAGCCTCCCTCCCTCCCCTGCATTTGTCTGCTCTCTGGGGACCTTGAGCCCACACCCCTCTCGTTCTAAACAAAGACCGCACCTCCTATGAATGGTTTAGGGAGAAGAAATCAAAGCAATGATCACAATAATTTATGAGCAAGGACAACATCTGGCCAACCACTAAGCACCCCTGTGCAGTGAGGTCAGTTCTGGCCCTCAGAGTTGGCTGTATCTGAGGGGACTGGCTTGGGGTCAGCACCTCTTCACAATGGCCCTTTTGGAAAGAAGGCAGCCATAGGAGAGTTTTACAGGGGCCCGTCCTCCCATGAGGAGGGTCCAGGGACTCCTGCTTCTCCTCCCTGCCTCCTCACCACACCGCATCGCCCTGGGCACCCTGTCTGTATTGGAAAGAGTGGCAGTCCTGGATGTCTCTGATCTCAGTATGAGAGTTGCCCCTCCAGCTCCCATAGCAAATACCTATCCTGTCCTCGTGGACTCCATCCATTGACAGAGCCCTCACTGCCTCTGAACATGGCCTACCTACAGCTGAAGAGCATAGAATTGTGATCCCTACCTTGAAGCTCTACCTCTCTATACCGTCAATCCATTGAGCAAGCCGTTGCATCCTGGAAACGTGCAGAACCAAACCACTGTGGCCCCACCAGATCGCCCTTGGATAATTTGAAGGCAATTGTCATGCACCCAACAGCAGGAGGTCTCTTCACCCCCCAGGCACATACTTCAGCTCCTTGAATCTTCTTCAGGGAGAGATGGTATGCTTCCAGAGTTCCCTGGTCTTTCTTGGATACTCTACGCTGGACCCACCGGAATGTTAGTAGGTGGTAGCTCAGTAACACTCTCCCAGAAGATGGAGACCAGTAGAAAGGAATGGCTAAAGGAAGGCTCCTAGTTCTGGGAGGCTCAGACGAGGCTGTCACCTCACTGTGGAACCATCTCCGCAGCCCTTCCCATCTGGAGGACGCTCCGTGGTGCCCAGAGGTTTACAGGTGCTTTTTGCATCACCACTCAGGGTAGGGCTTCAAGTCTCCCAGGTCTGCAGGCAGCTCAGAGCTAAGATAACACGGGAAGTGCACCTCCTTGGGCAGGACGTGGGACACAGGAGGACCTGGGCTCCTTTGAGGAAGAGGAGAGGGACGGACAGGGGACACCCTGGAGGGCAGAGTGCTGGCATGAGTAAATGGGCAGGGGTGGGGAGAAGGGGACATGCTTCAGGCTGCCCCCAGGCAGTGGGCTAACAGAGGTGACCATGGGAGGTCAGTGTGCAGATTCCAGGCAGCTTGGGATGAGCATTGTGCACGAGTCAGCGTTCACTGGTGTAACAACCAGGCTTCTCGTATTCACTATGGAGCAGAAACGCAGGTCCTCAAAGCAGTTCCATGAGAACGTGCAGACCCCAACAACTGTGGCCCCTCAGCTCCCTAGAATCCTTCCATTCCTCGTGATGGTGCTTTCTCAACCTTGACCCTCTCTCCCCTAGGCCAAGCCCTGTCGCTGAGCACCACTGACGTGCCCACGCCCGCGAGTGCGACACTGACCAGCGCTACGTTCCCCGCGCCCATGAAGAACTCTCCATGTGAGGCAAGTGCCCCTGTTCTTCTCGCTCTCTAACGCCTCTGGTCACGTCCAGATAAACACCCCGCACTAAAGAAGGTGGCCCGATGGCTGGGTGGTGGTGCTCGTGGGATCAGCCCCGCACCAGAGAGAGAGTTCTTTTGGCTCCTAGTCCTTTGGGCCTTTCTCATCTTCCAGTGAGAGGACAGCCATCTAAACGCTAGAGTCCCATCTGCAGAGACTCTCATTTACAGGAAGCCCTGGTCTCCCACAAACCAAGAGACACTTTCCAGGGGCCCGGTGATGAAGACTTGCCAAAGACTTTCTCCAGAACCCCTTTCTTAAAATATCAAGGCCTCATAATTCATGTCCAGCATCCAAAATTAGATTTACAGTGAACCCTCGTTTATCGCGGTTAATCAGTTCTAGACCCTACCGTGATAAATGAAATTCCGCGAAGTAGGATTCCTTATTTGTAAATCAAATATTTTCGTAGTTAGAGCATAGAGGACATGAAAAAACACCCTTTAGTCACCATTACACTCGTATTACCCAATTTATTAAACGAAAAAGGGAAAATACAGTAAAACATTTTGGATGTTACAATTATCATTTATTATTTATTATATTATTTATGGCATCTAGTTTACAGTCTTACATATTTCACATACAGTATTATTATACATAGTTCTTACAAATACTGTAATCAATAGCCTATGAAATGACTTAAGGGATGTACTCTACAGTGGGTCGCCGTCTTTTTCCTCTGAAGGAGCGGGTGTAGGCAGTGGGTGCTGTCACGCAAAAACCGTGATAGAGTGAAGCCCCGGAAGTCGAAGCGCAAAGTGGCGAGGATTCACTGTACATAAATTTCACGTAAGATGTCAATGGCCTTCAGGGAGGCACCTCCGGAGCCACTTAGCCAATGGTCCCCGAGCTCATCCCTCTTTGAGGGACTGGCACCATGACCCTTGGTATTGTTGCTGGTAGGTGTCATTGGTCCGTTCTGACTCATCATAACCCTGTGTTCAACCGAAGGAAACACTGCCTGGTCCTGCACCATCCGCCTCACCATTGAGGCTGTGCTGCAGCCCATTGGTGTAGACTTGGTCAACCCATCCCCTTGAAGGTCTTCTTCCCTGCCCCTCTACTCTGCCAAGTGTGATATCATTTTTTCCAGACACTAGCCTCTCCTGATCGCTTGTCTGACATATATGAGACAAAGCCTCGCCATCTCATTTCAGAGGGACCTTCTGGATTTCCCTCACACTGAACTCATGGATTCTGAGTCAGATCACCCACATCCAAGCCAAGCTCCTCCACTCATTGGGTGCAGGTTGTTTGGACAGGTGATTAATCTCTAAGCCCCTCACTTTCCTCACGGGGAGAGTGGAGCCATTGGAGGGCCGACCTCCAAGATAGGAGGATTCACCGGGTTAGAGAAGAACTTCGTGCTTGGCCAAGTTGAAGGTCAGCAACAAGCGAGGCTGCCCTCGATGCGAGGGATTCACACGATAACCTCCGCAATGGGCGCCAACAAGGCAAAGGTCCTGTTCTGTTATCGGGGTCACATGAGTTGGAGCCTCTTCAGCCACCAACAACAATGGCACTTGTAAAGGTTTTAGGACAGTGCTTGGTACAAAGCCCCAGGACAGCTGGTAGCCATCTGTGTTCTTTTAAATATGTGAGTACCCAAACGGGGGCCCTTTGGGCAGCTGGACAGTGGCTGGCATTCAGTAGGCCTCGGTCAACATTCTTCTCAACAATAGAAAAGAGAACGGGAGACCAGGAAGAGGCGTTTAGCTGAGGTGAGCAGATTTAAAGTGGGACACGCTTGTTGGTGGTGGGGTTCTTGATTAAAAATTTGGTCTATATGGACCAAATAGACCGTTCCCTAACTTGCCGTGCATTCTTTCCAAAAATCGGGACTTTTTTAAAATGCCAAAACTCAGGACTGTCCCGCTAAAAGCCGGACGTCTGGTCACCTTAGTATGGCTAGGAATTGGACCCCACCCTCTTGGAGAGCAGGAGGCTTCCTGGAGCGTCTTGGGCTCTCCTGACGCCTGCATCAGCACCTCCAACACAGCAGAACGCCAACACGGGTTTTGGATTTGGCCAGGGCGGGACACCCACGGGAGAACTTCCTTCAAAAAGACTGTGCCGTGGCCATTGGTCTCCTCCCAAGTGAGGACGCCACACACCTGCGCAGAGTCTGACTTCCTCCTCCTTTGACTGCCAGTCTCTGAGGAGGTGGCACTTGGAGAAGCAGAAGTGTGTGTGTGTGTGTGTGTGTGTGTGTGTGTCGGGGTGGGGGAGGGAGAAGGAGGCGTCCCCCTGCGGGGCAGCTTCAAGCCCTCAAGGGAATTCGGGGAATCCAAAGGCACAGACTTAAGTAAGAGTGGGGCAGGCGTGGAGGTGAATGTTCGCTTCCTCTGGGCAATGGGGAGATGAAATATGAAAGCAAATACGACGCCACGACAGGCCTTCTGGCACCAGCAGCCCCTGTATTTAGAACTCGGCATTTTCCCGACTCGCCCGTGGGCCTTTCCACTTTATGTTATCTTACCCGATTTTATGTATCTCTGTGAGCCACCTGAAATCCTTTTTGGAAGAAGTCAGGGCACCAACAAATAGATTCATTAAATTAAATTGTATTTGAGGAACCGCGCTATCTGATGCAGATGGTGAAATTGCACAGTCATCTTTGATATTTCTTCGGCGCCTGGGCATCTTAAGAAGAAATCAGAATGAGGCAGGATGGTAGGCGCACCTGTGAGCCCACATTAAACACATTTGATCTTTAAATTTATTTTTCACTGGCTGTAGCATGAGTCTCATTTCCGAAAAAGAAATGTCAGGGTAAAAATGAGATTTTCCTAATACTTCATCATTTCTCTAATAACCTTTGAGTTGATCAATAGCTTAAACAGGTGTTTTGTTTTACTGGCATGTTTTCTTTTTTTTCCTTTTATCCCTTCCAGTCGATGTTGCTCTGGGCAATTTCACTGTTCCCTGCCCTTTTCCAGAACTGGGCTCAGTGGGCAGGCAGGCAGGCGTAATGAAGGGAAGGGAGCAAGTCCACGGCCCTCGCTGCTCCCCTGGTTGTCTTACCTTCCGGTTTCAGACCATTCATCTCAGGCTGATGGGTTTTTAAGTTCCCAGTGTTGGGGGGAAATGTTTTCATCAGAAAAATAAATAACCAAAATGGAAAATATGCATTGGAAGGTTGGTAAGCCCCGTCATTTATTTTATCTGAATCCCAACTATGGGAGGCAGCAAGTTGATTTCCTTCTCCGGGGCTTGCTGGTAGGGAAACGGGATATTGCCTTGCCGTATGCACACTAGGTTCACCGGCACCTTCAGACCCCACCGAGCGGATCCGGGTCCGAGGGCAGCCTCTGCTGGCTGTGGGACACAAGTATAGGAGGATGAGGCCTTGGGAGATAGCCCTCAGGAGGGTTAGGTCCCCGCGACAGGCGGCTGGTCGAGCTGAGCATCCAGGCTGACACCAGGAGCCTCCTAACCCACCACAGTCCGTCTTCTCCAAGCCCACCCTAATCCTGACCCATCAGCCCACCACCAGGGAGTTGAAGTAATGGCCAGACATGTCAAAAAGCTCCCTAAGAAACCCCACAATCGTCTGTGCATTGCCAAAGGGGGGGAGGCCCCTGTGTCTCCTGAGATGGGATGTTTTTTGGAAGATC
>NW_022103907.1:2050614-2063958 GCF_000313985.2 Echinops telfairi | reverse complement strand
TTCTCTGCGGGAAATAGGGGAGCCACTTACAATATATTCTGATTTTATTTTATTTTTTATTTTGCTGAGCTCTAGTTCAAATAATTAAAGTTGCCATCGGGGAGGGGAGGGAGCCTCGCGGTGGCTTTCCTGTGTTCGCTGGCTGTCAGGGCCGCTCTGCGCACATCCGTGTCCGCCCTGGCTTTGAGACCCTCGCGGATGTGGCTGGCATCACAGCTGCGGGTAATAAAGGGGACAGAGAGCCTAGGGAGCCCCCACCCCGCACCCCTCCCCCTGCCTTTCACACATCCTAGAAGCCGGAATGTCTCAACAAGCCCCCCGTGTGGTTTGGAATTCTATTTTATTTGAATAGCCTGCCTGTGACTAGAATAATTTAAACCCCGTTCTCAGGGCAGAACAAGGCCTGGAGAGAAAAGGGAAGGAGAAAATAAAATGGACTTCCTTCATTTTCTTTCTGCCCCTCCAAACCACGAAAGCAGAAGCTCCTTTTATGAACTGTAGGGCTGAAAGGGAGCCAGAAGGTGGGTGTGTGGCCCGCCTGATTTTGTGGGCACACCTACAGGCAAGCCACTTCCCGTGCTGGCCCCCTTGCCTGCTGCCTCTCCACCTTCCTATGTACAAGCATGCACAAACACACACACACACACACACACACACACACGCTCACAGATGTTGGGACACAGCCAGGACCCTTGCACACTGACGTCAGCCCTTGTGATAGAGTGGATTTGGATTAGCTGCTGGGGGCTGGGAGCTGGGAGCCTCAGAGCAGAAGGCTACCCAGCTAGGCTGGCCATATCTGCATGAGTTGTCTGGCACTGTAGGGAAAGAGACCCAGGGCCAGATTCTGATGCAGGGCCACCCAACAGACCTGGTGGAACTGGTCCTGTGGGATTTCTGTAAATCTCTACAGAGCAGACTGCCTTCTCTGTCTGTTCTTCCCCTGAGTGATTAGCAGGGTCAAACCTACAGAGGAGGCAAAGAGAGCCTAAGATCCAGCGTTGCCCTCTGCCATTCCCTAAGCTTGCTTAGAGCCCCGTTAGCCAGTCCTGATGGTGGCAAGACCCGGACGAAGGCTAAGAGTTGGGGGAGTTTTCAGTAAAGGGCGCTCTGTCTCATTTTAGAAGCTTGCTGCAGGGTGCTAGAAGCAAAGCCCAGCGTTGCTTTTGCCCAGCGGGAAGCAAAGCCCAGGGGATTCAGCTGGCAGCAGGTAGGGGGGTTTCTCCAGCATCTTAGTGATGGTGTGTGTGTGTGTGTGTGTGTGTGTGTGTACTGCTTTTGTTTCAGAACCATCACTAAGATGTGTGCTAACCAGCCTCATTCACATGTGTCCCCAGACTAACGGGACTCTCAGCTGGGCAGAAGAGATAGATGTTCTTGACCACAGTATGTAAAAGTTTATTGAGCTCCAGGGCAGAACTCCTCCGCGCAAAGACAGGAAACGGAGAGGAACCTTTTCATCACCATTTAAGTAAGATGACCTGAGATAGAGGAACGAATAGAAGCAGGAGCCATGGTCTTTACCAGCCCCCACCAGCCCCTCTGCAACTCAAGGCAACCCCGGATGTGTCGGCGAAGAGCTGTGCACTGCACGGTGCGCAACGGCTGGCGTTTTAGAAGTTGGTCACCAGGCCTTTCTTCCTAGGAGGCTCTGGGTGGGCTTGAAATGCCAACCTTTCCATTAGCACTGGAGTAGTTCATCCTTGGCAGCAACCAGAGCAAAGGGATGACCAGAGATAGTCAATGCAACTCATGCGGATGAGCAGATCCTACCAGTCAGGGGCCTCCCCAGCCTAGATCCGGGTCCAGGCAGAGGCAGGTGAATGCAGAGATGGGAGCAGCTCATCTCAGCAAGACTCAAAGCCAGGGAGTACAAAAGCCAAACTTACTGGCTGTAAGCGTCCTGGGCGTCCCGTCACCATTCTCATAGAGGATGGGAGTGTGGAGGTGGACCATCTCTTTAAAGAGGAGTTGATGTGAGCCACAAAGACCAGCTGGTGCTCTACCTGCAGCAGATGGGCCCCGTCATCCTTGTCTCCACCAGTGGCAGCTCTTCTGCTCACCCAGCCAGAACATAGAGAGCACCCTCTTCCAACCCAGCAAAAGTTCTTTTGCCCCACGCCTGGCAGACAGCCTTTCCCTTTACAGAGCTCGAAGGTTTTCCATGGAGCCCTGCAGGGGAGAGGAAAGGTAACCTTGTTATAAATGAGGAGAGTAAAGCTCAAAGAGGGAGGGCTGCCCCCCTGCAGTCATGCTGGGCAGCCAGCAGGGCAGCAAGGTGTGCGATCCCTCAGGCCACCTGCTCACACAGGAAATGTAGCTCTCCTGCCAGGAAGTCCCCGGAAGTTAACTTGTACTTTGGCTCACAAGTCACCACGATCCTATGTCTGGGGGGGAAGTTCTTGGAGGACTGTCCTGTAGGCAGTCCTTACAACCCTCGTGAGGGGAACATGATCTGAGAAAGCCTTGACCTTGGCCTCAGGATGTACCAGAGTCTCTGGGTCATGCAACAGCTGCCAGTTCACACCCCGCGCCTGCCAGAGGGTCTTTGGACTAAAGGCCTGAGGATCAACTTCTGAAAACTCAGCTGTAGACTCACCTGGGGTGCCCAGGAGTCACAATAAGCTCATGACTAAAGGGTGGGGGCTTGTTGCTTTACTTTGGTAACTGATGTAGAACCTGAGGCTTAAAGAGCTTAAGTGACAGTCACCCCACTAGTAAGCGGCAGAGCCAGAATTAAAACCCAGGTCTGTCCAACGTCAGAGTCAACCCCATAGGTACTCTCGGGCCACTGGGATTAACTGAAGCCACCTAAATTTAAATTCTAGCCCTGCCACTTAAGAGCCACATGACCCTGAGCAAGTCATTTCCCATATCAGCGATAAGAATAATACCTATTTTATTCCATACACGAAGTTTGTGAATATCAGATAAAAATGAGGGGGAAATGTAAATTCTACAGTCCTGGACGAATGACGATGGTTATTATTGTTATTCCCTCATTGTATTCTGCATACGTGGTGCGAAGTCACTACTGACCAAAATTCGGGTATTGTGGGTGTTTCTATTTCTCTCCTCTGCCAATTAGCAGCCTGCGATATGCACATGACACATCTTGCTTGCAGAAAGTGAGGAGGACTTGAAACAATGGCTGATGGAGATCAAGGATTTTAGACTTCGGTGTGGACTACAACTCAATGTAAAGAAGACCACAATCTTCAAAATGGGACCAGTCGGCACCATCATGCTGCATGGGAACAAGATAGATGTTGTCAAGGATTTCAGCTCACTTGGCTCCATGGTCAATGCTGATGGAAGCAGCAGTTAAGAGATCAGACACACAGCATTAGGTAAAATCAGCTACACAAGGCTTCTTCAACGTGTTGAAAAGCAAAGAGGTCGCTTTGAGGATGAAGGTGTGCCTGACCCAAGCCAGGGTATTTCCAAGGGCTGTGTCTGCATGTGAAAGTTGGCCATTGCATAAAGGAGACTGCAGGAGAATCAGTGCATTGGAATTGTGGTGCTGGCAAAGAATACTGAAAGACACGTTTGGACATGTTGTCAGTCAGGAGAGACCAGTCCCTGGGGAGGGGTGCAGAGAGGCAGCGAGAAGGAGGAAGGCTTTCAGTAAGATGGAGTCTCATCTTTCTCTCTTGTCGCAGTGGCTACCACAATGGGCTCAAACAACAATGGGGGGCTGGTATGGGACCAGGTGGTGCTTTGTTATTTTGACTGCTATGAGTCAGAACTTACTCCAGGCCACCTAACAACGACAACCAAGTAGCAACATGTGGGCATCTTGGGGGCATCGTTTTTTTTTCCCCAGTGCCTAATATTAACCCCAGCAGGATGTGCCCTAGCAGCCTGCTTCATTAATTCATTATGCAAGCGTCAATGGGAAGCATAACCCTGGTCTAGGACCAGTGTTAACAAGGATCCTCCTCCCTGATTCAGGCGTCCGTACCTGGGGTTTCTGAGCCAAAACAGTTGCTACTACCAGGAACGAGAAGGCCACCAGGGAGCCAAGCATTCGGTCACCACTTCCTGGGCCCTGGTTGACGGTGCCAGGGCACAAGCCAACGGGCCTAAGTCATCAACAGCGACTGTATTTGCAGCTGGACGTGATTAATTTAGTAACGCTGAGCCATTCAAAGGTAATGCCTCTGCCATGGCATCCGGAAAGGCAGGCCTGTGAAGAAGGGCTGGCCGGGAATTACTGGCTGGGAAGACTCGGCACTTGGCGTGGCTTTGGCCCCTCTCAAAAGCTACATGTTGATGCTGTGGCTCCTGGTGCCACCCTCAGAGGTCATGAGAGCAAGCCCATGGGGCTCAAAGTCAGGTGGGACACCTGGTTAACGGCCCCAGCTATGGGAGCATAAAGAGGACACGCATGTGCCGGACCGGTGGCTGTCTGCGGAGGTTTCCTTGTAGGGGTTCTCCTTAGATGGAGTTAACCCTGTCTCCAAGCAAGAAGACTACAGAGAGATGCCGCAGTCTCCTCTCTACCGCAGGCCGAGAACTGAGGCACAGAAGGGGCTGTTTGACCAGGACTGTACTATTTTACTATGAGAAATAGATATATCTTCCCCCTCCATCCCTTATACCACTGCAAAGATTGTTTTCTAGGGAGGCTGGAAGATATGATACTGGATTGGGACTTTTAATACCAAGAGCTTCACCCAGGCCGGGATCCTCCTCTGGTTCTTTCTGGCTCACGGTGCTCGGCCTGCTCTTGCCAGTAGAGGAGAGAAGGGCCCTGACCAGGCTATCGGGTCTGCGTTTAGACTGCTAACCAACCACAAGGTCTGTAGCTCCAACCTGCCAACCACTCCAAGAGAGAAGGATGAGACTCTGCTTCTATAAAGATGTGTAGGAGTGGAAACCTTATAGAGGGTCCCCACGAGTCAGAATCGTCTCAGTGGCTATGGTATGGGTAAAGAAAGGAGCCCTAAATAGTCTTCTTCTTGAACATGCTTCGTAGAGCTGCATATCCTAAATTTACTTTATTGGTTTTGTTCTAGTTATCAAAAGTTAGAAGTGGGGGAGGAGGCTGGGAGGATGCCTGTTAATGTCATCATTTCACCACCTAGGGATAACTGTGTTATTATTTTATGTAGTATTTCATTTATAAGATATATTATTTATGTGCATTAATTTTGTATGTGGATATACTTTGCATGTTTATATGTTATATTAGGTATGCATCTGTGTGTAGCTTGCTGTGCGTTCTCACTAGCAGGGCCGGTGGATGTTCCTGGCTGTCTATTCTTCACCCCCCACCCCTCCAGCTTCACCATGATCCATCAGGAAGAAGGAGACATGGGCTAATGACATGGGGAAGGATTCTGGTCTTTTAAGTTTCCTACATGACCTGGCATTCTTTAAGCCTCCATAATTGCAAGGACTTGCCAGCATCACCTTTAATTTGCTTGTTTTCAAAAGTCTGTATCTGGCCTGCTTCTTGCTGTGCTGGGTAGATTTTTCATTAAGTTATTTATAGCTAGGGAGTTGGTGTTTCTTCTTTCCGGGTGACATCGAAGCGAGTGTTCAAAAACGCTGGGTGTGCTGCAGTGAGTCAGGATGCACAGCCCCAGTCTGTTTAGACCCTGAATAAGAGGTGACATGGAAACCAGGGAACGCTTACCGTGTGAGGTGGGAACTTAAGTTGGGAAGGACTCTTAGCTCTCACCCAGACCTTAGATGCCCCTAATGACAACCTCAGTCCTGATGACCCAACCGCCTCCTCTGTGGAGTCTGCACCCACCCGCTGCCACACAAACACATTGCATTGTGAGCATCTCTGCCCACTGAGAAGTGTTCACTTTTGTGGACCCAAAACCCACACTGGACCATGCACCCTTGGTTGCGTCTCTACTGCTGGAATTCACAGAGCCCTGCAGAAATCCAGAGAGAGAGAGAGAGAACCCCCCACCCCCATATCATTCCCTACACTCAAGGTGTCGCATTCAGAATGGTCATTAGTTGCGACCATTGAGTCTCTTTTGCCCCACATCAGCTGAAGCCCATGCTGAAGTTGTGGATGGGCCTAGGGGGTTGTGCTGAGGCTGCCACAGGGTAAGCATAGCAAATACGGGCATGTTCGGGACATAAAATTGCAGTAATGACCTCTGGAGGAGGAAAGGGCCGTGGGAGAAAGAATAGCATTCGGCGTAGCACAATGCCTGCTCCTGCTTTACATACAGAACTTTAATTATAAAAGGACACACACTGGTAGCATGTAATTGGAAAGTCCAGCGGGCCCCGCTGAGAGGGAGGAGGGACGGGGCTCTCGTGAAAGGGCTGGCTGGAGCCACCAGATGTAATTGCTGGTGGCATGCCCCCAGTGCTCTCTTTTCTCTTCTCTCATTTGCTGCCTGCCTATAAAAGAGCTTATGAGTCAAAAGGTGTCCGTTATAACCTATCTCTATTAGCATGTGTCTCAAAGGGACCAACTTGTCTTTGTTTAAGGCTCTTACCTGTGTTGTTTTTCATCAATATTCTTGTGATTTGTATAGCGTTTCCTGTAGCGGTATGAACATATGTGTAAATGTATGCCCACAGCTAAGTCTATATGACTCTTGCTTGTCTGGTAGAGACCAAGGCTGTGAATGGTTTAAAATTCCTCCTTAATTCTTTCAATATCTTCTTAAAATATCCATTCTGGTTCAGTAGGTCAGTGGTGGACTTAGGCTTCAGTCCTGCATTTCTGACAAGCTGCCAGGTGATGTCAATGCTGCTGGCCCACAGACCACACTTAGAACTCCAAGGATCTGCAAAACCTTGGCTGTGCCCCCGAAGAAGGTTTAAGTGTTGCTGTGTTATAGGCATATCGCACGACAGGGAAGGTCGTGCAGATTCTAAGACTGCAGCATGTGATGGTGGGGCACTTAGGTACACTTCCCTGAGGCAAACTTCCTGCACCTGCAAACTGGGTGTTCCCCCACAAAGGCATATCATGAGTACAGCATGCCATGGTAGGGACCTGAGTGACAGTCATCCTTTTCTGGCATCCAGCAAATATTCGATTAACAAATAACTATAATCCGTATGCTGCCCAAATGGAGACCCTGGGAAACACAAACAGTTAAATTCTTATCTAATCCCCCAAAGGCTGGTGTTCAAATCCACCTGAGGCACTTGAGAAGAAATGCCAGGCCTTTGGATCCCCCACAGAGCACTGGTCCACCCTGCACACGTGGGGTCCAGTGGACTCTTGTCAGCCACTGAGCAATAGCAACCTAAGGGCCAATCTGACGGCCGGCGAGTCGCTGCAATGCTAACTCATCGGGACCCGCAGGACTGGGTAGAACTGACTGCACCTATGAATTTCTGGGACTGTAAACTCTTTACGGGAGCAGAAAGCCCCATCTTTCTCCCTCAGAGCAGCTAGTGGTTTTGAACTGCCAACTTTGAGAATGGCAGCCCAATGCATAACCACTACGCCACTAGCAACAGCCTCGTGTCGGCCAAGTACAGATAGGTCTTATTAAGATCACATTTCTAAGAGCAGGTTTTGTCCCATCTGGGCACCTGAACCTTGACTGTCAGGAGAAGGTTTTAGAAGAAATGGAAGTGTTTGACGGACATGAGCCTGCAAACTCGAAGTGGCCCTTCTCACCAGGTGCCAGGCCAGGTGATGTGGCAGCCTCATGGGGGGGCCTCTGCAGAGGAAGTCCTCCCCCCTGTGGGAGACACTCCCTCTACACCAGGGGAACCCAACCTTCCCAATGCCACTTGGAATACAGTTCCTCTTGTGGTAGTGACCTCTCAACCATAAAATAATTTTCGTTGCTACTTCATCACTGTCATTTTTCTACTGTTATGAATCGGGCAACCCCAGTGAAAGGGTCATTCGACCCCCAAAGGGGTGGCGACCCACAGGTTGAGAACTGCTGCTCTACCCTCGGGCGATGGCCGCTGTACTTTAATCCTTTTATTCCCTGGTTATTAAGAATTGCCTCTTCCGCAAAGTCCAGGATGAAATGGACCCCTGGCTGAGAGGACCATGCTACTCCCCGCACTAAGTAGCCCTGTCTCCCCAGTGGTCTCCACCAGGCTGCACTTTAGGATCACCTGGGGAGCTTTTAAAAACTGCTGATGCCAGGACCTACCCACGGCCAATTAAATCAGCACCTCTGGGGTTGAGCCTGGACATTGGTAGCTTTGAAAGCATCCCAGGTGATTCTAATTTGCATCTAAGTTTGAAACTCACTGGTTTAACCATTCTATTCATTCTCCCTCATGGGCTTCCTTAATTCTTTATCTAACTCACTTTTTATAACCACCTCTTAAGGTGGACAGGGACAATATATAACCACCTCTTAAGGTGGACAGGGACAATATGGCGATTGCCATGGTTTCCCAGGATGCTGACTTGGCCAAATAGCACCAAGTGGCGGCTTTACAGAATGAAATGTATTTTCTTGCAGTTCTAGAGGCTAGAATCTCCAGAGCGTCTCTCTCTCTCCCCTCGACCCCCCCTTCTTTCTCTTTCTCCTCTCCCCCTTCCCCCCATCCCCTCTCTCTGCTCTCAGGGAAGATCATTTCTCCTTCATTTTCTAGCAGCCCCATTTTAAAAACTTATTTTCAATCGTTTTATTGGCATATAATTCACATCACATACAATTTAAGAGTTCAGTCACATCGGGAAGAGTTGTACAGTGAGTTTGAGAACATTTTCTTCATTCTTGTCTTCATCGTGATTAGCTGCCCATTTCCCCCCAACCATGGCCCCCCAGCCTCCCCTGCCATCCCTCCAAGGACCCACTCCCCCAGTTACTGGATTATATATAGAAAAGAACATTTTCTAAACTAATAGCAATAACAAAATAAAACAGATAATAAACCTCAATGGAAAAAAAGAAAGTCGGAAACATTTAAAACAAGAATAAATTTAAATGGATCGTAAGGGAGATCAAACAATAAGGTGTTAAATTTTAACCTAACAGCATCTGCCACCTTCCACTTTATAATTCATTCCAAAGCATGACAGCAAAGCTACTCACACCCCTGGTCCATGGTCAGAGGGGAGTCACCAGGGGCTTTTTTATTTTAACTGAGAGAGCTTTAAAATGGGTCAAAAGGAAGATCAATTGATAAGATATTGCATTTAAACCTATCTAATCTACTAAAACAGACTTTACAATGTTCTCTAGATCAGTGGTGGTTCTCAACCTCTGGGTCTTGACCCCTTTGGGGGTCGAACGACCCTTTCACAGGGGTCGCCCGATTCATAACAATAGCAAAATTACAGTGATGAAGTAGCAATGAAAATAATTTTATGGTTGAGGGGTCACCACAACATGAGGAACTGTATGAAAAGGTCGCGGCATTAGGAAGGTTGAGAACCACAGCTCTCAATAAAAAGATAAAAGGTCTATTCACATCCCTCAACCATGATCAGAAGGGATTCACTGGAGATTTCATCCACGTGTGGACCCTGCAAATGGAGTTGGGGCTTCCACTGTCATCCATAGGCTTCTGCAAACCAGGTGCTCACCATTTAAGCTCTGATGCCATTCCCTCCTTTAGATTTGGGTTATATTATTTACACTCTTTGGATCACAGAGGCTGGTGTGCCTCTTCTATATGGCCTTAGTTGATGCCTCACTTGGATGGCTGCTTGTTTGAAAGCAAGCCTTTGAGACAGCAGATGCTGTTCTTTCTGACAGCCGGGCACCATCTAGTTTCTTCACCACACTTTGCTGTCACACCGTGTTTCCAGTGATCTCTTCATGAGGGCGAGCATCAAACAGGGCCATGTCCTAAGATTGAATTGTTCTTCAACCGGGGCTAGAATTAAGTTCAAGCCCCAAATCCATTCATCCGTCTAGGGTTTATCTGTGTCTCTGGTGCAACCTAGACATCACAACCTAGATGGCACTCCCCCTACCATCAGGTCGATGCTGACTCATAGCGACCCTGCAGGCAGGGGCGAACTGCTTCTGTGTGTCTTAGAACCTCGTAGCCCTATTTCTTGTCCTCCTTCTTTGTGTTTCTGTTTCCATGTCTGCTTTCTCCTGCATTAGGCACCCTTCCAAAGGGATTCAAATTAGAATATATCCTACTCCGGAATGACTTCATTAACTTCACTGATAAAGTTACAAGGAAAATCTGTATTCCCTCAAACAAGGTCACATTCACCAAGCTTGGGATTTCAGTATATTCCAGGGGGGGACACAAATCCATCCATGACAGCTATTATCCAAAGTTTGCGGATAAGAAAATAGAGCTTCTGAGGAGGTAAATGGCTTGCTTAAGGTCACGCAGTAAATATACAGTAACCTTGGAATGAAAACCCAGGTGGGTTTGACTGAAAGCAATCCCATAGTCACAAGGAAGACACCAGGCGGATGCCACGAGTCACTGAATCAGTGAACTGGTTTATACCAGTTCATTCCTGTTTCAGCCCCTGCTGAGATCCGAATGGGAAGCTGGTTAAAATGTGAGTTCTGATTTAGTATATCAGGGTGGAAAGGAAAATTCTCAGCAGGGAGTCAAACTGGAACGAGCCAGTTTGAAGCCTAGAATTAATATCAATGCCAAGTCCACTGGCTTCTGGTACGTTTCAGAGAGGCAGTGGGGGTGACAAGGGTAAGGTACCAAGGCCAACCCATGCTTCCCTACAGACTCGGACCCAGAAGGTCAGGAGGTCCTCTGGCCACAGTCCAGGGATGTGATCGGCTTGCTATCAGACAGAGTATTGTAAAGTCAATTAGTTTAAAATGTAAAATCTTACCATTTGATCTCCCTTTTGACCCATTTAAAATGTGTTCCAGTTTTTACCAGTTTCTGTTTTCTTTTCGATTGAGGATTTTCTGATTTAGTTTGTCATTGTTGTTGGGTGTTTTGTTCCGAGCATGAAATCCAGGACCACCAATGAAGATGCCAAATGGATTAATAATCACCTGGGCCATGGCATGGGAGGGTGTGGTAAATGGGGGGTTAAAAACAGTAAGTACATGAAAGAAGATAATATTCTAAAATTGATTGTGGAGATGATTGCACAGCTCTTCTTAATATGACTGAACTATTGAATTGTATGACATGGGAATTATATGCCAATAAAAAATGGGGTGGGGGGGAGAGACGAAAACTATGCTGCTGGAGAAAAAAAAGAATGGTGTCTACCTGGACATGTTATGTTACAGAAAACTCAGTAGATTAAAAATAAATCAATGGCAAAAAAATACAGATTGGCCAGTCACCTCTCTGTCAGTCTATAACCGTACTTAGAAGCTTCTGTGTATAGTTCTAGAACTAGACTTCACTGGAGCTCACATAGTATACTACTTGGCCTAGTTCATGATTACAGATCACATTTTCTGCAATAAGCATGACTATAAGGTAAACTGAAAGTCATTTTTTAATCCTCCGACTTACATAGGATTCTAAATAGTTAAGTAGTATCAAATGGCTCTATTTTTCCTTTTTCTAACTCAACACACTTATAATCTCTCATTTTATTTCTTATATTATGTATCACAGAGTAGGGTACAGTATAGATTTGTTGACTGAATGGATGATCATCTCCCTCTAGTACTGATACCATGGCGTGTCCTGGGAGTCCTCATCCAGAGGCTAAAAAAGATATCTTGCTCCCTCTCTTCCTTTGGCAGATGAATTGGCCTGAAATACCCAACAGGAAGCTGTGGAAAACTCAGTGGTCAGCTCCAGTGTGGCCATGACAGGCCTGTGTCTCACTGACAAGCTCATGCCACTCCAGACTCTACTTCAACCTGAAAGTTTCACCTGGGAGCAGTTGACACCTGGGCAGTTTAGAACATAGCCAGTTGGCTGGGGAGTAGGTGGCTCTTTTCCCATTCCTGGCACCAGCTCCCTCAAGGACAGGAAACTGCTGGGAAAAATCACAGGAAGGAAGGTCGATCTTGTGGCCCCTAGAAGTGATGATGGGAGAGGCTGACCCATGTTGTTTTATTCATTCTGACATTCTTTGGGTCCTCCCATGGCTCAGTTGACAGCTCTGATGACTATAAGATGCATAAATAAGGAAGTCCTTGACCTTCCTTATAGCCCCAAAGAGGTAGACAGTAGGACAGGAGGACAGTTATGCCCCAAGATAATTCTGATAACCTCAGACAAATTCAAGAGGAGGGGAAGTTCAATTCTGAGAGGGATGATGAGAAGACATTCCTAGAATGATAGAGATTTAATTTTTTTGTAAGTGGAGAGAAGGAAAGAGTAATTAGAGGAGTTAGAAAGAGGAAAGCCCCAAAGTAGAGAAAGGCAAGGCAGGTACAAAGATAGCCAGTGTACTGATGTGGGAGAGTTTGGGGGCCCGCATCTATTGGCTGACCTCTATTCTCCATGCAGCACTCATGCACCCCATCCCCCAGGAGCTCTAGGCATACAGGCCACCCAGCGCTGCCACCTTCCCTTTGCTCAGCCAGCAGAGCTGCTTACTGACTCTACTTCACACTTTAGATGATCCAGGTAGGGGATGACCTCTAAACCACTGTGCCATGTAAGCTACAAGAGAAAAGGAACAAGTGATCAATGTGTTAATTAGAACCCGGGACACCCCTCTCTGGACTTGGCGTGAGGAAGGCACTCTCTCCTTCGCTGCAGGAAGGTGAGAAGGAAGGTAGGATATGCCACGGGTTAGGGTTGCTTTCAGGAATGTTCCCATGGCCCAGGGTTTAAGAATCATGTCACCCGTGTTCATCCAACTCTCTTGAAAGTGCTGTGTTGGGGTGTTCTCGCACCTCCCTTTGGAAGAGTGTATGTGTTTCATGATTTTTTAAGATCCTTTAAAAACAAAACTCATTATAACTCTAGAAGGCAGATGGATGAGACCATTCCATCTTAGAGAACAGGAAACTGAGCTTTGATGGAAAGAGCAGATTTTGAATCCAGGGCTCTCAGATTTGGGTGTTTAGACCATACTAGGGAACATGTATGGCTCAGCCTAAAGTACTCAATAATATTCGCTGAAGGAAGAGTTGGTTCGCTTAGATAATGGAGTAATGTGAATGCCTTGATTACATTCAATAGGGAAGGAAAACCCAGCAAAGGTTGTTGAGCTCAGAGCCACAGATGGCTGTGATACCCAGGAACCGGACACAAAGATCCAAAAGGATTTAGAATCGAGAAAGAGTGGAGGTGGGGGCAGGTTAGGAGGCTGGAAAGAGTTCAGAGAGTAAGTTGTAAACGCTATAGCGGTTTTTCAAGCCAAGTTGAAAAACGTTTCGGTGACCGGGCTATAGATAAAGCAGTTCCGTCCCAGTCATCCAAGACATTAACATCTGAATGGAGGTACAGAAATAGGTGTAAGCCAGAGGAGCTGGCAATCAAGTAAAGAGGATTGTTGCAGAACAGGTAATA
>NW_022103907.1:2029285-2050045 GCF_000313985.2 Echinops telfairi | reverse complement strand
AGAAAGAAAGTATAAATCAGTTTGAGGTTAAACGGGAAGGGGCTAACCTAGAAGAAAATGAAAGATGCATCTTCCTCTAAGATATGAAAAGAAGACAAAGAATGGATACATCGGTGCTTGTGCTTCCGAGATGAATAAGGAGGAGGAAGATACATGTGGAAGGAAACTACATCTGGCACAGTCCACCTGTCTCGGTAGTATAGGAATCATGATCACGGATTGAGAGCAGGAGACTTTGAGATGACAGCATCAGTGTTTGAGGCAGTAGAGGAAGACTGAACTGCCATTGCACTGTGTTCAGAAGTCAAGAGTAGACGAACAAGTACCCCCAGCTGTCCAGGGCCTGGAGCTTCGACAGTCTGAATTCACGGAAGCTCAACGCAGCCATATCTTGTGGCCAAAGGACAAAAGGAGAGAAAGCAAGCCTTCTCCCCAAGTGGGCATTGCTTGACATGGGCTGAGAGCTGACAGAAGAGCGTTAGCCAAAGTGGGATTACAATTTTCCATCCTGGTTTCCAGGCTGCGCAAGAGAGCCAAGCGATCGTTCACGACTAGCAGACTTAACCATATTAACCTGGGAATTGTCAATAAAGACAAATGTTGGTATTCTCGATATGGGAAAATAAGTAGACTATTCTAAGTGAAGAGGCTGTTGTTATAAATGAAGTTCACCAATTTTAGGATCTCAGAAGTCAAACAGTACCTGGGAAATCCAATGCCCAGGGGTGGCCCTATAAGTCAAGGGTTGGTATGCAAGTGAGTGGGAAATGTTGGTCTCATGCATGTCATAGTACTTAACCTCCTTGATCTAAGTGTAAGTCGGTGCCGGCCTGAGAGACCAGGAGGGGAAAGGTAGTCATTTACAAAGAAATATGTCCTCAATTAATGAGAATCCCAGCAAAGAATGACACCATAGCCCAGGAAAACATCAGCTTGGTGTAGAACATATTTTATCTACTTTTCTACAATAGACATTTTGGTTATTATACAACCTGCACAGGAATATTTGGGGCAATGATACGATACAGTTGTCCTTCATTCTACATGTTGTTTGTAGATTTTTTTCTATCAAAGTACAACCTCTATTATTTTGAACCCAAAGGCCAGAGACCTTGTTTGCGGTGTAAATTGCCTCTGGGTGAAAAATGTCTTAGACTTTTCTCAAAAAGATTATTAGTTATAATTTCCTTTCAAATATCCTGAGAACCATTCCATCGGAATCATTAATAAAGACACTCTGCGAGCACAAGTTATAGCTTCCTTTTGGTAAAGTGAGCATCCCCGTCCTGGAAGACAGCCGTGTTACAATAGCGTGCTCTGCCGATGTTGGCCTGCTCGCTATGTACCAGTACCACAGGTTCAAGTCAAAGTTGGCTAATGCACGGCATAAAGTGTAACATCATTCACAATTGATTATTGAGATACTTAAGGAAGGAATTAAAAAACCACCCTAGGCAATAAAAGTCACAAAATCACTTGCCCAAGATCCCAGGGAATGAGGCCTCTATTACTTTCCTTGCCCTCCTGTGACAAACCACCCCAAGCTAGGTGGCTTGAAACAACAGAGATGTGTTGTCTCACCGTCCTGGAGGCCAGACGTCTAGAATCAAGGCATCAAGAGTGTTCTTTCCTTCTTGGGCTTCCAAGGACAATTTCCTCTATACCTCAGTCCTAACCCAGGCTGCCGGCAAGCCTTGGCAATGTGTGTGGCCGTGAATACCTGGCACCCATGTTCATAGACTACAATCTTTGACTCTTCCTTAGAAGCTCCTTTAATGCTTCCATGATCTGGCTCTCACCTTCGAGACAGAGTCTTATGTAGTGTAGGATGGTAACACCAACCTCAACAAAGCTCCCAAACTGCCCATGGCTGGACCCTACACAGTCGCATGAATCTTAATGGAAGCTGTTCTGAGAGACAGTGAGTAAGATCCGTTTGTCCCCTCCCGCTCTCCTCACTGGGCAGACCTTGGGTGAGTCTCCACCCAAATCCTGTACACTTCCATCGAGGGTTCCAGGAAGACTTCCCTGCAGCTTTCTTCCGGCAATAACATTTTACTCTTCTGGCTCTTCTCCCCCTCACAGCTCCGAATGTCCTGGCTCATCCGTGGAGTCCTGAAGGGGAACATTTCCTTGGTGCTGGTGGAGAACAAAACAGGAAAGGAACAGAGCAGGCTGGTCTGGCATGGTGCCGCCAACGAAGGCTTGGATCTGTGGCAGTGCATCCTGCTGCCTCTCCTCGACGTGTCTGACAGGTAGGCCACTCCCTTCCGCCCCCTTTTCTCCACCAGCCAACGTGCAGCAAGAGCCTACCCCTGCCTCCTCCATCCTGGACACACAAACTCACACATCAGAACACAGGCACACCCATGCGCACATGTACACACACACACACACACACACACAACGTTGACAGGACACACAAAGAAGCTCTGAGAAGTTCAATGTTGATGAGCATTCACTGCCATCATGACTGGCCAGGTCTCACTGATTGTGTAAAATATATGGGGAAAGTGAACAAGGTCTATTATGTCTAACTGTTGTTGTTCGATGCTCTCAAGTGAGCGCCATCTCCCAGGAACGCTTTGTATAATAGACCCAAGCATTGCCCGGGCCTGTGCAATCCTCACGCCGGTCACTGGCTCGCTGCCTTTGAGTCCGTTGTTGTGGGCACTGTGTCAGTCCATCTTCTTAAAGGTCTTCCTCTTTTTGGCTTATCCTCTACTTGACCGGGTGATGTCCTTCTTCAGGGACCAGTCTCCTCTAGTTACATGTCAAAAGTATGTGAGACGAAGTCTTGCCAGCCTTGCTTCCAAGGAGCATGCTGGTCGGACTCCTCCAAACACAGATAGGTTTACTCCTCTGATGGTCTGAGGTTTGGCTCATTGCTTTGCCAAGGCCATAATTCCCTAATTCAAAGATATCGATTCTTCTGCATTCATTGTCTAGCCTTTGCGTGTACAAGAGATGACTGAAAATGGCATGGCTTGGGTCTGGTGCCTCCTCGTCCTCAGAGTGACAGCCTTGCTTCTTCGCACTTTAAAGGTCTTTTGCAGCAGATTTGGCCAGTGCCATCGGTCATTTGGTTTCTTGACTGATGTTTTCCTGGGCGTCGATTGTGGAGCCAAGTCTCACGAAATCCTTGAGACCTTGAGTCTTGTCTCCATTGATTGGGGAGATACGTGTTGGTCCACGTGGGTCTCTGTTTGTTTTCTTTCTGTTGCGGTGAAACGCATGTTGGAAGCTGTTTTCTTTGCTCTTTAGCAGGAGGGGCTTTCCTTCATCTTCACTTTCAGCAAGCAAGTTACGGTAGATACTCGTGTATAAGCCGAGTTTCTCTGCACATTTGAATGCAGTTTTGTGGTAAAATTAGGTGCCTCGGCTGATATTCGGGTTGGCTTTTACTCAAGTATATATGGTATGTCATCTCCTTCTTCCTGTGGCCCAGCTCCTCCAGCTCTTTGGTCAGCAGACAGATTGAATAAGTATAAGGAAAGGATGCAACCCTGGTGCACCCCGTTCCTGATCTTAAGCCCCTCAAAATGCCTCTGTCCACTCTTGGTATATATACACACACGTTTCACATGACCACAATTATGTATTCTGGAATTCCCATTCCTCACAATGTTCTCCATCATTGATTATGATCCACACAGTTGAATGACTTGCATGGTTAATAAGATGCTGGTAAACATCTTTCAGGTATTCTTTGCTTCTGGTCAAGAACCGTCTGACAATAGCAATGGTGTCCTTTGTCTCACACCCTCCTTTGATCACGGCTTGAAGTTCTGACAGTTAGTTCCCTGATAGTGTACTCTTGCAGCCATGTTTTCATGACCTTCAGCAAAAAAGATTTACTCGTGTGATAGTCATGTCCATATTCTTTGGGGTCACCATTCTTTGGGGTGAACATAAATATAGCTTGGCCAGGTGGCAATCTTCTGTCTTGGCATAGAGAAGTGAGTGCTTCCAGTATTGCACCCATTGGTTAAAATATTTCAATTGGTATTCTTTCTGCCTATTCTTTTGAGCTTTGTTTTTAGCTAACACCTTAAATGAAGCTTTGACTTCTTCCTTCATTATCATTGGTTCTTGATAATATGGTTGAATAGTTGATCGATGATTTTTGGTACTGTGACTGTGTATTCCTTCTATCTTCCTTTTGCCCATCTATCATTTTTGGTGTTTCCTGCATCATTCGTTATTTTGCCCGTGGAATCCTTCAATAGTTCAACTGAGACTTGACTTTTCCTTCGGTTCTTTCAACATGAGAAATGATGAGCATGTTCTTCCCTTTGACTGTGTAGTTCCTCTTCTCAGATGCCCTTTGAAACTTTCTCTTCAGCTCTTTAAAATGATCATTTCTCGATCGTTTAACAGCAAGGTTTAGAGTCTTGTGATAGCCATTTGGTCCTCCCTCCTCCCCTTCCCTCTTTTTAATTATCTTTCTTCTTTCTTTGTGCATGATATTCTAGATTCCATCCCATAAATTATCTGCTCCTGTCATCAGTGTTCAATGGCTCAAATTGATTCTTGAGACGTTCTCTAAATCAGGTGGGATGCACTTTTGTTCTTGAGAGCTTGATGTAATTTTCTTCAACTTGAACTCATCTATGAGCAACTGATAATAGAATTTGCAGTTGCCCCCTGGCTTTTCTCTTATGGAGGGTATGGAGCTTGTGTACCAGATGTAGTGGATATGACTCCTGTAGATCACATCTGGTGAAGTTCTCATGTATCATGGTGGTTTACATGGTTGGGAGGCTGGAGGTATACTCAATGGATAAATTGTTGGTCTGGCCAAATTCCATCAGGTGATCTCCATTGTTGCGTGTGCCACTCAGGCCATATGTTTCAGCTTTGGCTTTGTTTCCAACTTTAACCTTCCAATCACCAGTAATTATCCAATGCATCTCTGCTTGCATGATTGATCAATTTCAGACTGCGAAAGTTGATAAAAATCTTCCGCTCCCACTATCATCACGAATTCTACCTTGCAAGTCTGGCTAGACCAGAGGATTTACACTGGTACAGATAGGAACTGGAAATACTGGGAGTCCAGGGCAGATGATCCCTACAGGAACAGTGGTGTGAGTGGCGATACTGGGAGGGTAGAGGGAGAGTGGGTAGGAAAGAGGGAACCGATTACAAGGAAGTATATGTGACCTCCTCCCTGGGGGATGGACAACTAAAAAGTGGGTGAAGGGAGATGTCGGACAGGGCAAGATATGACAAAATAACAATTTATAAATTATCAAGGACTCATAAGGGAGGGAGGAGCGGGGAGGGAGGGGAAAATGAGGACCTAATGCCGGGGGCTTAAGTGGAGAGGAAATGTTTTGAGAAGGATGAGGGCAATGAATGTACAAATGCACTTTACACAATTGATGTATGTATGGATTGTGATAAGAGTTGTATGAGCCCCTAATAAAATGATTTATAAAAAAAAGAAGAAGAAGAAAAATCTTCAATGTCTTCACCGTAGCATTAGTGGTTGGTCCACAAATTTGAATGATAGTCCTACTAACCGCTTCTTTGTAGGTATATGGCTACGATCCTCTTGCTGACAAGGTTGTACTTCAGGGTAGATCTTGAATTGTTCTTTTTGGCAATGAAGGTAGCATCATTCCTCCTCAATTTGCCACTCGTAGCATAGGAGATCATAGGACTGTCTGCTTAAAAACAGCCCAAACTAGTCCACTCCAGCTCATTAGTGCCTAGGATTTTGATCTTTATGCATTCAGTTTCATTCGTGACAACTTCCCAGTTTTATAGTTATTCTTTGTACATTCCATGTTGCAGTTATTAATGAATGTTTGCAGTTCTTCTTTTTTAGAGTTATTCCAATCCCAAATCAGGCTTTATGTATCTACAGCTTTTTCTCCTACTTGACTTTGCCTTAATTTTTCCATCTGTCATTTCGTTTCATGGTTATTTTAAAACAAAAACCTGACAAAAATCTCCTCTGATCATTCTCCCATCCCTGGCCTTTTACAAGTAAAGAACCTTACATCCAAAGAGATGAAATGCCTCCGAGGCCCTGGCTCTAAGTCCAGGGCTCTGGGAAGTCAAGTCCCCCAATCAGGTTGACAACGATGGATACAAATCATTCAGCACGCGGAACAGCGCTTCCACCTCCCAGGTGGGACTTGGCTCCTCTCTGGATCTGCTCACCAGTGACCTCTGTGACCATGAAGACGTGCTTGGCTTTGTTGGTCCTCGGTCTCGTCCATTTTAAACGGAGAGGGTTAGACTAGGAAATGGTTCATTCTGTAGGACTCCGCACTGGAGCAGGGACCACTGAGTTCAGCTGCTCCTTGTCTCCCCCGGACGGCACTAGTCTGCCACCTGCAGTCTGCCTGGAGCCAGCAGTGCTTGAACGGAAGCTGGCCTGGGCGTGACAGCACTCCTGTGATGATGCTCATCTGTGTCATGCTGAGCTCTTGATGGTTTGTGCTGCTCTGCTTCAGATCAAAAGGAGCTGTCATTTCTGTCAAGGGGACATTAGATTGGGTCTGGAGGAGGAGAGTCCTCTTCCGTTGGCTAAATATCATATCCTATCAAGCAGAGCCGCCTCCACATGAGGTTCCGGAAACACTCAAATTGTGATCTTGATGGCTCCACCTTGGAAAACTGTGGGCCAAGGACTTGCAGCAAGATGGATGGTGGCATCAGTGGGCACCAGCCTCGTAAGTAGAGAGGTGGGTCTCAAAGTCTTCACTCAAACACCACAGAGGCTGCTGTTCCCCAGAGCTCATAACCCAAGCTGCACCTTCACAGGCCATGGTCCCGTCCTCCCTGGGAGCACCAGCTGCCGACTCCTTCAGAAGTTCGAGGTCGAAAGATCAAAGCTTGTGGACATTGTGGGGCTCAGGGCCCCCAGGACAAATGGACTTAATTAAAGTGGAGGAAGGGGAGTCTATGGTCCTTAGCACTTGTGGGGCTGTATACAGGGATAGAGAACAGGAGGGTGATGTACGAGCTCTCCTGCTGGGAGATGCTAAATGTATTCAGATGAATCAAAAAGGCTGTTTTGGTGTCTTTTCTTTCCGCCTCAATTCAGCAAGTCCTGTCTTTCAAAGCCACTCCAGGGGATGTCAAGCAAGTAAGATGGTGACTCGGTTCACTCCCCTCCGCTAGAGTTTCATTTGAAGGAGGCATTGTTCCTAGCCTCCCTCCTCCCTGTGAAAGGCTGTTTACCAGACTGACATTTCCAATATTGATACTGAAACCAAACTGTCCAGTGGGGCTTCAAACAAAGGCCAGCTGGGGTTGACTATGCTTCATGACCTAGTAAGTGTGCAATTAGGAAAAACAAGAGTACCTTCACCCACCAGCCCCTTGCACACCACTGGCAAGCTCAGTGCCAAAAGCTGCCTTCCCAGAGCTGTAGCTTTTATAGGGGGCCTCAAGACCCAGAGGTGAATGGAGCCGCAGAAGAAAGAAGCAGCATCATTTCCACTTTCTAAAATCGAACTCGATTTTAAATGCGACTGGCCCCATCAACTAGAGAAACACCCATGTAGGAAAGAGCACAGGCATTAGAATTCCAGAGTTTCAGATTTCAAAATGCCTGGGCTGCCTGACGTCAGCCACTGACCTCACCTCCCAGAGTCTCAGCATCCTCACCTGCACAATAATGGTTCTACTTTGCAAGATCGTAGTAAGGAATACATGCAGGGAATACGAAACGCATCAGTAGGTAGTAGGATTCAATGAATTTTATCTTTCACTCCCTCCAGCCTCATCTCTTGGTTATGTGGGGTCCACAATAATGTATTGACTAAATAGCACAAATCACAATGACTGATATTCTGAGTCAAACGATGTTCTGTGAAACAGATCACAAGCACAATGCTTGGTGAACGGCATGACCAACAGTAAATGCCTAATCAGTAATAACTCTAATGTAATAATAATAATGTCTCCACCTAATGCTTCAGTAGAGGTAGGAATGACCAGTTTTACAACGATAAAGTTATTTCCTGAATTATCAGCCATGAATGCTCTGTTATGTCTCCCGATGGAGGAGGAGCAAGGAACACTCACTTCCTTATCTGTCCAGAGAGAGTAAGCTGCCTGGATTACAGAAAATGGAAATGGAAGGAGAAAAAGTGGAAGAAAACGTAATTATGTAGATTTTTTAATGTAATGGAGAAAAGAAAGAGCAATCCAACCCCACCCCCGAAGTAAATGTTAGCAGTTGGCTTCAGGTGTTCAGCAACCACTTGGTGGACAGCTCCCCAGCCATGGCTCTTGGAAGTGGCATGAACTTCATTCCCTAAACAAATTCAAACACAAACTTACTGCTATTGAACCTCAAGGTCAGCAGTTCGAAACCACCAGCTGTACTGAGGAAGCAAAGCCATATTAGTCTGTATGTCACTGTTTTCTCAATCCCTAGTACAATGTCTAACACAGAGTATGCCCAATGCGTTGGCTGATGGTGTCTTGAGGAAAATTACATACACATGGTGGCTTCCAAAAGTTCATGAAAAAAAATCTCATTATCTTCCCATTCAATTTTTCCACAGACTTTTGGAAGCTCCTTCCTATTAGCAAATTCCAGCTGAATCCATCGATAATTTCTATCTCACGTTCCTCCCCTGTCCAACCTGTATCTAACATAACAGACAGAATCACATGATGGCAAATTCTACTACAGGGTGTTCTGGTTATCAAAGCAATGCCTATGTCCCAGCAGATGAACCAGGATGGCATCTGTTAGCCTGGGGACAAGACATTCTCTTTAGGGACTTGTCTGGCACCTGTACCCTCTGTCTCTGGCCGCTGTCCTATCAGAATCACTTTATCAGGTGGACTTGGATCCTCACGTGATGTCTTGGTCCTCACGAGAAGGAAGAGCTAGTGACAGAGAGCACAGCTGTGGTCAGATTGCTCCAGCACCACAGTCATCTCCCCAACCGAGCTAGATGAAGGTTGAGGACAGGACAGGCCCGATCCGGGGAACTGCATGCTGCCCATTCACAAGCAGTGTCAATGGAAAGAAATAATGCTGTCCTGTGATCGTCACAACACCATGTTCACAAGAGAACCGTACGATGAAGAGTAATGAGAAAAACCTCCAAAGGGCAGTGTCCAGTCAAGCAGGCTTTCAGCAAGGGGCCATCCCTGGCTTCCAGAGTGAGAGACCCTCTCCGTGTAAGGGGGAGGGCCCACACCAAGCCCAATCATGCTTCACGGATACTTAAAAGCATCTCATTATGTCACAGCCACCTCCCGCAACTATTTCTCCTTAGCAGAAACATTTGTCTCTGCACCGGCATCTGTCTTCCATCCTTCCTCCATGCAGATACCTCTCAACTCAAAAGCAAGCAGGCTCTCTCCCTGTGTTCCATTGGTCTCTTGCGGGGAATATGCCCTTACGTTTCCTCCTCCTAATCATATCGCCTGCTAAATTAAGCGCAGCAGTCCCACGCCGTCAGAAGGCTTGACACGCATAGCAAGCAGAAGTGGATGTGTTACGTTCAGCTCGTTACTAGATGGATTTGAAAACACCTTGGATCAAATCCTGTCCCACAAATCACGGCGCTTGTACAGTCAAACTATAAAGCACCTACCGTACCACACCGGGGTAGGTGCCATTCCCCAACACTAGCATTATAAAAGCTTTTAGCGGTACCCAATATACATAGTCTAACGAGAAAAAAACGGCTCCTCTCGAAGTAGTCAGATACCCGGTTCCCTTTGCAGCCTTGGTCCTAAATGACTAGTGGTGTTTTCCACAAATGCATCTTTCAAATGGGATCGGTTATACCGAGAGTTATGTTTTTATGTGTTTCTATCAGAAACTACATAGAACCGAGACTTGTTGACCCGCCCCCACCCCACCCCACCCCCTCCATTCAATCCTTGTCTATCATTCACAGAATCCCCCTTTTAGGTGGGACTCTGTCAATCACAATGCTCTCCTTTCATAGAGCATATTTCTGTGGTGGGGAGGCTCCTGGAGGGGTGTTCTCATGACTTATTCTTACCTAGGGGGAGGGCAGTCGAACTAGTGGTAGAATTCTTGTCTTCGGTGTGGGAGACCCTGGTTTAATGTGGGGCCGATGCACCTCTTGTGTTGCCATCACTTGTTTGTCCGAGCAGGCTTGTATGCTGCTTTCATGGTGACTAGACGGCAGCAGAGCTTCCCGACTAGGAGGGACTAGGGAGAAAGGACAGGTGATCTATGACTGCAAATCCACCTGTAGAAACTCTATGAAGTAGGGGAAATGGCTCAGAGTAAAAACAAGTGATACAAGGTGTCGTAAGCTAAGCCAAGACATGCAGCCCCATCTCAGACACCAGGGAGAATGTCACCAGAGACTTCTGGCTCCTCCTTCAGCAGAGAGCATTGACCAGGTTTCTTCTCCAAGAGTGCTCATAATTCAAGACTGAGATCAATCCCAGGATCTATTCTAAGATATGAATGCTCCATTCCCAAGGATTTATGATGTAGCAAAACCTTATCTCCTGGCAGAATTTTTTCCCCTTGAACACTTTCTATCTATTAAGGAAAAATACACGGAAAAACATTTTTGTAAAAACTTAGCACAGGACAGTATTGGCAAACCTAGCTGGACACGATGACCATGTGGCCAACCTTTTCCTTTTTTGTGCATGCAGAATCCTGGGTCCCACCCAAGAGACTCTGATTCAGTAGAGTATATATTAAGCCCAAGAAGCGCTTCCTCTGCTTTTGAAAGGTCCAGCATACTTGGAAATCACCAGAGTAAAGCAACAGATCCAGGTCTTTGGTGGGAAAGACCAAGAACCAAGAAGTGAGGAGGGAAGTGGCCCGGGGTGGCACATTGTCGTCGGGCACAAAGGAGAAGCATGTTTGACCTAATGTCATAGGGCCTGCACCCCAGAGGGGATGCTCAGCAGGTGCCTGAGAGGCAAGTACTGACACCAGCCTTGCAGAGAGTCTAGTGTCGTGGGGGGAGGGGGCGGTCACACAGTGGCTTCCACAGATCAGAGTAGTCAGGGGAGGCTCCCTGGAGAAAGCAGGTGTATTATATCCTGAACCACAAAGGACATGTATTGCTATTGCTGTCAGTTCCCATCAAGTTCTAGGTCGTGGGGAAATTGGAAGAGGACATTCCAGAGAAGTCCATCAAGGGGAACAGAGGCTTAGGGCCAGGGATGTACTCCTGGGGTCAACTAGAGCATGTGAGAGAATGCTGAGCGGTCTCCAGGGGAAAGGCTGGGTGGGTGTAGGTGTGAGACCGTATTGTGTTTTGGATTTCAAGCTGTGGGGGATAGGCAGCCATTGTGACAGAGGTTGGGGAGCCAGAACCAGGGGGATGACAGGAAACTCCCACAAGGAACCAAATGCTAAATGAACGGAGCCGGGAGGTAGACCTCAGAGAAGGGGCAGGAAGGAGCCAGAGGAATAGAGACCCTTCCTCTCCTGCTGACTGGTGCCCTTGCCCCAGAGCAGCCTGAGGTCAGCCCTCTGAAGGGGGGAGGTGGGTACTGCTGGTGAAGGGTCACCATCACAGTGTGCAACCAGGCATGGCTATATACAAATCGGGCACTCATAACTCTGCAAGGATCTGGCCGTGTTTCTGTCTCAGAAAATATCCCAGATCATTGAAGCAAGAAGCAGCTTAGCAATTCTGAGCCTTAAATCCTATTTCTAACACTGATTTACTGTGATGTTTGGGACAAGTTGTTGCTTTTGATTGCTAAGTTTCCACAATCAAGAGAGCAGAGCAGCGAGACAGATCCGGTCCATGAGCCTGGTTTTAGAAAGAGTTGCTCCAAATGGCAATAAATGAACCCCTTTAGAATAACAGGATGTTCAAATCTGTTCGAGATTGTCTTGGTAACATCCACAGACCAGTTTACAAGTCAACAGATAGATATATTTTTCATAACTCTCCGTGTCTCTGAAAGGGTAGCCCTTGTTCTCAGCCCTTCCTCCCCAGGCACGAGGTCTGCTGTCTTGGAAGTGAGGGCTCAAGCCAGGCAGGTGGTATTTGCAGGCAGGCTGACTCCAGCTGTATAGCTGCTGTCCCGGGAACCGCAGGGTGCTCTGGGCTCCTACCATCACCTCCTATGCAGATGACTCAGACCTGAGTCTGTCTTTATCTCCACCTGAGTCCCATACCTGCATATCTAGCTCCCTGCTTCGCATCCCACACACGCCTTCCACCTAGCCCACACCACCACAGCCATCATCTGTCCACACCCTGCCCACCCACGCCCCCTTTGGAACGGTAACTTCTGTCCTCACCTCTGCCCCCTCTCTCCTCCTGAAACCCCCAAGCTCATTGCCATCGAGTTCACGCCAGGTCATCGTGACCCTGCAGGTGGGTTTCCAAGACCGTCACTCTTTCTGAGAGTCAGGGGCTTCGTCTCCCCCCCGCCCCAGCATGCCCAGATAATCCAATCGAAATAGAATATAAATCAGGAACAACAAATTACAGTCCTCCGTGCCTCAGCCAGGCTTCCACTAGAACAGGCCCACATTTTAGAGTTCGACGTGCAGGCCGGGGCTCAGAAAGTGCCCATGACTCACCCAGGTCCCTGCCAAGGAAATAGCTTTGTCTCCTGAGACTCAGACCCCACCAGGCTGAGCCGCTTGCTAACTCGCCCTCACAGACAACCCTTTCCTGGGGCCCTCTCGCCGCTCCCTCTGGGTGCGCCACCATCGTGGTCCATACCGACCCTTCAGGTCCCAAGCCAGGAGAGCTGCCAAGGGCACAAGGGTGGCCAGTGCCGAAATGTCTGCATATCCAGAGAGAAGCCGAAACTGACACCCAGGCACTCCAATGAGAAGCATGAGTGGGTAGTTCACAAATAGTATGGGGGACGTGTGAGACAGAATGAGACCGAAGGCTTTGGATGGGCCAAGAAGGCTCCCGCTGGATGAGCTAAGAAGGGTTGGCAGGAAAAGCATCCTGGGCAGTGGCGGCCCGAAGGTTTGCCTCGGCTGTTGTCTTGAGCTCTGACGCTCTCAGGGGACCCTGCCGTTTCCGGTGTTGTTTGAATGCCATGTCCCTAGAGACCATGTGGCCTAGGTCGGCCGCATGGACATCCAGCCCCCCTCTCTCTTGCCCCTTGGAATGATAGTGTGCTCTCCTCTCTCTGGGCTCTCACATCCAGCCCCGCCATGCTATCCCAGCCTGGACAGCTGAGAGGCCCTGTGAATCCACCCCTGCCCATTAGACCCTTCCCTCCAACCTCAAACTCAGGTCAATGACACCAGTGCCAGAGTGCATATGGCAGGGCCCTTTCTTCACATCCATTCTCCTGATAGAAAGGCATGCCGAGCCCTGAGCTTTGGCCAGTCCATTTTAGAAGACCTTTGCGGAGCAAATCAGCTGTGCACTGAGACATTGGAGTGAGTATTTTCCCTCAGCCATCTCTGCCAGCTCTGTCCGCAGCAGCCAAAGTCCCGACTAGCCCAGCTGTGAACGAACGCTCGCTCCTTCAGACCCAGCTAACTGGAAGTGGAGGCGTCCGGGACGCAGTGTCCACCTGATAAACGCCTTTTCCCGAATGCAGCCCTTGTTTCCTGCTCCCTATCCCCTCAGTCCACCTTCAGACGCACACCTTTCTGTGTCCGCTACTTAAAATCATTAAGGGAACTTAATTAGGTTTGTCGATCCCCCGGGCTGGCAGGGTGGCAAATACGGAATTATAGTCACTGTCCATTAACAGTCTGTTGCCTGAATGAGACTGTGCCTTTTCTGAGTGGCGCATGAGCAGCCTCGCCATTTCGAAGGCAGAGATCCGCCGGGGAGCCGAGAGGCTACCCCCTGGAAACCTGGCCCACTGCCGTGATCACCACCAGCCTCCCAGAATCCCACTGGGGCCCATTTTCAAAAGGCCTCTCAGTCAAACTGAGCAAAACAGAGGCAGGCGGGAGGCATTTGTAATGCAAAGCTAGGCTCCCACCAAGATTTCCAGCCACGTTGATTTTAGAAACAAGCTCCAAATCCCACTGGCTGGAAAAAAGAGGAAGAGCAACAGCTCTTGGATCCCAAAGCACCCTTTTTGGAGAAACGGAAAGGCTGGATACTGGGGAGCAGGAGGCAAGCCTGGCACGGCTGTGAGTGGCTGAGAGAAGAGCCTGGCCTGCCATGTTCTTAGAGGGCACAGGTCTCAGGGGAGCGAGCTGGGGGCCCAAGAAAGGCCGCCTCTCCCCTTTCACCTCGATCTCACTGCCCATGGAGGAGGAGATGCGATGCGCTCTGCCAGCTCCGGGGGCTCTGAGACCTCTCCCCACTTGCAGGGAAAGCTTTGGGGTGGAGGGCAGGAATGTTCTGGCAGCAAGGGGATGCGGCCCTTTTGTTCCCTCATCCCCAGAGCAGCTCCCGGAGTATGTGCTGAGCCCACCATGTGAGGCCATGGCTTCTACAGGCATGTGACCCCAGAAAATGGCTTGGCACCTGAACTTTTGGGGAGGGTCAACCGAAAATGGTGACTATGCAGAGGGTCTCTGAGTGCCTTGAGCCAGTCTTGCTCATCTCCAGCAGAGGGAGGTGGGGTGGCAGAGCCAAAGACAACCTCTTCTCTTCCTAAAACCAAACTCCCTGCCATCGAGTTGATGCCAACGTATACTGACCCTATAGGACAGGGAAGAACCCCCCCCCCCCCACCGTAGGTTTCTGAGACTGGCATTCTTCACGGGGACTAGAAAGTCTCACCTTTCTCCCACAGAGCAGCTGGTGGTTTCGACCTGCTGACCTTGTGGTTAGCAGCCCAGCTCAAGGAACCCACGATGCCACCAGGCTAAAGACGCAAGCAGATACCCTGCAGAGTAGAGAAGCCTGCCTCTGGGCGACCGTGATGCTCACCTGATCTCCTCAAGAGGAGAACCTTCACCCCCTCCTTCCATCTCCAGGCTCGTCTTACCCTCCATCACAGACTGCCCCCGCCTCACACTCTAACCTGACCTGCCTTCATCCCACGTGTCACGGCCCTGCAGCCTCTGGAGCCTGGAGCACCTGGGGAAGGGTTGCAAGTGAGGCCCCTGGGTGGACAGAAGCAGCATCATGTGTTTACCCGTCGACATCTGAGCAGTCTTCCCTGATTGTGTGAGTGTTCCTGCCTCGAAATCTGTGCCATTCTCAGTGTCAATCAAGCTCTTTTAAGCAGCAGCTGCCACCGCCGTCGCCTCGCCGAGCGCTTTAGAAAGTCTTCTATTTAGAAACCGTTCCAGCCCCAGCGTGCATGCTCCCATCCATGCTAAGAGGCCCCGTAGCTGCGCAGAGAACTTTGTAGCTCGAGTCTTGCAGTAATGAAGAATGCAGGCAGAGAGAAGGGCGGCAGAGGAAAGGGAGAAGAACTTCCTTAGAAGAGACGTGTGTTCGCATGGATGTAGCCCCTCTCTCCCAAAGCTCCACAAACACAAACGCACCCAGGTGGTAGATTTGCCCAGGGACCCCAGGCCCTCCTGCAAGATATCCCTGCCATGGGGCTCAAGAGTAAGACCAGCACCTGGCCTGGCCTTGACCTGCAGATGGCAGATGAGGAGGGGATAGTCTGGCCAGAGGGCAGGCAGGGTGGGCTCTGGGCCACTGACCCCCGCTGTGCAGGCCCATCAGGCAGCTGTGCCTGCTTGACATCGTCTCAGGGTAACATCATTCCATTCGCCTTCTTCAACAACTCTGGACGCCTGTCCTCTTGGTAACTGAGCAGCATCTCCCCAACCCTTGTCATTGCTCTAGGGAATTGGAAACAGCAGCATTCGGGGAAGGAAGATGAGGCTTCTGACTCCTATAAAGATTTACGGTCTCAAAATCCCACAGGGGCCGTGCTCCCCTGTCCTCCGCGATCCTTGTGAGACAGAGTCCACTCGGTGGCAGCGAGTTTGGCTTGGTTTCCTAGAGATGTTAGCCCCCGGCCTGGGCTGGGTCTAGGGCTACACAGGCTCTGGTTGGGAGCTCATCTATGGACCTGACCCCTGTGGAAATCAAGGAGACCATGGCCATGCCTTTTGCCAGACTCAGAGAGCAGTAACCTGATGAAGGCATGGGACACACACACACACACACACACACACACACACACACACACGAGTTGCTTCGTTCAGCTGCCCCCTGCCTTGTTCCTCCACCTCCAGTCCCATTTCCTCCATACTGTTCCTCAGTTCACATCGCTCACCCTAGGACCCGTCTCAGATTTTGTTACTGACCTGTCAGAACTTCAGTGGCTCCCATGTTCAATGAGATGACTCTTCAGCCTGGCTTTTAAATACTCCCACCATCTTTAACTCCTTCCATGACCCACCCTAGAGCCCACCAGGCCTCTCCCCACTCTGAGATGGCCCTCCCACCCCCCCACCCCTGCTTCACAGCTCCCCACTCCCAAGTCCACATCTCTAATCCACCTCTTTCCCTCCAACTCAGCTGGAATACTTTCACCTCTGGGAAGTCCTCCTGAGCCACTCTGGCCTGCTCTATCTTGCTCCTTCCTTTAAGCCAGCGGTTCTCAACCTGTGGGTCGCAACCCCTTTGGGGGTTGATTGACCCTTTCACAGGGGTCGCCCAATTTAGCAAAATGACAGTGATGAAGTAGCAACAAAATAATATTATGGTTTGGGGTCACCACCACACGAGGAACTGTAGGAAAGGGTCGTGGCATGAGGCAGGTTGAGGACCACTGCTAAGCGCCCAAAGCACATTGTGTGCCCTGCTCAGGTTTTTAATTCCAACCTGACTCGACACTGGTTTATTCATACAGCCTCGCTCTGTTGGACAGTCAGCAACCCGCATGTGGTGTTCCCGTCTGATTTCTCTTAGTCCTACCAGACCTGATACACAAAGGTGACTCTTAGTCACCATTACGTCCGCTTCAACTCATGGGACCTTCTGTCTGACAGACCAATATGTTTCCTGGCCCATTTCTGCCCATGTGGTGGCTGTGTGCCGATCCATCTCACGAGGACTTCCCTCCTGGCTGCTGGCCCTCTACTTTGCCCAGTCTGCGGTCCTCTTCTCGTCCCTGCTCCCCAGGAGGTGTCCCAAGTGAGCAAGATGAGGCGAAGCCACCCCCAACTCGGAGGAGCAGTCTGGTTTTCTCCCCTGTAAGACTGACGGGGTGGTTCTTCTCACAGTCTGCCAGAGGTGCCAGATTCTCCTCCCCAGCGCTGCACTTCCAATGCTCGGGGTCTTCTTCCATCTTCTTCATTAATTGCCTAGAGTTGATGCGCAGGATAGAGCTCATTCAGTACATGCTTATTCGGAGCAATATGCACAGGCCCTAGGGCTCAGAGCTGGCCAGAGAAGGTGGGGGGGGTTCTAGGATCCCCTGACCCCCATTCACACCCATCCAGCACACCCAAGTCTCCAGAACAGGACTTGAGCATTCCCCTTCGGACACCCCTCCCACACGCACCCCATGGCCTATCCTAGTTCACATGGGAGTGTAGACCCCGTCACAGGGCGTATGGCCCTGGGGGTCCAGCATAACCAGTGTTTTCTTCTTCAGAACCAAACTAATCTAAGGTCTCTCATTTTGACCTTAAGACAAAAAAGGCAATTCATGGATGACTACATTTCTCAGGCTCCGCGGGGTCCCAGACAGGGGTCCTGGGTCATTCCGCTAGGGGCAGTCGGTCAGTAACATGTGGCTTGGATCAAAGGTTCCCTTCCATTTGCAGTTCTGCCTCCACAGGGGCCGTAAGTGTTCTCTGGCCAGGAACAGGCAGGCCAGCGTCTACACCCGACAGCTTCATCCAGGCTCATATGTTCCCGAGGCCCCGGTATGCCTCCCCTTGCTGACCAGAGCTCTGTGCCTCCCTGCACATCCCTGTGAGTGCACGTGCTTTTCCTGGTGTTTCTTTCATGGGAGCCTTTCCTTCCTACTTCCCACATTCTGCTTCCCGCGGCTCCGGAGCACTTTCTGCCCTGCTTTCCCTCCACAGGCAGCCTCCTCCTTCTGCCAGCATCCCTGTTTGCTGCCCCTGCTGCCCCACGCTGCCAACACTCTGTTGTTTGAGTTCCCACCGCTTTGTTTTTATTGTTGTTTTTCCAGCTTTTCCAAGGTTCCATTTGTAGACCATAGAATGTATCAGCTTTAAGGGTATTTTTCAGCAATTTCCACCATCTTCATGGACCTGTGCACCCAGCAGCACGATGCAGGTTAGAGCATCTCCCACACTCTGAAAAGAGCCTTTGTGCTGGTGTGCAGTCAGGCTCGGGCTCATTTCCCTTCCTTGGCAACCACTGATCTGCCTTCTTTCTGGAAAGAATTCCCTATTCTGGGCCTTTGCTATCAATGAATCATGCTCCATGAGGCCATTGGCTTCTGGCTTCTTCGACATGGCCTGCTGTTTCTGAGGGCCACCCAGGGCAACAGCCATGTCCCTGATCCACTCCTTTGTGTTGCTAAGCGGCGTGCCCTCCTCTGCCACACCACACCTTGCGCCTCCAGCCACCGGTTGATGCATATGGGTTATCACTTGGCCATCCAGTGATGTGATAACAGAAAAGCCACAGGCCTTCACGGATGCAAGTTCATTTCCACACAGTCCAGGAGGCTGGAAGTCTGAATCCAGGGCACCGGCTCTCTCAAGCAAGGTTCCCTCATTGCCCGCTCTGGGGGAAGGTTCTTGACTCTGAACTTCTGTATCCTTGGTGCTCCTCAGTTCCTTTTCAGCTCCTTGGCAGCCTTCATGTGACATCTATTCCACCACCCCCACCCCATCCAGGGGTGTTTCCTTTTGGGTGGAACCTGCTCTTTTTAATACACAGGTGTGATTAAGATTAGGGGCTCTCCTGGCAGGGATATGGCCTCATGAACATAACAAAAAACCCAGTGTCGAAATAGGATTCCAGACCCTTCGGGAGGACTCAATTCTGTCCATAACAAGTTCCCTCCCTGGGTGCACCGACACTAAACACTGGCCATACCGGTATCTGCCTTGAATCTCTGAAGAAAGGGGGGGAGGGCCTCAGAAAAGCTTCCCTTCACCGCAGGAAAGGGATAGTTGACAGTCTTTCAGGAGGAGAAATTTCTAGGAGCAAGCTAACTAAAGGTTTTTGCTTGTTTGTTTGTTTGTTTTTTCTGTTGGTCTCACTTGAAAACCTTCCCCGGCCCCCTACTCCAGGACTTGATCCCACGAGGCTATGAAAGAGATGGGGAGGAGCCATGTGTCATTGGGTTTGCTGTTAATGCTTTATGAGCCACTCTGGGCTGGTTGCAATCGGCCCCCAGGGTAAGATCCAACGTCTTTTAATATCTGACAAGCAGCCAGCCAGGGTAGCTGTACCGACTGCCTAGAGCAGATCCTAGACCAGATGTAGGAGGCCTAAGATCCTTGTGCGCCTGGGGTAATCCTTTGGTTGCTGGATAACTGGGAAGTCCAGTGGGCAACAGGGAGCAGCCAGGCTGCCTGCAGCCACAACGGAAGGCACCAAAGGAGACAAAATCATTTCTGTATTTTAATAACAACTTCAGTCCCATGAGTGAGCGCCAGTTGAATATCAAGCCTGCCAACTCACCCTCCACCCTGCAAACCTAGACATTGGACGTGGTCTTCTCATATCACTAGAGTCTGCCTTGGCCCCAGGCTGCAAACTCCACACTGGGTTGAAGGGCCTGGTGGTGGCCATGAATCAGCATGACACTCCAGAAAGTAAGTGCGCTCCCTCCCGGTGCAGAAGTCAAGGGAGATGTTCACCATGCTCATCCTGCTCTGAGATCAGGTAAGGATGCTAGCAGGCACGTGATGAGCAGTGTCATCAGCACTCGCTTCCTGGTCATGAACTCCCAGGCTGCTCCTCATCTGCACTCCTCTCGACACATACAGGTTCTGGCTGCAGATTCTCGCGTGGTGGGGGAAAGGAACCAGAGCCACCGTGGCGTTTGACAATATCTCCATCAGCCTTGACTGCTATCTCACCAGTGAGTTCACCCTGTCCCCTTTCGTCCCCGGCAGTTTTGTCCCCCAACCCAGACTCCTTGTGACCTCTCCATCCCTCCTTACCCTAAGCCACATCCACTATCCCTAGTGCTAACTCCTCTCTCTCCCTAAACCTGAGCCCCACCTAACTGAGACCACGGGTTCTCCTTCTCTATTCCAGTCAGCGGGGAAGACAAGAATGCAGCCCCCAAATCAAGAAATCTGTTTGAGAGAAACCCAAACAAGGAGCTGACCCCCTGGAGAAATCCACCGAGGGAGACCCCCATCTTTGACCCAACAGGTAAGGCTTCAACTCACAAGTTGGAGCTAAGTCATTTCCTAACACCGAAGGGAAAGGTGTGTTCTGAAATCCGGGTGGGGAGCAGTGTTTAAAGGCTGTAAGCGTAATTTTTAGGAGGGCGATTACCTACCCTCCAGCTAAGGGGCTCCATGAGCAACTATTTGGGTTCCTCTGGGCAAAGGAAGCTTCTGGAAGCTGCACTAAGAAGCCCGGCTCTTCCATGCCAGGGGAATATCCAGGCTCTAACATCAAGGGGCGAAGCAAGCTGGTATGCTTTCCTCAGCTCAGTTTCTCAAAACCCACTCCCCTGTCACTGAATAAAAGCAAACCTTCCTGGCCGATTTCCTTCCTGCAAAAACAGCTGGTTTTGAGGCCCAGGTTTTCCATTGCACAGAGGCTGGTAAAGCGCCCAAAGCTTCCGCTTCAACATCTGACCCCCCCAGAGCTTGGCTACTCTCCACAGTTATTCAACTCAGCCTATCTCAGGCTGAAAGCCTCCTAGGGACTTCTTGTTGTTTCCAACACGGGCCGCCTCAGCCTCTGGCCCTAGACCAGAGGGTTGAGTGCTCAGCCCCTCCATAGCAGGAGGGAG
>NW_022103907.1:2027900-2029100 GCF_000313985.2 Echinops telfairi | reverse complement strand
TGGAACATCCATCCCCAGGCATGAGTACCAACAGTGGAACATCCATCCCCAGGCAGGAGCACCAACGGAGGAGCTGGAATGCAGTCCACGGTACAGCCACCCCAAACTTTCTGCCATCAAGTGGAGTTGGACTCCCAGCGACCCCAGAGGACTGAGTAGAAGTGCCTCAGTGGGTTTCGAGACTGGACATAATCTGCACAGAGGCAGAGAGCCTCCTCCTGCTCCCAAGTCCACCCACTAACCAACAAGGGATTGGAGAGCTACCCTTCACTTACTGTTATTTATCAGAACACCCTCGAACAGCAGTTAATTATGAAAATAACAGTCGGTGAAGGATAAATCTCTGATTCCTCTTTAGCGATGTGAAATCCCTGTTTAGTGCCTGCATAGGCGTGTATGTGTATTCTGACCAAGTTAAAGGTATGGAGTTTATTTAGTTTCAACAGAAAAATGAGTCTTGAACTGACAGCTCAGCCCCAGGAGACATGCTCCACCAGGTGGAGGTCCAGCAGGCGTTTCCATAAGCAAGGGAGGCCGAGGCAGAGGACCCACACCCAACCAACAAAGCACCTTCCAAAGATGCTGACATGCATAGGAGTCAGTGGACAGAGCTCACCCAAACATGCGAACTTCCGTATTCAGAAAGGATTTACTGAAGGTCTGACCGTGAGCTTCCAAACAAGCGGGCTAAAATGCGGCTGTGTGCCCAATGAGGTCGAAGGAGACTGAAATGTCACACAGGAGGAGAGAGAGCTGGCGGAAAGCGCCTGAACCTCTCCCGGTCTTTTTAAGGAGGCACTTTTCCCCAAGGTAATTCATGTATATCGCTGTCATTGAGAGCATGCGCAGCAGAAGAGACGCCAGCTCGACACCTGCCTGCAGTGGAGTGGCGTGACACTGATGACAGTTTTGGTCCTCTGGCACTGTTCCTCCCCCAGTAACCTAAGCTCACTGCCCCTAAGTGTCCTCTCTGATCTTTGGGACCACTGCTGCCCGCTCGATCCCATGGAGGTAATGCCTGACAGAGCACCACGCGTGAGGCCAACATTCTTGAGTAAATGAAGCTATTCTTGGGTTGAAAGACTTCTGGGGATATGTTTGATTTTTGAGATTTTTGAGATTTTTTTTTTTAGATCAATTTTGAGATTCAAGGTTTAAAGATTATCTCAGGGCAATATTTTGTGTGTGTGTGTGGGGGGG
>NW_022103907.1:2023713-2027106 GCF_000313985.2 Echinops telfairi | reverse complement strand
GCTTGATGCTTGAGCTCACTTCTCAGATGTCAGCAACTGCAGGCCTCTCGGCAGCCAGCAGTTAGGAACCAGCCATCCCGGGTTTATTGCCACATAACTCCCACTGTCCCTAAAAGGCTAATCGATAAGGGCCTGCCCAGTAGCCACTCAGACTAATGAAATCATGCTGTGTCTCAAAACCAGTGATAAGTGCACCTCCGCCCCTTCCACCCCCCATCGCTACCACCCCCAAAGGCAATTAGAAGCCAATGGCTGCCTGGGAAGATGGAGATGACAAAGGCTGAGACTCATGCCTCATTGACTGAGTAACTGTATCCCCCAGCCCCTGTCCCCAATGCAGGAAGAGTTTAGGCAAATATAGCTAGAGATTCAGCCCAGTGGCTCTCGGCTCTGTCTCCAGACAGCCTCCTGAGTGACCACAACTCAAGAGGAAGAAGAAAATGAGCCAGACGCCTCCCCAGCAGCCTTGGAAGCTGCTCTGTTTTTCCAGGGGTCCCCCTGCCTCATCAGGGAGTAGCTGAGGTGCAGCGGGAGAAGCTGGGGCACGAGGTACCAGGAAGCATCTCTCCTCTGTCTTGACTCGGGTCTGCCAGTCCCTGGTTGGCGTGCTGGGGTAGCAAAGAAGGGCAAGGGTCTCTGTTCATCAGGAAGATGCACACGGGGAAGCAGGCAACAGCCTCTGATGGAGCTTGACCGAGGTGCAGCCGCACATGCCTATCCTCAGGGCTGGAGTGCAGACCCGCACACACTGGGCACTTCTGAAGCCGGCTCTGCGCTCAGCCAAGATCCAGAGCAGAACAAGAACTGGGTTAGGAGCTCCAAGAATCACAACATGAAACTGAAGCACACTCGTGGGCAATTAAGACAGAGCAGAGTGCCTGCAATGAGGGGTCGTGGAGGAGGTTTGGTCCAGCAGGCCTCAGGAAGGTGGTGACGACTGGGCCACCCCCACTCAGTAATAATCGCCCAGCAAGCATGTGCCAGGCATGGTGCTTTGGGGGGGGGTGGGCAGATAAGTTGTGCACAGGCAGGTCATGGACTGTAAGGTCAAGCTTAATCCAGCTCGGAGCGTGGGCCTCAGAGGGCTCCTCTGGGGAAGGAAGGTGCATGCCTAGCTGGGTTGGAGGGTTTCAGTCCATTCATTCACCACTGTGTCTGGAGAGAGTCTGCTATTAGCATCCAGTGGCTGTTGTGTGTCCTCAAGTCTGTGTAAACTCTGGATGTCCATGGGACCCATTGATGCTAACCGCACGGCCCTCAGTGCAAAACCAGCAACCACTCTGCAGGAGAAAGTCGAGGCTTCCTACTTCCGAGAAGAGTTACCGTCTCAGGAACCCACAAGAGCAGCTCTACCCTGTCCTATAAGGTAGCAGTGAGTCGGCATCGACTGACTCTCAGTGAGTTTGGTTTGGGTTAAGCTCGAGAGCAGAGCTCCTAGGTAGGTTTGAACTACTGGCCTTTGGGTTCGCAGGCAAGCAGTTAACTATCACGTCACCAAGGCTCCTGCTTCCAAAAGAGTCAAAGTCACTGCCATAGCGTCAATGCCGACTCACGGCAACCCTATAGGACAGGGTAGAACTATCCCCGTGAAGTTTCCAAGACTGTCCTTCTTTAAGGGAGCAGAAAGCTCTACCTGGCCGAGGGATGAGAATATGATCTAGAGGGATTTAAGCATCATGTAGATGGTAGAGAGCGGGGCGAGATGTGAACGTGGCCTAGTGGGTCCTTTAACCCACTAAGTTGCTTCTCAATAGGGGCTTTGGTGATAGAATCCTCGCTTTCCAGCCTGGAGACCCCAGTGTGCCTCTCAACTGTTTCACAGCCACAACCCATCCTCCTGTGAAGGCCCACGTGTTTCTATGATGCCCAGAGGTGCTCCCAAGCTAAGACTAGGAAGAAAGGCCTGGTGATCTACTTCCAAAAGTCAGCCAAAGCAAACCCCTAGCGATCACCACAGCCTGAGCCCATTATGTACGCGGTTGGCATGACACCAGAGCCCACTGGATGGCACTGAAAATGTCAGCAATGTCTTACTTCAGTGCCTCAAAGCCTCCAGTTAGAGATAAACGTTCAACATGGGGAGGAAGGGGAGAGGGAGTTCTGAACAAGAGCCCCTCGTGGAAGCAGTAAACAAGTCCACCCCCCGTCCCTCTGACAAAGTACAGAGGAGACAAGATAATCAGATTCCCTGCTCAAAGTTCAGTGCTGTCAGTTACTGCTGGGCTGGAACTGGGTGGCTGGTGGCATTTCAACTCTCCTCCAGGCAGGCGGCACAGCTCCTCGGGAAGTGCAAAGGCCAAATAAAGTTTTTGAAAGCAATTACTCACAAAGCCGCCCATTCCCTAAGCACGCCTCACAGAGCACCCATCCCCTTCTGTCCTCGAGAACCATTCAGCCTGGACCCCTGGAGTCTGGGGGTGCTCTCGCCCCTCGCCCTGGAGCAGAACCCAGCCGCTGCAGCATCCCATGCCTGGCCAGGGGCTTCCCGCAACCTCTGAGTCACTTTAGCTAATCAGATGAAGAAGCTGAAAGAGAAAACGAGGCAAGTATTAACTCCAGGGAAATTGCATTTGTCGGCTTTGCACATACAATTACACTAACCAAATGGCTGGGGTAATACAATCACTGGCTGCAGCGCGGGTCTCTCTCTGGCTGTGAGGATGATTAGAGCTGAGGAGGTGTCAAGAAGATCTCTGCTCCCTACATGTTGAGGTGAGGCCAGGCAGGCCAGCGGCCCTGTCTCAGCCTCCTTGCCCTTCTCTGCTCCTGTGTGGTCAGAAGCTGTGGGCCACCTGATTCAGGGCAACCCCGTGTGTGTCCAAGGAGCACTAGGCTCCACAGAGTTTTCCGTGGCCTAGTTTTAGGAAGTAGATCACCAGGCCTTTTGTCTGTGGGTCTCCTGGTAGAACAGCCGGCCCTGTTGGCAGCATGCCCCACTCAGGCACTAGGGCCATTGGAGCCCTGGCACCAAAAGTATAGCTCAACGACTGAGTGTTTGGGGACAGGCTGGCTCACCTGTTTCCGAGTCCATAAATGTCCCTCACCTAGAGGGTGGAAAGGGGCAACTGAAAACAACATGGAGACTTTTGGAAGGAGCAGCGTATACGAGTTAGCACCGCATCCGGCCCTCACGCCCCACTCTTGAGCTGTGATCCCACACTGGCCCACCTCTACTCAGCTGCCCATTGCTTCACTGGATCACTGGGGGATCCAGGGACAGAGTGGCCGTGCCAGCACATGTGAGCAAGGTGGCAAACTCCACACCCCTCTCCGCTGCTGCCCCCAGGATTCTAAGGCCCAAGGCCGAAGGGAGACGGTACAACGGAGCAATAACTTCATTGGGCCCCTCTCTCCAATTAACCTGCGGCACTGCTACTGTGCCCAGAAGTTAGG
>NW_022103907.1:2020573-2022557 GCF_000313985.2 Echinops telfairi | reverse complement strand
AAAGCCTAGTCCTTCCCCCTGTGTTCAAACCCCAGCTATGCCACCTACCTAGACAGCCTTCTAAATCTGCCCCATTGTCCTCACAGCAAAACAGCAGTGCTCATGTGATGAAGTGAAGCGTCCTCATATCAGAGTTTCCCAAAGGGGGGAAAGAAACAGAGGGAAGCACATGCATATATATGGAGAGAGGGAGATATGTATGTATATTGGAGGAATTGGCTCGTGGGATCGTCGGGGCTGGCAGATCTAAAATCCACAAGTTGTGCAGACGGCTGGAAACAGTAAAGACTGGTTTCCATATTGTGGTCCAGGCAGGCTCCCTTCTCCCATTGGTCACCTTCAGATTTCACTTTTAAGGCCTTCAAACTCCTGGATGAGGCCCACCCATATGATCAAGGATAAAAATCAACTGATGATCAAGGTTAACCCTACCCACAGAGCACCTTCACAACAACATCTAGACCAGGGTTTGTCTAAACAACCGGGCACCAAGCTGACAATAACATTAACTAAGGGGTTGATGTAATGATCACATGAGCTCCTACGTGGTGTAGAGAGGAGCCTGACACACTGTGAGCCGCTGCGATCTTCCTCATGGTGGAAAGGGGATCGGCAAGGTTATCGGCTTATCCGACCAAACAGCAACAAAGCCAGGATTTGCAAAAAAAAAAAGGCCAGCTCACTCCAAAGTCTGACCCCACTTCAACCTCATGCCTGCCATTAGGAACCATCCCAAATGCCATCCCACTGCTGACCAGCATTTAGAGGTCTCTTAATGCATTTAATCAGTCCATGTTCTCCCCAGGAGAGAGAGACGACAGTCTGCTTCTGTAAAGAGACAGCCTGAGAAAGCCTGTGTGGCAGTTACACTGGGTTGCCACGAGTCAGAGTGGATTCAACGGCAGTGGGGTTGGGGTTTGTGTACTCTGTATCAGGGGTTCCTCATGGTGTCATGGTGGCACGTTGAGCTACTAACCACAAGGTCAACAGTTCAAAACCACCAGCTGCTCCTCAGGGGAAAGATGGAGCTTTCTACACTCCCATAAAGAGTAACAGTCTCAGAAACCCACAGGGCAGAGGATTTACCTTGTCCTCTGGGGCTGCTATAAGTCAGCCTCAACTCAATGGCAGTGAACTTTTCCTTGTGTGTTTGTTTGTTTGTTTGTTTGTTTGTCAGGATTCCCGGGTGGCACCCACAGATTGTCCTCAACTGCTAACTGCAGGAAATCCCATGGAGAGAAGTTCTACTTTGGAGCACAGGGTCCCCGTGTGTCAGAATGAACTCAATGGCAGAGGGGTTGGTTTGGGGGTGGGTTTACTCTGGGCCAGCTCTCTGCCTGACCCTTGCAGGTTGCGTTGGATACCTGGGGACTGCTTTGGGAAACACGCATCACCCAGAGGTGCGTCCATGGAAGCCCGACATGAAGCCAGGCTTGTCCTGCCTGAGAGCGTCTCAGGGTCTCGCTTCAATTTCCACTTTCGATCACATCTGGAATTAGGGCAGGTCCTCCCTCCAAAACTTTTTTCTGTGCAGGAGCCGGGGAAGTTTTCCACGTCTGTTGTAAATTATTCAGGACCTACGATCATTTTTCCTAGAGAAATCCATGCTCCTCTAAGAAAGCAACGGATCGATCGCTTTGTTTCCAACCTCCCTGACCCTGACCTTGGCCCCCACTCAAGAAATAGCACAGCACCACCCAGCTCTGAGAAACCACAAACAAAATGCTTCATCTCCATCAAGTCAATTCTGACTCGGAGTCTCTGAGACTAACTTTTTACAGGAATAGAAAGTCTCATCTTTCTCCCACGAAGCAGCCAGGGGTTTCAAACTGTTGGCCTTGCAGTTCACAGCCCAACCTGTAGTCCACTAAACCACCAGGGCTCCCACCCAGCTCAGAGGGACTCAAAAATGACTCATAAGCCCCCAGACGAACCATCTGCGGTGATGGGAATTTAGCAAAACTATTGACAGAAAGACTGGGCT
>NW_022103907.1:2017558-2019472 GCF_000313985.2 Echinops telfairi | reverse complement strand
TGCTATTGTTTGATAGTTTCTGCATTCGGTGAGGTCACTTTTCTGTGCAATGGGCACAAATGTGCATCTCTGAGCAGGGAGCTGTCTTCCACATTTCTTGGCGTAGACTGGTGAGTGCTTCCAGTGCTGCACCAGTTTGTTGAAACATTTCAGTCAGTATTGCATCCGTTCTGAGAGTCTTGTTTTTCACCACCACCTCCAGTGCCACTTGGACCTCAGGGCCATCATTTCTCTGGAAATGGTTGAAGGTTGATCCGTTCTTGTTGGTACGGCACATTCCTTCATTTCCTTTTGATGTTTCCTGAATCATTCTATATTTTTCCCATTTTTTCAATTCAAAGCTCCCGTTTTGTCTCCAGTTCCTTTACCTTTAGGAAGGCTGAGCATGTTATTGCCTTCAGGTTGGTGAACTCCAGGTCCTTTCCCGTTTCCTTATCACGCATTATTTTGTCTCCTAGAACTGTTCTTTGAAATTTTCTGCCCAGCCTTTTCACTGCATCATGTCTTCTACTTGCTTTGGCTACTTTACATTCAAGAATACGTTTCAGAATCGCTTCCGGCAACATTCTGGCCAGATGTAGTCCGTCTGATTCCTGTGTTCACCACCTGGCAAAGTCCATGTACGCATGTCTGTTAAGTGCTATCGAATCAGTTCTGACTCATCGTGACCAGTGTAAACCAGAGGGAAGCACCACTTAGTCCTGCACCATCCTCACCGTGTTCTTCTGTTGTAGCTCATTGTTGCAGCCACTGGCTCAGTCCATCTCGCCAAGGGTGTGCCTCTTCTCCATGGCCCCTCGACATTATCAAGCATGATGTCCTTTTCCGGGGACCGGTCTCTTCTGATAACATGCCCAAAGAACATGAGACGAAGTCTCACCCTCATTGTCTCTAAGGGGCATACTGTCTGCCTTTCTTCTGAGACAGATTTGTTTGTTCTTTGGGCCGCCCATGGTACTTTCAACATTCTTCTCCAGCACCACAGTTCAAATGTCTCTGTTCTTCTTCAGTCTCTCGTAGACGATATCCAACTTTCACATGCATATGAGGCAACTGAAAATATCATGGCTTGGGTCAGGCACTCCTTAGTCCTCAAAGTAGCATCCTTGTTTTTTTGAAACCTTAAAGAGATCTCATGCAGCAGATTTACCTAAGGCAATGAATGCATCACTTGATCTCTTGACTGCGGTTTCCACGAGCATCAATGGTGGATCCAAGCAAGACAAAATCGTTGCTAATGTCAGTGTTTTCTTTATTTATCATGATGTGACCTGTTAGTTCAGTTGTGATGATTTGAGTCTTCTTGACATTGAGTTGTAATCAATACCGAAGGCTGCAAGCCTTGATCTTCATCAGTAGTGTGTTACCATTTATTTTGTAGGGGGAAAAAAAGTATTTGCAGTGGATAAGTCATGGGTCTTGCAAAATTCTATTATTCACTCTCCAGCTTTGTGTCGATCACCGAAGGCACCTTTTTTTCCAACTACAGACCCTTCCTCTTTGTTTCCACCCTTCACATGTCAATCACCAGTTATGATCAATGCAGCTTGACGATACGTACGTCTGAGCAATTCCAGACTGCAGAAGTTAGTAGAAGTCTTTAATTTCTTCGTCATTGGTGTTAGTTGTTGCTGCATAAATGTGAATAATACTTACTTAACTGGTCTGTGTACCTCTCCACCATGGGTAACCCAAGTGGCACTTGAAATACTGGTGGCCTAGCTGCCATCATCACAGCAACACACAAGCCACCACAGCATGAAAAACTGACCGATGAGTGGTGGTGGGAACATCTCACTGCCACCCCTTCAATTCCTACTCATAGTGATCCTACAAGACAGGGTAGAATGGCCCCCGTGGGTTTCCAAGACTGTAACTCTTTACAGGAGTAGAAAGCCTCATTTTCTCCTGCAG
>NW_022103907.1:2015498-2017054 GCF_000313985.2 Echinops telfairi | reverse complement strand
TTTATCATGATGTGACCTGTTAGTTCAGTTGTGATGATTTGAGTCTTCTTGACATTGAGTTGTAATCAATACCGAAGGCTGCAAGCCTTGATCTTCATCAGTAGTGTGTTACCATTTATTTTGTAGGGGGAAAAAAAGTATTTGCAGTGGATAAGTCATGGGTCTTGCAAAATTCTATTATTCACTCTCCAGCTTTGTGTCGATCACCGAAGGCACCTTTTTTTCCAACTACAGACCCTTCCTCTTTGTTTCCACCCTTCACATGTCAATCACCAGTTATGATCAATGCAGCTTGACGATACGTACGTCTGAGCAATTCCAGACTGCAGAAGTTAGTAGAAGTCTTTAATTTCTTCGTCATTGGTGTTAGTTGTTGCTGCATAAATGTGAATAATACTTACTTAACTGGTCTGTGTACCTCTCCACCATGGGTAACCCAAGTGGCACTTGAAATACTGGTGGCCTAGCTGCCATCATCACAGCAACACACAAGCCACCACAGCATGAAAAACTGACCGATGAGTGGTGGTGGGAACATCTCACTGCCACCCCTTCAATTCCTACTCATAGTGATCCTACAAGACAGGGTAGAATGGCCCCCGTGGGTTTCCAAGACTGTAACTCTTTACAGGAGTAGAAAGCCTCATTTTCTCCTGCAGGACACCTGATGGTTTTAAACTGCTAACCTTGCGGTTAGCACTAACCACTACACCAGCAGGGCTTAGACATATGCAAACACTGCATTTGACTGATATTGGGCCCGAAGGCTAACTAGTATTGTCTGACAGGATATCGAGCACCGTTAACATTTCATAAAGATAATATTCCACATCTTGTTTGATGAGTAGCATCTGGGATCTTAAAAGCTGGTCAACAGCTATCTAAGATACAACTATTGGTCTCTTCCCATCTGGAGCAAAGAAGAGTGGAGGAAAAAAAAAGGGCAAGAAATCATTTAAGCCAAAAGACTAATGATCCAGACAAACTACAGCATCCTCTAGCCTAGGACCAGAAGCACTAGAAGGTGCCTAGCTATTTCCACTGACCACTCTGAAGATCTCGGTTAGAGTGGGGGGTGGGGGGAATGTAGAATAAATTCGGTGTAAGATATGAAAACAGTAATAATTCATAATTTATCAAGAGGTTATGAAGGTGGGGAGAGGAGCTGATCCCAAGGGCTCAAATAGAAAGTAAATGTTTAGAAAATGATAATGGCAACATACGTACAAATATGCTTGCTACCACGGATGGTTGGAACGGTTGTCCTTGAGACATACTTTCAACGTGGAACTGAAACCAGCCCCACAGATCACCCAAGTAACAGCGTGATATGTAAAATCAACTGCAACACCATGAGGCGTGTGCTCCTCCGCACAAGCAACTGAATGAGACCCAACGTTTGCCCAATCAGAGGTGAGGTAACAAGGAGGGGCGGGGAAATGAGGGGACGAACCCGGGAAGGCAGGGGAGCAAGAGGAGCATGCTGACATCGTACAGGAAGCGCAGTGATGGAGTGGGAAGGCAGTTTGCTGTGTAAACTCACCAGGAGCATAATA
>NW_022103907.1:2011801-2013911 GCF_000313985.2 Echinops telfairi | reverse complement strand
ATTAAAAAATAGGCTACCTGTAAGATAGAAACTAGTAGGACCCTCAAGATTGCGCACTTTGGTCACCCTTCACACCTGAACGGGACTCACCTCGATGGCTCAATTTTGAGCCAAACAATAGCAAGTCTACCAGGGAAGCAATAACATTTTGGAGGTACACGCACCGTAGGGTAACCAACCATTTGGATTTTAAAAGGACCATTTATCCAAGGACAGAAGACCGGAAGCGTTAGGAAAAAGCAGAATGGAAAGGGACAACACAGGGAAGGAGTGAGATCAGTCACGATTCATTACAGGGAGTCTAAATAATCACGTGAAACAAAATGTGTAGGAAATGTTGCATGTAAACCTGATTTGCTCTGTCGATCTTCCCCCAATTCCCAATAAAAAGAGAAAGCATAGTAACAGCTCTGACCAGAGTTCATGATAAAGTTCAACAGTAAATAAGCATAGTTTTAACCTTGTAGGTATTCTGGCACATGTAAGTTGGGCTTACAAAAGAAAACAAAAAAATGTTCTGCTGTTATCATTGACTGCCGGGGTATTTTTATGAGAAATAATAAACATATGCTAAAACATTGCACAAAAATCTTACAAACACTCAATGTGGCATTACTGGATGAGGTACACACCCTGGTGCCCGTTGAATGATGCCACTGACCTTCCTAAGGTGTTTCTACAATTCCACTCACTGCCAACGAGCCTAACTCATAGGGACCCTACAGGACAGACTAGGACTGACCAGTGGACCTCACTGGGCAGAAAGCCACAGATCTTAGCAGCACAATCTATGGCCATGCACTAGACCAAGGCCTTCTCTCTTCTGTCTACAAACAGCCACCGATAAGGGCAGAAGTCGAGGGCTCTTGCTGCCTGCAGATGCCAGAGCCGGTATGGGAACTACCAGCACTTCCCACTTCGGCCTCCAAACCGTATCCATTATGGGTAACCCTAGGATGATTAAGTCCGCAGCACCCATCTCCAGATCCAATATTTTATTGACACACTCTGGCCTGAAGCCAATGGAGGAATAACCAAATTAGCCCTAAGACCTCCCTTAACTGAATTGTTATGGCTCCGCTCTCCAGATAGTGTTTTTCCTGTGACCTTTCTCTGCTCTACGTGTGACTGGCTTTCCCTCAGGGAGCAGATGGTGACTGAGCACACAACACAGCAGCCAGCGCAGAAGCCATTAAAAGCTCCCTCGGATTGCCGGTGTCAGAGCTGCTTAGGCTAAGTTAGTTCTGAAGGGAGTTTTGTTTTGTTTTTTCTCAACAGCCCCCACAGTGCCCCCCACCCTTCGTCAGAGAGCTTTCTCAACTCCGAGGCTCTTCTCTATGGAGAGATGCCTGCCTCTCAGTCAGGAGGGCGATTGAGACTCTGGTCTTTGTTTGCCGGGTTGCATCAGCAGGTAGCATGCCTGTCCAGAGGAGCTAAGGGAGGGGTAAAGGATGGGACCCAAAAGTCAAAGAGATGTCGTATGTGTGAGCCCATCTAGAACACCAGAAGGCAAAACCGGTGTCATCACTATGGCTGGTACCACCTCCTGAGTTCTCATCACCAAAACATGGCCCCGGGAGGACCATGTGTGTGCGTTTGGTGTGCGTTTGCATCCCTAGCGGAATGAAATCATCTGAGCGAAGCGCATGGAAAACTCACCCAACGCGCACATTGTGCAGTTCAGAAACACAACCTCACTGCCGTCGGCGGCGAGAGGACGAAGTAGGACAGCCCCCGTGGGTTTCCGAGACTGTAACTCTTTACGAGAGAGGCTAGTGGTTTTAAACTGCCAACCTTGCTGGCAGCAGCCACTCTGCCATCGCTGTGCCGAAGAAAGGGTAAAGGGGAGGGGTTGGTCCTCAGCCTCGGCTTGGCTCAGTGACCCCAGGCTGCTTGATGCACTTCGGTGAACAAGGTAGTCCATGTTCTGAGATGCAGGTAGTCACCCTGCCCCTACCTCGCCTGCTGACCTCACATGGTTTTAGGGATCTCAGCTTTGAGGAAAGAGCCCCGGTGGTCATGGGAAAGAGCAGCTGTGTCATGCATGACTGATAACTAAAAGGTCAGAGGTTGGAACCCACCAGCTGCCCCCTGGGAGAAAACTGTGGCC
>NW_022103907.1:2001374-2010645 GCF_000313985.2 Echinops telfairi | reverse complement strand
TAACACTGTAACGAGGTCTTGTGCAGCAGACTTACCCAGTACATTCTTCTGTTGGTCTCTCAACTGCTGCTTCCAGAGCATTGACTGTGGATTCAAGCAAGATGGCGTCCTTGACACCTTCCTTCTTTCCTCCGTTGATCACGATGGGACCTATGGGTCCAGTTGTGAGGATTTGGGTTTTCTTTACATTGAATTGTCATCCATCCAGAAGGCTGCAATCCTTGATCTCCATCGCATGACTTGGTCATATTTTGATTGCCTTTTGACCCGAAGACCTCATTTTCTGGCACCACCTCCGACAGCATTCTGCCTCTTTTCATGAGGTTTTCGTGGTTAGTGGAGATACACTTGAGGTGAAATCTGAAAAAACTCTGTAACCTCAGGAGTAAAAATATAGGTGAGGAATCCAACCAGATAGGAGAAAGACGATAACGATAACAAATAAGTCCTGGGAGCCCAATGGTTAAGCATTCAGCTTCTAACCACAGTTTGTGAGGTTCAAGCAGACCAGCTGTTCAAGGAAGAAAGTACCGGCTATCCTACTGAGACTTAAGTCTAGAAACCTTAGGGAGCGGTGAGGTGCTGTCCTACGGGGTCACTGTGGGTTGGAATAAAGTCATCGTTGCACACCAGCAACAACAACGTCATCAGAAATGACCTCAAGTGACTCCTATGTTAATTTTCCCCCCTAAGGATTCTAGGAAGATTGAAATCATGGTGCTAACCATTCTTTGTATTTTGTATACCTTTGTGAATCCTTACAGAAAAACAGAGCAACCATCTGTTAAAGCTGGAAATGCATACACATTTACCACTAGATTTTGTATTAAGGTGTTCTCCCTCCAACCTCAAATGCTGGACAATAAGGGGGAGAAGCCGAAATGAAACTCATGGCCATCGAGTTGACTCCGACTCATAGCGACCCTACAGAACAAGGCAGAACTGTCCCTCTGGTTTTCTGAAGCAATCACTCCTGGTGGGAGTAGAAAACCTTGTCTCTCTCCTGTGGAAAGACGGGTGGATTTAAACTGCTGATTTTGCAGTTCACAGCCCAACTCCTAACCGATATGCCACCAGGGCTCCAGGCTAGTAAGACAAAAGCCCCATTGACCAGTAACTACTCACAATCATGATCTGTACAGGACAAAGGAGAGGAAAGCGAAAGAGGAACCTCAGAACAGAGAAACCTCCAAAATCGCCAAGCAATATATTCCAGAAATGGTGGCAAGTCCATTTGAGAGCTGATGCTGAACTGGGAAGTTTGGGCCATGCCCACAGGGCCCACAGGCAAGCCTGAGGTGACCAATCTCCTGGGACTCCATTCTAGAAAAGAGTTCGCACTGAGAAGGAGCTTCTAAGAGTGGACTCAATATTAAGTAGGGCAGGGATAATAGAGGCCCAAACAACTAGAAACTTCAGAAAGCAAACAGCCATGTTTTTTCACACTTCGTGAAAACAAGAGCGGAGAGAGCTTTGTCAAGCTAGAAAAGCTCCTGAATGTTCGGGAGAATTAATTTCACATAAAAAATGTATAGCAGAGAAATATCAAGGTCAACATGTAATAAGGGAGTAAAAAAGGGCACAGAAGACAGAATATAAATGGCATAGGAATTCAAGCAGGCAAGAAAGGCATGCCCGCCTAAAAGATCAGCATTGTAACCTTCCATTTCAACACAAGCTAAAATACATTAGGCTACAGTTTAAAGCATGGAAAACCGCATAAATTATTAGTAGATTCAGAGCTCAGAAAAGGAATTGCAACAGAAGAAAAATAAAAACATAGCTTCAGAGATGAAGGGAAGCAAGAGAGACGCAAGAGCCAATAAACACGGCAGGTGATGCTTTATGAGAAGTAGATAGTGAAAAACGGACATTTTTTTAAAACCAAAGATGACCTATGTCAAAGATAACTAAACTCACTGCCATGTAACTCACAGCAAATGTATATAAGGTTTCCAAATCTGTGGGTCTTTAGGGGAGCAGACAGCCTCATCTTTCTCCTATAGAGTGAGTGAGATCTGAGGGCAAAACGCCCGCAAGAAGGTGGTCGAGTGATCTTGCTGCCAGGGTCCGTTCTAGGAAAGGGTTCACACCAAGAAGTCATTTCTAAGCATGGAATCAATACCGGAAGGACAGGGATAACAGAGGCAAACAGCCTTGCAGGCAACAGCCCAACGCCCAGCTAACCGATCGGTAGGGCAAAGGTGATCCAACACACAGATAACAGGAGCCCCTGGTGGATGGAGTGGAGGAAGTAGGCACAGAACAAGCCCTTTCAGGTATAATCCAAGAAAATGTTTCTCACTGAAGCTGGTGAGAATATTGACTCGGCATAAGGAATATCAAAGCGTATTCTAATAAAATTGCTAAACCATAAAGAAAAAGAGGGAAGATACTTTAGGCATATAAGCAGACAGGCAGTGATTTATTACAGCAGAAAATGTAAAGTATCACCAGACTTTTTGATAGTAGCATTTTATATTAGAAGCAAATGGAGTGCTATATTTAATATTCTCAAGGGAAAAATATTTTCAACATCTACGAACCCAAGGAATATTGTTCCTGCGAATCCTTCCCAGGTCTTCTGCTTGAAGACAATTCTCAGACACCCAAATTAACTAAATTCAATGTTGGCATCAGAACAGATATGAGCTCCTGTGGAGCTGCTGCTGGTGTAGAACCCGCAGTCTCCCCACCCCAGGGAGCTGCTGCTGGTGGTTTTGAACTGCTGGCCATAGAAATTGCAGCCCAACAAGTAACCACTACACCACCAGGTCTCCCCAATAATAGTAAGTGGTCCAACTCAACGCCTTTTCCTAACTAATTTCAGAGCCTACCTTTACTTCAGTGTCAGCACCAGACTAATGATCTCTTTCCAAAGGAAACGTTGTTCCACTATTTAAAGTGTGGAGACAGGTGGTAGATATGTTGTAACCTCCCCGTGGCTACAACATAGACTTTATTTGTCCTAATGTGGAGAACAATTTATTCACTCTCATCATGTACTTTAAATATCTTTTTTTTCCAATTCATCATAAAGAATGGTTAAGTCTCTATTTCTGGGTCAGTGAGTGATTACATTTACTTGGGTTCTCGGTCATTATTCATACGTCAAGGAATCAAGAGTCATCATCTAAATGGTCCAGGATGCCAAAGCTCCCATGGAGCTTGGCTCCATCAATGCAGATGGATACAATTCAATGCTATGAATCTGAATCAAATGGTACAAATGATGCACAAGAGCCAGCAAGTGCTCTTCTGCCATACAACACCCATAGCCCTTAGCATCATCACGATTTGTGATTACTAGAGATAATTCAGAGCTGGTTTTCCTTTGAGCCATGCTTTATTTCTTTGCATTGAATCGAGAAGATGAGATGGCTTAGCAATGGTAATAAAACCAATACAATCACCCTCTAGCCTTTTTTTTTTTAAGCATTGGGCTGCATATTACTAATTGATTTGTTTCTTCGTGGAAGGTGTTGCAATATTCTCAAAATGAAATCCTGAGCTTAATGGATTTTCTTTACTCAGTTGTCTATAGCCAATCAGTATTTGATGGTTGTGAGTGCTTTATACAATTTAGATGTGAATGAGTATTAGACTGGGCTTTTGTTTTTAACTTTTTTGCTCTCATAGAAGAGGTTTATACAATCCTTTTGAGATTTTGTTTTGTTTTGAAGAGAAGAGGTTAGAGCCCAGCTTGATCCTGCGTGGACCCCCCTTCAGCCTTATCACTTCCTCCAGGGGGACCATCTTATCCTCCCCAAACCTCTGCAGAATTGGCTGCTGCAGACCCTCCACAGAGTCAATATGGGGATCCTTGCACCTCAGATTAGGAGCCCTCATGGTTATGCATTGGGCTGCAATCCACAAGGTCAGCAGCTCAAACCCCCCAGCCACTCAGGGGGGAGAAAGCCAAGGCTTTCTACTCTCGTAAAAAGTTAGCCTGGGAACCCTGTAGGGGCTGTTCCACCCTGTCGTACCTGGCCACTAAGAGTCTGCCTGGACTGGGTGGCAGTGAGTTTGGTTTGGTTTTTTAGTTCAGATTGGCAGCGCAGCCCAAACCTGCATTGCTCCTGGCCCCAGTGACCGTGGTCTGCTCCACAAAAGCCAAAATGTTGCCTTCCTGCTCATGACCCAGTTTCTCATCCTTTCTCACTCCTCCTCTACCTTGCTTGCTTCCTCTTCCTCTTTCACATCTCTGCGTCCTTATCTTGGGAGCTTTCCATTTACCCATCCCCCTTTTGACACCACCTGCCCCCCATAGCCTCTCTGAGGACCAGAGCTCTGACCTGGGGCACTCTCTTTCACTATTTGGTGCCTAGGGCCCTCTGACATCCACACTCCAGTGCTGGGGACACTGTGGGACTTTATGGGGCTGAGGGTCCACCTACCACTGTGTCCTGACCCAAACTCACCTGTGACCTCATGGTGACTTGCCTACTCTCTGAGCCTAAGCAACCTTGGACTCATTTGTAATAGTTTTAACTGAACCCCAAGAATCAGGGGTTGGAAAAGGAAGTTTGACTCTCAGCAAGATCCCATGAGAACTTTCACCTATGAACTTGAACTTTCCAGGCATGGAATTTCAACTCAGAAGATCTATGTTTAATTCTTAGCTGGAACAATTATTGGCCCTGTGTAACACAGGTCAATTGCTCATCTTCTTGGGACTTTAGTCTCCCAATTTTTAAATAAACTGTTAGAATTCTGCTTCTAGGACTACAGCACTTAAGCAACGTAATATGCATCTATATGAAGACATTTGATACATATATGAAAACACTATGCCCGGCCCATATTAAAACTCATTGCCATCGATTCAATTCTGACTCATAATGACCCTATAGGGCAGGGTCGAACTTCCCCTGTGAACTTCTGAGACTTTAGCTCTTTATGGGAGTAGAAAGCCTTATTGATCTCCCTAGGAGCTGACTGGTGGTTCAAACTACCGACCCTTCAGTTCACAGCCCAAAAGGTAACCACTCCATCACCAGAGCTCCTGACCCATGTTAGCTGCACAATATCTATCAAAGAGTTTTTTTTCCCCTTTGTGGATGGACTGTACCTGTAAGGGAACTATGAATCAGAGTCCATCCTCACAGGCAAGGAAGCACAAACAAGTCAGCAAACAAGCAGCTTCTGCCAGGGAATCAAAGCTCCCCCTGGCTTCTCCTACCCCTTAGAATCATGGCCCTTAAAGCACTTGCCTCTCAGGTTCTAGACCTGCTTGCTTTGCTCAGTGAGCTTCTGCCCAAGGCCTCTCACTTCTCTCAGTGACACTTCTGCTAACCAGCCTCACTTCTGCCTATCCTCTCGGTGCTACCCTGTCTTGGCGTACGCCTCATCTCAGGCCTATGCAGTCTGAAGCACCTGCCTGATCCTTCCTGCTCTTAGGGCCCCTGTTCAAGATGCCTCTTGGGGTCCCTCCTCAGAACTCTAGCCCAGCCCTTGATCTAGGATCTAGCAAGTAGTATAGCCTGTTTCCAACTGAGGGAGGCCAGCAGTTCCAACACTGCATTAAGCACCTTCAGGGACATGCTAGAAATAAAGCAGAGTATGGGATGGCTTCCATATACAGAACCATAGGTATCCACGGCTCTGGGGACGACCTGTTTTTTAAAAGCATATTTTGGCATGAAAGAAGATGCTCAGGAAAACACATAGGGTGACCAAAGGAATAGAGATTCCTATAGGAATCATCTGAAACTATTAGATACTTAAGGGCAGACACCGAAGGGGCTTGATGACCACCAAAGACCCTCAGACCTGGAAGGATAAATCGTTGGTTCTGGAACCTTCTCCAATGCAGACTCACTCCAAAAAAATAACTTCTCCTCTCCAGGGTGGTTTTTTCATTTTTTATTTTTTTCTTATATGGAAAATAATATCGGTGGGCCTAATTCACAAATCTGTTTGAGCATAAAATTCTTCTGCAAAGACTTCCCCATAATACAAGCATTGTCCTCCTGCTCAGAGTCTACTGATCTGATTAGTTATGCCTCTTGAGTCTGTCTCCCCCCACCTCCCACCACAATGTATAAACATGTAATATTGCTGTGAAAAAAATACCATCAAAGTGCCACCAGAAACTAGTTTTTCTTTAAGGAAACTACAAATAAGTGAAAGTGTTTGGGATCTGAAGGATGAGAAGAGATTTAGCTCCGTATCTTTTTAAAAAACAAACTTTCATTGTGAGGGTCTACGGAACAGATCAACTTTCCACCCAAGGATCCATGCATGCTTTGTTTCATGTCTTCGATAGGCATCCCAATGAGGTCACACCATTTTCCCATTTCCTCTCTATGTTTCCTGTTTCCATGCCTCCTCTTTCCCTAACCCTTATCAGCTTCTTCTGAGTGTCACTGGTCCCCTTGTCGATGACTCATCTGTGAATGGGCTGAGCCCTAGCAATGAGTTCCGCTCCAACCTGAAGGATGTCTAAGGTCTCTGGTCTCTGGTATCCAATTGGTCTCTTTCTGACTAATCAGCCTGGTCTCTTTGGTGACTTTTGAGTTTTGTTCCACCCTTTTTCTGAGCAGTTGGTAGTGGGAGTCTGCACCATCTAGTTCCACCCTTTTTCTGAGTAGTTGGTAGTGGGAGTCCGCACCATCTAGTTCTCCTGGACTCAGGGTCATGGGGACAGATGCTCGAGTTGTCTATTTAACCAGCACGCTGTCTCCATGTGTCTTCAAAGGGTTTCCCTCTTCTCTGCTCCAGACAGGAGGAAACCAATAGCTGCACCTTAGATGGCTGCTCACAAGTGTTTAAGGTCCCAGCACTGCTCTGCTCAGTAGGATGGAGAGCATTGTCTTTATGGACTATGCTATGCCAGTGGGCCTTAGTGTCCCCCCCAAGCCCGTGAGCCTGAGTCCCCAGGCCCAGTGCCTCTGCGATGTGTATGTTAAAGGTCTCCATCCAGGTGGTTTCGGAGCCACTGACTCCCGTGATCTCCAAGGCCACATCTTGCTGTGACCTTCCGGGGTGTCCAGACAGCGGGAAGAAAGGGAACCTGTCGGATGAAACTTCCGCAAGACAAGCCCAAACACATAGGGGCAGGATGGTCTTTCTTTGTGGGTAATAAACTCAGAAACTCCATACTCCCAAAAGTCAGTGCTCATGGGAAACATGAATCGAGTCTGGGCAGATTTATGCGGGTCATGGGCAGCTGGAGGAGCAGGGAAGACCACCAGGACGTGAAGGGAGCTGGGAGCAACAGAACTCTGGTGGGATGAATCATGGGCCTGACCTGGAATAGCAAATCCTCCATTCCCAGGGACCCTCCTTCAGAAAGAGTTCTCTCTCTGCATTTTTCCATCAGAGACTGCGGAAATAAAAACAAAATTTTATGTCTGAAAAACCCCCTGAGACCGATATATAGCCATCGGATGGGGGAAAGCAGATCCCTTTATTGAGAAACAGAAAGGAGAGTATAAATCCTCAGACCCGGTGCCTCTCCTTCCCGCAGTCAGAAGTTGAACATGAAGCGACACACTAAAATTACATTCTTCAAGCATCCCTCCTGCTAAATGTTGGAGTCCTGGGTGGTGCAAACAGCTCATGCGCTGTTTGTCAGTAGAGAGGCTGGGGGTTCAAGACTACCCATGGGCACCTAGGAAGAAAAGCCTGGTGATCTATTTCTGAAGAATCAGACTTTGAAAACCCTGTGGACACCCCATGGGTACATACGGAGGTTGCAAGGGCCGATGGCCAGTGTTGTGCTGAGCACTTTGTATCGTATCATCATTTAATTCTCACCAAAATTCTCCATTGCCCGTGTTCGTATCTCCACATCTTCACATGAAGAGACTACGCGAGGTTATAGGATCTGCCCTGGGACTCACAGCTAGTAAGCAGCAAGAATCAGGTGGAAGAAATTTGGCCCATGTCCATCCAAAGACCACCTACCTCTTTCTACCTCATCAGGTGCCCCCACTGGCCCAGCGTTGCTAGATGTCTGAGAGCCTCCAGAAATGTGTGAACCTAAACTGAAGCATTGTCTTTATGGACTATGCCATGCCAGTGGGCTTTCGTGTCCCCCACCAAGCCCCCCAGATGGGAGAGATGCTCAGGCAGGTGCCAAGCCCATATCTTACCTTTTCTTCTTCAGCCCACTCTTGGGAGAGAGAGACAGTCTTTCAGTCGCAGGACTGACTGAAGGAGAGAAGCACCAGGCTTCTGTAGGGGGCTGGCTGTGGGTGCAGATGGGCCTGCAAGCAGACTCTGGGGGGCTGGAGATAACGGTCTCCTGGTTTCTGAAGAAGGTGTTAGAACTCGGCTTCTAGAGCTAAAGAGCGTGTGCAACGTAATACGCATCTGTAGGAAGGCACTTGATGCAGATATGAAAACACTGTGCCCAACCTATTTGAAAACCCAGTGCCATCAAGTCAGTTCTGTCTCTTAATGACCCTCCAGGGCCGCGTAGACCTGGCCCTGTGAGCTTCTGAGACTGGAGTTCTCAACTCTCTTTCGAGCCTTACTTTCCCTCTCTGCCCCCTTCCTCATTCCAACTGGCTTGAAATTCTGCTGTTTACAGAAGCCGCCCTGGTCAGTTCCTATTGTCAGAGACAGGTATAACCTCAGATGCAGGTCGAAGTCATTGCCCCAATTCACATCTTTGGAATCTTGGAGCTTACGATGATGTTTCATACCTCTTGCCTTCTTTAATCCTCACACCAATCCAGCAGTTTTCATGGCCAATGAACTCGATCAAGGTCCCACAATCCATCATTGATGAGGCTGCCCCCCAAACCACATGTGCTTGCTGGATTCAAAGCCCCCATTCTTTCGACTTCACCCTTCGGGCACAAGTCACACATAGGATACGGGCCCTGGCCTGGAGTCGATTCCAATTCACAGGGACTCGGCAGGGAAGAGCAGAGCTGCCCCTGTGGGTTTCCAGCTCTGTAAATCGTTACAAAAGTAGACAACCTCATCTTTCTCCGAAGAAGCAGGTAATGGTTTTGAGCTGCTGAACTAGAGGTTAGCAACCCTGTGCTTAGCCCACTGTGCCACCTGGGTGCCTATGATATGGGCCCAGGAGAGGATAAAATGACCCTGGCCCAAAGAATCCTACAGGAAAAACAATTTGCTTCAGTAAGATTCAGCCCTTTGAGTTAACCTCTTATAATATGTAGAGATCAGAAAATTAACAATAAGCCATTCATATTGGTAAACCTATAGATGATCACCTTCTAATCCTTCAAACGACCTTCGGATGCCACGTAGAAATTGGGGGCTTCGTTGGCAAACACTGAAGCCCAGAAAC
>NW_022103907.1:1995564-2001260 GCF_000313985.2 Echinops telfairi | reverse complement strand
CCTGCCCATTGTCACGCAATCGGGTTGTTTGTCACTAGCAAGTCTAAGTCTAATTCATCTTTCCTTGGGCATCTTTCTTTCGGTCGAAAGTCATCAGCCAACGGTTTCACTCGAACATCTAACGGACAAAGTGATGGGCTCCCCAGTTAATTTTCCCATTCTTGGCCTCGCCGATTTGGCTTGGTTTCTCTTTTAAAAAGAAATAATCTCTGAAGTCTTACAATGAGATTTTTGTATTTTAAGGAAAGAGCACTGTCTCAAGGACTGCTCTTTAGAGAAATGTGTGACGGTATGGAAGTGTTCGCATTCTGGCCAGCATGCAATAGCACAGTCCCCTCCTGTCCAGCCTGAGTCGAAGAGAGAAGGTTTAAGAGGGAAAGGCTGGAGGTGGGCAGGGGAGGGGCATATTTGTGTGGGGTGTTCTTGTGGCACCCCAGAAGGCCACAGAGGGTTAATGGTTCCTTGGGATAAGGACCAGGGGTACTGCCAAAGCTGAACAATCAGCTTGGAAAAGGAGCGGTGTGACTCAAAGACACATGTTTCCATCTTTGATACTCTGCTGCATGGAGAAAGGAGCCGTGGTGGTGTAATGGTTACCTGTCGGGCTGGGATCCGCACAATCAGCAGCTCCGTAGCAGTGGGTTTGGTTTTGTTTGGTTTGGGGTTTTTAGGCTGTCAACATCTTCAGGCCAAGTCCTAGTCAGCTCCATTTCTGCATCTAACATGGAGCCTGGTACACAGTAGATCCTCAATGGAAGTTTCCAGTTTGAATGACTGATCGGGCGGTGGCTCTTGCCCCAACCTTGGCACTGTGGTGGAAGGTGGGGTTGGGGGCGTGGATGAGCTATCCCAGGGAGGCTGTGGAAGAGGGAGGACCAGGCCACGTGGGTGACATCTCTCCTCTTGTGCCGCAGTTCACTGGCTGTTCACCACGTGTGGGGCCAGCGGGCCCCACGGCCCCACGCAGGCCCAATGCAACAACGCCTACCGGCACTCCAACCTGAGCGTGGTGGTGGGGAGCCACGGCCCCCTGAAGGGCATCCAGATCTGGAAGGTGCCAGCCACCGACACCTACAGGTGCGTATTGGAGACCAGGAGGTGGAGGGGCAGCCCTGCCCTCGTCTGGGTGCATGCCCCCTGGGGAGCTCAGACGTGCCACGGCTCAGAGTCCCCAGACTGTGGTCTCAGAGGTGGTGGAAGAGCTGGAGATGGGGCCATGTGGGAGAGCAGAATAGGACAATGGAGCAAGGTGTATTCTTTGTCCTTAAGAAGCTCACTGGATGTTTGGAGAGATTGTGTGTGTGTGTGTGTGTGTGTGTGTGTGTGTGTGTGTGTGTGTTTCCACCAAAATTTTTTTTTAATAATTATAATTAAGGTAGATTGCTCTTTAACGATTAGCTGACATTGTTCAAAGCAGGCGATAGATATGAAAACAGTGAGCAAAAAGTGGCATGCATACAAGACGATGTTCTTAACCTTGAACCTCCTTTCTGGACCCAGTCCCGGAAGTAAGGGTCACACTCATGTCCCCCCCTCCTCACCACAGGAATGCAGAGAGCAGGGCCAGATTGGAGGGAGGGTGGCTCCCCAGTGCCACTTTGAGGCCCTGGCAGGTAGCAAAGCTAATGTCAAGCCTTCTCGCACTCAGTCAGTGGTCTTCATCTGTCTCCCGCGTCAGAATCCCCTGCAGGGCTGGTTCAAACACAGCGCTGAGCTGTCTGATCCAGTCGGTCTGGAGCGGGGATCAGGGGTTTACATCGCTAACACGTTTCCAGGTGATGCCCTCGCTCCCTGTGGGCTAAGGACCACCCTTTGCACACCGCCTCCGAGTTAGGAGTCGGAGCTGCCAGTGTAGTCCTCCACAAACTCCACGCAAGTGCTGCGATTGAGCTCCCTTTGACAAATGAGGAGACTGAGGTTCAGAGAGGTCAGCAGGCTCCCCCACAGCCACGCAGTCCAGAAAAAGCCCCCAGCCCCACTCTGCCAGGGTCGTTTCAATGGAAAGCACTGAAATATTGCTACGATCCCTGACGGCTGAACACCGTGGGAAATTAGCTCTCTTTCTCCTCCCGAGGCCCAGGACAAAGCCGGCCCTCAGCCCCCTAGGAAGGAAAGCCGGGTTTTCCTCCATGGTAACGTGTCCTGTGGCAAGCCCACCCCTGGGGCCTCTGTGTAAATGCATTACCCAGAGCGTCCTGAGTGCTTTTTAAATGGCATTATGGGCAGGAATGCCATAACCAGGTTTGGCTGCAATCGGATTAGCTGCTTCAGGCCCCCTACCGCCACCCACCCGTAATCAATGGCCCAGGCACACCCCAAGCCTCCCACTTCCATCCCCATCCCCGCCCCAGCACTGACATAGGGACCAGATCAGACCTGACCAAAGGACTCCTGCAGGGCTCCCAGAGGGGGATGGAGGGTTGGAGGGGGGGGGGCGGCTGTTGGAGGGACCAAACCCAACAGTTACAATCAGCCAATCCAAGCTTAGGGGCCCCCACCCTGTGTGGGTCAGAATCCATCTGTGCTCCAGAGGGCTCTCAAGGCCACGAGCTTTGATGAAGCCATGGCCAGGCCTTTCCTGCAAGGCACTATTGGTTCCAGGCAGACTGCCTCCTTCCGCAGAGAGGAGGGCATCGTGCCATGTCATCCATGACACTCCTGCTTTGACACACAAAGCGAGGACTTGGACCCAGCAGTGCTCTGGCTCAAAGTCAGGCTCTTTCCACTAAAACCCTACCTGTCTTCTGGATGGAGGGACAGGACAGGGGAGTGCAGAAGAATCACCCACCACCGGGGAGCTTCATGGGAAGAGAGGTCCTATCACCTGGAGCGCTTTGGACCAGCACAGCTCTATAATGTGAAGGTCCCAGCAGGGACCTTGGTCCTATTCCCACATAAGGGCATCTCCAGAGCCTGGCCAGCCAGAATTCCTTGCTGTACAAATGGTCAGAAGACACCGCATGAGGGGACGCTGGTGGGCTGCGTTCTCTCTGAGGCAGAGAACCAGGCCCACTCCCAGTGCGGTGAGCTGTCTCCCTGTCTGTCAAAAGCAGGTGGACGCTAACACCACCACCCACCCAGCTGCCTAGCTACGCAAAGTAGGTGCTCATCGCATGCTGAGCCCCTTGAGCAGAGAAGTCCCCAGGAGCCAGGAAGCAGCCAGGCAGCATCTCCAAGAACAGACTGATCCCATAGCCTGCCTGTTTCCAAGGACTTTTATCCGACCTTCCCAAGTGGGCCCCCTGCCTTGAAAGATTTTGCCTGCCAGAGGAAGTACACTTATTAAGTTATAATTAATTCATTATCTCTCCTTTTCATTGATCGGAGCTGTATTTCAGTCTTGTCAGGTTTTGGGTCAGCATAAATTGCCGCTGTATCGCCACATGCATTGATAACAATCCCAGTCCAAATCGGAGATGGTTTCCATTCATCTCTTTGAAATACTGGTGAACTCCTGGTGGGAAACATAGACAAGGACCTATTTTTTTTTTCTGCTGATGTGAGATACTTCAACACATCCAAATTGGCAAGGGGACATTCTGACTTGGGGAGGGGTGAGCGTGCAAGGTAGGGTTACTTTTTTGAGATAGAACAATCAAAATTTAAATCCCTGGGTTCAAGGATCTTATTGTGGATGCTATCACTGTTTCTGTCTGCTTGTTTATATTTTTTAACCAAGTGAAAGGCGATAATAGGTTCTCCTCACCTCATCCTTAATCTCGAGCTGATCTCTGGATGAGGCCGATTTGGACAGCAATGTATTTTGGCCACATTACCTAGTAATTACCAGAGAGGCTGACCATTTAATGATTTGCTTTTTAGACCACATCAAAATGTCTCCACATCAAAACACCTCTGGTAAAAAACCCAGTGCCCTTTTTCTGGAAGACCTTTTCTCCGTGTTCATCAGAATTTAGGAAGCGCAGTCCATCCAAGGGGCCAAGCAGGGGCATACCAGAGTGTTCCACAAATGGGTCTTGGAACCAAAAAGGTTGGAGATGACTGCTTTGTAACTTCTGCCGCTGAGTTGATTCCGACTCACAGTGACCCTATGTCGGGTTTCCAAGACTGTACATTTTTATAAGAGCAGATAGCCTCTTCTTTCTCCTATAGAATGGCTGGTGGGTTTGAACTACCAACCTTAGTGGTATATACCCTCGGTGGTCTATGCAGTTGAAAACACCCCCAAGAGGCTTCAGTTTAACACTCTAGTGCCCACTCTTCCCCCATCTGCCCTGAAGGTGCCCTTCCTTTATGAGTGACACTTTCTCCATCAAAGCAGTGGGAGGTGGCATGGTCACTCCCTCCTGGGACAAATGCCCCACTGTCCAAACTGTCCCTCTCCTGGTTTTCAAATGCTAGTGATGCACATCAAAGACCTAGTAAGCATGCTGTGCCTGGCACTGAGTGTACAAAGGTGAGTGAGACCCGGTCTCTGCAGCCACAGGAGCTGCCATCCAGAATGGCGGTGAACAAGGAGCCACACATTTGGTGTGGTGGGTTATGAGTCGGGTTGCTAACCACAAGGTCAGCAGTTCAAAACCACCAACCGCTCTGCAGGAGAATGACAAGGCTTTCTACTCCCATAAAGAGTTACAGTCTCAGAAACCCACAGGAGCAGTTCTACCCTGTCCTGTAGGGTCACTATGAGTTGGAGTTGACTCGATGGCAGTGAGTTGGGTTTGGGTAGAAAAGACTAATGAGGGGTTATCCATGAGGTCAGAGGAGAAGTCGTTCCCTCAACGAGAGTCATTCAAGAATGACTTCCTCCAGAAGAGTCAACCCTTGTGAGGATGGTAAGAGTTGCCTGGGCCAAGAAGAGTGGGCAGTCTTGCCTGACAGTGTTCATCTGGGACTAAGGTGGGCTGGAGATGGCTGGGCCTTGGTGGCAGGGCTGACCGACATCTGGTCTCCCACATGCCTTCAGTGCCCTCTGATGGCCATCAGGGTATGGTACTGAGGGAAGCAAGCCGAGAGGTAGGGAGCAGTGGGAAGGCAGCGGCTCCATCCAGGCAAGGGTCAAACAGAGCGAAGCCAGGGCCAGGGAGAGCCAGATGTGGACATGGACGCAGGGCCAGGAAGCATTTCAGGATTGGCTGGACATGGCGCTGTTCCTGGCGTATGTGAGTTAGAGGACATGAAAGCCCCGGGCCAGCTGCTGCCCCCAGCAGTTTGATAGGGAAGGAAAGGCAGTGCCGGGTCAAGGGTCGACTGCTCACCTTCCAGGTGGCCCACCCGTGCTCCACGCTGGCCACTGTGCTCCAGGTACAGCCACCACCTGCCTCCCAGTGATGCTCTGTCCAGCCCCCAAGGGCTCAAGGGGACGGTGCCAGCGTCACCATGACTCAGAGGCTGGCTAACAACGGGAGTGCCTGGTGAAGGAAGCGCTCGCTTTGGTCCTGAGAGGTAGCCACGTCTAGAACTGCCCGGGCCGTGGGTGGCTAAGTGGACTGGAGGGTGAGAGGCGACTGGTGCAGGTGCCTTGGGTGGATGACCATAGACCAGATCCCAACATGAAGACAGAGGAGAACGGGGCTCAGCCATGTTCCATGCCACTCGGCCAGAGGCAGCCAGGCTGGCCAGCCTCTCACACTTCCTTCCGGACTTCTCATCTCTCTCCCACTAATCTGCCTGTCTGCCTTCTCTCCTTGCTGCTAAAGCTCGGCATGCTTAGTACACACACACACACACACACA
>NW_022103907.1:1976623-1993113 GCF_000313985.2 Echinops telfairi | reverse complement strand
GCACAGAGCAGCTGGGGGTTCCAAGGACAGACCTTGGGATTATCAGGCCAATGCATAACCACTGCGCCACGCAGGAGGCCCTCAGTGGGAGCTCCCTTCGTCCTCCCCCCTTCCAAGGCAGGCCTTCTTACCCCCAGAAAGTCTTTGAGGGTCCAGATGGGTAAGGGCTCAGCCAACATGGTGAACCTTTCAGAGGGCCTCTGGGAAGAAGGCCTGAAATGCCACCCCTGGATGCCCTGTGGAGGGCACTTCTCGGAGCTGCTCAGTGGCCACTGTCTTGGTTTGCTTGCTTTATTCTCTCTGTTTTACAGGCGAGGGCAGAGAGAAGGGGAAATGACCAGCCCAACGTCTCATAGCTAATGAACCATGCGGGCAGGACTAGGAGCAGGGGGAAGGAAGCAAGGCCCACTGCTGAAGGAGGCTCTTGATCATTCTCTCAGGGTCATTCAAGGACAGACAGGGTCAACACCTCATGCCTCATCCTGACAGAGCTTAGATCTGGGGCCCAGTCTGTCTGCATTCAAGCCCACCACCCGCTCCAGGAAAGGGTTTTGGCATGGCAACTGAAACCTTCCAAAGGAGGGATGATCCAGCGGTGGATCGCAGGCCCACGAGGGCTGGTGAAGGGGCAGTCCCTCCAGCAAGCACCCCTACACTGAGTCTAGATGCCTCCTCTAAGCCAGCTCCGAGTCCCAGCTGAAAGTATGGGGCTGAGACCAACACACCACACACACACACACACACACACACACACCACCAACTACCATCCAGTCAACTGGTGACTGACATGTGTCGGACTAGAACTGCGCTCCCTATGACTCTCCGCGACTGGTGTTTCGGGAGATTACCAAGTCTTCCCAGGTACTTCTGGGTAGACTCAATCCTCCAGCCTCCTATTAATAGCCAAGCAAGTTAACCAAATGCACCCCGCTGGCCCAGGGACCCACTTTTCACTTTGCCTTGGGTTTCAGCATTGCCAAATCTACTGTCTAAGCCAATGAGTTTGGGGGGAGGAGAGGAGAGGCGTGGGGGGAGGCTGGTGCTCAGGTGGGCTCCGACTGACTGAAAGGGCAGCAGAAGAGAGAAGAAACCTAGATTCTGCCCTTCCTCACTGCCCACAACGGGTCAAGGCACGGGCTGGGCTTCCTTTGGGAGCCAGAGAAAGAGGGAAGGATGCTTAAGGAAGGAAGAAAGGGAGCGCCAAGGACAAACAACTTTGAAAATATAATAACAGGGCTATATTTAAACTTGCGAGTGAGTTCAGAGTGATTCCTAATGCATGCAGATTGATGCAAATGTCTATGATAATGTTGTTGAAAGGGATGAGGGGGGAACGCTTACCTCTCAGCCAGCCCTCCTTGGAGCAGAAGCAGGCAGGACCACTACCTGATCTCAGGCAGAGTCTTCCACGAAGCCAGAACAAAGCCACACCATCCCAGGCTTGTCCCAAGAGTCTAGTCTCCTGAACCACGGTCTCCAGAATTCCGTCTCAGGTCACTGCACCAGGCCTCCCTTCTCAGAGCAAATTCACCCTGCTTTCTTGAGCCTTTACCAATAAACTTGCTATTTCCCCAGCTACTGACCCCTCCTTATCACCTTGCCTGAGGGCCTGGGGAACAGGGGTGAACAATCCTTTCTCAGGCCATGTATTAGTCCGGGTTGACTAGAGAAACAAATTTATAGACACTCATATGTGTATAAGAAAGAGTTTTATATAAAGAGTGATTATGTATTAAGAAAACATCCCAGCCCAGTCCAGATCAAGGATAAAAGTCTGATATTAGCCCATATGTCCGATACCAGTCTCACGAGTCCTCTTCAGACTCATGAAGCCATGAAATAATGCCAAATGCAGGAAGGTCACAGGCCAGTGGGTGGAAAGTCTTGTGGACCCAGTGGTGGTGAAAGCACCTCAGCACAGGCGTGGGTCTCCACGTGGCTCCTCCAGCTCCAAGGATCTGGTTCCATCAGCATAGCTCCATGTGGCTTGTCAACAGGAATGTGTAGGAGAGAGTGTTTCTGGCCTCCAGTGAGCTTTTTATCTCCTTAGTGCCTCCAAATGTGTTCATCAAGCTGGGACCTGATTGACAGGCTAGATTCTCCCCCTTCACTCTTAATAGTCTCAAGTTGACATCAGATTATGTAGCTACCACAGCCCACCAACAGAAACTAGAAGCCTCCCAGCAGCATATGGAGAGGAAATGGCCTCAATGTGTTAGCCACTTCCCAGCTCTCTGCCTCAGTTTCCCCATCTGTCCACCAGGCAGAATCCCTCACTCCCTCACTGCCACTGACCCCCATGCTGATTCAGAGAGACCCTATAGGGCAGGGGAGAACTGCTCCTTTGGATTTCCAAGACTGTAACTCTCTGGGCATAGAAAGTCTTGCCTTTGTCCCAAATAGCAGTTGGTGGGTTTGAACTGCTGACCTTGTGGTTAGCAGCCCAACACATAACCCACTACACCAACAGAGCTCCTAATGGGATGAATAGCACCCACTATTCATGGCAAGTGAGGCAATCAGGGTGATGTGCATTCACTCTCGGGACATTGTAGGAGGCTCAATAACTGGTCCCGACTTCCTGTCCACCGGCACTCCTGACCTATCACGCCCATGGTCTAGCCACCTGCTGCAGTCAGCCATACCGCATGCTTTCCTATCTTTTCACTTCATGCCCCTTTTTGCTTCACTGAGAATCTTACCTACCCCCCCGCTCCTCCCTGAAAACCAAACCAAACCAAACCCACCTCCTTCGAGTCAATGTCAACTCATAGCGACCCTACGGGACAGAGTAGAAGCCGGTGAGTTTCTGAGACTGTAACTCTTTATGGGAGTAGAAAGCCTGACTTTCTTTTTCTGAGTGGCTGCTGGGTTCCAACTGCTGATAGGAGCCCAACTCAGAACCACACGACACCCAGGCGCTTCGCTAAGCTGTCTTCAACTAGCTCCCTCCCCTAAGAGCCAAGACCTCCAGCTGCCTCTTTCTCCAAGCACTTCACTGGCCTGCCCCTTGTCTCCTCCTGGGACCTGAGTATCGGACAGCCTTTGCCTCTGGGCTGAGATCTGTCGCTCTCACCCCATCCTCTCCTTTTGCCGGTGAGCCTCCCTACTGCCCTGGGACTTTGGAGAGGAAGATGCAATTCTCCCATTGGTGAAGGAGCTGGGGCTCCAGGAGGGCATGCAGCTAGGACACGGATCCAAGAAGCCCCAAGTCTTTGGCTACATCACTTGTGTCCCCAGTATAGGCATCCTAGCATAAGATTGGAGTCCCTGGTCGGGGGCAAGCTGTTAATGCCCTCAACTGCTAACACTATGTCCACACCTACCCAGGGCACCTCGGAAGCAAGGCCTGGTAGTCTGCTTCCAAAAGGTCAGCTGCTAAAAACCCTAGAGTCCACTTCGACTCTGACACAGTGGCATGCCCACAAGTCAGAGCTAACTTGGCTGTTTCTGGGGAGATTTCTCTTTTCATCGCCGTGTCCCAACACACAGTTCCTCTGTAAGCCCTTCAGGGGTCTGGCACCTGTCTCGGGTGTCCTGTGAGCCACAGCTTCATGCAGAGCCCTCCATAGGACAGACCACAGTCGGCGCTGACCACTGACGGAGGTGATAGGCAGAGTCTCCCTGGACCAGAGACCTTGCTTGAGGGAGAAAGACGAGGCTTTCTGCTCCAGTAGAGATTTACAGGCTCAGAACCCCACAGGGCAGTTATACCGTATCTTGTAGGGTTACTCTGAGTCCATTCAATGGTTGTGGGTAGGACCTTGGCAGACTGCCATCCAGGTGACTGGGCCGAAGGGGCCCGAGCTGGACCAGGAGGCCCCTCCATGTACTTAAAAGGCTGGACTTGTAGATGGATCCTAGTTGGAGATGTGTGTGTGTGTGTGTGTGTGTGTGTGTGTGTGTGTGTGTGTTGGGCGAGCGTGCACGCAGCTCTGACTGTGTTTCAGGAGAGACCTGGAGTCTGAATACTGGAAGAGGGATGAGAGGAGAGCATCATCCCTGACAGCGGGTCTCTGGGGAGACACTTGCTGCTGGTGTGCTAGCTGTCTCCAGGAGGAGCCACACTGCTGATCTGGTTCACTGACGGAGCCCCACCCCTAACCCCGCCTACTTCAGCTCAGCAGCCCAGAGCAGCACAGAGCCCCCTGTCCCGACACCGTGTTTGATATGCATCGTGATCAGCTGTCTGTTGTGGGTGCACACTGCTCCACTGCTCCTGGAGGAGTTAGCAGTGGGGTGGGAACAAGTCTGTGCCCGCAAGCACCACTCCCCACCCTCGCCCCCTGTGGGACCTCTTTGTTTCCAGACTCCTTGGGAGACTAAGTTTTCTACGAAATCCCCTACTGCTACCACCACCCTTAATAAGAACAGTATCATAGCCAGTGCTTAGGAAGTGCTTCGGTTGTGCTACCCTGTTTCCCCGAAAATAAGACAGTGTCTTATATTAATTTTTGCTCCCAAAGATGCGCTAGGTCTTATTTTCAGGGAATGTCTTATTTTTCCATGAAGAAGAATACGGTACACATTTATTGTTGAACAAAAAAAAAAAAGGAAATTGATTACCTGTATACAGTACGGTAGCAGTTGTCATCACAAACCAGCATAACCAGACAAACTGAATCCTACAGTATCAAGAATTTCTTGTTACTACCATGATTTCCATGTATAACAATCTATGGTACATTTACTCATTTATTCAATGACAGCCATGTCATCATCTTCTGGAACATCATCATAACAATCCAAACCCTTATTTTCAGGGGGGTCTTATTTTGGGGGGGATGCCTTATATTTCAGCAAGAGGCAGAACTGTGAGTAGGTCTTATTTTGGGGGGATGTCTTACTTTCGGGGAAACAGGGTAGTCGCAATTCCAAGGCTTGAAGGCATCTCAATTCCCTTCCTCTTTATAGCATACATGGCCTAAAAACCCAATGGCAAGCTAGTCGAGACTGACCCATAGCGACCCTGGTCTATAGGACAGAGCAGGACTGCCCCTGTGGGTTTCCAACGCTGCAAACCTTTCCAGCAGCAGAGAGCCTCGCAGTGGCTGCTGGGATTGAAGCTGAGTGCTTCACCAGTGTGCCACCAGGGCTCCTATCTGTGGGAAGGAAATAAGCAAGTGCACACAGCTGTTATCTCGGCCCACCAACCACTCCAAGGGAGAAAGATGAAGCTTTCTTCTCCTGTAAAGATCCATAGCCTCGGAATTCCAAGGACAGATCTACTCTTTCCTACGGGGTCGCTGTGAGTCAGGATTGGCTCAATGGCAGGCAGCTGGTTTTTCCCTTCAGTTACCTGTCTGAAAGGACACATTTGGTAAGTAGTCACATGTGAGTCCTTTGGTCTTGGGCAGGGAGAGAAAGGGCAAGCATCTGGGGAACCAGCACCCCATGCCCCCATCAATACTCATAGACACAGGGTCTGACCCTTCGCCCCCAGGTGTTTGGTTGCTGTCAACCCTCTCTGGCCTTGAATTTCCTCCCTGCCAGGCAGATGTGGATGACCCACTGGGACCAGGAGGTGGTCTGCTTCATCCCCTGGAGGCTGTGGGCTGGCAGGAAGGGCTGGTCTTCACACCCCCCACAGCAGCCAATGTGCTTTGTTCCCTGCAGCATCTCGGGCTACGGAGCCGCAGGCGGGAAAGGCGGGAAGAATACCCGGATGCGGTCCCACGGGGTGTCCGTGCTGGGCATCTTCAACCTGGAGAAGGACGACATGCTGTACATCCTGGTCGGGCAGCAGGGGGAGGACGCCTGCCCCAGCGTAAGTGCCCAGTGCGGGCTTCCTCCTCCACCCTCATCCAGGACAAGGGGGCCACTGAGAACTGATGCCCCACACACCTTCTAGGGCGCACATTCAAAGACAGTAGGACTCCCCCTCTGAGCAGGTGGCACTTCTGTTCCACCTGAGAGTGCCCCCCTTTATTTCTAAGGCCATGTGGGTGTCTGAGAAAGCCTGGGGTGTGTGGTGTCACGACCTCAGAGGGATGAAAATTGAGGTGTAGGTTTTGTGGGTGACCCTGAAACTGAAAAACTGGAGCCTCGCTGACCCAGCCAGTGGCTACTGTTCTCAGCAGCAGTGCAAGGGGAAGCCTGAAGTCCCTTCTAGAACTTTCTTGCTAGGGCACCACTGTTTAGCTGTGTTAGTCTACACAGGGAGACAGCAGGCTGAACATTTCTTGTTCTCAAAATCACACTCATATAGCCACAGTACATCTGGGGAAGGGACTGGCTTTGGGGTATTAATCAGGATTTGTTACAAAAAGAGAGTATTCAGATAATATTAGTTGTGTGATTTGAAACTTTAAAAAAAGTAAGGCATTGACTCAGAGGTGGAGTCAGAGCGTCCCCATTTTCCAGATGAGGCAACTGCACACAGAGGCCCATGGGGACACAGAGCAGGGACCCACACTGCTGCTTGCACCCTGCCCTGCCTGCTGCGTCTGGGGGTCTCCAGCTTCGTTCTTTTCCCACTTGGTTATCGCTGGACTGATCAGACTGCAGGCTCAGCTGCCCAGGGGGACCGCCTGTCATTCTCATTTCTGACACACACACACCCCCAGGATGCTGTGAGTGCAGAAAGATTCTGGGTGTCTAGCTGTCCAAGAGGGAGCACATGAACCCTGTCACCTACCTCCTTCCACACACACCCCCACCACCACCCCTCCAATCCTGTGTCTCTTGCTTGTGTTGGGGGAGGTAGGCCCCGCAGTGCTCTCTAAAGGGCAGGGCAGGCCTCCTCTGGGTCAGCTTCTCCTGTGCCCAGGATGCAGCTGACTTCCCCAGGAACTCACAGGCTAGCAGCCTCGGGGAGCAGGGGAAAGGAAGAGCTACAGCTTGGGTCCACACACACAAAACTACAGAGAGCTCCTAAGAGCCAGGTTCTGGGCTGCAGCTGAGAAGGAAGCAAGATATAAAATACAGAGATGCCCTCCCCAATCCCCCCCAGCCACCTCTCACCATCACTCCCCCAGCCTCTCTCTCTCTCTCTCTCTCTCTCTCTCTCTCTCTCTCTCTCTCTCTCTCTCAGAAGCGTGTGGGGTGGGGGGACACAGTGCTCAGCCACATCAGGGTTCAAAGCAGTGCAAACCTAAGGAAGCTTAGCAGGTGCAACCTACTGCATGAGAAATGTCTAGACTCCAACTTTTATTTAGCAGCTATAATCAGGACTTTCCAACCTGATATAATATATTAAGTCATTAAATTACAGGCTGGCTGTAATTTTTGTAGGAATTTATTGAGTGCGAATGTAATTCTTTCATCTCAGCTGAAAGATTGCATTGAATTCTGCAAGGGACTTTTACTTGATTGGATTGTAATCAGTTATGTCTTTTCACAGGACCACGTCCCTCTCTCTTTTTTTTTTCTTTTTAATTCAATTGTAATCTGCTTGTTCCTCTGGGTTGCTGCACTTTATCATTTTATTAATCAACCTGCGGCTCTCAAACTTCATGGATGGCAGGGAGAGCCCGGGAGCCCGCGTGCAGGCGGTTCTCAGCCAGCGACAAAGGGCAGCCCCCTCTGCTGGTCAGGCACAGCATGACCAGGGCAGCTGGGGGTGTCACTGCTTTGGCTCTGGCGCTCCCCACTTTTGCTGGCTCAGGAGGCAGAAAGAAAGCCAGGTCTCTCAGGAGGTACCATACCTCACCACTTGTCCCCTGGCAGGAAACCAGCAAAGAGAGACTCCCCGCAGAGCAATGGGCTTCATGCATCAAATTGCCGGATTCAGCAGCTTTCTCTGGTTCAACTGCACAGGGGTGGGGAGTCGCTCTTCCTGGGCAGCTGACCACACTGGAGAGCCTGGTCCTGGAATGGGAACTAGCTGCCCATTTCTCCCTGGTAGGACACCCACCCTGGTAGGACACCCACACCCCACTGTAGCCCAGCTTCACCGGGTTCCTTCCTAAGGTGAGTCGAAATCAGGGTAGCTAGCTTGGCAGCAGCACTCTTGGCATCTTGGATGTGGGGCACTGTCCATCCGGCATATTGTGGAGTGATTGGTTGGCAGCATCCCTGACTCTACCCGCTGGGTTCCAGTAGCACCCAGATCTGGCCATCAAAAATGTCTTCAGATGTGGACAGGTGGCCTCTTGGGGGCAAACTTGCCCCCAAAGGAGAACTACCCCTGTATTAAACCCCCCTGTTACCACCACACACACAACACCACCACCCCGCCCCAAAGCAAATAAAGTGACAGCTGAGCATCAGAGGGGTGCCTGTCACTGTGCCAGGGGACGCGTCAGTGAGCAGAGCCAGGGTCTCTGCTCTCCAGGAACTGGCGCTGAGGGGGGGATGGAGGGGCGGGGAACAGGCGTGGTAGCCAGTCGACATCATAAAGCAATTGCACAGCACGTCTGAAGATGAAAACTGTTAAGGGTGAACGAAGGTCGGGGGTCCCAGGTTGGGGGGAGGGGGAGGCGGCAAGCTGCATGGTCAAGGGAAGCCCACTGAAAAACCAAACACTGCCATCCAGTCGATGCTGACTCAGTGACCCCACTGGACTGGGTAGAGTTACCAAGACTGCTAACTCTTAGGGAAGTAGAAATCCCTGTCTCTCTCCCGGGGAACAGCTGGTGGTTTTGAACTGCTGACCTTGCAGTATAACCACTAAGCTGTCAGGGTGCTGAAAGTGTTAAGCAACTGAACCAGGACAATATCTGGGGAAGAGGGACCTGGGCGAGGCAGAGGCCAGAGTGCCCGGTATTCCCAAGGGGCTTTGAGATGGAGCAGAGGGACCAAGAGGGAAGGGAGGCCCCAGACCATGGGGCTGCATCCAAGAGGCCAGAGGCCATTGTAGGATGGTCCATGCCTTCCGCAGGGTCTAGAGCTGGAGAGGCTAGTCTGATTTACATGTTAAAGGTTCACTATGACTGCTCAGTGGGGAACTGACTGTGCAGAGACCAGGGAAGGACAGGGCATTGCATTGATCCAGATAATGTGATGGTGGTCTAAGCCAGGATAGAGGCCAGGGGGGTGGGGAAAGGGGAGTGGGGGGCTGCTGTGAACAGAGCCGGTCTGCACAGGGACAGCTGAGGGCAGGACACACCGAGTTGAGAATGTCAGTAGAGAGCCAAGCAGAGGTTTCCTGTGGATCAGGGGAGAGGTCTACGGTGGAGATACACACTTGGGAACAAGCAGAGAAAGTGGAAACGGGATGAATTCGCCAAGGGTTGTGAAAGATGGAAAATAAACCTGTTGGACTCTCAGGGTTTAGAGGTCTGGGGAGGAATCACCACACTACCCGCCCCCTCCCCACTCCCACATCCTGTACACCTCGATTTAAAGGGGTGGGAATGAGTCTGGGTTCTACTTACGTGAAAGCCATCCAAATGCCATCTCTTCTTCCCTCCCCCATCCAGCACTCTCCACCCACCTCCAGGTTCTTTTCCTGGGCGGGCGTGGGGGCAGAGGGGTTAGGGGCCAGCCTGAAGAGGAAAGGGAGCAGGGCCTGAGGGGACGCAAGAGGTCAAGACCAGCGGTGATACGACTCACCCAAGGTGCCCCAGCAGCTCTCTAACAGTGCTGGTGGGGTGAGTCTGGACCCCGTGTGCTGGCAGCATCTACCCAGAGCCTCCACTTCTTTCCCCTTCCCCGAGCTCTGCCCTCAGGGCACACCGCTTACATCCTCAGTCCTCCCTGGCAGGCAGTTAGCAGGGTGCCCTCCGAGCAGCCACCACAGGGCCTTGGACTGCACTGCAAAATACACAAGCGCAATGATCAGCCTCAACAACAGCAAACCAGTGCCTCCCGCCCACACTAAACCCGTTCTAGAAAATATCAAACTATTTCCATCATTAAATCCAAAATGCCATGAAACAAATGGCATCTCGGCTCTCTAACCAGCAAGTTTTCTACTACTCGTTGCCGGCACCCCTGAGTGGTTTAGCATAAGGAGTGGCTCCAGATGAATGGCCTTGTCTACTGCTGGTTACACTGCGGCACTCGACAGAAATGGGATGTTTTATCGGGTCTTTTTAGGAAGTGGGTGGAGTACGGGTTCCAGGGTTCACATGTGGCAGATGGAGGGAGCTCCACTTCAAGGATGCGTCAGGGGATTAACTGGAGGCAAGAAAGGGGACATTAGCAAGGAGAAATGAGCTGTCCAAAATAGAGATAGGACTTTCCCAATGATGAGCCAGGAATCAAATGCACAAGTCCGGCCTCCCCTGGTTTATATCCTTTTCTCATGATGCTGGGGACCACCAGTTTCTTAAACACGCTGCCTGGCTCCCCACAGACTCCTGAGTGCAGGCTCCCTATCGGATGGCATCCAAGACTATGATCTAGCAGGAGCCCTGGTGGAGTAGTGGTTATGTGTTAGACTGCCAACCAAAAGATCGGCAGTTCAAACCCGCCAGCCACCTCAAGGGAGACTGATGGGGCTTTCTACTCTCTTAAAGATATCTGGTCTCAGAAACGTCCAGGGGTAGTTCTACCTGGTCCTAGTGTCACTGTGAGTCAGACCCACTCAATGGCAGTGAGCTTGGATTTTCGTTTGGGCCATAATCTAACTGCCCCATCTGATTCCCTCGCTGCCCCCTGGACACATTCCCTCCAGCCCCATCTCATCACACGGGGCTGGTTTTACAGCCCAGAGGATCTGACCCATACCTGTCGACGATCTCTCTTGTCTCAGAAGGAGGTTTCCTGAGCCAAAGGGATTTCTGCTTTTTCACCTTGCCTCCCTCTCTCTGGATTCATGCTGCCCTCTCATTCTGGAATTCAGTAACTTTACCCCATCCTCTATGTAAAAAAAAAAATCAAATAATAGGTACACATTTATATATTCCCTTTTCTTCAAGGCTCAACTAAATGTCTCTCTGCCTGCAGGAAGTCCTCCCTGATTGATCACCAGTCATGACAAAGGCTCATTCTCTCTTCCCAACTTCCAACTAGCTAAGCTGTCCTGTGGTTCTTCTCCTCCGATACCCAGGATGGCAGCTGTCTGTGTATCTCTTTTGTCCCCTCACTCAACAGGGAGCTCTTTGGGAGCCGAGTCGCTATCTGTAGGCAGAGTTCTGTCTGTCTGCTGGGAAGGGGAGCGCACTCATGTGGGCGTGTACCTCATGTGCTTCTGTTTCTGCAGACTAGCCAACTGATCCAGAAAGTCTGTGTTGGCGAGAACAACGTGATCGAAGAAGAACTCCGCGTGAACCGAAGCGTGCATGAGTGGGCGGGCGGTGGCGGCGGCGGGGGCGGCGCCACATACGTGTTTAAGGTAGAGCTGGGGGCGGGGCAGGGCAAAGCAACATACCTGTTTAAGCTGGCTTCACAGGACCAGCCTTCCAGATTCCCCAAGGGTTCCTTGGCTGGAGCCTTACACCTGCCTTCTGATAGAGATGTCCCAAATGGTGTTGGCCCCCCATAAGGATGAGGAACCTCGGCTCAGGGAAAGCGGGGTACTGGCTTGTCCCAGAAAGGGTGGCGTTTCTCTTGCTACCATACCAGCCCAGTCCCAACTCGCCCTTGTATTCCATCCTCGGAATCGCGGAAGAAAGAGCTGGCAGTCCGCTCCCGGGAGGATGGCAGACAGCATTGGAAACCCTCTCAGGCACTTATGCTTTGTCCTAGAGGGTCGCTATCCATTGATAGCAACAGACGGGCAGGCAGACCTCTGCCCTCTGTGGGCTTCCTGTCTGGGTCCTTCCTTAATGACGGTGATGCTGCAGGGGGAGGGCTTGTCAGGGACGTGCTCTCTGTGCAGTCTCTACTGGAAGTTTCTCTCCCGGCTTCCCGTGGCCCTAGGTGGTGGCTTGCAGTCAGCCTCACTCTGTAGCCTCTCTGCTCTCCTCTCCTGGTTTCTAAGAGGAGAGAATTGCAACGACCTGACCGGGGCGGGTTACACGATAACATTTTCAAAGACCTTCTTTCCAAACAAGATCACAGTCAGTGTGTACCAGGGGATAGCACTTCCATGTCTTCGCGGGTGGCACTACTCTATCTATAACAACTCCCCAGGGTTTGACAGACCTGCTTCGCACCTGCAGCACCCAGATCTCTCAGACCTCAGACAATCTTCGGGAAAGGGGCCTCAGAAAGCCAGGTCCAGGCTGCCCAGTTGTCCTGTGTCCAGGTGTCCAGACATGGCTTTTGCTCTCTGTTTGAACCCTGATGAGACAACAGCAGGAGCTGAAGGTCATGGTCACCAGAGTTCAGGACCCTGGGACCATGAAGAGAGGGCACTGGCTGCCATTCACACACACAGACCACAGACCTGTTTAGACCAGGGCTCAGAGTGCCCCGAGCAAACACCCCATATGGTTTTTCAGTTTCCAAATGTCTCCCCTTGGCCAGATGAAGGATGGAGTGCCAGTGCCCCTGATCATTGCAGCCGGCGGTGGTGGCAGAGCCTACGGGGCCAAGACAGACACCTTCCATGCAGAGAGGTTGGAGAATAACTCCTCAGTGCTCGGGCTGAACGGCAATTCCGGAGCCGCAGGTAAAGCCCGCGCCTCCCTCCCCGCGCCACTCTGGGTGCGCTTGTGTGTGGTGAGGCACGGCCACCGGCCACCGAGCCCCGGTCTACCAGGGGGAGGTCTGTAAAGCTGGCCGTGCGGAAGCTCAGAAGGAGTGTTGCTGGTGGTGAAAGTTCTGGGCCCTCAATGGAAAGATCGGTGGTTCGAATCCACCAACTGCTTCACAAGAGACGGGTGTGCTTCTGTAAAGACTGCAGCTTGAAAAACCAGTGGTTTCAGTCCTATAGAGCTGTTAGGAAGGAGAATCAACTCCACAGAAAGCCAGGTCCAGGTTGCCCAATTGTCCTGCGTCCAGGTGTCCAGACATGGCTTTTCCTCTCTGTTTGAACCCTGATGAGACAACAGCAGGAGCTGATGGTCAAACCCAAACGGGTTTGGGTTTGCGTTTGTTTATTTACTCCATATGGAAGATCAGGTGGCACCCGGAAGGGTCCCAGAACCATGCCCCTTGCTCCTGTCATGGGGTTTGGACTCGCAAAAGTTATGGAGGATATGAGACAGGGAGCAACACCCAGACCCCTGCCGACCTGGCCCCCAAGGGTTATCAACGTGCCTTTGTTAGGTTCACCCTTTCTCTCGGGCAGATGGGACCCCAGTTATCAGTTGCCAACCAGTCCATTCTGAGGCCTGGGGACCCCATGTGTGTCAGAATGGGGACAGTCTTCAATGGCTGCTTGTTCAGAAGTAAATCACCAGGCCGTCCTTTCTTTTGAGGTGGCATAGTGGGTCCATATTAGGCTGCCAACCACAAGGTCAGCAGTTCGAAACCACCAGCCACTACTCCCATAAAGAGATACTCACAGGGGCAGTTGTACCCTGTCGTATGGGGTCACTATGAGTCAGAATTGACTCTGTTAGCAAGTTTGGTTTGGGGTCCGGTGGGTGGACTCAAAATTCTAACCTTTCGATTAGCAGCCAAGCACTTAATCATGTGCACCACCACTCAGCGGGGGAGCCTCCCACGCCACAAATCTCTTCATTACCTCTCCACGGTTGACTCCCCTTCCTCATGACGAGCTGGCAGTGACAGAGATGGGACAGACATGGGTGGGCGTGTGTGGCTATCGCTTCGTCTGACGTCAGCCAGCTCTAAAGAGATCGCATCATTTCTGCATTCTTCTCTCCTCCACCATTAGATGGAGGGAAGCAGGCTGAAAGCATGTCAAGGTTTCTGCTCCCGTAATGAGCCACGGTCTCAGAAACCCACAAGGGAAGTTCGGCCCTGTCCTATCCGGCCACTGTGAGTCACCATCGACTCCGTGGCAATGAGTTGGGAGCCGAGAGGTTGGCGTTAGAAGCAAAGCCGGAGCTGCCACTGGGGGGTTTCCCACCATCCATGCGCATGGCTCCGTTTACACCGGGTCAGCACTCCAGCAACAACGATGCGCGTCCATGTCCACGGTGCACACGCTTTCCAAAAACAACCCTGTCCTGCTGTCCAGCCAGGTATTCATATTCTCGTGCAGAACGAGGAGAAACACACTCACAGGGTTCCGTGGTTGCTTGGTTGGCTTGCTTCCTCCCAATAGGACTAAACGGTTTAGTGGTGGAGACGGGGCTCTTGATCCTTAATATATATTAATAATATAATATACATATATAATTGTTTTTATTTTTATGCCCAGTGCTTTTTTACCCCCATGTATTGGCGTAATTACAGGCTGTAAGAAGGAGTTGGAGAGCAGTGGGGTTCAGAAAGCCCCTCAGCCATGAGCTGTGAAGTCCTCAATCAGCAAGAAGGAGTAGCGGGAGGGGAGGGGAGAAAGAACTGAAGATGCGACCAGACACGCCCTCCCCGTACCTTGTTGTTCACTGTCCTGCACAGTCACCAGAGCCCCATTTAGGTTCTGATGCCACATGACAGCAACAACCCCAGCAGTCCCACACCCTGTGCTCTGGCCAGCAGAAGGGTCAGCTGCCTGAAACACAAGTAGGACGCCCCTCGCTCCGCAGCTTCCAAAGAAGGCCAAGGGTGTCCTCAGCTGCCTGAGGGCTTGCGCTCAGCCCTGCTGGTCCCAGCTCCATCCAAGCTTGCTCCGGACCCGCTGCCTCCTGTTCTTACACCTGGCCTCCTGCTGTCCACTCTGGGTCCAGGAGAACCCCAGCCACACGCTCTTCCTGATGAGCCTCCAGGCAGTGAACTCTGCCGTCTACAGTAGACCTGCACAGGGCTCTTGTCTGCCTCTGTCCCCACCCCACCCCACCCCCACCGTCTGCAGGGACAATAGCTTGGGCTCGGGGGGAGTGGACTCCCTGCTAAAATGCCATCACGTACAATCTAGGGTGAGGGCAGTGAGGGTTGGTGGGCGGGCGCTTGGAAACCCAAAGGCCAGCCGGAGAGACGGACTGCGGCCAGCCTGTGGCATGGAGATTAGAGACGGTTTCAACCTCAACCCTGCACATAGTGTCTCCTTTGCAGGCTTCCGTCAGGCATGGACAGAGAGCAGGGGACACATCCCGTTGTCCTGTGGCCTGTCCCCACCTCCCCTCCATCCCACCCAAGTAGCCTCCCTGCTTGGGAGTCAACAAGGCCTCTGTCGCCTGGGCAGAGGAACAAGGTGTGCTCAAACCAAGGTGGGCACAGGTGTCGCCAAGCCAGGCCTCCCTGGGGCAAGTGGCCCGCTCTCCCCCTGGGACCAGAACAGTGAGTGAGGGATCAAGAGAGGGAGCACCCCTCAAAGCACTCCTCTTCTGGCTTCGTCTCCCTGCTGGGCGGTGTCTAGACAAGGGACTGTACCTGCACGCTCATTTGGCCTTCTCTCTGTCTCTTCCTGCAGGTGGTGGAGGTGGCTGGAATGATAACACTTCCCAGCTCTGGTCTGGAAAATCTTTGCTGGAGGGTGCTACCGGAGGACATTCCTGCCCCCAGGCCATGAAGAAGTGGGGGTGGGAGACAAGAGGGGGTTTCGGAGGGGGTGGAGGGGGGTGCTCCTCAGGTGGAGGAGGCGGAGGATATATAGGTAAAGATGATTCATGTTCAAGGTGTCACTCCCCTCCCCTCTTAGTCCTAGGCACTCCCACCTCCCCACCCTCCCTGCCCTTCCCCCCTGGCCCGCCCCCAGTGTGGACTGTGATGTATCCATGCACGCCTCCCTCCCAACTTGGGCCCACCAGCCAGAGGCAGGGTGTTGGCTTGCGAGCCAGCACCCTGCTTCTGGGCTTCATGGGCGACAGCCTCGAGGTCCTGTGTGAGTCTTGATAGCCCCTGAAGCTGAGGACAAAGAGGCTTTGGCTTCCCAGATGATTCTGAGAACCACACCCAATGACATGCTGGCATGAGCACCCTGGAGGCCAGAGCTCCCCTGCCCCCCATCCCCACCCCACCCAGCTCAGTGCCTCCCTCTGGGTGGCCTGGCCTGAGTCCTTCCCAAGCCAACCCCTCCTGGGACTGGTTTGCGGTATCTGGCCTCCCTGGCTCTCCCTGGCCCCAACCCACCGGCTTGTGGAAAGTGGCCCCTCTCTTGCTGAAGGGAGCCCCTGTGGGCAGCCGCAGCCCCAGCCCTTCCGCATGCAGCTGGACCATGGTGCTTGCTGCTCCTCCCAGCTGCAGAGCAGAGCCCACAGAGCCCTCTGCAGCTGAGGGGATGGGAGATGCTGGCACGTCCGCCCCCAGACTAGGACACACGCATGCCTGCACCGTGGTGTCTGTGTTTTGACTCTGTGTGTGAGAAGCTTGTGTTAACCCTTCTCTTTTTGTCCAAGCCCTGGGTGGGTGGGTGGGTGGGTGGGAGGAGCCCAAGGGGGGAGCCCAAGGATGGCCCAGCCCCAGATGAAAGGAGGGACAGGAGCCTTTAGGCACAGGGGCCCTACCCCTGGTTTCTAATCACCCCTATGCCCAGCCCTGACTTGGGGGGACAATAAAGCAGCTCCTCGCTGCTGCTGCTGCCCTGGGGCAATCGTCCACTCCCAAGAAGGCGGGGACCTTTCAGACCCTCCCTCACATTGGTGACCTCCAGGGGTTCCCCAGCAAGGGGTGGAAGCCCCTTCCCCACTGGTGGGAAGCAACCTAGA
>NW_022103907.1:1957902-1976523 GCF_000313985.2 Echinops telfairi | reverse complement strand
CATCTGAAAACTCCTTTGAGAGGAACCCCGATGAAGCCCCTGTGCCCTAGAGTCTCCCTTCCATCCCCACGTCCCTGCCCAGGCCCCTCACTGGCCCTTCCCCTGACCAGAGCTGCATGCCCTGCTGATGCGCATGTGTGTAGAGACTTTGGCTCCCACCCTCTGGGTTGACCTCTGCTCTGGTTTGCCACAGGGGGCAACGCAGCCTTGAACAATGACCCCGAAATGGACGGGGAGGATGGGGTTTCCTTCATCAGTCCTCTGGGCGTCCTGTACACCCCGGCTTTAAAAGGTACCCCACCCCAACCAGGCAGCAGGAGCAACCCCCCTTAGGCCGTCTAAACTCACCAAGTGTTCTGAGAAGCAAGACGCATGGTCAGTTAGGGGCATGGAGGCCAACTACTGAGCTTGTCCTAGGAAATGCACCAGTAGGCAGCCCCATAGTTGGACCCAGGGAACCTAAGAGTCACCTGGCACACCCCCATGTCCTCATCCAAGTTCCACCAGGAGACAACAGTGTGGTAGGTCCAGGAACAGAGACCAGACACCCAGCTGTAGAGGAGGCACATCGTGGGGCCTCCCTCTCCGTCACCCCTGGCACCTTGGAGGGTGGGAGTGGGGCTCCCGGGCGCAGCTGCAGCTGATCCTGCCTCCTTGTCCCCAGTGATGGAGGGCCACGGGGAAGTGAATATTAAACATTACCTCAACTGCAGCCACTGCGAGATAGATGAGTGCCACCTGGACCCTGAGAGCCACAAGGTCATCTGCTTCTGTGACCACGGGACCGTGCTGGCCGAGGATGGGGTCTCTTGCATTGGTAAGGAGGGGAGGGGGGCATTCATGGAGGGGAGAGAAGAGAGGGCTCAAGTTTGAGCTGTGGCCCCACAGGCACGGCTCATCCCAGAGGCCTCAGGGTTTGTAAGCTCCCTGTGCCTCCCGCTTCTGCCCCCAGCAGGGATACTGTGCGTGGGACAGGGACTGGGATAGTGGTTGTGCACTGGTGCTGGAACAAGGAGCCCTGGTGGCATCGTGGTTAAGAGTTGGGCTGCTAGCTGCTAGGTCAGCAGTTTGAGACTACCAGCCACTTCACAAGAGAAAGATGGCGCTTTCTACTCCTGTAGAAAGTTTCAGTCTCAGAAACCCACCCTGTCCCATGAGGTCACTGTGAGTTGGCATCAACTTGACGACAGTGGGTTTGGATTTTTGAATGTTTAGCGCCGAGAACAGCAAGCTTGAGCAAGGCTGTGGAGACACCAGGCTCCAGTCCATTGTTGGTGGGGCTGCGAATGGTGCCATCGCTGTGGAAAACAGCCCCGGCAAGTGCCTCAAATGGTTACACCTGGACCAGTAACCCAGCCATCCCTGTCCTGGATCTAGAGCCTTAACTCTGAACACAGGGACTTGAAGAGTCACCTGTCCATCGGTGAGCATGGACGGCTGACTGGAGATGCAGCCCGTGGAGAACAATACGAGGGGTGGCACAAGAAAAGCAGGATGAGGGGACGAGACAGGAAAGAGCCGAGCAGGTGCGATGAAAAGCTAGAGGGGGTATATGCCAGGAGGCAAAGGCCAGTGCTCGTCAGGGACTCAAAGGAGAAGAACAGGGAATGTTTAAATATATACATTTGCATTAAAAGGGTGAAATAATGTCATTTACCTATTCTCATTTTATTATCCCCCTCTCATGGTCCCATGGTTAAATCATCTTTAAAATGAGCTATTGACCTTTGAAAGAGGTCTTGCATTTGATTTAAACGTTTGTGAAAACCATTAAACAAATGTGTATAAGCTGGAAAAAAAAATGAGTTATGCAATCACAATTACCTGTACTCAAAAAAAAAGTCTTTCCTTCCCTCCCCAGGATCCCTGGGTGCACAGTGGCTAAGCCCGAGACTGCTAACCAATTAGAACCCGTGCAGAGACTCTCCGGGGAAGACAATTGTCTACCTGCTTCCATAACGATTCAAAACCCTAAAGAAATCCAGAGCCTCTGCCGTTGAGTCACAGCGGCCCTAGAGAGGGGTTCTGGGCCTGTAAACCTTTCTGGGAACAGACAGCGTCCTTGAGAGAGAGTAGATGTGTTTGAACCACTGACCTTGTGGCGAGCAGTCCAATACTTGCCCTAGAGCACCACCAGGACGCCTTCCCAGAAAATCCAGGGGAGAGTTCTCCTTTGCCACACGGGATAGTTTTACTCTGTCCCTGTGAGTCAGCAACAGACTTTCTTAGCCCGGCACTGCCTCCTCTACATCCTCCCCCAAAGGGCCATCTGTTTCCCCTTGGACAGCCTCAAGGGTAGACAGCTTATGAAGCACAAGACACTCTGCTCCCCGGGGGGAGTCACACGGCTGGAACCCTGCCCCTCCCTTGCAACATCGCCGCCCAGCCAGTGTTTGTAGGTGGTGCTTGTGGCCCGGTCCCACAAGCCTTCTCCAGAGTACCTAACCCCAGCTGGTTTCAATCGTTCAAGACAAGTCCAGGTCGTTCCCCCCATCCTGGTCTCCCACGTCTGCCCGTGTCCCAGTTTGTCCCTGTCCCTGTTGAAGTCTCCCTCTGGTGCCCTACCCAATGCCTGCATATGTGCCTAGGTAGCGCGTGCTGGTCACCTGCTCTAAAGGGATGTGGGAGACTGAGTTTAGTCAAGAACATTTCTGGCGCGCACAGCCTCTTTTAGGTCAGGCTGAGTTTGTCACCACATAAGGGTCCTAAGTGTCATCTGTACACACAGAATATGTTTGTCCATGTGCAGTCGGACCCGTAATCCAGGCTTTGATATGTTCCCCTGTTACGGCTTCCTCTCCCCACCACCCAAAGCCACCTCTGAAAGACGGTAGAGCCAGGGAGCGCCTGGCCCCTGGCAGCATCCTGTGATGAGGAAGATGGACAGGGTCCCCAGGGACGGGGAGCAGCAGGGGCTTTTGTCCTGGCTGCAGACCAGTGTTCTCAGTGCTCCATCTGGACCTGTCTTCCAGTGTCGCCCACCCCAGAGCCCCACCTGCCGCTCTCGCTGATCCTCTCTGTCGTGACCTCTGCCCTGGTGGCGGCCCTTGTCCTGGCTTTTTCCGGCATCATGATCGGTGAGTGTGCCAGAGCCTGGCACTTCCAGGGAGTTCCATGGGGGCGGGGCTGCAGGGGCCACAGGAACCACTCTGGCCACTAGTGCTGGGAACCAGGGTGGGCGGTAATTGCTACAGCTCAAGCCAAACCAGCAGAACAGCTGTGAGTCCCTAGTAAAATCCCTGGTTCAGAGCTGCAGCCCTATCGTGTCCTTCTCAGAGGGTGGAGGTGGGAGCCACTCTTCAAAAGTTGCCCCGCTGGCTACAACTTGCCCCCAGACTTCACGTTAAGCCCTCCTCAGACCGTGTGATGGACGGCGCGGCTCTTCCCCAGAGCGCACTACCCACAGGCATCAGCAGGGCCCCAGGGTAGAGGCACAGGCCTGGCAGGAAGACGGGGGAAACTCCGTGCAGGGCCATCTGCCGGGTGGACAGGATGTTTCTGCACAGCACTGTCATCCAAACGGACTTGGTCCCAGGGCTAACATTTGGTGCACATGACTACATCGCAGGTGGTTACACATCTTAGTTCATGAGACCCTCATAAAAGCCGGGTTATTGTGGGCACATCTCCAGGAAGAGGCAGTAACCCTGGCCAGCAAGTGCAGGGGCTGGATTTGAATCCAGAGAGAAGCCTTCCTCTGGGTCCCCATCTCTCCCTGCCTCTCACAGGTTTGCCTTACCCAGTGCCCTCCTGTGTGGGGCTAAAGGAATAGTCACGCAGAATATTGCAAAACCTTTTGGTGATCATGAACGCATTTCATTCCAACGACCCTAGGGTGTGGGGAGTGGAGTTAGGGAAGCGCACAGGAGGGACTGTCTGCTTCTGGAGAAGGAAACTGAGGTCCAAGAGGTCATACGACCTGGCCAGCGTTGCCCAGTCAGTGGGTTAACAGGTGGAATTAGAACCAGCACTTTCCCCACACTTTCACACGCTAGGTGATGGAAGACCTTGACCACGCCCCTCTCCGGAGACCACACCCCTCCGGAGGCCCCACCCTCTGACTGAGTAGGAACACCCAGGCAGACCCAGCCTCTGCCCACCCCACCCCCAGCCTTGCTGTAACTGCCCCTGGGGGGTTCTCCGCAACTTTCTCTCCTCCACGGGGGTTAGACTCACCGCAGTCGCATTCTGGAGGGTCTCTGAGCCAGCCTGACCGCCACGCCCATTTCCTCTCATAGTTTCTCCCTTGCACATTTAATCCCACCTTGAAGGTCCAGACTACCATGCCCCGGCTCCTGAATGAGAACAATAAAATTGACCCCATCCTGGCCGCTCCAGCTGCCCGTGACCGTGTTTCTATTAGTTACACTCACGCAGCCCTGTTCGTGGTGGGAGCTGGCGCTGGTGGGGGCGGGGCACTTCCTGGAGGAGGTGGCCTGGGCTGGCCATCAAGGGCCCGGCCCTCCAGCGGACCTCCGTGTGTGGGCAGTGTACCGCCGGAAGCACCAGGAGCTGCAGGCCATGCAGATGGAGCTGCAGAGCCCTGAGTACAAGCTGAGCAAGCTGCGCACCTCCACCATCATGACCGACTACAACCCCAACTACTGCTTCGCCGGCAAGACCTCCTCCATCAGCGACCTGAAGGAGGTGCCCCGCAAAAACATCACCCTCATTCGGTGAGCACCTGCCAGCACCCTTGGGGGCTCCTAGGGATGGGTGCCATCATACCACCATGATTCCTCTAGTCTCAACAGGCCATCAAAGCCACCCCAGGGGGACAAAGCTGAGCATCCAGGAGCGCTTAGAGGCATGGGTATTAGTTTATTTGAACACCCCAAATATAGCCATGGAGTTTATAGAAAGGGAGGAGGGCTCAGCAGGAAGACCCAGGTGTACCTCCAAATCCATTCAAAACTCCCAGAATGCACTAGCTGAACAAAGTCAAACAAACAAACAAGCTCATTGCCATCAAATCTGTCCTGACTCATGAGCTATGGGACAGAGTAGAACTGCCCCTGTGGGTTTCAGAGACGGTAACTCTTTACAAGGGTGGAAGGTCTCTTGTTCCTGCGGGACAGTTCACTGCCATCCAGCCAGTGCTGACTCACAGCGGGTCCCTGTGGGTTTCCGAGACCGGAACCATTTACAGGAGTAGAAAGCCCAGTCTTTCTCCCCAGGGGAGCCGCTGGTAGTTTCGAACAGCCGACCATGTGGATGGCAGCCCAATGACTAAACTCGCCACCACCAGAGCAACTAGTGTGTTTGAACTGCTGATCTTTATAGGTTATCAGCCCAGTGCATAATCCACTACGCACCCCCGCACACAAGGCTCCTTGGAATAAACCAGATAAAAAAGGACAAATACTGTTCAATCCCACTTATACACAATAGCTAAGAGAAGCAAGTGTGTGTGGTGGGAGGGGGGGTGGGCGCAGGGCAAGCAAAGCCTATTAGCATTTACCAGAGCTGGTGCGTTAGTGCTTACGGGCACTGAGTCTCTATGTCCAGTGGTGAACGACTTTTGGAAATAAATACTGATGATGATCGCACAGCTTGAAGAATGTAATATTGCCACTGGCTGAACACTTAAAAATGATTAAAATGACAAATGTTACATATATATATTTTTTTTTCAAAACATTTGTCATTATATATATATATATATATAATGACAAATGTTTTGAAAATCATTTTATTGGGGCTCTTACAGATATTATAACAATCCATAAATTAATTATAGCAAGCAAACTTGTACATATGTTGCCTGCTTTATATGTATGTATATATATATATATATACACACACACACACACACACATACATATATTTCAGCACACACGATTAATGTTTTTAAAACTCCCTTCAAGTGACCCCTCACCCCAGAAAGCCTTCCCCATCCCTTCCCCACCAGGCCAGGGCAGCGCCCCTCCCTCAGCCTCCCAGACGCCAATGCCTATGATCTGACCCTCCCAAGGCAGTGGGAGCCGAACCTGAGCAGGGCTGAGTCGTTCATCGCTCTGTCCCTGGGTTGTCGGAGTCTCAGTAAGTATGCAGCGAGGGAGTGGACTCTTGGTTAGGAACTTCCTCTGCATTCTCAGGTAGCGAACTTGAAGCCCACACTTGCCTAGCACGGCCAGGTTGAGATGGGGTCCCTCAAGTGTCCCCTGGTCTCTTGTGTGCATCGACTAAGCATGACTGGCTGGCTCTTCCTCACTGTTCTTCTCCTTTGCACAGGGGTCTGGGCCATGGTGCCTTTGGGGAAGTGTACGAAGGCCAAGTGTCAGGAATGCCCAATGACCCGGGCCCCCTGCAAGTGGCGGTCAAGGTAAGGAGAACACAGCCTCTCGCCAGGGTCTGACTCCTGGCCACCCCATGTGTGTCCAGGTAGACCTGTGCACCTGAGGGCTTTCAATGGGTGATCCCCACCCACCTAAGTAGATGACCAGGCCTTTCTTCTGAGGTGACTCTGGGTGGACTCGAACCTGCAACCTTTCTATGGTAGCAACTGAGCTCATTAACTGTGCCAGCCCGTTCTATCATCTGCAACTCTCAGCTAAAGGCCTCTCCCTCCCACTGCTCACCACCTTGTCCTCTCCCCACCCCTCCTCCTGTGCCCAGACGCTGCCAGAGGTGTGCTCAGAACAGGACGAGCTGGACTTCCTCATGGAGGCTCTGATCATCAGGTAAAGCCGCCCAGAGACAGCTGCTCCACCTCCTCAGCTCACAAAGAGGCAGATGATGTCTGCAGGGGACAGAGGTTTGATGTCCTCCGCTGGTCCCTTTCTCCCTACCATGAGACTCCCCAAATCTTAACACCTCTTACCAGGGAGGGACAGCGGGGACAGTCTTGGCAGGGAAAAACCTTCATGGTCCCCTAACCTGACAGCTAGCTCTCAGCCTGCAGCCAGCACCCCTCTTGTCATCCTGGGTCCTGTGTCCCTCACCTAGTGGGGAGACATGCCAGGGAGACAAGGAGTCCATCCTAGGCAGCCCCTTACTGCAGCATGGTTCCCTGAGCACATGGGCCATGCCCAGCCTCAGCCTGTCCCACCTGCGCCCTCAGGAAGAGAAGAGGGAGCCAGCTGGCACCCCGCCTGTCTTCTTTGGTTCTGTGGGAGGTGTGTATGGGGATGGGGAGGCCGGGGGTGCTATGCACCAACCCTCCCCTTCGCGTCTCTGCTTAGAGGAATCCACTTCTGCCTCTGTTTGAAAAAGAAATCAGCATGCTTGCCCTATGGGTGGTAGAAGCTACACTCTCTCCCAATAACACTTGCCCAGACCCTTCATGAACCTAGCTCGCGGGTCTCCTAGAAAGGAAATCAGCGTGGGGAGTCCCATGGGATGGACTCAGGGAGTCCCAGGGGACAGCAGGAAGGGCAATCCCAGATAGCTTCACCCTCTGGCTTGTGGCTCCAAGGTCTAGATTAAATCCAGCCCCCTGGAATCTTAGCACGTGAGGCTCCCAATGGCTCTTACTGAAGGAGGAGGCAGAGGCTGGACACCAAAGTCTGGTGAGCCAATGGTGCCTGTGGCTCAGAGAAGCAAGCCTCCCAACATCCTAGCAGCCAGGGCAGCCTGGGTCCCCGTCTAGTGGAAATGGCAGCAGTGAGAGGGAGCCAGGACCGTGTTAGAACCGGGCCTATAAGCCAAGAGGCACAGAGGACACACAGTATAATAGGCTCCTTGCTAGAAGTCTGACTTACTTTCTCATGGTACCTGTCATCCACGAGGATTGAGTAATAGATGAGATTTGGGAAAGATAAGATAATGTCGAAGAAGATTCAAATCGCTCCATCTCAGGACTCCTTGTCACCACGGTCACATTTATACTTCTGTAGATAGTCTTCTATTCTTTCAGCTCTGTGTGGCGGCGCGTGTGTGCGCGTGTGTGTGTGTGTGTGTGTGTGTGTGTGTGTGTGTATGTACCTATGAAGTTCGCTGGCCCCATGATTCTGTGTGCCCTAATAGGGTCACATTAGCAAAACAAACCCCAAAAACCTCAGAGCCTTTTTCCCCAACTCGGGCCCTCCACCCCACCCCCAGCCCCACCCTACCCCCTAGCCTGACACAGATTTCCAGGGTGGCTGCTGAACACATCCCCTTGTGTTGTACATTTTCCTTTTTTAAGATTTTCCTGGATTCTGAGCGCGGTTCAATTTGGTTTCATTTGTGCAGCAAATTCAACCACCAGAACATTGTGCGCTGTATCGGGGTAAGCCTGCAGGCCCTGCCCCGATTCATCCTGCTGGAGCTCATGGCTGGAGGGGACCTGAAGTCCTTCCTTCGAGAGACCCGCCCTCGCCCGGTGAGTGACAAGCAACCCTGCCTCTTGGAAGGACTGAAGGAAAGGAAAAAGGAGGGATGGGAGAGCAAGAGTGAGCAGCCTGGAAATCAACCTACTCAGTGAGGCCAAGGATCTTGGTCTCGTTCTTGGCTTGGCCTTGTGATAGACAGAGGTGGGTCATTTGTGTGAACCTTGTGTAAGGAATCTTGGAATAAGGAATTCATTCTTATGGGCTGCTGATTCTGGAGAACCACCGTAGAGACACACGCAGAGGCAAGTGTTAGAGCAGGCATGTCACCTGCTGAGCTGCGATCGGTTGTATGACATCCACTTATGGAGAACCCCCACTCTCCTCATTCATCAAACAGACACCACAGGCCCGGGCCATCCCGCCTGGCAGCTTTGCTACCAAATAAATGTAGCAAAAGCTATTTAGGGAGGCACGCTGCATTGGCATTGTGGTCAAGGACATAGAGCTTGGGCTAGTGAGAAGGCCTAGAGTGGACCCAGGAGTCCCAAGCCTGGCCATTAAACAATCTCATGGCGGAGGGCAGTCAGCTCCCCTCTCTGACCTCCATACCTGCGCAGGGGAGGTTACAAGGGTCACACCCGGACATCTCAGCAGTGATTCTGAATTCTGAAGTACAGTACATGGCAGACCCAGAGTCCAGCCCCTCCCTCCTCTCATCATCAGGGTCTTCAGCAGGCCCTGGGCTCTGGGCATTAGGAGCCAGAGCACAGAGATCCCCCCTTGGTTAAAATCTAGGCTTGAGAGCGACTGGACTGTGAGGGGCAGAAGAAAAGAGGTGATTACCCTACCCCAGCCCCAGGAGAACAAAGAAAGTGTGAGCCCTCCCCTCTCTGTGACAGAAAGCCCAGACCCGAACTGCTAGCATTCAGGGACTCGTTTATTGGTACAAAATAGTACATACTACCCTTTGAGTATAGAGTCCCTCGGTGAGGTGAGTTATCAAAGTGCTCAACTAATCGCGGAAAGAACGGTAGTTCAAACCCATCCAGAGGCTCCTTGGAAGACAGGCCTGGCTGATAATCTGCTTCTGAAAGCTCACAGCCTTGAGCACCCTATGGAGCAGGTCCGCTGTGCATAGGGAGCCACCAAAGAATTGGAATCAGCTCAATGCCAACTAGCCACTATGTCCTTCGGGTATAGCATCTCAGAAGGTATTGATACCAAATTAAGAATTACCCTTCAGTTTTCCTGCAAAAGTAGATTAGTTTAAACCAGTGGTTCTCAACCTTCCTAATGCCTCGACCCTTGAATACGGTTCCTCATGTGGTGGTGACACCCCCAAACATAAATTATTTCCATTGCTACTTCATCACTGTCATTTTGCTACTGTTCTGAATCAGGTGAGCCCTGTGAAAGGGCCGTTCAACCCCCAAAGGGGTCACGTGACTCACAGGTTGAGGACCGCTGGTCTAAACAATGTCCTTGAACTGAACATACTGCTAATAGATGGTGCACAGCAAGAGAGCTATCAGTATGAGTTCTTTGGTGAAACTTGGGAGCTATGGTGTACTATCCATCTCATTGCCTTTCCGAAGGACTTACTGCCCCCAGAACCCCCTGCCTATTTGAGCTTTGAATTCCATCTCACAAAGCCACTTTGGGATACCCTGAACAAGTCCCAGCACATGTGTCTATAACCATGACGCTATTAAGAACATCTGATTATCTCTCTGCGGTGTTCATTGTAGCACTTTTCCCCAGTGACCATAGGTCGAATCAACCCAAGTGTTCATGAGCAGGGGTTGCATAAGCAAAGGGTGGTAAAGTCAAACACTGGAACTCTCCTTAGCCCGCTCTGAGAGAACTGAAGTCAAACGGAGCAATGAAGCTCTGATGCATGCCTCAACTCGGATGCCCCTGGGAAACATGACGCTAATCACACTAAGTCCGTCAAAGGAGGACACACCCGCTATGATCTCACTTTTATGAAACAAGCTGGTATATAGAAACCAGAGACTACTCATGGTTTCCCAAGGTGAGAGTGAGTGGCGGAAGGGAAGTTTTTGCTTAGGGAACAGTGATTTATGTTAATGGTAATAGAATGATTTGGAAAAGGATAGGGATCATGGTTTGACAACGTGAAGAATTCACTGGTGTCACTAAATTCTATGTGTGCAAATGGTGGAGAGGAGGAAGGTTTTATACTCTCTATTTTCATCCCAATGAAAAAGAATATCTAGTTGCCAAGCTGAGGCACACTGGTGGTGTCGTGGGTTTTGAGTTGGGCTGCTAACCACAAGGTTAGCGGTTCAAACCCACCAGCTGTTCCTACTGAGACAGGTAAGGCTTTCTGCTCTTGCAAATCCAAAAGGGTTGTTCTGCTCTGCCCTAAAGGCTTCATGGCTGTCAGAAGAGACGTAATGGCAGTTGGGTTGTTTTTTTCAGTTGCCAAAAGAAGTGTCATTCTCCAGATCAGAGGGTAAAATCCCCCAGATCAGAAGGTAAAATCCTTATTCCCAACACATTCTGGGCCACAGATGGCATGGGGCACACAGACTAGCTACACCCTGCACTACCAGTACAGGAGTAGATTCTGACACAACACCCCTTTTCCTTCATAACTACGTGCACGTGCATCCACCCCTCAGGCTGCTGGCTGCTGTCTGCGTGGACTGATTCGTGGAGCAGTTCGTTTGCTTAGAGCAGCCAGAGACAGGGAGCCAGATAAACCTGGCCCTACAGTAGAAGATCTGGTCCTGGCAGCATCATGGACCCCCGGGAGCATCTGAGATATTAAAGGTCCTGAGTGATGAGGGCAGAGACACAAAGGGACTCTTCCTTGAGCCCCATGGTTCTCAACCTTTCTAATGCCTCAACCCTTGAATCCCATTCCTCGTGTAGTGGTGACCCCTCCAATCATAAAATTATTTCATTGCTACCTCATCACTGTAATGTTGCTACTGTTATGAATCGGGCAACCTCTGTGAAAGGGTCGTTCAATCCCCAACGGGGTCGCGACCCATAGGTTGAGAACCACTGATCTAGTCCGTGGCACTACATTACCTTCTTTATGTGGCTGCTTGTAAGCATGCAAGAGGGCAATCCTCCCGAGCCAGTTGCACGGATAAGGACGCTGGGGCATCGAGAGACTGAGTAACTTGCCCACTCAGTGAATATGGAATGAGCAGGGTTTGAAACTCAGACTGGCTCAACTAACCGTGGCAGGATACTGAGCCCTGGACTCCTGTACTGAGTTGTGTATGTGCTTGAATGCTGTCTACCACATGATGTGACACCCCATCCCTTCTGCGGCACTCTCTCCTAAGAAGCTTAGTTTTAACTCCCACAACCCTGCCCCTCCCACCCCAGATCCTGTGAACCCTGGTCTGGGGAGTTTCAGCCTCCACCCATATTAGCTACCTGACCTGGAATGAGTCTGTCCAGCTTTATCATGGAGACCGTCGATTTCTTCCTTATCCACCATAGAGAAGGTTGTGTCAGAGACAAGGCATGTGGGATTGTTCTACTGAGTGTAAGACACAGCCGCAAAGGAAACTCCCAACGTTGTCTCTCCTAGAATTGAAGCCTGCCCTAGAGAAGCGTGAATCCTCACCTCTCCGCAGGCCCAGGCCCCTGCTCAAAGGAGCTCTGAGAGTGGCCTTCTCAGAAAATCCGCAGGCAGCTTAAGAGCCTGAATTCCACACCTGAACTCTGTTGTTGTTGTTGTTGTTGTTGTTTTTGTTGTTAGGTGGCATTGAGTGCATGCTGACGCACAGCGACTGGATGCACACCAGAACACCATCCTGACAAGTTTCTATGCTTGAGCGCATTGTTGCAGCCATGGTGTCAATCCATCTCCTGGGGGTGGGGGGGACTTCCTCTTGTTCACTGCCCCTCCACTTCACCAAACATGATGTCCTTATTCGAGGAACTGGTCTCTGCTGACAACATGTCCAAAGTACATGAGACAACATCTCTCCAGCTTTGTCTCTAAGAAACTGAACTCTAAGGTGGTTTATTGGTCTGCTTTCTTATATAGGATTTTGAGCCATCTCTCCCCAGGTAAATCCTAGAGCTATAATCAACTACCCGCCCCTTATTTAGTGAACACCCACAATGGGCTAGCCATGGTAGGTGTCTTTCCTGTGATTAACTGCTGTGCTAGTCCTGGTAGACTAGAGAAACAAATCCATGGAAACTCATATGGGTATGAGAATTTTATATAAAACGTAATTGTATATTAAGAAAGCATCTCAGTCCAATCCAAGCCCCATAAGTCCAATATTAGCCCATATGTCTGATACTAATCTATAAAGTCCTCTTCAGACTCACAAGACACATGCAATGATGCCAAATACAGGACCATCACAGGCCAGGGGGTGGAAAGTCTTGTGGATCCAGTGGCGGTAGAAGCATCGTAGCAGTGACAGGAGTCTCCAAGGGGCTTCTCCAGCTTCAGAGATCTGATTGCATCAGAGTAGGTCCATGTGGCTTCTCCAGCTCAGGGCACTAATGTAGTTCCATGTATCTTGTCAGCTGCAATGTCTCCCGGGGAGTGAAGTAGTGAGGGCGAGTCTCTCCTGCCTCCAAGGAAGAAATACCAGATTTCCAGAATTCTCAGGAGAAGGCCATGCCCACACAGAGGCCTCGTTGGCTATGATCTGACTGATAGGCTAGACTTCACTCCTACACTCTTAATCTTCAAATTGACAATTATATAACTACCACAACCTCGAACTACAAAGCCTAGTCCTTGTCCTCCTCCCCCACCCTCTTAGGGATACATGAGGATACAGAAGAAGGAAAATCAAAATACGAGAGTCATCTGCAAGCCATATGAACTTTCTGTTGGGGTTTTCTCCATTCAGCAAGAGTCATCAGCTTGCCTGGATAACTCAACTCAGCAGGAGCAAAAGGGGATTTCTCTGTCTTTTTCCATATGTAGGATTCGAAGGAACCATATCCCTCTAGAATCTACAGTCTAGATAAATCATAGTGCAGAGTGATAACCCAATGGGTCACGCATGATACTGGAGACTGTGGGAGTGTGACATTAAGCTCTTGCCTCAGGGACTTCAAAGTGTACTCAAGGACGTGGTAAAATAAACGTTGGAAGGACTAAGTGAATACGACACCATGTGATTACTTTCTACAGCAGATTCTCTGGGTTAGGAATTCAGAAACGGGATGTAGCCTTCAGAAAAGACTTGATGGCACTTAGCAAAGATGCCCAGGAAAGCCAGAGAGGGCCATGCCCACGGTGAGTTCCATCTCATTCAATGTGACAGAGACTAAGCACAGACACACTGGAGATCACCCCTGACTTGCCATGCACATCCCCAAAGCTTTTCCTTTTCAAATTACGTTCCTTGTGGATTTTATGGAATAAAACGAAGTTAAATTGGGTAATAGAAAAAAAATGGCGAGATCCTGGGGATGGCTGTACACACTCAGTTCATATCACTGAATTGTGCCTTGGAAGAATGCTGAGACGGCAAATGTTCTGTTTCACACACTCATGTAGATTTACCATAATTACAAAATTAACTTAGGTTGGAGATTTCTTTTAAAAACATTACCACCGCCACCCGTGATTAACTTACAGATTCGTTTTTTACATTTGGAGGGTTGAGTGTAAAGATTTGGGTCGGGGAAAGAGCAGAATGAATTTAAGGGGGAGGGACATCTACCCCATCCTATCTTTGTGTGGTGCAGGGTCCCTCTGCCCTCAGCCCGCACTGTAGAATCCTCTGGGAGCCTCAAACCCCTCTCTCCCGCCAGAGATGGACTCATTGACCCGGGCCGGGGGCCAGGCAAACTACACTTTTTAAAGGCACACAAGGGATTTCTGGGAACCTGGTGGTGTGGGTGGTATACAGGGGGGTGGCGGTTTGCAAAGATTGGCTGTTCAAACCCATGCAGCAGCTGCCGAGACAAAAGGCCTAGAGCTCTGCTTTCGTAAGATGACGAGCAAGAAACCCCGATGGGGCAGGTCTACTAGTCACAGGGGGGTGGGGGGTATACACCCGCGGAATCAACTCCACCGCAGAGCAGCAGCAGGCGTGCCACTCAATGCCGTCGGGTGGATTTCTTAGATTTTCCTCGGGTGAGAAATACCTGTCACTGGCATCGCAGGGAAAGAATTCATGCCGAAGCCTAGTTTGTGATCCAAGCGGGTTTTTAGAAAGGATAGAAGAAGCTTCGGGCGTTACAGTCACTGAACACAGCCCCCTCAGGGCACTGCACATCCACATGGCGGCCTGAGCCTGAGGGGGGAGGAAGGAAAGAGAGAACAGAGAGAGAGAGAAACGCTGGAAAAGAGTGTGGTCTCCCCACCCCCACCCATTCAGGCTTTTTAGGGCCTTCGCTGGGACGCGTGGTCAACGATGCTGGTTGACCCCATTGGCTGAATGAAGCCCACCTGGCCTAGATTAGAGCCAACCCAGGTGTACTGACCACCTAGGTGTACCGCCCCCTCCTGGCTCAGAGCCTGAATTTGGAGCATGCCCAGTAGACACCATGCTCCCCTGTTCTGGCTACCTGATTCCGACCCTAGGTGACCCCTAGGACAGAACAGAACTGCGCAGTTGGGTTTCCTAAACACACCAAACCCACCGCTACTGAGTCTTTTCTGACTCATGCCAGCCTTCTAGAACAGACTAGAACAACCCCCGGGGGTTTACAGGAGCAGGAAGTTTGAGTGGTGGGAGGGGGGTTTCGAACTGCCAGCCTTGCAGTTCATAGTCCAACTCATAACCCACTGAGAGGCCACCCGCGTGCGTTTCCCAGCCTGTCCATCCTACGGAAGACAGCCAAGCGCTCCTCCTTGTAACCGCTGCCGAGTTGGGCTGTGCTTAATCCGTCGTGACCCCAGGGATCCTCGAAATGGGTGAGGTGATTGCTCACCACGTGCAGCCAGGCCGAGAGCCCCTTGCGAGCATAGCCGGTGTTCCAGAGGTCCCCTCGCCCCCACGGACTTCTCATCAGTGGATGGCTTCTGTCTCCCGCAGAATCAGCCCTCCTCCCTGGCCATGCTGGACCTGCTGCACGTGGCCCGGGACATTGCCTGCGGCTGTCAGTATTTAGAGGAAAACCACTTCATCCACCGGTGAGTCAAGGGGCATCACTGGCTTCCCTGTCCCCTCCACCTGCTGAGTGCATCCTCACAGGTCCTCCCTCCCACCCCCCTCACCACCACCACCTCAGGCTTCCGACCTCAGGCCGAGCTCACAGAGAGTAGTAACACGGGTGGCACCACACAGCGAGCCCAGAGCGCTTTGGTTTCTGAGTGCATGAAAGTGTTATCGTTTACACTCAACTGTGGACTACCACGTGTACGATCGCATTCTGGGGAAGTTGGAAATCGGGTGAGAATGACCGGCATGGGACACGGAGACGCAAAGTGGGCACATGCTGTTGGAAGCACATGGTGCCCATGGACGTGCTTGATGCGGGTCACCACAAATCTTCCACCTAAAAGAAAAGAAAAATCCTCAAGCGAGCAGAAACTACCTCAAGATCGGCAAGGCACCTAAAGCAGGGCACAAGACAGTGAGGTCTGCCTGTAGCATGTCCCTGTCCAGAGCTGTTGGAATGAGTCTGCCGTGCTTGCCTGGGGGAGTGGGGCGGGGCCCCACCCTCAGAGCTTTATTGGCCACATGTGTGAATTGGGGAGCATAAACCATCGATCCTGGTACTGGAGACTTCGGCAAGGTACTCCGAACCTCCTACCTGGACCTCCCAGTAAAAAGTCCATGTTCTAGCTCCTAATCTAGGAGCTGGGGTTCCATGTTCTAGGCTTCCCAACCTAGAAAAGTGGGTTCCTTAAAGGTTCAAACCCACCAGCTGCCCTGAAGGAGAAAGATGAGGCTCTCTACTCCCGTAGAGATTTACAATCTAAGGAGTAGTTCTTTGACTCTGTCCTATAGAGTCATAATGCGATGGAATTCACTTGATAACCATGGGTTTCGGTTTGGGGTTTTGCTTCGTTGTGTTTGGGCTAAGGGGAAGTTTATGGAGTAACAGGAAGGCAAAGATCCGTTTTATTCTTTCCATCTCTTTCATTCAATGAAGGCACAAGCAATGGTGTTGGGCAATGTTTTTTACTAGATACTCTGAAATTAAGTGTGATTGTTTTCCTTCATTCACCTGCTACATAGGAACCTGTGTGACTGGGCTCTGGGTTAGGACACCAGGTTCACCTTTGAGGCTGTAAACAGCGGTGTTGTTGTCATTGTTAGGCGCCATCAAGTCAGCTCCCACTCAGAGTGACCCAAACAGAAACAGCCCGCCACATTACCGGATTGTGGTGGCTTTCATGTTGCTGTGAGACTGTGAGCGGTGTCATTCGTGTTGCAAATACCAAGAAGGTCCCTCATGCTGGATAGGTTTTGCTGGAGCCTCCAGACTAAGATAGACTAGAAGATGGACCCAGAGGTCTACTTCCACACAGGAACCAATCAGAGGAACCCTTACGGAACACTGTTTGATAAACGCCACAGACTGTCCTAAATCATGTCCTGGTGACTTTCTCACCTGACAGCAGGAGTCTAAAGTCTGAAAGCAGATTACTAGGTGATTTGCAAAATGCTTGCTCATGTTTTGCTTCTGATTTAATAATAGATTGACTGGCACTCATGTAGTAACCCATCATCATAATTAGAATATGCAAAGTAAGGCACCCTGCTGGTGCTGTGGGGGAGGTGGTGGGTGGGCTGCCAACCAGAGTGTTGGAGCGTAAACCCACCAGCCGTTGCCCCGGAGAAAGATAAGGCTTTCTCTCCCTGTAAGGATTGACAGTGTGAGAAACTGTCCGGTGGCCATGAGTCCAAATTGACCCCATGGAATGAAGTTTGAGTGGAGAAAGTACACAATAAAATATTAAAGGTGCCTCAGGAGTCCCTGGGTGGTAAAACTGTTTCACATTCACCTGCTTGTCTACTTACTGAAAGGTTGTAGGTTCAAGTCCACCCAGAGGTGATCTGCTTCCAGAAATCTGCCATTGAAAATTCTGTGGAATACAGTTCTATTTGGACACACTTGGAGTGGCCATGAGTCAGAACTGACTTTAAAGCAACTGTTTTTGTATGCTTTTAGAAATTAAAAATGCTTGTAAGTATCGAGCTTTGTTTTCTCCCTATTCAAAAAAGGGAAACTAAAGATCAGGAAACCCACCTGCCTGCATCCCCAGAGTCATCCCTAAAATGAGGCAGTAAACTCTTACACAAGAGCTTATCCTTTATTTATTATTTTATCATGTTGGTCTTTAATGCTTCCTCTTGATTCTAACCTTTTCCAAAGCGAGGCTCATTTTGCGTAGTGGTTTAGCAGGCAGAAAACAGGAGTCCTGGATGTCCTTGTCCAAAGCCACACCTTCGGCTTCAAAAAGCAAGTCAATCTTGCTCTTGCCCTTGGGGCTGTGCTCACCAGTCTCCATACATCTCGACCTCGGCCTTTCTTGTTGCTTCGGGGTGGCATTCTTGGACCATTTTGGGATTCTGTCCAGAGTTAGACATCTTTTAAAAAAAAATGTTGATTCATCAGAGAGCAACCTGTGCAAATGGTGTGATGACTTCAGATGCCTCCCTTTGCTTCTCGTTGAGACCGTTTATCAATTTAACCTCCACGACACGGCAGTCAGACTCTCTGGCGAAGGGATCAAATCCATCTTTCCTTTGACATTGTGGAAACTGCTTTCCAAAACTCATGATATAGTATGACTCTACCCAGTGCTCTCTTTTCATAGATGATAACAGAATCACATTCTCTTCAGATTCTTATCACTTTCCCAAATAGTTATTGAAGGCCAGAATTAGGTCCCAGAGTAATAGCTTCTTGCTCTTTCATTTTTTTTTAATGAAATTGTCAAAGATTGGATCAAGAATGTGTCAGATGGACCCTTTATGAGATTAAGCAAAACAAGTATAGCTCCTAGGGCTCCAGTTCATAGCTACACAGGTTCATTCCAAACAAACCCTGTTGAAACACGTCTCTATGAGCAGTGGATTGTGGCAAACATGTTCTCTCATGGTCTTGTGAGGGTGCCTGTAAAAAAAAAGGGTACTTTTTGTAGTATGAAACAAATGATCAAATTTTTTAAACAAAACTCAAGAGAACATCTTCCCCAAATGAGAGAAGCTTTGCAAAATAGTAATAAAAATAAAATTATGGGAGTGCTACCCCACATGAACCAACCACTTTAAAACGAGCCAGCATTTTGAGGAAGATCACAAAGACCTCAAAGATTAACAAAGCGAGGGAAGACGGCAACCTCAAGAAATGAAGAAATTGTGGCCAAAATAATACTATAAGAAAGATAGAAGAAAACAGCAGAATTAATACAAGAGCTACAGAACTTGGGGACCCA
>NW_022103907.1:1954646-1956200 GCF_000313985.2 Echinops telfairi | reverse complement strand
GAACTTTTAGACAACAAAAAGAAGTCAAAGGAAAATAGTTGGGTGGGTGGGTGGGGGAGTAAAAATCTCATTATTCACAGATGGCATGACTTTCAATGTAGAAAACCCCAAAGACTCAACAAAATATTGTTGGAAATAATCAAAATATTTGGAAATGTGGCACGATACAAGATTAACATGCAAAAATCCATCAGATGCCTGTATACTACTGGAAAGAGCTCCGAAGAAGACATCAAGAAGACAATACCATTTACAATAGCCACACACTGGATGAAATGCTTAGAAATAAACCTAACCAGAAAGACAAAAGACTTGTACAAAGAAAACTACAGAACCCTTGTACAAGAAACAAAAACAAAGAGACCTACACAAAGATAAGAATAGTCCATGTTCATGGATAGGAAAACTTAATGTAGTGAAAATGTCAATCCTTCCCAAAGCAATCTATAAATACAATACAATTCTGATCCAAAGCCCAACTTCACTCTTTAAAGAAATGGAAAAACTAGTTACAAACAGCACATGGAGCGAAAGGATTATCAAGGAACTCCGTAAGAAGGAGAACAAAGTAGGAGAATCCTCACTACCCAACCTCAAAAATCTGTTACATAACAGCTGTTGTAGTTGAAACACCTCGGCCCTGTTACAAGGATAGATACATAGACCGATGGGGCAGAAAATAAAACCCAGAAATAAATTCATTCATGTACAGGTAACTGATCTTCGACAAAGGGCCAAAAAAATATTAAACGTGAAACAGATAGTCTCTTCAACAAATGGTACTACACATTTTTAAATTGTATATGTATTAAAATAGTGGGGCGGGGGATGTCTAATACTTATATGTTCATACTTAGACTTCAGAAATGGAGAAAAAAACTTTTAAAAATCAATGTTTGTGTTATGAAACCCTGCAAGGCCATTAATAGTAGTTTACTTTGATACTAAAACATTTTAGCAGTGAAAAAAATTCAATAAAATGCTGCAAAGGACATAAATAGACATTTTACCAAAGACATAGAGAGGCTGACAAACATATGGAGAAATGCATGTGATCATTAGTTATTTAAGAGATACAAATTACCCCAGCATTAATCATAAAATTAAAAAAACACAAACAAGAAATAGCAAATGCTGGTAAGAATATGGAGAGATTGAAACTCTTCTTTATGTACAGTGAGACTATAAAATGGTACAATTAGCATGGAAAATAGCATTGCATTTCCTTAGAAAGTTGAAAATAAAAATGTCATATGACCCAGCAATCCTTCTACTTGGTACATCTCCTAGAGAATAAGAGTCAAGACATGAACCGATATAAGCAAACCTATGTTCAGTGCAGCACTATTCACAGTAGCAAAAGAAGGAAACAATCTAAATGCCCATCAGGGGGGAAAGGGTTAAACTGTGGTACATAAAAGGGAATACAATGCAGTCTTAATAAATAATGATACATTTTTGAAACACTTCAGAACACGGATGAACCTGAGGACATTATGCTGAGTGAAATTAGTCAATCACAAAAGGACAAAAATTGCATGAGAATGATATTGT
>NW_022103907.1:1953162-1954529 GCF_000313985.2 Echinops telfairi | reverse complement strand
TTTGATCGTTACCAGGGGTGAAAGAGGATGGGAGAGGAAGTTGTGGGCTAGAGAGTAACAAGTGTCAATTGAGGTGAAGGGAAAGGCCATATACAGTAGGAAGGAGGTGGGTAAAAACTGATGGAGTTAAGAAGAACTGTTGAAAATAAAGGAACAAAAGCTTCTCATTTTGGTATTTTTATTTAAAGGTTCCTAAGATTTTATAGCAATATTTTTTTACTTACCTTAATACAATAGCCCTCAAATTGATTAAACACCTAGGAGTTAACCTAACCAGGGACATAAAAGGCTTACAAAATAGAAATAATAAAACACTACTACAAGCGACTAAAAGAGACCTATAAAAATGAAAAAGATATCTTGTGTTCATGAATTGGACATTTTAATATGATGAAAATATCAATTACATCTAAAGTGATCTATAGAACCCATGCAATCCCAATACGAATGCCAACATTATTCTTTACTGAAATGGAAATGAATCCTGACCAACTTCAGATGGAAAGAAAAGAAGGCTGACTAGCCAAAGAAATATTGAAGAAAAAGAACAAACAAAACACTCCCTGACATAAAAACATACTACACAGCCATAGTATCCAAAAGGCCACATCTTACTTTGACAACAGACCAATAGACCCAAGGGAACCGAATTAAACCCAACCTTTATGGGCATTGGTTTGTGCCAAGGAGTCAAAGTCCATTCAGTGGGGGCAGAAATACTCTCCTTACTAAACAGTGCTGGCAAAACTGGATATCCACCTGCAAAAGTTAACTAGAACTCATGCTTTGCACCATAACAAAGACTAACTCAAAATGGATCAAAGACCTAAATGTTAAATTTGAACCAAACTATAACATTTCTGGAAGATAACATATGAAGAAAACTATGGGATCTAATCTTGTGTAGATATAGGATAACAAATATTGCCACAAATGTACACATTTAAAACAAAATAGACAAATGAGACTTCTTATGAATTAAAAATGTATGCTCATCAAATGGCTTTTTTTTTAAAAAGTGAGCAGACAATGTACAGACCTGGGGAAACTTCAGAAACAAACTGTTCAATAGGAGTCTGCGGTAGATCCTTTTCCAGTTCACACGTATGATGATTGGGTCTTCACACGTTTGTGTGATATGTTCCTCCCTGGATTCTTGTTACGACGCCGGCACATTAGCCGTCTGACACGTAAAAAAGAAAAAAGAGTCTGTTGTATAAAATCTTTAGAAAACTGCAACAAAAAGATGCCAAACTGGCGAAGGACATTAACAGAACCTTCATCATAAAGGTTCTGCCACTGTCCCCTATCAGCAACCCTCACTGTTTGTGTAAACAGTTTCCAGTCACTTGAGAATTTAATCTGTA
>NW_022103907.1:1949602-1951347 GCF_000313985.2 Echinops telfairi | reverse complement strand
AGTTTGGTTTTTGTTTTGTTCTGTGTTCTGGCAGAACTTCCCGGCTTCTTCAACAACACACGATGCTCTCATTCCTCGCACCCTTCCTTACTCATTGTCCACCTTTCACCTGCATATGAGGCGATGAAAAATGCCATGGCTTGGGTCAGGCTCACCTTAGTCCTCAACTTGACGTCTTTGCTCTTTAACACTGGAAAAAGGTCTTGTGCGGCAGATTTGCCCAGTGCAATATGTTGTTGATTTCTTGACTGCTGTATCCATGAGCATTGACTGAAGGGGCGCAGGCACAATGGTTTATGGGTAGATATAGGTGCATACATCATTGAGGACAGAACTATTTATTACATAAATACAAATACATGAGTGCAGATACATATTCATTAAAGACACAAGAATGGAAGAAACATCTTCCAAGACTGATGTTCTGGATAGGAAAACTCAGGAGCAGTGTCAAGAGACAACTCAGTCCATTGGCATAACACAAGTTTGCAAAAATCACGATCTGCATCTTAGAGGAGTGAATGCTGTCTGACAACATCAAAGCTTGCAGCTGGCCATCTAAAACACAACTACAGGTCTCCACTCTCCAGAAGCAAAATAGTAAGAAAGCAGTCAAAAGTACAGAGGAAAAAAAATAAGTCTACATGTCTCACAGCGTCATCTAGATGGAGCTTGGCTCCCGCCACTGATCATTCAGTAGGGGCCACAGTAATTGATCTCGGATAGAATGTGAGAAAAATATCATGCAGAAATCAAATTATTATTTTCTAAAAAGTCACACAAAGTAAAGTATTACACTGAAATGTGCAAGGACCTAGAGTTAGAAAACCAACATGAAAAAAAAGAAAGAAAACCAATATGGAAAAACACACTCAGTATATCTTAAACTGAAAGAAAGTAGAAAAAAATTCAAGCCTTGAGTTGCAGTATTGACAGACTCTATAGGCAAAATAGTGGGTGGTGCTGGAAGCATCAAAAGGAGGTGCAAAGAATGCACAGAGTCACGATACCAAAAAGAACTAGTCAGTATTCCACTATTTCAGGAGGCAGCGTGTGAGTAAGAACCACTGGTGCTGAAGGAAGAAGCTCAAGCTGCACTGAAAGCCTTCACCAAAAGCAAAGCTCCAGGAGTTGATGGAAGACCCATTGAAATGTTTCAATAAGCTGATGGAGCACTGGAAGCACGTACTTATCTATGCCAAGACATTTGAAAGACAGCTACCTGGCCAACTGACAGGAAGAGATCCATGTTTGTACCCATCCCAAAGAAAGGTAACCCAACAGAATGTTCAAATTAAAGAATGATACCATTGGTATTACATGCAAAATTTTTCTGGAGATCAAGCAGCTGGCAGAGGGGTAGGCCAGATTCAAAAAAGGAAATGGAGCAAGGGATAGATTATTACTGATGTCAGATGGATCTTGGCTCAAAGAAGAGAATTCCAGAAAGCTGCTTATTTGTATTGTATTGACTATGCAAAGGCATTGGACTGTGTGGAACAAAATAAACTGTGGGTAACCTTGACAAGAATGGGAATTCCAGAACACTTTATTGTGCTCATGGGGAAGTTGTACGTGGATCAAGAGACAGTTTTGCTAACAGAACAAGGGAATGCTACATGGTTTAATCCCAGGAAAGGTGTGTGACGACGGGGTTGTGTCCTCGCACCATGTTTATTTCATCTGTATGTTGAACAATCGTCAGAAAACCTGGATTATATGAAGAAGAATGTGGTCTCAGGATT
>NW_022103907.1:1947089-1948351 GCF_000313985.2 Echinops telfairi | reverse complement strand
CTATTTATAGAGGTATAGCTATAGGCATGTATATATGTAAATATATTCATTTATAATGAAAGGGATAGAGGCCAATGTGCTTATATTTATATGTTAAGTTCAAATAGTAGACGGACTTTGGGCCTATACTCAAAGCCTCCCTAAATACAAGAAAACTTTGTTCTAATAACCTGGCACTCTTTTATACTAACCTTCCCTACAAGATCACTGAAGACAAAATGGGTGCATAAGCAAATGTAGTGAAGAAAGCTGATGGAGTCTGGCTATCAAAAGATATAGCGTCTGGGGTCTTAAAGGCTTAAAGGTAAACAAGCAGCCATCTAGCAGGGAAGCAAATAAGCCCACATGTAAGAAGCATACCAACCTGTGTGATCATGAGGTATCGATGAGATCAGGTATCAATAGATCAAACCAAACAATTATATTGATGGGAATGGGGGTGGGGGTGGGGGCAGAGTGGAGACCCAAAGCCCATCTGTAGACAATTGGGCATCCTCCGCAGAAGGGTTACAAGGAAGGGACAATTCAACCAGGGTGTAGTACAGCACCAACGAAACACTCATCATTCCTCTAGTTCCTGATTGTGCCCTCCCCTCTCTACCATGACCCAGTTCTACCTCACAAATCCGGCTAGACCGGAGAACACACATCGGTACAGACAAGCGCTCTCAACACATGGAATTCAGAACAGATAAGCCCCTCAGGAACAATAGTGGGAGTGGTGATATCATGAGGGTAAGGAAATGGTGTGTTGGGGGTGGGGGGAGAAAGGGGAAGCCCATCACATGATTCATCCCTCAGTGGGATGAGTAACAGAAATACGAGTGAAGGGAGACAACAGACGGTGTAAGACAGGAAATAACAACAATGTTGTATAATTGATCAAGGATTCACAAGGGTGGGAGGGAGAAAGAGGAGCTGATACCAAGGGCGCAAGTAGAAAGAAAATGTTGATGACAACATATGTACAAGTGTGCTTAATAAAATTGAATGATGGCTTGTCATAAGATTTGTCAGAGCCCCCCAATAAAATTATTAAAACAATAATAATAAAAGTAAAAATTTGAAAATTAAAAAAAGAGATTCACAGAGTTTCCTATTTGTACAACTACCTGCTCAACTCAAAAGTGGAGCTCCCTGATCCATATGTACCCCTGATTTTTATTACTTTTTTTTATAAATCATTTTATTAGGGGCTCATACAACTCTTATCACAATCCATACACACATCAATTGTGTAAAGCGCATTTGTACATTCATTG
>NW_022103907.1:1939450-1946058 GCF_000313985.2 Echinops telfairi | reverse complement strand
TCATATCAAATCTTGTGTGTCCATCTTTCAGTTCCTTGTGTGTTAATGGTATTACTTTTACTATGTGCCATTAAATGCAAGTTCCCTTTTAAAACAACTATATTATGCCCACCATCATAAACATCTTTCTGCAGCCATCAGTATTTTCTGATCACCCGTGTTAGGCTTTTATAGTTCTATCGGGGCATTTTATGCACTGCTGCCCACCAAAATTCAATTTAAATCTCCTTGATCAGGGCAGTGGCACTTTACAACATTGAGCTGACACCCCTGGCCCATTGTTATGGAATCTTTATCCATGACTTCTCAATCCAAATCCTATCCTTAAAATATTAATTTCACTGTGAATTGTGTATTTCCCATGTCCTTCTTTCTCAACCAATGGTCTAGACCTTCAGGAAAACAATTGAAAATATTAAAACTTGTGGCCCACGGTACTTCTTTTGATTTTCCTGGTCAAGGCTTTATTATTATTATAGACTGATCCCAGATTTCTTCTGATTCCATCCTTCATTCCCACCTATGTGCCGCAGGTGGGAAGCAGTCATAGAATAGAAGTGAGAGTTTGGGGAAGATTCTGATCATTCCTTAGAGGTATGCTCAGGAATAGTCCATCTGGAGTAGAACAACAGAGAAGACATGATTTATAGCTAAAAAGAAGTGAGTCTTCAACCAGATCATTCTGGCACGCCCAACTGACAGCGTGCAAGCTGTGCATTAAGTCAAGAACCATACCAATGTAATTTTTTAATTAGGAAAAATCCAGGGCGATCTTACTCTATGAGGGTAAGGCAAAAAGTATTGCTACAAAAACATAGAATCTTTATTTTTTTAAAAAACATCAAAATATGAATCCATCATTTTGCACACACACACACACACACACACATCTATGTCTACATACTCCTGAAAGCAGTGTTCTCTAACTCTTCCCAGAAAAATTCTCTGCTCACTGATTTACATCCTGCCCCAATGGCAGTCTTCTTGTCCTGGAGGGACGCAAATTGGGTTCCTTTCCAATGTTCTATGAATTTGGGGGACGAAAGGAAGTCTCGAGGACAGCACCAGAGCTGTGGGGTAGGGGAGGTCAGGTTTTTCTAAGAAATCCTCATCGGACCGCCTTCACTCTCCTCAAATAGTGAGCAGGTGCATTGTAATGGTCGGACAATTCCCTGGTTCAACTTTCCTGACCTTTTTCTCACCAAAGCAGTTTCCCGATAAGTCCCTGAGACCAACCTGTATCCTTCAGGAAAATCTGTCAAGATGATCCCTTTGAGATATTTAAAACAAAAAAGCGGTCACCGTAGTCTTCTGAGGTGACCCCTCTGCCTTGCGTTCCACTGGCCCAGCAGATCCCCCTCCCCAAACCGCTGTTGTTACTGAACTCATCCCTGTGGTAAACTAACCAACCGCTGAAGATCCAAAGGGCAGAAATTGCCCAATGGCAGAGTCAGGACGGTTAGGGAAGGAGGAAGAACAGCAGTGGGAAACACGGGGAGAAACTGGAGTCAGCAAGTCCATCGATGAGATTACAGTGAGGGAAACACACCGTGTGGGAACTGTCGGCTGCAAAACTGATCATCTGCTCCACAAGCCTGCATCTAATTCACACGCCAAAAAGGTTTAAAGCAAAGCAAAAAAGCCACCGTTTTGATTGCACTTTTTCCAAGACACGAATGAATCCGACTAGGACAAGTGTATAGCTGAGCGGACGCACGGGTCACCGCTAATCACAGAGACATGTGGAAACACATCGACGTGGGGACTGGAACCTTGAGGGCACTACCTTTTCACGGACTCTTCGTACTTGATGCCACAGAGGCGATATGGTTCCAAAACACTCCTTGCAAGCAACTCGCAATAGCCAACAGGTCCTCCATAGGATACTAGGCTAAGGCCAAAGGCATTTTTGTGTGTGCCTCTCTATTGTCTGATTTTGACAGGAGCCCTAGTGGTACAGTGGTTAAGCGCTTGCTTGATAACCCTAAGTCAGCAGCTCAACCCGGTCCCACACTCCTCAGGAGAAAGGTGAGGCAGTCCACTGCCATCCAGTTTTACAGCCTTGGAACTTCTAAGGGGCAGCTCTACTTTGCCTGCATGGTCGTTATGCGTTGGAATCAACTAGACAGAAGTGGGTTATCAGATTTCACCTCAAGTTTCTTTAATAATATGAGAACAGTAACAGTGCCAATGTCTCAGAGGGTTGTTGTGAAGACAGATATGAAGCACATAGAGCAATGGTTAGCACGTCGCAAATGGACCATAAATTCAAGTTCCTATTATAACTGCGCTTTATCATTATTACCATTATCCCCTTAAATGTTTTCATCCTTTCTCTGGTCCTGAGAATTGGAATAGATGTTTCTTTTGTAGCAAAATACAACATGAAAGAAAGAAAGAAAGAAGGAGCTATTAGGACTTCACTCAAGTGAAATTCCAGTATTACACTTGCACCTATTTCCCAGGGATACATTGAGAAAATCTGTTGTCTCGTTTCTTGCTGCCCAGGGACATTGCTGCCAGAAACTGCCTTTTGACCTGTCCAGGTGCTGGGAGAGTGGCCAAGATTGGAGATTTTGGGATGGCCCGAGACATCTACAGGTGAGCAAAGCTCGCGCCGCCAACCTTCAAAGCCTGTCTCCTCAGCTGCATCCCTTGGGGAGAAGGACATGTAGCTTGCTAGTCATGTTCTGGTACTTGGTCGATTTTGCTCCTCAAAGCTCATTGCATTTCTTTTCAGACTGCGGGAACCTTTCATTAGTGTCCATGCCTGATAAGAGAACGGGCCTAATGAGAGACCCACACTGCATGCAATTATGGACAGCGAGTTCTTAATTGGGTGTCGTTCACATTCCTACGCGCTCATAGTCTTGTGCCATATTCTGCACCACAGAATCACTTGAGTACTTTCTTTGGAAAATAACTGCAAAGTGAGCTTTATTTAGCTTATGCAACCCTTTTCCTCAATGCTGAGGGAAATACTCAACCCCTATAGCTTTTACCCCCCAAGGCAAAAGCACCCCACAACAGACAAGACCCTGGGACGAGCTCCTGTGACCTCTTTGCCTTCATCTGGAGACTCGTTCAACGGTCCACAGGTGCCGTGCTCAGCTTCCCTTCCTGATTACATAGTCCCAAAGCTGAGTTTTTAAAAGACCAGAAATCATTCTAGTCTCTACTTTCTCTCTTGCTTCTCTTCCCAATCCCTGGGCGCTTCTTATACAATCATCCACCACATTGATTTGATGTACTGCTAGAGTCGGGCCAGTCCCTCTCCTCCATGACACTGATGGTACCTTCCCTACCCCACCACCTGTCCATCTCCGAGGGTGTGGGTGGCTCAGGTGCTGAGCTTCCACCCTAAGATGGACTAGGAAGAAAGGCTTCACAATGCACTTCCACAAACCAGTCTATCCAAGAAAGCCCTGTGGGTCACAATGATGTCATCATGAACAGTATCTTCTTCCCGTGGGGTTGCTGGGAGCCAGAGCCAACACTACAGCAGGCGACAGCAGTAACCCCAGTGGGGAGAATGGGTGCAGGTGGCTAGAGATAGCTTTGGAGAGTGAAAGAGATGGATCCAAACACCCCTGCAGTTCTACAGGGATGAGAGCGCTCACCTGGAGTCCCAGTGCATGGAGGATTATGACAGCACTGTTCTAACTTCCTGTCTCACAGACCTTCGGATCCACCCCCATTGCTTGGCTCCGCTCTGTTCTGCCTTCTTTTACCACCCACAGAGCTCAGCACTCCCTCCCCCTCTGAAGACTCCTGAGTTGGCCAACAGTTCTTAAACTGAATTTTTCAGCGAGTCCTGGGAAGCCCTGCTGATCTGATTCCTCCTTTCCACCTTCTTCTCTGACAACTCCCCAACTCTAGGCTTCAACTGCCCCAAATTACGTGCAGTGCGCCCTGTTCCCCCACATGCCCCGGGCAATTTTCTGTGTCCACCGTGTTCTTCTGGGAGAGCTTCCTCACTACTCGGCTCCTTCACTTCCCCTCCAGGAAGCTCTCCCTGGCCCTCCCTTCACCCTCCGTAGAATGAATCCATGATTCCACTGTGCCGCTGAACTTGGTATCTGGCTGCTACTTCACACTTTCTTCTACTAAATCTCCTTGCAAGGGAGGGTGGTGCTTAGGTGCCACCCAATCAGTTCTGACTGATAGAAACTTCACCCCCCTCTCACACACACACACCCTCCACCCCTAGCCCCCACCCCCGGCAAGACAGAATGAAGGAGGCACAGCTCAGGCCGCCGCCCCTCTCAAGGTCATTGCTGTGTCTGCGGCCAGCCCAGCCCATCTCACTCAGGGGATTTCTCTCTCCTCCTGACCTTCCACTTGACCCAGCCTGATGCTCCTCTCCAGGGACTTGTCCCTCCTGACAACATTCCCAAAGTCACGAGAAGAAGTCTTGCCACCCTCCCTTCAAAGTAGCACTCCGGCTGTCGTTCTTCCAAGACAGATTTGTGTGTGTTTTCGGCAGCCATTGGTAGTTTCAATATTCTTCCCCAACACCCTGATTTGAATGCGCTCACTCTTCCATGGTCTTCCTGCCCCACTGGCCAGCTTCCACAGGCATGCGAGACCACGGAAAAGACCATGGCTTAGACCAGGTGCCCCCTCAACCCCCGAGTGATACCTTTGCTCTTGTAACCCTTTAAAGAGGTCGACCAATTGCCCGACGCAATTGGTCATTTGATTTCTTGATTGCTGCTTCCATGAGGAAAGGAAAATTAAATCTCTGATGATAACGTCCCTCTTTTCTCCACATGTGGTGGTGTGGCTTGCTGGTCCAGGAGTGAGGATTTCTGTGTTCTTCGGGTATAATCCATAGGCTGTAGTCTTTCCCTTTCATCCGTAAGTGCCTCAGACCCTCTGCTTCTAGCAGGGAGTGGCATCCACGTGCCGCAGGCTGTTAATAAATCCTGCTCCCATCCTGATGCCGAGTACGTCTTCCAATAGTCCAGTTTCTCTGATGATTTGCACAGCATACGGAGGGAAGAAGGATGGAGAAAGGAGACAGCCTGGGCATGGGCCTTCTGACTTTAAGCCATGAAGTATTCCCTGGTCCTGTTCAAGGGGAAAGACTTTGACTTACTGATGTCCTCCGTATGAAAGAGTACCTTAAACATGCTGGAGCCTCAGTGCATGTATCCTGATGCAATGAACTAATTTAGACAGCTGGCTAGGGATGTTGCCTTCCATAACACATCCAAACTGGAAAACGCAGGGCAAGGCATGCAGTTGCCTTAAAGAGCATAGGAGCTCATTAGTTTTTATTAGCGATCTCATTCGTGTAACTCGTTATTTGTCCAATGCCTATGCTGCACAAGTGTGCCAGGAAGGATCCACAAAGAAATGAGACACAAGTTGTCTTGCGATTTGGATCTCCCATTCCTGCAGATCATCAGGACAGGCTGTACTTACAAAGGTGGAGCAGTGCTACGCCATAGTTGTTAGGATAAACAAAACCCAACAGGGGAATCGCACCTCTGCTAGGGACTACTTTACTCCTTGTACAGGTCTTTTTGCTCATGCCTCTGGCAGGCGATTTGTCTCCTATAACATGACCCCAAAGTTCTCACCTAGACGATCTGTGTTCCTGAGCTCCCCTCTGGAATTGCCAACAGGTGAGTGTTGATGAGCTAGTGACTGGGTAGATTCCTTGTTGCCGCCTTCCCTGCCCGAGCTGCCTGGCTGTGCGCCTGCTCAATGCCCATTGCTGAGTCACGTGTGGTTTTTCTCCCCTCCCCCACAGAGCGAGCTACTACAGAAAGGGCGGGTGTGCCATGCTGCCAGTTAAGTGGATGCCCCCAGAGGCCTTCATGGAAGGAATATTTACTTCTAAAACAGACACATGGTGAGTCTCGCAGCAACCCTCCCTGCCCTCGGTGTTGCCGTCAGCCTCAAGGTGGTGTTCTTCGGCCAGATAATGCCTCGCTCTTGACTGGGAGACACCCGGGGAAGGAGGAGAAAAAAGAAATTAACATATCCCTATGTGTTAGTCTGGGTACTTTAGAGAAACAAATCCACAGAAACTCATATGTATAAGAGGGAGTTTTAAATAAAGGGTAAGTGCACTTCCCAACCCAGTGCTGCCCAAGCCCACAAGTCCAACATTAACCCATTAACCCATATGTTCAACACCAATCCACAAAGTCCTCCTCCGTCTCACAAAACAGACGCAGTGATGCCCACTGCAGGAGGAAAGCCGAGTCAGTGAGTGTGTAAGCAGGGGCCTCCACACAGGTGCTCCAGCACCCAGGGCTGCATTGGGGTAGGTCCATGTGGCTGCCCCTTGAGGATGGCTTTCAGGAAGTGAGCCTTGCCAGCTGAGACAGGGAACTGGCTAAGGCAGCTGTGCCCTGGCCCAACCATCAGAGAGCAAGAGACCCAAGAACTCGAAAAGCGAGGCCCACTGAACCATTTTTTTTTAAATGATCATTTTATTAGGGGCTCATACAACTCATCACAATCTGTACATACGTCATCTGTGTCCAGCACTTTAGTACATATGTTGACTTCATCATTCTTACGACACCCACTTTCCACTTGAGCCCCTGGTGTCAGCTCATTTTCCCCCCTCCCTCTCCACTCCCCCCTCC
>NW_022103907.1:1936968-1938941 GCF_000313985.2 Echinops telfairi | reverse complement strand
AGAACACACAGAGCCAAACAAGAGATCAGGGAAGGCTTCTTCCATGTGGGTTTTGTTGTTTCTCAGTTAGATGGCCCCTTGTTTATCTTCCAGCATGTGGGAACCCAGATTCTACGTCATTTGACAGCTTGGCACCATCAGCTTTCTTCACCTTGCTTATGTACCCGCTTTGTCTTTCAATTAACCCCACATGTGTTTATCAGCTAGGTTGGCACAATAAACTAACTTACCCTACAACTAAACCCAGCTCAAACTCACTGCCACCAAGTCATTTCCAACTCATGGCGACTCTAATTAGGAGAGGGAAGAGCGGTCTCTGTGGGTTTCTGACCCTGGAACTCTTTACAGGAGTAGACAGTCTCGTGTTTCTCCCAGGAAGCAGCTGGTGGTTTCAAACCTCCCGATTCGTGGCACAATTCTAGGGTCCTGTGGTTCTTGAACTTGGGTGTGCATCAGAGTCACCAGAAGGGTTTGTTAAAACCCAGATCGCTGGGCTCACCCGCAGAATGATGGGTCTAGAAGGGCTGGAGTCGGGCTGAGAATGAAAGTTCTGACTGAAAGGAACGTGCCATTCTGTCAGGTTTCCAGGTGGCGCTGATGCCACTGACTGGGGACCACACGATGAGAGCCACTTTCAACAGCAAAGGCCTCCTCTGTTCTGTCTCTGCCGCTGGAATGTGTCGACTGAGTGTATCCTGACACGGGATGACCTAGAGGTCTTCGTATGAAGTGAAGGGTCTGCCTATTGCTTGTTCAGGAAAAATGAAAGAAATGGTGCTGGTGGTAGAGAATTGAACAGGAGGGACTATGAGGATGGAAAAGGCCAAGCTCCCGCTGACCCTGAAAGACTTGACCGCTGTGGCACACTGAATTACGCGGGATATGGCTCGTCCAGCCCCGATCTTTGTAACTCCCACCGAAAGGTGGCGTGGAACCAGACAAATCAGACACATGGAAATCTGGATATAAAACGAGTCATCTCAGAAGCAGAAACTGGGGAATATCTCACTACCATCCAGAAAGAATCTTCAGCAGTGGAACATGTCCTTTGGACCCTAAGATTCCCAAGAGCTGAACTGCTTCAATCCAGAATACAGAAATATGATGACAGAAGAACAGCGGAGAAATGGTGGCAGCAGAGGTGACATACCAAGAGCCAGGGCGCAACACAGAGCAACAGGCTCCCCTGCCCACAGAGCAAGAGGGGGTGCCGCCAGGCACTTACTTGGGAGAGCTGGGTATGGTGGCCTACAGAGCTAGAGCTGAGTGCCCTCCAGCTGAGCTTTATGGCTGCGTGGCATGCCCTTTGGGCACTTTATCAGCAGTGCTAAAGAGATGTTTTTAAAAACACTTACCTAGGCAGGGCAAAGACCAAGGGGACATGTGAATAAGAGACCAAGGACTACAGAGAGGCGTGTGTGTGTGTGTGTGTGCACAGCTGAGCAGAGGCTGTCCTGACTGGAAGAACTATATCCTGAGGATTTCTGACCCTGAATTGTAACCTGCTAACTCTTCTCTAATAGACATTGTAATCATGAATGTGGTATGTGAGTTCTATGATGCCATTGCAGTGATTTTTTTAATCTGCCAGAAGAGCGGAGAGTGCAATTGCTGAAGAGGGTTGGAGGGTGGAGGCATGTTTGAACTCTACTTCATGGGAACCAGCCTGGGGCTGATGCTGTGCCTGCTTCTTCTTCCCCCGTGTGAAACCAGAGGGAGCAGCGGCCGCCCCTACACCTTTTCTCCAGCCATAGAGCCTGGCATAGTTGCTTTATAGGGAAGGTGAGAAGGGAGAGGCCTGGGACTGATGGGGCTACAGGTGTAGCACATGGACAGACCATCTGCCTGGCCATCCCACATGGCTGTTTGTTAACAGCTCATGCAGGCATTGCTTTCTGCGGCAAACAGTGGGCAGCTGCTGTGTGTCAAGCCAGTAGTCGGGAATGCTATGGTGCTATGGACTCGGCAGTGGA
>NW_022103907.1:1934740-1936010 GCF_000313985.2 Echinops telfairi | reverse complement strand
ATAAGCAAGATATTTCATAAAAGCTTAAGTGTGTATGCCCCCCTTGCTCCTCTGGGCTCCAAGAACACACAGAGCCAAACAAGAGATCAGGGAAGTCCTCCTTGGAGAAATTGCCAATTAAGAGAAAAACTAGAGCTAATAATGGTTGAGGTTGCCCAGTGCAATGAACTGAATACTGGCCAGCCAATGTTATCAGATCCCCATCCCTGGACCTATAGTACTTACTACATAAGGATACATTTTCAAGTGTGATTGAGTTAAGGGTCTTGACAAAGAGAGATTCTCCTGGATTATCTGGGTGGGTCCTAAATGCCATTACAAACTCACTGCCATCAAGTCATTGTGACTCATAGCGACCCCCTGTGGCTTTTCAGGACTGTCACTGTGTATAGAGTAGAAAGCCTAGTCTTTCTCCCATGGAGCTGCTGGTGGTTTCGAACTGGTGACCATGTGGATCACAGCCCAACGTGGAACCACTCCACAACCAGGTCCATATAAAATAGAGACCAAGGAAGCTTTCACACATACAGAAGAGGAAGATCAATAATGTGCCCACAAAGGCAGAGATTGGAGTGAGGCAGCCACAAGCCAAGGAATGCCAGCAGTCATGGGTCAAAGCAGAATAAAGGCTGATTTCCACCCTGTGGCTCTAATTTCAGAGTACTGGCCTTCAAATCCCCGAGAGGGAAACTCTCTGCTGTTTCAGGCCATCAGGCTCAAGGTCATTTGTTGCAGCAGCCAAGTTAGAGAGCCCTAGAGTGATGTCTGCCGTGCACAGGGCTCACTGACATGGGGCTGCCAATCGGCTTTTCAGTAGCCAGTCTTAAAATAAACCTCAATCAAAAATCACCAAACATTGGAGGGGGGAAATACTGTTATTACAAAGAAATCAAGCCTATAAAAAAGACCTTCAAACAAGCCAAACTCATGGCCATTGAATCGATGCCAACTCAGCTCGACCCTACAGGACAGGTTAGAACTGCAGCCCTTTACTGGAGTAGAAACCCTCTTTGTTCTCCTGTGGGGCAGCTGGTGGTTTCAAACTGCGAGCCTTGCAGTTGAGTTAGCTGCCCAACACATAAAGCTTCGGAAAAGTTTGTGTTTGGTTTGGTTTTCAACAACTCCACTTGGTTTTTGTTTTTCACAAAAAAAGTGTAACAGTTTTACTGGTATATAAATTCACAGGGAAAGTTTTTGAAAACTAGGAGACTCAAACTCACTGCATTCGGGTTGATTCTGACCCTATAGGATGGGGTAGTGACCCTATAGG
>NW_022103907.1:1930537-1933568 GCF_000313985.2 Echinops telfairi | reverse complement strand
AAACATATCAGCATAGGGGAAGCAGGCAATCTGTAGGTAGAGGGATTAAAAGATCTGTGAGCTAGGCATTGGGTTATGAACCTCAAGGTTGGCAGTTCAAATGGTCTTGGAAATGCTCCATAGGATCCCAGAGTGGAAATGGACTCGATGGCGGTGGCTTTGTTTTGTTTTTGATAACGTTCTCGTCTCAGCATCTTGTTGTTGTGACTGTTAGTTGCAGTCTAGTTGATTCTGACTCATGGTGACCCGTATGTTCAGAGTAGAATTGGTCCCTAGGATCTTTCAGGAGCAGATCTTCTGAAGGGAATCTGGGGTGCCAGCTCATTTGCACCACGCAGGGGCTGCCTCGAACTATACAAAACAACAACACAAAAGACCTGTGCTTCAATCCGGTCCATCGGGGCCCTACTCCAGAGCCCCTCCCCCATAGAGTTGTCAAGACTGAACCTCTGCAGTAACCCAACTGCCAGATAAACAGTTCTCCTGAGGAGTGGCTGGTGGTTTGGCAGCGACTGCACTACACCAGAGCGCCTGTCTCAGATTGGTAGGGATCTCTACTCCAGCCTTCGCATCTGAAATATAGATCGGATGTCCTTTGCCATTTGACATTCTCACCAGCAGAACAGAACACAAGGGTTCAGACCCCTTCACATCCTTGTTAACAGTTCCGTGTCTGCTGTATTAGCCCTCCTAGTGGGTGTGACAGGGTATCTCAGTGTGGGTTTGATTTTCATTCCCCCGGGGATATTTTTCTTGTCCATTTGAATGCCTCCTGGGGGAAAATGTCTACCCAAGTCCTTTGCCCACTTGAAAAAAATCTGTTTATCTTTTTGTTGTTGAGTGCTTTATATATTGTGTATACTAATCCATATCAACATAGAATTCATCTCAGTCTTTTAAATACTTGAAACATTGAAAGCAATGCAGAAATTCTAAGCCAGCGTGGCCAAAAACAGAATGAACGGGGTGATTTACAGCCATGTCTAATTTTATTCATGACATCTATGTATTGGCATGGGAAAGGTTTACACAATAAAGGAATGTTTTCAAATTAAGGTGAGAATGGCCTATGGGATATGACCTCAACTATGGTAATAAAAAAAGATAAGCACAGAAATGTAAGTGGGACACCAAGCCTACATACGGTGTTGAGGATGGTTAGCTTTTGCTGGCGCCGTCATTACCTGTGCTCCTATCGTCTGCAGTTTTTCTGTTCTCAAAGTTCTCTATGGTGGGAGTGCCTGAGGAAGAGAAAGGCGACCCCTGCTGTGTTTGTCATGCACTCGTACCCCCTCTGTCCTGTGCAGGTCCTTTGGTGTGCTGCTATGGGAAATCTTTTCCCTGGGATACATGCCATACCCTAGCAAAAGCAACCAGGAAGTTCTGGAGTTCGTGACCAGCGGAGGGCGCATGGACCCACCGAAGAACTGCCCGGGGCCTGTGTATGACTCTTTTAGAACCCTTTCTACTTGTCCTTTGTCACTGTTTTGTTTCTTTCCATGATCGCTACAGCCACACGCACTACTTTGTTTTAAAATTAAGGGGGCAGATGGCTGACCTCATTTAATAGGCCCCAAGACAGAAATGTGTCTGAGACTTTAATGAGATAGGTTTGTGCTCGGCCCCTGCAAAGCAATCAAGCCCCGCCAGGAAAGGGACCCATTGTCTGTTGTCTGGCTGGAGGCTATGGGCTCACCAGGCTTGCTCTTCTAAGACTTCAAGTTCAAGACGCCCTACACCATATGCCAGGGTCTCCTTTAAGTAGCTCCATTCCCGATGTGTTCAGTCCTGTCTGCAGTCTTTCGTCTCCTCCCCACCAGCAAGGCAGATGGGAAATAGGATCCGAGTATTCTGTCCCCAGAGTGGTGGCAGTTCGGGAACAGAACAAGAGGGGTTCTCTTTAAAGTGAACACCAGGATATTTGTGGTTATGAGCTCTGCCATTACAATCACGATATGGGGGACACTATTCCTTGACCCATCAGCAGAGGGCAGCATACGCCACAGACATAAGACCTAGCTGAGGTGCCACCATGTTCTTTTAGAAAAATGCTTGGGGGGCAGGGAGGGGGGGGGTGTCTCTGTAAAGGGGGAGGATGTCTTCTGGTTTTCATGCATGTGATGGTTCTTGCGTTAGGTACCGGATAATGACCCAGTGCTGGCAGCATCAGCCTGAAGACAGGCCCAACTTCGCCATCATTTTGGAGAGGATCGAATACTGCACCCAGGTATAAGCACCCCCTCCCCTCCCCTGGCCAGCATTGACTCCATAGGGCAAAAGCCTTGGCGTGATCAGCTGTGAGAATGGGTGTAGCTGGCCTGTAAGATGGAACGCCTGGCGTCTGTTTGCCCATTTTGTAAGATGAGTGCCAATCTCCCCCAGCACGTGACACTGTGCTGGATCCTCAAGCACACTGGAGCAGTGATTCCATTTGCCAGTGTTGGCACTACCGGGGTACCTGCTGTTTCCTTAGATAGAACTGGGGCTGCAGAAAAGTCTGGAATACACCTGCTCTCATGTAGTTGGCAGCCAGGCTGGAGAAGTTTGAAGCATGTAAAACAATTAGCAGAATATCATAGGATACCCAATGGCGTAATGGCGACACACGCACTGGGCTGCTAACCTAGAGGTTAGTGGTTCGAAACCACCAGCTGCTCAGTGGGAGAAGGATGAAGCTGTCCACTCCTAGAAAGAGTGACCGTCTGAGAAACCCACAGACTGTAACTTTCGGGTCACCATGAGTCAGAATTGACTCAATGGCTTTGGTCTCATTGACTCGATGAGTTTGGTCCTTTGAGTATATAATTGTCACATTAGGACACATAAGGGAAGGCGCCCAGGAACCTGCAGATGTTTTAACACTGTCAGTAGCATTTGCATAGTATTTATAACGTGTAACACTGTCGATAGCATTTGCATAGTATTTATAAAGGGTAAGTCGCTTCTCGCCTATTTCGCTGTATCCTCATTGAGGGAGCAGAATATCCTTTTATAGAGGAGGCATTGAGGTTCAGGCAGATTGTCCAAGCCA
>NW_022103907.1:1924854-1928589 GCF_000313985.2 Echinops telfairi | reverse complement strand
CCACCAGACGTCATGTTCCATTCTGTGCCAACGCGTGTCCAAGTGCCACATTGAACACCCACCCCCCGCAGCCAGCCGTGCGTGAGGACGGTGTGGGGCACGGGTTCGTCCCACGCTCCTCCCCGGGAGCCGCCCGCGGCCGGGAGGCGGTGGCGTGGGGTCCCCTGCATGGTTGTTGTGCCCCCCTCCTCCGTAGGCTTCTCTCTCCCGCGTGTGTGTCCGCCCCGCTGCCATGTAGTCCGAAGTCGCTGCTTCTGCGTTCCCCAGCTGGCCTCTTGGCTGTCTCCCTCCCCCGGGCGTGTGGACGTGAGGGACCGTGGAGGGGACAAGGGAGCCGATCGGGGACCGACCTTCCCGGAAACTCCCGTCCCACTGGGCGGGCGGACCCTCCGGACAGCGTGGGCACCGTGGTGGGTGAGAGACCAGGTGTCCTGCATCCCTCTCTCCCTGTGGCCCCGCCCCGCCCGCTCGGCCCCTGGAGGGCACGCCCGACAGACCGGAGGGGTCAGCGTCTTGTGACTATACCTCATGCCTTAAGAAAATCGTCCTCCAGAAAGTGCAGGTCTGAGTGTGAGGTGTCCTACTGGATTTCAGACTCCACAGATCAGGGATTGCTTGTTGATCCCTAAAGTGTCCAGCAAGGCAAAGCAAGTCTAGTCGTTGCAACACAAAGCTTCCAAGCAGCAGCGAGACGCCCAAGCATAAAGACATAAGCCGCCCGTGGACCCGTATGTGTTCATGTTTGAAGCCAAAAAACGTCCGACCCTTTCCGCCGTGAACCTACCCGACTGAAGTGTTTCTCTTTGAAGCAACAGGAGAGGCCCTGGTGTCAGGGAGCCCCAAAGATCCCGGTGGCGGTGTCAAGTAAGCGGTGGGTGGCTAACTGCTCCCTTGGTGGTTCAAACCCACCCACCAGCTGCTCCACAGGGCTGCTCCTGTACCGATTCACAGCCTCGGGACCCCTGTATAGGTCACTATGACTCGGGTCTGATGTGGGGCGTGGGGGTAAGTGAGCCTAAAGAGAGGTGCGAATGCGGTGTGTTGTTCACCTCCAGTGCACACACCCTGCTGGTCATGGGACCCTAGGTCACAAGGCAACATAAACTTCCTGAATGATACACAGCATCCATTCAATGCCGATGTCAAGCCAAGCCTTTTCCCTCTGGGGCAAGGAATAAACGAATTAAGAAACACCTGGTGTGTTGAGGTTGGCATGGACTCTTTACAATGGGAATTCGAAACTTGGTTTTCATAGATGAGATTAATTTCCATTAAAAGGGGGGGGGGCAGGGAGGTTTGGTTTAACCTGATGAACTTACAGCCACAATGCTTTACTTTTTAGTATCCGTCGTTTTCCTTTTTTTCCCTTGTTTTCTGCTTTCCTTCCATCCTTGGACCCACTTTCTTCCTTGCCAATAGCTGTGCCAAGGCATCACCTTGGTAGTGAATATTTTTCTTTTCTTTTTTTTAATTACGTATGGACACTGTCGAATTCCCGAGCAAGAGGACTTGATCCCTGTTTTGGTCTGTGTGTGACCAGGTCAATGCACCACCCCAACCTACAGCAGCAAGTTGACTGAGAGAGCACCTCTGTGTCCAAGCCAATATGGCACCACTCTGTTTCTCCTCATGCCCTGCCCCAGCCTCATGGACTACCATCCTGACAGTCCTGGCCATTAGGAGAAGCAGTGAAACCTGGAGACCACTTTTCCTTATCTGCTTACCTGCCAAAAATATCTTCATCAGATGTACACGAAGCAACCAAGACGAACCCTTCTCTAAATCACTGTATCAGTAAAGCTCGGGTTCACTTGGGGGCGGACAAGCAAATAATCTACTCCTACAAACATTATTCTAACTCACAAGTTACCTGAAGGGGTTCAAGAATCATACTTTGAGGGACACCCCTGCAGGATGAGGACAGAGAAGCTATCAGCACCTGAGAAACAATGGTTCCGTTTTACATGTGGAGCCGCAGGGGCCAATTAAACAGAGCACTACCTGGTGAAATCGCCACGTCTTTACTGTTATGAATTGGTGGTGGGGAGGGGGGAGAGAATCGCATCCCTAAGCCGAATAATTAGCAACCCATTGCATTTTCAGGTTGTGCCTTATTGCCTGAGATTGATTTGTTTCATTTATTCGAATCATCTTTACTGGTATCGATTTTCATGTAGATGGTAGTCACATCTTAGAAGCCTATGTACTTGGACAAGTAAATAAACAACTCCACACTGAGATACGAGGACCGCAGATGTTTCATTTAACTCAGTGTCACCCTGGGGAGCCAGCATGCTCGCCGTGGGGGCCGTTGGCCACTCCTGCTGGCTCTCGCCAGCCACTACTGCAGCTCGTGTGAGTGCCAGGGACTCTCAATCTTTATCAGCTAAGGTAGAAGGTTCCACATAACATGTGAACAGGCACAATCAAAGTTGGTAGGAACAAAGTTAATTAAGTCATAGGCTATTATAATTATTTATACTCCTTGTCAAGACAGAGCCCACTCAAATGGGAACAGGCACAATCCAAGTGTGCAGGAACTGTGTTAATGGAGTCATAAGCTATTAGAATTATTTACACTCCGTGTCTATCGAGAGGTCCACCAAGAATTCGCAAGCCATTGTTTTGGGAAATTGGTCATTTGTGAGGAAACCATTTTGTCAAAATTTAATAGCCCCTCAAAAACATAGCAAGTCTAACTAGGAAGAATAGATGTAACTTTATTCAAAATTGTTTTTAATTGAAGAGTATGATCCACTTACTTGTTCGAAGCACATCTTCTTTCTCACCAGTTAGGGTTCTTCATCCTGGTTTTGCTGGAACTATCCAATCCGTCTGTACCTCCTATCTCCATAAACGAAATAGGAGATGCTACTCGCTCGCCATGTCTCATTCCCCCTGGGACACATTAGAGTGTGTGTGCATGCACACGGCTTCTGTCTCAACCCTCTTTACATTCTCAAATGACGCGGTGCAAGGAGCACACACAGTCAGAATGGGTCTATCTGGCAGCAGAGCCCTTGCACCCACTCATGCCCAGCCTCCTACTTCCATCTGTGCCAGGCTTTGCTGCGCCGCTCATTTCTCAACGGCAGTCACAGGACATGGGAAAGAACAGCTCAAAACAAAAGTGCCGAGACTCCACTGCACCGAGAATTGGGTGCTAAGGTGTAAAGGTAAACATGGCAGAAAAGCTGAACGCTTTCCGTACTTGTTGGTATTTCCACACACAACCTGGTGAACTCCATAGCTCTGCGGGATTATGCAACTGTGGATTCTCTTGGTTCTGTACAATGAGGGGCGCCTTTACATCCGGGCTCCCGGGGCAGAGCACTAAGGGAGTCTCTGGGGTGGGGCAATTCTGACAGACCCTCTAGGAGGCGCAGACAGACGCACAGGCTGCCCCTGACAAGATGCAGGAGATGGCGTCAAGGGAATTGTCAACTTACCTTTAACTAGTGGTTTTTCAAATGGGTCCCCGAGGGAACACAAGATGTGACTGGGCTCATTTCATTGCAGCAGGTGGTTCCCGCGTTATTGTGTGAACACACAGCCAAAGCCAGCGGCCTCATCAACTCGACGGGGCGCCCCCAAATCAGAGAGAGTTGTTAAGAACACTGAGGGCTTCTATTAAAATTCTATTTTCATTCGGTATACTGGGTGCTTAATTTGTAATAAATTTTTCACGCGCAAAGGAATGTTAGCTCTAGCATAACAATTCTAAAACCTTTTTTT
>NW_022103907.1:1920595-1922441 GCF_000313985.2 Echinops telfairi | reverse complement strand
GTCTCTGTTCTTTCTTCTATTCAAAGACCCCCTTCACCAAGGCTAAGATCATGAACAGTCATGTGGTTGATGGGGGGTGGTTCCCTGGAAGGCAGGCAGGCAGACAGGTGTGGGAGCCACATCCATTGAAGGACCTTCACGCCCTTCAGTGTCCCTTCACCACCTGTCAGGTCCTTTGTTCCAGGGACGGCTCGGTTGCCAAGTGACATCATAGAAGACGGCTTTTGAACGTCATCCTTCACCAGTCCTCGTATTTGCTATGAGATCTCATGCACTTTCTTTGGATCGGCTCTCAATCTGCACCTCTCCATTTGCATCCCCAACAGAAGGCAGCAGAGCCCAGGACCAGGCAGGTGTTGGCAACTAGGTGGTGTCTATGGAGCCAGGGGTCTCTCAACAAGTGGGTCCTGATGCCACCAGGAAGCAGCAGTCATCTGAAACAGGCGGCCTCTTCCGCAGTTTTCACAGGGTGGGCCCGACTCGTCCCAGTTTGTTGCGGAAGCCGTTGCCACCGGTTTGTGAATGTCGACCAGCTTTAGAGTAGCTCAAACGCCAAAATACTTAAAAAGATAGCCAGTTCAAGCACTGCACCAAAAGATAATGTTGGGAAGATGGCTGGAACATCTCCTACCTTTTTTAGTTGGGGAGGGGGGGAGCATAGTTTACATTATTTTCCATTATCCTCAAAGTAGTATTTTTTAAAAGTATTTATGTAGTAGTTGACATGTCTCAAAAGAAATCAAATCATTTTAAGGACAGGAGTTCGTCGTCCTCAATGATGTTCCAGTAATCAGCAGGTGACGTTGCAATAAGGTGAGAGGCTAGAACCGAGCTCTGCATGGCTTTCCCTTGGTCCCAAGCCAGGGGGTGTGAAGGGAGGCTGGAGAACCTCCAGTTGTCTCTTCATTCCCTGAACTCTGTTTCCTTCAAGGAGGCCAGAGCTTTGTCGAAAATGACAGCATCTCTAACTCTCCTGGAATGTACTGGAATTCATACCAGCAACTTATTTTTATTGGGACGTTCAACATAGGGGACTGAATCTTTTCACTTGCTCCTTCTTCTGTATTGTCTCCCTATTCTCGATCATACAAAGCCTTCTTTCCCCTTGCCATCATGAGGCATTTTACAACTATTAAAACTCATTTTCAAATCCATTTTAGGAATACTTCCCAAAGATCCTAGACAGTAATTTCTATCCTTCCTAGCAAGAACTGTCAGGGGCAGCCAATGTCATCCACACTGTTGACTGCGTTGCAAGCTGAGTCTCAGGTCGTCCCAGAGAGGGAATAAAAGGAACAGCTTGAAGCTGCGCGTATAATTTTGACGTGATTCATTTCCGTGTCAGCCTCATTTGATTTGTTATGTGGCAAATAATCATTAGCTCAGCTTTAAAGAAGGTTACGTTGACTTCACGCAGCCCCAGAAAGAACCCCTTCAAGAGCTCGTCTAGAGCACTCCCACCTCTTGGACAGACTGACTCCGGTCCGTCCGGCAGAACACAGAAGGTATTTGTACATTGAAACTGATACTTAGAAATGCCGAAACCTCAGTACTGAGTAAGTGGATGTCTTAAGCTAGCTGTTTTCATTTCATTTTGCCCATTCAAAAACAAAAACAAAAAAACACCCAACTACATTATATAATGCTGAGACCAAATTCCTCCTGACCAAGAAGTCTATTGGAGGGTGTGTACATGTGTAAATATCTAAATGTCTCCAGTAGCAATACACTTACGCCTGTGAGTATGTATGATCTTAGAGCTGAACTTAAACTAGATGGAGGAGCATTGGAAAATAACATCAGTGATGGCTGGAATTGGGTTGTATTTTAAGCTTCCATTTAAACA
>NW_022103907.1:1918270-1919809 GCF_000313985.2 Echinops telfairi | reverse complement strand
TCTTTAAATGAGGATGATTCTTAACATTTAGATGTCTGGCCATTGGCCAATTATCATGGTCACAAATAGGTATAGCCTCAAACAAAATGCATTCCTATAAATTAGATCTAAAAATGCTGAACATAGGAGAAGGCTAGGGAGTTTGTTATAGTGACATTAGACCACTCCTATTATCCAAACTAAGGCCAAATCCCTTGCCCTGGAGATTTTGACATGTGTGGTTATTGTTGGGGGCCATCACAGCATATAGGGACCCTCTGCACAACAGAACAGCAGAACCAAAACCCCCTAGGTCTGCGTCGTCCTCACGATCGTCCCCATGTTTGAAGCCTTTGCTGCAGCCACTATGTCAATCCATCTGGCTTTCCTATTTTTTTTCTTTTTTTTGCTGCCCTTCTACTTTACCAAGCATGATGCCCTCCTCTATGGTCTGATGACATATTCAATATCTGGGAGCGCAGTCTTGCCATCCCCGCTCCTAAGGAGAATTCTGGTTGTATTTCTTCCTGCACTGACTTGTGTGTCCTTCTGGCAGTCCCTGGCACACTGAATATTCCTCACCAATGCCCTAATTTAAAGACACCAATTTGGCTCCCATCTTCCTTATCCATTGTCCAAACCTCACATGCATGGAAAGCGGTTCAAACTACCATGGCTTGGGTCAGACACACCTTTGTCCTCAAAATGACCTCCTTATTCTACCAGGCTTTTAAAGAAGTCTTGTGCAGCCAGCGTGCTCGGGGCCATGTGTCCTTTCATTTCCGGATGCTGCTTTCATGGGTGTGAAGAGTGGACCCGAGCAAAAGGAGAGCCTTGACAACCCCCATCTTTTTTTCTGATTATTCTGATGTTGCCTGTTGGTCCAGCTGTGAGGACTTCCACTTTCTCTGGGTTGAAATTACTCTTCTGGAGTGGCATCATACAGACTGGAGGCTGTGAGTCATCTGTGTCTCGCAGGTGTCAATGAGCCTTCCTCCGATTCCGATGTCATCTCCTTCTTCAGATGCTCCAGCTTCTTGGAGTATTTGCTGAGGACACAGATTAATTAAAACTGATGCAAAAAAAAAAGTCCTTCACAAAGTCAGGGAAACGCAAATAAACATCCTTCTGGTATTGTCTGCCTTCAGCCAGGAGCCACCTGACCTCAGCAATGACAGCCCTCATTTCACATCCTCTTCTTAATCCAACTTAAATTTCTGGCAGCTCCCTGTCAATGTACTGCAACAATTACTTTTTTAATTATCTCCAGCAAAATTTCACTCGTGTATGATATTAACGACATGGTTCGCTATTTCCACATTCTGTTGCATTGCCTTTCTCTGAATGTGAATCTTCTCCAGTCAGTTAACCAAGTAGCTGTCCTCCAAATCTCTTGGCATCGATAGCCGAGCACCTCCACTGCCGCATCCATTTCTATTGGTTTCTCTCAATTCTTGGAGCTTTGTTTTTCCACCAGTGCCTTCAACACAGCTTATACGTCGTCCTTCAAGACCACTGGTTCTTGATCATATGCTACCTCCTCAAATAATGGAACATCAA
>NW_022103907.1:1915972-1917288 GCF_000313985.2 Echinops telfairi | reverse complement strand
CATCTTTGGAACTAGTTTTTAGTGGGTAGTTTCCATAGTCACATTAACTTATCTTCCTTGAAGGTGAACAGATATTATCCTACCATTGGCTGTGTTGCACGTCAAGACAGAACTTAAAATGCCCTTTTTGACAATGAGTGTAGTGTGAGTCCAGTCCTGACTCCAATTGGCCAGTCAGACCATGGTCTGACTCCAATTGGCCAGTGCACGTCCATCTGAACTCACCAAGGCCCCAAAGAGCTATCTTTATGCTTCCATCTCATATTTACAAGTTCCCATCTTCCCAGACTCAGACGGCATATATTCTAGGATCCAATAATTAGATGTTTGCAGCTGTTTCTGCTCATTGTGAGTCAACAAATGAATGTCTCAAAAGCTTTGTTCCATTGATCCCATTAAGGTGAACTCTAGTTTGAGGATACAGCTCTTCCCCAGGCCAAGCTGAGTGCCTTCCAAGCGCATCTACAGACACTCTATTAGACAGTGATCCCACTGAGATTCGCAACGTTTTCCGTGGCTATTTTCCGTGGCTGCCTCTTCTGTCATGGTCTGAAAGCTCCACTGAAGCCTGGTCACCATAGGGTCCCTGCTGGTATTTGGAATATCAATGCCACAGCTTCCAGCATCCCCCAAAAAGCACAAGCAAGCACACAGGAGTGGTGGTCCCACCCCTCTGGGACCCTACAGGACAGAGGAGGGCTGCCCCACCTCGTTTCCAAGGCTGTAATTTTTACAGAAGAAGACTATCAGATCTTCCTCCAGTGGAGGGACTGGTGGATTTGAACCAACAACCTTTTTAATTAGCAGCTAAGCACTTAAGCCTCTGTGCCACCAGGGCTCCTGTCATTGTATTAGCATGTTCTCTAAATTATCATCATATGAAAACAGAACTCCAGAACCAGTCCCAGGTGAAACATTTAGGCAGTTGTCTTAACTGGCCTTCCTCCCCCGATCCCCAGCCCTGCCATCCAACATTGATGCACATGTTTGGACCTAGTGTCTCAAGGTCAAGTTTGCATCTCACCGGAGTGCATCCATACCTTAAGTGATCAGACAAGTATTATTCTCGGTGTTGTACAAGCAGAGATAGTGTGATGTATGAACACCCCAAACCCTTCAATCTAGTGGGGAAGAGAGAAACGCGTAAGTGAAAGTTTGGCATGACCAACAGTGGTGAGTGCTGAGAAGGAGAGTTACACAGCAGACAGGGAGGCCGTCTTGTGGAAGAGCGTGTCGATTAAACTGTTTTCATTCAAGTGCAGCAAATATCTGCATGTGACTAGTTTTAAGCTCCTTGATACATCCACTTCCCCCTC
>NW_022103907.1:1913042-1914749 GCF_000313985.2 Echinops telfairi | reverse complement strand
GTGCCCAGGCAGGTAAAGAACGACCTGATGCACCTTTACAGCGGGCTGAACTCTGCAGCCGTCGGAAATACAAACCCAGCGTCTACAGCCAACACGAGCCCCGTACTATGAATGAAACGACACAAAATGAGAAACCATACACACTTACACGAATGATTACATTCTTCTCAACACATCTTATTCTGCTCTCTTAGCTTAAATCCATTTTTAATGTTTTTTTATATCCCAGGAGGAAATGATGGCAAAATCACCGTAAAGATGAAAGTGCATGTTTTAAAAGTACTTGATGTGTGTATGTGTATGTTTGTTACAGATAAGTCCAATAAGAAAGTTAAACATTCATGTGCAAAAAAGAGTTCCAATTATGACTTGAATCCAGAAGCAGGATGCGTGGGGTTTTGTAGCCATCCAGCGGCGGCAGTGACGAAGCGCAGGAGAAAGATCTGCGGTTACACTCGCTGTCCGCAGGGAGAGCACAGAGCAGCAGGGCGGGGACCCGAGTTCTAACCTCCGCTCCGCCAGCCAACCGGTTAAGCGTCCCCAGTAAGAGAACAGTTGTTTTAGACTTGCATTTCCTCAGCCGGCAGGTGCGGGGGAGGCTGAGCTGGAGACCCTTGGGGGCCTCCTCCGCGCCTGAACATCTAACTTATCTTCGGATGAGGCGCCCCTGGCAAGGGCAACTCACTTTCAGGGGGATATGCAGAAAGGTCTCTGCTCAGCCCGCTACCCTTCTCTTTTGGTTCTTTCATCATAATAAAGCACGGGGAGGCATTACAAACCTCCAAAGGTACTTAGCAGGGAAAGGGCATGTGAAGAACACGTGTGATGGCCAGGGAAAGCCCCCACAGCCATGGGCGCGAAGAAAATGCCGATGGCGGGTGGGGAAATGAGAGCGACTAAGCAGAGGCGTACATCATTAGTGGATGACTAATGACCATTCCACCCCACCCACCCACCCCACGAAAAAGTATAAAGTCTCATGATATCCAAGAACATTCTTGGTACTTAGGGTCCGTGACCATGTAATAGGGCCTGACATGGGTATCGGGATGAGAAGTCAGACTTCTGGGGGTTTTTGTGTTGTTGTTGTTTTGGGTTATTTTTAAGGATTCCCTCTAAATTGTTAAAATGCTTTTTTCTGAAGATAATGTCACTTTCATCATTTAAATCAGGCCTAGATAAAATGAACCACTTGCCATGGGCTCTGTTTCACACCCTATAGTTTACTTACAGCTGTATACATAGATAGATACTTAGATGTCATATACTAGCTCTGGCCCCAGTGTGTACGTGTGTGCCTATACAGGCGTCCACACCTACACTATGACCCTAGACTGGGACGCTCATTTATAATAATCTCAACAATTCTCATCGACGAGCTTTGACCCATTAATTCCCCGGTAGGTGACTCTGCTGGGTCTAACCAGGACTCCGTGGTTCGGCCGACAGGTAAAGTAGCGCTTGTCACCCACGGCGCCATCGTTTCTCCCCTTGGCACTTCGAAGCTCAAGTCCGAGCCAGATGCCTGACGCAAAGTCTGTGGGGCCCACGTACCTAACGGTGCCCATCTCATTAGAGCTGGCGAGGAGGACCTGAGCCCCCTCCGGCAGCTTCACGGCCCCTTCCACCGCGGTCGCCGTGCTGCTCCAACTACGGCGCAGGGCAGGCCTGGATCTGTGCGGGGGAGAGGAAGGGAAAGGCTTAGCC
>NW_022103907.1:1909568-1912028 GCF_000313985.2 Echinops telfairi | reverse complement strand
CTGCAGAGGACCCTCCCCCCAGAAAGCCAGTTAACCAAGCTGCACGGGCCTCATTTTGGGCAAAACCTGGGTCCTATTTAGCTTGTATTTTATGTCACTCTATAAATTCTGAAACCCCATCTCACACAATGTCTCATTACTCCCAAACCATCTTATTAAAAAAAAAAAGAGGAGGTATCATTCACTTCAGTTTTATGGATAATAAAAAACTGGGGCTTGGAGACTTGTCCAAAACCACATTTTTCACCTCTAGTTAGAACATGCAGTGAAAAAATTACTTACCGCTTCAAAGGGCCCAATTCCAAAAAAACTGTGGGCAAAGAAATATGCAATACCTATCAGAAGAATTATGAAGAACATAAAAAAGAAAAAAATGAAAGCACTTTGGTTCCTGGATAGAAACACACACAGGTCAATTCTTCCCAAATTGGCCCTCACAGGGACAGTTGATGCGATCATGCAAAATCCCTCCAAATTTCCCATGACATCATGACCGTCGCTATCCTGACTGTGCGTCAGCCACTGTACATACACTGTCTCCGCGCAAGCAGTGAGCATCTTCTAACAGAAGAGGAACCTGAGGCTCCGAGGAAGCAATGCTTGTTTGCTTCAGGTCAGTGAGGCAGCAAAGGGCAGGTCAAGATGGGCTTCCGACCCAAAGATGCCCATCGACTCCCGGCCATAGCGGGCATCAGCCGTTCAGAGAGTCACAAATGATACGAAAGCATAACGAAGCCGCAAAAAAAGCAAAACGCGGTGGCTCTGGCACAAGAACGCACTTTGACATGACAACGCAGTCTTACAAAGATACACCTGATTAGTTCACGTGCAACCGAGAACCAGAACTTCAAATCGGTGGGATAGGAATGAACATGCAGTTAAGGGGCACTGTAAACATTCCCGAATTACTTGGGGGGTGGGAGGTAATAAGACCACCCATTATATACTAATGTAAATTTCCAAGAAGTTGAAAGTTAAGCATATAAATTGTTTAAAAGAAGAAGAAGAAAATAAGTCTGGGTCCTTATGTGATCTCTCTCTCTACACACACACACACACACACACACACACACACACACACACAGATACGGGGGAGGGTGTAGAAGTTAAAAAGGCCCACACAGATGCCAAGCGCTCAACTGAGGTGCATACTCTGAAAGCCTGCCCTGTGGAATGATTATGAATCTGGTTCTTCACCTCGGTCATCCAGTTATCATGGCAACAGTCTTTAAAAGCACTGCAGCAGCTGCCCTGCGGGAAACGTGTGGGAGAGACTACGCTCAGCTCATAAAACATTCAGGGGGAAAAGGTATCAAACAGTATATGTATATTTATCTCTTGTTGAAAATAGGGTAAACTGTATGCATATTTGCAAAGCTTGGTTTATTTTTGTAGAAAAAAAAGAAGTCAGCATGCTGATATTTTGTCGTGGTGCTAACAGATGGCCCCGTGCATGCCCACACCCATGTGTAACTCCAAGAGCTCAGACAAGTGTCTCCCCTTCCCTCCTTATCCTGGTTGTCTCAGGAACTTCTTCAGTGTTGCCTAAAATCCCTTTGTCAACTGGAGCCCAAAGTCACTGCCCTTACAGTCTTCTCGCTGCTCAAGAAGAGAGAGGAATCTCAACATTGGAGAAGGTCATGAGGAAAGAACAAGGGTGGGGAGGAGCGACCCAAGGCTCCTAAAACAGTCCCTGAACGGTCTCTTAGAATAAGCTAGGGTTCTCGAATGACGCTCTAGATGTGGGTGATGCCAGGCTCCTGTGTGAGCCATCCCGCTGGTTGCTCAGCTGCTCGGCAAGCTGAAGTGCTTGGGGTCTAATTTCTAGTGGCTTCCCGGGCCTCTCTGGTCAGCAAGGATGTGTGCCCCCCACTCAGCTGGCCCTCTCTCCTCAGAGCATTCTTAATAGTTTTGAAAAAGAACGTGACCCACGGTCCAAAGGAGCCTCACCGTCCTTGAAAAGTTACAAGCTTTTCAAAAGTTTCAGAAAAGCGATGGGAATCGTAAGGCAAGTCTGGGAAAAATCAAGAGTCACGTGAGAGGAAGAGCCATTTTCTCCAATTAAAAAGAAAAAAAAAAAAACATTTCTTGAGCAGTGTGCCCCAACCTCCTCACTTATCAACTGTCTCATTACCCAGCATTTAGAATTGATGACGATCGTAAAAAAAAAAAAAATCTATGTTGTGCACTAACAGTATGCATCTTGGCCTCTGAGGAAGCTATGGATTATCGATTCTCTGGGACCTGGAAGTAGAGGTGGGCAAGGCTGTCCGGGAAGAGGTGGGGACCGTGGGGTGGGGATATGGCAGGGGGACCCAGGAGGCAGTGTGCAGTCCCTGCAGTCCCCAAGCCCTCCTGTCCACAAGGGCATTTGCGGGCTCACGGAGGAGATGAGCGGGGACCATCTGTCCTGAAAGTACGATGAGGGCAGGGGAAGGGGGTGCACTTGAGCCACCCTGG
>NW_022103907.1:1896816-1909161 GCF_000313985.2 Echinops telfairi | reverse complement strand
GCAGCCCCTGGAAAGGGGCATCGTGCATGGTGAAGTAGAGGGTCACAGAGAAAGCCCCTCAGCAAGCTGGACTGACCTTGTGGCTGCAACCCTGAGCTCACCTCTAGTCAAGGGTGTGGGGCAGGTGAAGGCGCAGGCAGTGTTTCACCCGGTTGCTCGTGGGACCACTATGAGTCAGAAGCCACCATGTGGCACAGGCAACCACAGGTCCTTACTGGCACTGCTGCTAGTATTCAAGCAGTTCTCCAATGATGCAACGGAAGAGCTCAAAGTCAGACTACCCTGATCAGGAACACCAAATGCAAACACTCCCACCTTTATTAATAGCACTAGCATCTTTGAGGAGAAATATGGGCCTACTAATTTTAGTCACTGGTGGCATTTTTAATTGAGCTTGCAAAGGAGGGAGGAAGTACTCTTCTCATACACCCAATCACACCTCTTCTCCTAAATGTTAGAAATCTACCAAGCACTGTAAAAGATACAAAACCCCTCTTCTCTTCCATCACAGACTCAACTGTCATGTTCATCTTGAAAGGCGTCTTTTGTTGTTGTTTTTTTCCTAAAGCTTCTTAATACTCACTTGGCAAAAGCATTTCTTCTGTTAATCTCTTTTTGGGAAGAAGCAGCTGTTGTACTGAAACTTCTCCGAAAACCTATATATGGAAGTTAATGTTAGAAAGAGAACAGAGAAATCATAAGTTTGTAATCTTTACTACATGCTATCTTTTGTTATCTTTCCCCGTGGAGATATTCGAATGTACCAAACATAGGAGAAAATAGTTGCAGTCATGAGCCCCTCTAAACTAAACCAAATCGAACTGCCTTTTTCTCTTGAAGGGGGAGCTCGCGGATCACATCAGCCCGTGTGTAACTACCAGCCAGTTAGGAGGTGCAGACTGATGAGATGCGAACTTGAAACATGAGCTGTCACCTACCCCCACCATTAATAGCACAGTTCAGAAGACGACCAGACAGCAGATGGCGGCGAGCTTGCACAGAACCTTCCACACACTGCTGGTGGACCAGTAACGTGGTGCGGCCATGTGTGAAGCGGTAGCGTGCTTCCGGAATCAAACTAAGAGCACACATACCCCATGACTCAGCAATCCCTCACTTGGTGTAGATTCCAGAGAAACCAGAGCTTGTGAAACATATGTGCCTGCCCGTGTTCATCACAGAACTATGCAAACAACCGAACGCCCACTGCTGGAAGAACAGACACTCAACATTGGTGCACACACGTAGTGGGGTACGATGCGACCTTTACCGAGCATCACCGAATACGGATGAGTCTGCGAAGCAAACTGCGGCCCGCCGAGGACATTTATCCGGCCCGCCGGGTGTTTTTCCTCCTTTTGTTTTTTTACTTCAAAATAAGATAGGTGCAGTGTGCATAGGAATTTGTTCATAGTTTTCTTTTTTTTTTAAAACTATAGTCTGGCCCTCCAATAGGTCTGAGGGACAGTGAACTGGCCCCGTTTAAAAAGTTTGAGGACCCCTGACCTAGATGGTGCCGGACGGTATCACACTGGATAGAGTTAGTTGATCAGTAAGGGGCAAATACTGTGCGGGACCATTATTATAAAAAGTCAAGAAAAGGTTTTCCCATTAAAAGAAACTTCCCTTGATGGTTTTCAATGGTGAGAAGGGAAAAGGGGGAAGGGAAGTCATGGGTTGGGGAGTAGAGGATGTTAATTTGGATGAAGGGGAAGGCAATGTACAGCAAGAGTTGACACTGCTGTATACTCAATGCGGTTGTGGGCGAGTGGAAGTAGACCCATGAATAAATCTATACAGATCTGACAGAGGGCATCTGTACACATGTATTTGTCTTTGCTGTAAAAATATCCATGAATGTGATGGGCTAGGTTGCGAAAGCTTCTTAGACCTCACCAAACATCTTGAGGGAATGAGTTACTGGCCCTGGGGGGGATCAAGACCACAGTCTCATGGGTCACCAACTTCTGTTCTATAACGTAGTTCAAGAAGACCACGTTCTACCTCCTACTTTGGTGAGCAGCGACGGGGGTCTTAAAAGCTTGTGAGCGGCCATTACTGGTCTCTCCGCATCTAGAAGTAAGAAGAATGATGAACGTAGAAAGAGATGCGAAAATAACATCCAATGGACTCATGAACCACACAAACGCCGGCCCACACGACCTTAACTGCAGCATAACTCCATCGTGTCCACACAGATAAGATGGAACACAACCATGTGGAACTAAACTCAAAGTCACAGAAGAGACCCGACTTTTGGTGGTACACACAGGACACTCTCTTCGGGTGTGGGACTGAAACTCACCTCTGTATTGGAATAGTATGGGAATAATCAACCACCTAGGATCAAAGGGGGCCCATTCACCCAAGGACAAAGTTCGGTGGGTTAGGAAAAGCAGAGGAACGGAAGCAGGGGATGGGAAGTGGGAGAGGCTGACGGTGCATGGAGAGGGCTACAGCAGTGAACTGAATGGAAACAGAACACGTATGAATTGTTGAATGCAAAACAGATGACCTAGCCTGTCAACTCGCAATGTACAGGTAAAACATATACATGTGTGTGGTTGGATCAAGCAGAGTACATGCCGCTGAAAATGGGGTCCAAAAAGGCAAGGCTGTGAAAATGTGGAAGCAGCTTGAGAAGCAGAGTGGGAGACAAACCAAGCAGTAATCAGAGTTTCATAAGGAAAATGGAGGAGAAGAAATATTTGATATGAGTTTTACAGAATTGATCACAGGTACCAATTCCAAGAAGACCTATGATTTCTGAAAAAGGACAAGTAAAAGAACGCTCTACCTAGATGTAGCGGCACAGTGGAGCTACAGAAAGAAACAGAGGGCTTAAAGGGCCACCCAAAGGGAGAGACAGATCAACTTCAGCAGACTGGAGGTAGACTACAACCAGAACAAAGCCCAAAAAGGACAAGAAAAAAACCACATCCATTAAGTAGCGAAACGTTTTTGAATACACAGAAACCGAATCAGAGAGTACAAGTAAATCTGAATATGTCAGTAATTAGGAGAAAGGCAACTGGGCGAAGCATGTGTGTGTTAAAAGGCACATCGCCCGACCAGATTAAAGACAAAAGCAAACCCAAAATCCACTGCACTGAGTCGATTCCACCCCATAAGGACCCCACAGGGCAAGAGCACAACTGTGTATTTTATTTAGAAAATATTTCAAGAACACAAGGACTCCGACAGGTTAGAAGTCAAGGGATGGGAAATGCATTAGGCCAAGACAGTGAGCCAAGAGGGAGCTGATGTAAGGTGAGCAAGAATTATTGTATGAAAAGAGTCACCAAGCAACTCACAAGGAAGCAAATAATTCTAAACTCACGAGCATCTAAAAATGTAGTTGAAAGCATACAAAGCAAATGTTTCCAAGATCTCAAAAGAAAAACTGAAAAATGTGAGTGCTGTATGTTTCTCTCTCTAGTGACTGATGGATCAAGCAAATAAAAAGTTCACAAAAATCAAGTCAAGCCGAAAATTCACAAATCGCATAATTAATAAACTGGTTCTAAGATATATCTCAAGAATCACACCTAACCACTAGAGAATAGGCATGCTCTTCCAACACACAGAGGGGAAAGGAAGGAAGGAGAGGCAGTCTCCCTGCCTATTCTGTAAGGTTAGCAGGAGCGGACGGGGCCCTGGTGGCACAATGGTTAAGTACTTGACTGCTAACCGACACGTTGGTGGTTCGAACCCACCCGTTTCTGCAAGAAAAGAGAGGTGGCGACCTGTTTACATGTACATTTCAGCTTAGGAGACCCTGTCTTTCAAGGTCCCAGTGGGTCAAAATCAGTTTGCCGGTACAACAAAAATCACAAACTTGACATGAAACAAGACAAAGGCATTATACTAAGGAAAACAACTATAGATCCTTTTTACTATCCATTACAGATTTTGAAATCTTCATTTGAAATATCAGAAGACCAAATCAGCCATAATTTAAAATAAATAAATACAGAGAGAGTTAGACATAGATACAGATAGCACAACCAAATTAGGTTTGTCTGAAAAGTCCGAGGTTAATTTAATATAGAAAATCAAATAATATAATTTACTATATTAAAGTACTTAAAGCGGAAAACCATAAAAACATCTCTTTAGAGGCAGAAACAAAAGAATTCCCTCAAATTTGGTTCATGACTTTTTTTTAAGTCTTAGAAAAAAGTTAATAAAGGATATCAATCTAAAAAAAGCCTCATCGTATTTGCTGGTAGCATACGAACACTGCCCACTAACCAACCAGAGGAACACCCTTTGGCAAGCTTTGCCACTCCTGTGGCAAGCCAGCACACGGCAACACAGACAAGACACCGGGGCCAGAGCAGAAAATGAAAAAATAAATAACCTGACACTATTTGTATATGATATCATTATCAGCATTTTTAAAGCACGCAATAGAATGTATAGATAAAGTATGGGAATAAGAAGGTCTAAGAATCTTGTTGACTCTTTAAAAATTAATATTAAAAGGTTCATTACAAGACAACAGTAACAGTAATTTTTAAATGATCCCACTTATAATATCACTAACACCATAAAGTACTTAAGAATAAGTCTAGAAATACAAAGTTTTTTAAAACTATAAATACAAAGGCAAAGTTTTTCTGGAAAAAAATCATCTAAGCCTTCACCGAAGGTTATTACAGAGCACCTGCACAAACAGGCAGGGCACGTCTTCGGAAAGGAACAATTCTGAGATCGATCTTCCTCAAGGGCATCTGAAAACTCACTGCAGTTGCAACAAAGATCCCAAAAGGGTGTTCTGGAACTTAACAAGCCGCTTCCAAATGTATGTGGAAGAACAAAAGCCACGCAGAGCGAAGACGTTGCCAAAGAATCACAGCGAGGTCCGGTGTGTAGCTCGGAGGAAGTCTTAATCCACTCCATATCCAGGCTTTCTAGAAATCCATACTGATTAAGGGAGGTCCAGGGCATCAAAGAACAGACCACTGAGCAGAAGAGAGGGGCCAGACACGTAGCCGTGATACACGTTATTCGTGCCCGCGAGATGCAGATCCAGAGACGAGGCCCGGCCCTCGGACAGGTGGCTGTCCACATAGGAAGAAAGCGACATCATCCTCACCATCCACGAAATCCAACTGCACGCGGATCGACAACCGACGTCTGAGAAGCAAACTATACAACTTTGAGAAGGCAATAATAAAAGAATGTGTGTGACATCTATTTTTTGGGGAAAAGCTTTTATAAAACAAAAATACAAACTGTAAGGGATTGGATTGCTAATGCTGGTCTTAAAAATTAAGAATGCCTTAAAGAAAAACTCCAAACCGGACAACGATCCTTGCTACACCGAACACTGACACAACACTAGTCCCCACGGAACATCCGAGCTTCACGGCAACAGTATTCACGGAGCCAAGAGGTGGAAGCAGCCCAAGTGTCCCTCAACAGCTGGGTGGTTACACCAAATGTGGTGCACACAGAGGACACAAGCCTGCTGCTACCCAGCCAACTCCCACTTGTGCTCAGCCACCGACAGCACAAGGTAAGACTGGGCCAGGGAGTCTCAGAAACAGATGGGCTCATCTTGCTCCCGCGGAGTAGCTGGCAGGTTCACGTGCCAGCCTTCTAGTGAGTACCTCGGTGCTTACCCGGCTGCTCCACCAGGGCTCCTTCCACATCCGCACAATAGAACACGATTCGGCCAAAAGGAAAACCAACGTCCTCAAGTGCTACGGCAGAGATGAGCCTTAAAACCATGATACCGAGTAAGGCCAAAATCCTAAGGCCCTACTTCCAGGACAAACCGGAATGACAAACGTAGAGAAACAAAAGTACGTGGTTAGCAGGGACTGGGGAGAAGGGCGTGGTGATGTATTGCCCAAGGGGCCCTTGGTTTCTCTGTGAGGTGATGAGAAACTTCAGGAAATGGACAGCGGAGATGGCTGAACAGCGAGGTGGGTGTGCTGTGTCGCTGAATTCGACATCTGGCACTTCTTCGAATGGCATGTTCGCTGTATTCCGGCACCCAGGTTTGTAAAGGCAAGTTACTGACCCGCACGGTTTAAAAGATGCTTGGACCCCCGCTGTCTCATGGTGCCTCCACACGGACAAGATAAGGACACACTTTTTAGTAGATAATGGGCAGGGCATCTGAACAGGCAAGAAGAGGGAAACCTGTCTGGCCCATAGACGCGAAAACAGGCTCAAGCTCTTTTGCAGTGTGGACAACACAATGCCCAATCTCCGAGACGCACGGGCTGCAGCCACCGGGCCGGCTGGGGGAAGCTGCTCGACGGAGCAGTGCCAGCGATGGTGAGGGGAAGAGCAATCGACTCTTGGCCACCGCTGCTGGCTGTGGGCACGGCAAAGGGGTGGGCACCGCAGGGAAAGGTGGAAGAGACGGGCCCTCTGCCCGGGAACCTGGGAGATACATTTGCACCTGTGTCGCTGGACAGGTCTGGCACCAGTTTTCATCATAAAAAATAAGGCACCGCCCATATGCCTATCCGCTACCAAATGAATGGATACATGTTTTGACGTAGTGCTGAAAAACACTAAGGAGAAACACAGGCAAAACTAAGCATGTATTATTTGTGGATCAGTCTAGAAGGGGGTTTTGAAACTTTGTGGGGAGACATGGAAATTTCCCGTGAACTTTTTGAAGCCCCATCAACCATATGGGTGGGAGGGTGATCAAGAAAAGCAGAGAGTGAGTGATTAAAAATGCGAGCCTGTCGTCATGGGAGGCTGGGGTGTGTGAAGAAGACAGAGGTAGATGAAAGCAGGGGAGCAAACTCGGGTACTTTCACCCCCAGCCGGTTAGGGAGGGGGCAACGGATGTTGACTTCATGATTAGGTGCAGTGTACAGATCTAGTTCGTACAGTGGTCACATGCATAGCTATTTTACAATAAACGCTTGTAAATAAACAGAAGCAAAAGCAATAGTTATCAGGCATACAAAATGGTCATCTTACCAGGATAAGAATGATTCTGCTTATTCGATGAAATCTCCGACAGAGTATCCAGGGAATCTGTTAGTCTACGGACAGAACAAACACATGATGCACATCTCGTCAGACACAGCTGATCTTAAGAGTTAAGACTGGCTCTCAACTGGGGTCCTCACCCCGCTTGGTCGCTATCTGCTTCTCATTCATTCACCAAACCTCTGTTGAGCATGGAGCACGTACCCACCACGAGCTAGGAGTGCGCTTCCTCCTAATGGGGAGGGGGACCTTTGCTCTCAGGGACCATGAATACTGAAAAGAAGGTCGACGTAAAGTGAGTTCTCTTAAAAGAGAGGCCTAGGGTTAGTGCCTTGGTATTGTCTCTTTACAGATGAAACTTTAAAGAATAAGTTTATTCGGTATTATCCCTACCAAATGTTTGCTTTTCATTGTGAAAATACCCTAACTCTTTGAGTAAATGGGGAAGAAATGAGCCTGGACAGAAGATGATGAACCTGATGAACCTGGGTCAACATCCTTGACTTACTTGACTCAAAGCACAATCATGAACCCATTTTTCCCTGCTCACTGTTTCCCTTCAACTGTTAAGGAATCTCAACCTGTGAGCCTTCGCTTGTCAGTCACTCCCTCCAGCATGCCCTCTCGCCAGCACGGACTCCTGACATCCTTGTGGTATCTGCAGACTCACCCTGCAATTCGTGTGAATTCTTTTTACATGATACGCGGCTGGTGGAGGCAAAGACTATGGTTGGGTGAACAGGGCTGAGAGAATTAGGTGGTGAGAGAGAGTGGACGGGAACATAACTGCAAAACTGATCGGTTCCTTAGTGATAAGTACTAGTGATAAGGTGAGGAAATGAATGCTACCTTACTGAAGACAACCTGGGCAGTATACACTGGTGCTGCCACAGCGGTCAGGGTGCCTCGGATCTGCTCCGTGAGTGTGTTGCGTCCCTCTACATAAGACTACGTTAGAGGCGCGATTGACACTCATACAGAAACAGGGGGCAGGTGCACAATGGAGCGATGGAGGTAGTTGGGGGCACAATTTGAAACTGTCAGGAAAAGCCACCAGGACAAAAGGCCAGCTATAGACGCAAAGAGGAGGGACTGAGCAGCAAGGTGAGCTCGTGGCTGGTGGCTACTTCACTCACCTGTCCCTGGTTGCACATTCCTCCCTCTTAGACCTCCAATGCCGGTTTCGATGAGAGCCCACCCAAACCAGAGACTGTCTGTTTCATTTGCTTATAGAACGCTTAGCGCAGCACAAAGTGCTAAGTAAAAGATACTTAATAGTATTTGAGGATGAATGAGACAATCAGAACATGACGGAAGACAGCTGGATCGGGAGAGCAGTTCACTTGGAGACCGAGCCCTGTCTCTTGTAAGGGAGATGAGGGGGTGCTTTTAGATCAGCAGTTCTCAACCTGCGGGTCCCGACCCCTCTGGTGGGGTCAACCGACCCTTTCACAAGGGTCGCCTAAGACCATCGGAAAACATAACTGTAACAAAGTGACAGTGATGAAGTAGTAACGAAAATAATTTTATGGTTGGGGGTGGTCACCACATGAGGAACTGTATGAAAGGCTCGCGGCATGGGGAAGGTTGAGAACCCCTGCTTTAGATGAACCACCTTAAAGAAGATCAAATAGGAGAGAATAAACAAATAAATAAAGGCGTGCTCCACACACAGCAAGAAAGAGCAATGGAGCCACGGAGAACGGGCGTGTCTGCACAGCCTAAGAGAGAGCCCAGGGCCGTTCCGGCACACAGGGCACTGAACTGGACAGCAAGTTATCTGAACCCTCTTGACATATGTTCTCAGGGCAGTCCAACATGAAGAGGTGAGCCCAGCCCCCACAGCTGGGAGACAACACACCGCCTAAGAGATGGGTTGGGGGGGGCGTTAATGAAGATAGGCTGACGTGGGAGAACACAAGAAAGCTGACTGCCGACTCGGCATGGGCTCCCCCCTCCCCACCCCCTCCCACATCAGTGATTTATAAGATCAAGGTCCTAGAGAGAGTCACTGGGACTCTTTCCACGATTCCAGAGTGGGGGGGGAAGTGGGCACATTCAGATGCCAGACCCCCGACCTTGGTGGCTGTGCACCTTGGTATGAGCACCATCCACGCACAATTCTGCCCTGGGCCTGCCTTTCCTGTCCAGCCGTGGTGCTGGCTCGCTGCAGAGGGGCATGCGAGTTGCATGTCTATGGGGCGGTTCTGCGCCGTCCTCTGGGGTGGCCATGCACTCAACTGTGATGGCTATGGGGCTTTTTGTTTGTTTGTTATTGCATGTAAAGCACTTAAAGCTTGGTCCCGGCACAAGTGCCATTCATCGGCTATTATGTCTTTTTCTTTACATAAAGAAAAATGACCACAGGAAAGAGCAAAGTCAACTAAAACACATGGTGGGGTGGGGGACTTTAAAAAAAAACCAATGAAAATAGAGAAACTTGGGCTGAGGGAGTCCTTTAGCCAAGCTATTTTATCACTTAAAATGTTGCTTCTACATCTACAAGATGGAACTAATAATAATAAAACCTACCCTCGCTGTCTTCAGGAGATTAACAAAGAATTCCCTGCCCTCGAGTTTATTTCAATTCAGAGGGGCCCTGTAGGACGGTGTAGCACTGCCTCTGGGGATTTCTGTAACTCCTCACAGGGGTAGAAAGCTCTCTCTTTCTCCCAAGGAGCACCTGGTAGCTTTGAACTGCTGACCTTTCTGTTGGCAGCCCAATTTGTAACCACTATGCCACCAGGGGCTCCTCTTCAGCACATGAGCCAGGTAAACATACAAATCCCGTGGGATAGTCTTCTACTTAGTAAATGCTCAACAAATATTTGTCCAAGCTCCTGCTATTTTCCTCTTTGCCTGACTAGATCTTAGGATCCAATGAAGCAATGTGGAGATGAAGTCATGCCATGAATTATACAGCATTATACATCACAGGGAATGTTACCATCAATAAAAGAACCACATCCCATACATCATAGAACAAAATGAACACAAAAAAATGCATGCAATGATTTAATGAGAAAAATAACCCACGGAAGAAACTGGATCTGACACATAGTGACCTTTCCACGAGGCAGTAACAACCTCTACGGCACAAGGTTGCACTAAAAATATAAATAAATAAAATTATCTCAGGCGCCCTAGGAAATAAAACTCAAATATGAAGTTATAGAAAGTTAAAGAAAAAAATGCAACCAGGAATTTTGAAATTATGCTCATGAACCAGAGCAGAGAGCATCCAGTTCTAGCCAAGGTTTACTGGAAAGGAGCAAGAGGTCCCTGCATTAGATCTCTTTTCTGACCGTGAGATCTCTGTTCACGAATGTAATCTATCATCTGTCTTATGTCAAATGATCGACGGAGAAGCACACCAGACCAGCCTCAGCCAGTATCTGATGGAGGTCGGTTCAAGTAACGGAACCTAGGCCCTCAAGAGGACTGGGGGCTGCACCACTTACTATTATTATTATAATTTTAACACCAGAATGAACTAGTTCGAAAGTCTACTATCTTAAGAAGAGACACCAAGGAGGTACATGCTATATAAAACCTTGAAGCTTCACTTCCCCCCCAAATCTACTGCCTAACTATTTTTGAAAACTAAAGAAATCGGGGGGGAAAAGCCATTTTGGTTCCATTAGGTTTGTAGGAAAATGAATGGGGCGCCTGTTGGCAGGAGATTTAATGTAGTTAGGATGTGACTGAAGCAATCAGGGAGCATTTTTACTTTTGTTTGCATGACAGATGAAGCTTGCTGCTCTCACTGTTCTTAGCGGCAAACGCCACTTCTAATAGCCTACACATACTCACAGGGTTTGCAAATGAGGACTAAAGGAGGTTTTTAAAATTGCAAATCCTCAGCAAAGCAAATTTAGCTTTCCAGAGCCAGGGCGTTTCCCTGAAGAAGGTGGCGGGTTAACCCTTTCTAGGAGGGCTGGAGCCACAGTGAACACACGTCTCACCTAAACCACAGCAAATGACAAGAGGCAACTAATTACCCATCCCATTTTACTCACCTTTGCACTCTGGATGGGGGAGCAAATATTCCGTATCTTGGCGAACAACTAAAATACTGCACACCTCCAACTGAACCATCATTCTTGCCGTGGGGTTTTTCAAGCTCAATACCGTACCAATATCCTAGAACATGAAATATTGGCATTTAAAAGCATCTGCACTTTACCCAAAATTGTTATGCTCTTATATAAACCACGAGATTAAATGGTGTATCATTCTCCTAAATGACCGGAATGATGGAAGATCACCAAAATCATTTAGCTTTCAAATGATAAGATTACAAAAATAAAATTTGAAAAGTGAACAGGAAATAAATTTTACAAGCATAATTGCAGCATGGTACATGAAGGGAGGATAATAAAATGTACAAACACATACTCAGCAAACAGACCAACCAAAAAAAAATTGTTTTTTCCCTTGGGGTCTTGTTTTTCAGGCCCGTTCCTGGGGTTATTTGGGGTGCTTATTCAGAGAATTTCACTGGATAGGCCACATCAGCTCTAGTTGCTCAGATATATGGTGTTCCACTAGATTTTCAGCTATTAATCCAGACTAACTTATTAGTCTGAATTACTAATTTATTAACTTATCATTCTAGTTTTAAATATGATTAGAATTCAGACCCACAGTTGCAGGCTAAGACAAAAAAGATAAGAACTACGTGACAAAGAATGAGGCTTTAAGGGACGTCCAAGCGCAGCTGTGATGGCCCTGTGATGGGTGAGCGTGTTCCTGTGCCCAGATAGAGAAGTGGTGCTGTCTTGTAACAAGACTGGGACATTTTTCCTTTTAATAGACCCACTTTGGGTTTCAGAGCATTTGAATCTCTATTTATTGGACCACACTCACTATCAGACAGTCCATAGTTACTCATAGGGACCCCGTAGGGCAGAGTAGAAGCTTGTGTGGATTTCTGAGGCTGTACATCTTTACGGGGGCAGAAAGTCTCATCTTTCTCTCACAGAGCAGCTGGTGGGCTCGAACAGCTGACCTTGTGGTTTGTTGCCCAACACAGTTAACCCCCTACGCCATCAGGGCACCTTATCGAATGGACAGCAACTCTTATTTCTAATTCCTCTTTCAGATCACAAATTGGAACTGCCAGCGATGCTGTTCCTCAGAAATGTGAAGTGGTACTTGGGGAAAATTCCAAGTTCAGGTAATTTGCACAGTTCATATATATCTTTGGATCAAAGGACACCATGTGAAGGAAAACGTGGCCTAAATATTCAGTACAACACAAGCTGCTCTAAGTAAAGCCAGCATGCACGTCCTCTGGCTAACACTACATGAGACTGTCCTGACTTGTTGTGGGCTTGCACTAGGAGGAAAGGCGGGTGGCATATATAACTCCCT
>NW_022103907.1:1894289-1895778 GCF_000313985.2 Echinops telfairi | reverse complement strand
TGATGGCCGTTCATACTTACCTGCTGTTACTGTGTGCAGGCACGAGCAAGGGCTACCAATGGACCGCTCACTCAGACGGATGCTCTGAGAGCAGGTGCCCACGTCTCTGAAGGCTGTGGACCAGCAGGGGCTGGTTGTGCTTGCTACTTCTCTGAGCAACACAGCTACACTCTTCCAAATTTTACTTCCTTCTTCCTTTGATGGTTTCCTAGATCACTTCCCCACTTTAAGTGACTAGCTAACGTCCTTTCGATGCTCTACAATAGCCCATCTCTTGATCAGGTGCCAGTCGAAATGCATTGCTTAACGCACTATGCACCTTGTTAAGCCATTGGTATGTGTTCGTTTTCTTTCAGAAGCGATATCGATAAAATGGCTACAATAGGCTAAACACAATCTCGGGTCCAATCTATAAAAGGCGTAAATATGACCACTGTGCTGTAAAGTGGTTTGATCTAGGTTTTGGTGTCACAGAAATAGATGCTCATTTTTTATGGGCAGAATGCCTTTAACAAAAAACGTTTTCAACTTTCACTGCAGTTGCTTCCAAAACGACAACCTCACTGCCATCCAGTCCAACTCTGCCACATCATGACCCTACAGGACCAGGTAGAACTGCCCCTGTGGGTCTCCCGAGACCCTGACTCTTCATGGGGGCTGACAGCTTCACCTTCCGCCTGGGGAGCCGCTGGTGGTTTCAAACTGCTGACCTGCAGTTAGCAGCCCAATGGGTAATCCACACCACCACCAAGGATCACCTATACTTGCTGATTATAACCCAAATTTCTAAAACACTCGATATCAAGAATTCTAAAATTAAGAGTCAATCTGAAAAGATCCTAAGGATCAAGCCATTCTTGCTTTACATAATTTGAGAGAAAAATTAATTCATTGAGAAAATTAACCCACCTTCCTACCTTTAAGAATCTAAGTTCTCCTTGAAGAACGATTATGAAAAATACCCTAACTTATCTCAGTGACTATCTGGAGAAAAATGAATGATCAAGCACACTATTTCTATTTCAAAGCAGTGAGGTGGGTTGCCATTCAAAGTGATGGCAAGGAAGCAAGAGTGTGATGGGAGGCAATTGCCCACTGCATGTCTCACAGCTAGAGGTGCTGACTGCCTTTGTCCAAGCAATCTTCTCATGGCTGTTTAGACAGGGGACAGCCTTGGAGGACAGAAACCGTGGCTCCCTCCAGAACACCACCTCCAACAAAATCGCAAGCTTGCTTACTGCTAGACTAAAGGTGAAATTAGGTATAAAGGGTCAGATTCCTTGAGTTCAGAGTTTGTCTCATCAGGAGAACGCTGAGGTGTACATGTTTCACCTGCTGTGCTCAGAAGCATTCAGTGGGAAGTGGGCATCAAGGAGCCAGCGCAAGAAAATGCCCACGCTCTGTCCGTCGTAAAGGCCTTCGTCTCTGACCCAGGACTCTCCTAGCTTCTGCCAACATTCATGAACCTGGCAAGCTACCTTGGTAGCTT
>NW_022103907.1:1887982-1893642 GCF_000313985.2 Echinops telfairi | reverse complement strand
TTTCTGCCAGGAGTCTGGGTCATACTTGACCTGTTCGTTAAGACGGCGCTAACATTACATCTTCATGCACACAGAAAATCGTACAGCTTTTGCAGGCTACGGATTGAAGGCGAACAAGGGATGCAAAGGTAAGTTACCTGGAGCAAAGTTTGTTGTCCCGTAGAACCTAATGGTGCCAAATCTCTGGCCTACGACCAGCACCCTCTCCCCCAGGTGGAGCGCTCCTTCAGAGCGGGCATTATTTGCGACAGAGGTTGTTGAGGAATTCAAACCTGTTGGGTGGGTGGGTGGTCGAGAAAAGGAGAGGAAAGGAGAAAAGAAAAGGGGGGGAAAAGTAAATAAATTCAAAAGGTTGCACCTGAGCCAAAACACTGCTACGTATTCCCACCAGTTTAATTGGTGGGAGATTTCCATACGGATCGCTTCACTGTTTGGGTCAGCTATGGTTGTGGTTTACCTGTCTGAGGCCAGGTGACTCAAAGGGGACACAAAGGGGTTCCAGTGAAGATGGTGGCCAGAGGCAAGCAGGGGGAAAGGCAATACAAACCGATTTCTGGCAAAAGAACGCTGGAGGGGTTACCTGGACCCCTCTCCACTTATCTCTACGAACTTTCTCTACTAAGGACCAGACAACAAAGGTTTCGGGCTTTGTGGGCCATGGTGATTCTGTTACCCCTGGTCCCCCTCCTGTCTGCTGTCATGCAGAAGTGACCACAGGCCATCTGCAGACCAATGGGCCCAGCCAGATGTGTGCTCACACAAACTCGGAGAGTGGGCCCAAGTTGGCCAAGGGGCCTCAATTTGTCCAGCCCCGTCAGCAATAGAGTAGCCCCCCACCCCAGGAGTTGGGGTGCACAACAATGCTGATTTAAAGGAACAATTGCTATAAAGTTCCAGTGACCCCCAAATGGATGTCTTCATTAGAAACATAACTACTCTCCTTGCATCCAGCGTCAAACAGGAGCAGGAAATTTGCCATTTAAAAAAAAAGAAAAGCAAAGTCAAGGCTGTGGAGTTGAGCCTCCCGGAGACCACTGAGGAACAGAGGCAAACAGCCCCAGGAAACTGCCCAGGCTGCAGGCCTTCACAGAAGCTGACCGCCACCGCTTCCTCACGCCGTCCAAACCGCCAGCTTCTGGTTCACGACTGAACACTTAACCACAATGCCACGAGGGCCTCCTCACCCTTGAGATGCCGACCACTGGATGGCAGGCATCGGACAGAAATGCTGGCTCTAGAACGAACGCTAATGCAGCCGCGGAGAGAGAAACTCGGAGCCCTGGCACCCTGTGCCATGAAGACGTGGGTGGGCACGGAAATGAGGGTCAAAAACGCCGAAGCCCAACCCGCTGCCATGAAGTCAACTCTGGCCACAGTGAGCCTCGAGGGCAGGGTAGAACTGCCCCTTGGGCTCTCTGAGGCTGCCAGTCTTTCCCCAAGGAGCCTGGCCCGTCTTTCTCAGATGTTTCAGAGCCGCCTTCCCTTGAGGGGGCGGCCCAGCAGGGACCCACCATGCCACCAGCCTGGCAGACCCCGTCTGGGAGCACGCCAACAAGTGAAGGAGCGCAAGCCCACCCAGAAAGGTGGTCTGGGTCAAGTGTGCTCCATTCAAGAGCCCTGGGCTCTTGTATTACCTGAGGTTCCCTAGACCTTCACAGTGGACCCCGTGCTCGTCAGAAAGATCTTAACGACAATGAAAGATACAGGCTGGGGAACCACTAAGGCCCGGGATGCACAGCCAGTAGGCGTCTTACCCACGGAGGCCCCAGAACACACTCTCTCCCAGCTCTCCCTGCCTCTCGGCTGAGCTCTCTCCCTAATCCCTTGTCCTAACTTCTGGAATACCTACTCGCGCTAGGGAAAAGTGTCCTAAGGAAATATTACGGGGGTCCTCACATGGCTTTCTCCCCCATTACGTCCTATGCTGGCTCGCGCGCGCGCGCGCGTTCTCCCATCCCGCCCACCCAACCCCACCTCACTCCTTTTCTTTTTTCCCCACAAAGAAAAGCTGGCAGATAACAACACCATCTCAGGAGCTCAATAAGAGCTTGTTAGGTGATCCACTGCTTGAAGCACCTCTGTAATACTGTTCCTAATTAAAAAAACAAACAAACTCAGAAGCTCAGTGCCACTCTCGAAATAGCTCCCCCTGCTCCCTGCACCCGGCCCCCAGTAACCACTCGTCAACGTCCGTCTGTGGGCAGCCGCCTGTTTTCAATTCATCACAACAGTGGGAGCACACACTATCGCCCTTATTCCGTGGCTGCCTTGTTCCAGCCAGCATGTCGTCCCCCGCTTCTCAACGGTCTTTCTCTCCAGCTGGTTAACTCTCTTCAGCTTCAGGACTTATAACCCTAGGGAGCCCTCAAACTTATAACCTTATAAAAAGTTATGTGTATAATTATTATCGTGTAATAAACGCTAGAAGGCTTATAGGAGGTAAAAGGAAGGCTTATAAAAAGTAAACTATATGCTACATGTAAAATTTTCAAAAACTCAAACACAGGTCCCAAAGCCCCAAACCCAAAGAAAGTAGCCTTAAATTGCAAATAGCATGGGACAGACGGGGCTGCTACGTCATCGTATCTGTTCACTGCTGTCCCTCACAGCGGGAGAGGAGGGAAGCTATTCGGAGAACCAACAATACAAGTAAATACTTTCAGGAAAAATGTTGCCCCCTACTTCTAGGGCCCCACATTTTACATTATCATGCCAGCGTTTCTGTTGAGAATGTGTTTTTTCCCGTCAAAGTATTGTAAAGTGAAAAGAATAATCAATCCTGTTATGAACACTTTATAGAATTAAATATTGGTTCAAAGCAAACATTGGAAATATTAGAAGAAAGAACATCTGTTAACTACCATGAGCTTCTCTGAGAACAATTTATGCTGAAATGACTCTACCCCCTCTTGGCACAGGCTCATGATACAGGTGGATACGTGAGGTGCAGTCGCTCTCTCAAGCAGAAGTCTGAGGGTGGCTCACAGATCTGCACACACAAGGCAAGCAGTGTGGACCACCTGCACAAGTCCCAGCCATACACCATCAGGTCATCTCTGTCTACCTGGAAGGGCCTTTGGGCCTCCTCTTTGTAACACTTTAAATAATGGCTTAGATAAAAGCAGAGAAACCATGCTTCGTATATATACACACACGTGTCCCACAGCTAATATATAAGAAATGAGACAAAACCCAGATAGGCTGGAGCCCCTGTGAAAATAAAAGTCTGACACCCAGCCGCCAAATGAAGAGCCCTCGTCCCCAGGCTCAATTTGAACGGACAACACAGTCGGGGTTGGGAAAGGAGGAGGGACGGAGACCGGAATCTCAGGGAGGAAGTGTGGATCCACGACATTACATCGTGGGGGTGACAGCCAATGACACGAAACACGGCGTGTGCATGAACGGTTGGGTGGAAATCGGGTCTGTTCTGAACGCCTGCACCCGATTTGCAATAAACGTTAAAAGCAAAACAAAACATTGTTGTCACCAACACCGCACACGCAGCCTTGATGTCTATTTGTCAGAGAAACAGTAGTTTAACTCGGGAACAGCTGGCCGGTGAGGGGTCCGGGGCCCATGCATGCCCTGCGAGGAACAGCTGCCCACATAGGGGGCAGCCACGGTGGTAGCGGCAGCTCAGCGAGCAGAGACTACGGCATCAAGCAGCACCGCGGGCAAAGGCCCCTGTGCCACTTAAGTGTGACTACGGGGTGGGTGGTGATCTCCTCATAAGCCTCTGAGTCCTCGTGCATAAAATGAGGGTCATCACGCTGCCTCCCCGGTCAGCCTATTCTAGGAATGAACTGGACAGATGTCTGTGAAGCACCCCGCCCAGTATCTGGAACGGTAAGTGCGCAATAAATGTGAGTTAGGAGCATCAGGGTTAGATCGGGTGTGTGTGTGCGGGGGTGGGGGAAGCTCTGTGAAGCGAGCTGGGAAAATGCAAGCACCTGAGGGTCGAACACAGAGTGAGTTCGACAGTGACCCTCACAGGCTTCCGGGCGGGAGGGCTTGCATGCGTGGGAAGGACCAGCAGCGAGAGGAGACCAGGAAAACGGCCAGCGAGCGGAGGGAAGGGACATCAGAGGGAGGTTTACGAAGGGTTGGGGTGGGGGGGCAGGGGAGCGTGAACGTCCTTAATTGGACGGACGCAAAGGGTTCCTTCTACACAGTTAAAAAGAGCAAATCTACTTACAGAGAAACCAAGATAAAAAACACCAAGAAAGCCTGGTTGAAAAGACCATAGATACCAGCACTGGCTCGAGACGACACGGGCGAGCTTTTGCTCAGGGGCTTCTTGCTACCGCTGCTGGCGTTCAGCCTCTGGAGGGCGCTCTGCTTGTGCTCCAAGGAAGACATGGAGGAGGAGCTGCTGACGGACCCCAGCAGGGCGGCTGAAACAGGCAAGCAGAGCAGACAGGTCTCAGTGGGGACCGGTGAGAAGCGCTTACGGGCTATGCTCGCGAGCTCGCGATTGTGGGTAAAAGGTTCAATGCCACATGCAAGACCGACGTTCCTACGGATATGCCATGGTTGATGTGGCAAAGGCTTTGTGACCTAAGCAGGAAGAGTTGACAGGCGTTTATGCTATCAAGTCACAATCACGTCAATGAAAGTGTCGCCGCACTAGTAAAAGTTGACTGCCTGCTCGAAGGACCACTGTCACCCACCTCTCCCGTGAGATGGGTAGAGGAGCCCTCATGTATGTCTACAAGCATAAACCAACAAAAAGCCCTTCGGTGTCACTGCGCCCATACTGGCTCGCAGCACCCCTGTAGGACGGAGCGGACTGTAATGCTATCCAGGAACAGAGAGCCTCGTCTTTCGCCCACAGAGCAGCTGGTGGATTCAAACTGCTGGTCTCAAGGCTTGCAGCCCAAAGCGTAGACCCACTATAGACAGACACCCACACAGATATTAGTATGCTATAAGTAAATCAAAGTGTACTACTAAAATATTCGGAGTGAATCTTGAAGTAAGAAACCTGTGAGTTGTCCGCTGGGGCTCTACGGCCCTAAGGATCAGACACCCCAAGGGAACTTAGGAAGCCTTTCTGCCCAATCCTCTTCACTGGGTTGTTGCTGTGTGGTGCCATCCGGTCAGCTCTGGCTCGCCGTGACCCTACGTGCAGGAGAAGCAAACACTGCCCAGTCCTGTGCTGTCGTCACCATTGTCGTGTGTGAGCCCACTGTTACAGCCACTGTGGCCATCCGTCTTGGAGAAGGCCTTCCTCTTTGTCCACCGACGCCGAGCGTTGTGTTGTGTTCCAGAGACTGACCTCTCCCGGCAGCACGTCCACAGCATGTGAGACCAAGTCTCACAATTCCAGCTCCTGAAGAGCATTCGTTAGGCTGCACTTTGGAGGATCAATGTTTAGTTTGTGACTAAGGCTCATGCTGACGGCCCTTCCTCCGAGACAGATGGGTTTGTCCCTCCGGACAGTCCCGGTACTTTCACCGTTCTTTTCACTACACCACGATTAAGATGCACCAGTTCTCCCCAGGCCATCCTCATTCACTGTTCAGCATGCATATGCATATTGAAGCAATTAAAATACCACGGCTTTTTATTAGGAAGGCACGATTCAACCAGGGTACTGTATAGCATAGACGAAACACACATCATTCTTCTAGTTCCTGAATGCTCCCTCCCCCCAC
>NW_022103907.1:1870412-1887340 GCF_000313985.2 Echinops telfairi | reverse complement strand
CTTGACTGCTGCTTCCACAAGCACTGATTGTGAATCCAAGCAGGACTAGCGCACTGTTGTTTACTGGTCCAACTGTTAAGTACTCTTGTGTTCCCACCCTGGTGCTGCATTCTTTCAATAGGAGAGCTTCTCGGGCCACCTGCTCAGCATAGAGAGAGCATGTTCATCAAAGCCTACACTTGGTGCACACCTCCGCTGACTTTAAACCAGGCGGTGTTTCCTTTGTTCCAAAGACCACCTCTCAGAGGACGACAGGCTCTGCAGGAGCGCGAGGAAGGGTTCTGGAATCCCCATGCTTCGCAATGTTACTCATAGCGTGTTATAATCCACAGTGGGATGCTTCGGCATAGTCCACAAAACGTCAGCATCTTCCTGGCATTCTCAGCGTGCAGCCAAGATCCACCAGCTATCAGCCATGGCATCTCCTGTCCCCACTGTTCTGAACCCAGCTTGAATTTCTGAGAGCTTTCTGTCCAGATGCTGCTGCGACTGTTTTAAAATGGCCTTCAGCAAAATTGTACTTGGATGTGCCACTGTTCAGTGATTTCCCACATTCCAGTGGGTCACCTCTCTTTGGAACAGGCACCAAGTTCCACTGCTTTTCATACGGTGTTCAGCGGCTGGTCCCCGCTTTCTCCTTCCTATAGTTTCTTCACTATGGCCTTTCCTTCTCTTCCCCGTTTAATCTAATCCAGTTCTCGAATTTATGTGTGCAGAGTCAGGGTCAAGGGTGAAACCGCGAACCAAACCTGCTGCCTTCTAACCAGTTCTGATGTGTGGTGACCCTACAGGGCAGAACAGAACTGCCCCAGCAGTTTCCAGGGCGGTCAACCTTTACAAGATCAACACGCCTCATCTTCCTGCCGTGGAGGTGCTTGGGGGTTAGAACCACTGATCTTTAGATCAGTAGCTGAATGGCTAACCGGTGTCAGCAAGACTCCTCGTCAAGGACTATGTATTTGAGAGAGAGAAGTACACATATACTTTATTATGAGTTGCTTAAGGGATGTTCAAGAGGAAGTTTTTCTATAATTATTTCCCCCTTATTGACTTTATTGGTTTTTTCCCCCTTATTGACTTTAAACCGTAAACCCTAGCTAATAAAAAATGAGCACAAGAATGAAGAAGACGCAGTCTCTCCACCTGAAAGAGCTTGCTCCCCTTCGTATAAAATAGATTATGAGAGATTTCTACTCATATAGGCAGGGTGAGAATACGCTATGCCCATATCAGCAGGAAGCCGCTCCAGTAGGAGAGACCTCTGGGCCTGAGCCCATAAAGGATGATAGACATCAAATCTCTCGGAGCTGGGGAGGGAGGGAGATGTGGCAGGGAATGGGAGCCAAGGTGGAGATTTGGACAAAGCATACACAGAGCCCATGAAATATCTTGGGAATGCATTTCCCAGAAACCCTCACAAGCCCCAGGCCGAAGTTTCCTCCAGTGGCAGCAGTTCCCCTACCATCTTTTGCGCTGGGATGTTAAAAACCCAGTTTCATGGTGGCCGGTAGAGAGAGATGCACCAGGTGTAGCCATGCTGGCTAGTGAAGCGCACTTTCTTTGCCGGAGACCCTCAAAAAAAATTCTCCATGTGAAAAAAAAAAAAAAAAGAAGGAAAGAAATATTCTAAATCCAACTGTGCTGATGATTACACAACTCTTGTCAACATATTTAAACCACTGATCTGTATGGTATATAAATTAGATGTCAATAAAACAGTTGGAGAAACTTAAGCCCTCCGTAAGTCGTTTTTTTTTTTTTTCCTTAGTGTTCCATCAGTAAATTAATATTCTGCAAAGTAAAGGCTGTTCATTACCACCTTTCTCTGTGACCGCTTTTGATTCTTCACCAGGAGGTAATGGAAGTGTAGACTCAGAAGCACCGTCTTTTTTCGATGTCATTAATCCTAGGACACAGGAGAAACACACTGTGGTCAACATGAGAGATTATTTTTTTAACATTGCACGTAAAAATGTAGTTGTTTTTAAGGTAGTACTCATTTCTGAAAACAGCAGAGAACAAGAACGTAGGCAGCTGGGGACTGATTTCATTATTTAAAAAGAAAAGATTCCCAGCTCCTCCGAAAGTTCCAATCAATTTCCCCAAATACCTTGAACCTATGCAACTATCCTCAAAGGATGTACAAATCACAAAACGTGCTTGCAGCGGTCGTCCAGTTGTTTGATCTTTAATGAGCTCCTTAGTGTGTGTGCACAATGCTCACAGGTAACGCAAATGCACCACACCTGAGCTACAACGGCTGCATGCGGACCAGGGCTTTTACGTTACCTAGGTGATGATTCCCCTGAATCCTCGGCTGTGGCCTGTTCTCACTCCTTGTGGCCCTGCAGGACAGAAAAGAACTGCTTCTTTGGGTTTCCAAGGTTGTAAATCTCGATGAGGGCAGAGAGCCCTGTCTTTCTCCCACAGAGCAGCTGGTGGGTTTGAATCACTGACCTCGCCTTTAGGAGTCCAATGCTTAACCCACCTCACCGCCAGGGCACTTTCTCGCATTGAGATATACATGCAAATTTATGACAGCTGATTTTTAGTAAATGTTGTGTAAACAATCACTGTAAATCATCATAAAGTATTACGAGAGTTCAGAGAGTCCGAAATCCTGTACTCTCTGTTACTGGTATTCTGAATATGACCATCCTCTCGCTGAGAGTTTATACAACTCTCACAAAAACAACCAGTGAAAATCACATTAAAATAAGTTTATGTTTTGGACTCGACCTTAATAAGAATTCTGTTCCATGCCCACAGAAGCAAATTATTTAAAATAAATAAAAATAAAACGTCCACAAGGACTGCATCCAATTTTAAACTTCCATCAAATATCCCATGTCAATGCCACTCACTTAGGAAGCCTTCTGGGTTAAGAAATGTGCTTGGACAGGGCCTCTTCCATTTCATAGGAGAGGAAGACATGAGCAGACATAAAAGATGAGGGCAGATTCGGTGCGCACTGATAGAGAGCGAGGAGACAATGATGGAGGCTCAAGAGGTAAACTAATGCCTCATCAAAGCACCTGCTGAGCGGAGTCCTGAGGGACGGGTCAGATTTATTCCACAGAACACTGGGGATGCAGCCAGGAACAACTGAGGGATTCTGGACGGATCTAAAGGAGAGAGAGGGGGATCTTAAAAGACATGATCAGAGAATGGTGAGTAGCTTGGCTAGAAACAGGGTACTCTGGGGATTTGGTTGAATAAGGACGAAACAGGTAGTTCGTGTAGGTGCCCTGGTAGTGTGGGGTTATAAGCGGGGCTGCTAATCGCAAGATCAGCAGTTCAAAACTACTCTATATACTCTATAAAAACTACTTTTTAACTCCCATGAGGTTACAATCTCAGAATCTCACAGGGGCCGTTCTACTGTGTCCTATAGGGTCACCGTGAGTCAGAATCAACTCATAGTGAACTTTAGGATCAATGGGGAAATTGTGACCCTTGACAAATTTTGTCAAAACATTAAAAACATTCTCATTAGCAGTCATAAATGTACAGAAGATTAAAAATAGTAAATTAAGACTAATTCAGTACCCTGTTATCTAAAACAATAAGGATATCGAGGACAAAAGTGTTTTCTTGGAAAAGCAGCAAACGTATCAACGGAAGTTTCCATCTCTTTCCTCATCCTATGATTTGTAATGCAGAGTGCGCATCGTTTCTGTGCCCTGGAAGCCGTTATTTTCCTGTCTTGGAATATACTTCTCCTATTTCATCTCATTTCGCTCAGTTATAAAATCCTGGAGTGCTTCTTCAGTGGGACTTTATTTTTCGGATGTCAATTCCTCTAGGACATCTCCGTCCTTCCCATCACAGTCACTTCCTCGTTTGAGCTGCTAAGTCCACCTTCACTAAGTCCCTAACCCCCGTCGTCATATGCTGGCAGCGCCAACATTCCCGTGGCCAGCTATTTGGTCTACGTCTCCATTTACGCTTCATTCAAACGCCACTCCCAGTATTAACATCTTTCACCACACTGTCATCCTTGTCTGCCAATTCTTTTGCATTACCCATTGGTCAAATGTCGCCTGTACAAGGAGGTAACCGAACTATGCACTTGTCTGTCTCTACATAAACTGCATAACAGATGTGCAGTGACTCATCACCAACAGCCTTGGAAAGCAGTGACCGGATTGGCCATCTGTTACTCACATCGTGAATTTTGGATTCAATGGCTAACAGGAAAGTGTGTACTTTGTGTAATTACTCGCATGTAAGATCACGTGGGAACTTAATTTTAAGCCACTTTGTGTTACAGTGAACCCTCGTTTATCGCGGTTAATCGGTTCTAGACCCTACTGTGATAAATGAAATTCCGCGAAGTAGGATTCCTTATTTGTAAATCAAATATTTTCGTAGTTAGAGCATAGAGGACATGAAAAAACACCCTTTAGTCACCATTACACTCGTATTACCCAATTTATTAAACGAAAAAGGGAAAATACAGTAAAACATTTTGGACGTTACAATTATCATTTATTATTTATTATATTATTTATGGCATCAAGAGTGTACAGTATGAGCCAATCAGTGGCAGTAATGACAGATCATGCGCTGTTACGCAAAAACCGCGGTAGAGTGAAGCCGCGGAAGTCGAAGCGCGAAGTGGCAAGGGTTCACTGTATATGACTGGATTGTGGTCATGAATTTGTACCTGCCAGTACTATGCAAAGCAAGGACTGCCTGTGTGCATATTTTAACGCATAGAACCAGCCCCCCAAAACTTTATGGACATACTGTCTTTCTACAAAATATTCAAATCATTCAGAAGAAGCTAGGAATGGAGAAACTGAAACAAAAAGCAAAGGGCAGAGAGGAAGCCAGATCATGAAGTGGCAGTCCCAGGGTTGGGACTGTTTGTGCATTCAATGTGCAGCTGACCCGTGCCTGCCCTTCGGTTTAGGCTACATCCTGTCAAGTCAGCTCTGATTCAGAGATGCTATACAAAAGACTGGAACCTGGCCAGGCCCACGCCACCCTCCAATCACTGCCCTGCGGCAGCTCAGTTTCCCTTGGATGCTATGACTATCTGCGTACTGAACCAACCCCTCTCATGACGGATTCTTCGCCATGATCACCTGTATTTGCTGCGCGTGCATTTTTTCACATCACTGAAGAGGGTGTGAGCCTTGTCTGGCACTAACCAAGCGGATTCCGACTCATCATCAGTGTTTCCCAAAGTGGGCCATGGCACCCATCTGGGGCACTGGCACCACTGGGGGCTGCAGAAGCAGATGCCTACACTTTATCCTGGATGATACATGGATGATGTACGGGCTAGAGTACAAACGTTTTTCATGGGAGGTGGGAGTAGGCGCTGAGTAAATTTTCTCTGAGGAGGAGGCGGGAGACCAAATAAGTACGGGAACTTACACTATATAGAGTCCCTGAGGCTTTAAAAAAAACTTTACAGTCTCCCATAGCCTCATTTTCTCCCACAAAGCAGCTGTTAGGCTTAAACCACCAACCTTGCAGTTAGCAGCAGTTCAATGCTTTACCCAACAACACTGCCAAGCACTTACCTACAAATTGGACTTCCAAGATAGACTTGGGAACTTCATTTTATAGCCCAGGGACTCCCTGTGATGTTTAAACCTAATCTACTGGAAAGTAAACATCAACCCAAACTAAGGCAGATTCTAGGAAAGATCTGTCCAGCATGCTTCCAATGCCATCGCCCTGAAGCACAATGACAGCTGAGGGCCTGCTACAGGTCAGAGGAGACTACGGAGGTAGGGCAACTCAGTGTGGGCATTCCCATTGGTAGAAAAAGGGACAACCTAAATGCATCCTGTATTGCTTATTCTAGGTCCGGTTCTCAATTTTGGTTACTGTTCTATGGTTACATCTGAAGCTAACAGAGGGGGAGGTGCGTTACAGATATATTGAAAGTTGAAATGTTGAACAAGGCAAATAAGCCTGCTAGGTCCACTTCTATTCTCCATGCACTGGAGATTCTTACAGGTACAGTATGGTAACAAAAAGAATGAACGATGTAAGAATTTGAAAGGAAGGGGGAAAAAAATCTATCCTTTTCATATATGATATGTGTGTACATGTAGAAAACCCCAAATAATCTACATGGCAAAAATGTTCTGGATATGAAATCAGTATATAAAAACATACAAATAGACAAAAGAGAATTCAATACCATTTATAGTAGCATCCAAAATATAAAGTACCTAGGAGTAAATCCAGTAAAATATACACAAAATATCTCTCTTAAGAACGTGATCCAATCTTATTGAAAGCTTGCTTAAAACTTAATTGGAGAGCTGGTCTAAGCTCATAATGAAAAGATTAAGCTAAAGATTGTCAGTTCTTCCCAAATTGATTTTAAAGTTTAAATGCAATACCAAATAAAACCTCAATAGATTTTTTTTAAGAAATGTTAACAGCTGATTGAAAATTTATGTGAAAGAGTTACAAAGACTTCAAAGAAGCAAGAAATTCAAGAATAAGGCAGAAAATGTGCCTCTACTAGATAATGAAGTATTCGCTTCCCATCTGCTGCGTGCACCGAACCAAACCTAACCAAGTCATGCTCACTGCCGTCGAATCCATTCAGACTCAAAGCGACAACGGGCACAAAAGGACAAAACACTCTCACCACCCACTTCAAGTGTAACATTTTGCCGAGTGGGTGAAAGTTTTACATGAACAAAGCGATCAGAGGGCCAAGGTCAAGATAGCACACAGATAACTGAATGGTATGGATCAGTACACAGAACATTAGGAGGTGGTTTCTGTTTTTCTCTTTAACTCCAGAGTCCTTGAAGGTCAGATTCTGAACCGGACCGGAGCGGAGCGGGCATCGGGAGGACAGTCTTCATGGGGACACACGATCTGAATCGGGAGGTAAAGACTAGCTGGGGCCCTAAATGGCAGAAGTCAAATCCCTGCACCTGGAAACACAGCATGAGACCAAGTCTTAAGGGCGGCGTGAGAAGGGGGGTGCAGAGGGCAGTTCAAGGGAAGACGAAAGACAGAAAGCGGGCCGGGCCACAGAGGGCTCGGAATGCTAGTTTCCAGACCCGGCCACGTTTTGCTGATCGGGAGTCACGAAAGACCGTGGACAGCTAGCGGTGCTTCATAAAAAAACTCCCTGGAGCTATAAAGTCCAGTTCTGAGGGAGAGATGATGGGGTGCGGAAGGCATAGCGGCAGTAGGAAAAGGAGAGACAACGGGAATGGCATCAGAAACCATGACTGCGGTTAAACACTGTTGCGGACGCTGGTTTGATTCGAGCCAGGTGTCCGTTCGCAAAGGAGAAGCAACCCAAATGGACAAGTTTCACCAGTGACCCTCGGGCGTGACCTACCAGTGTTCACTGTGCATGCGACATGGGTCACGTCCACCTTCTGGGACCTGAGGAGGGGGGCGGCTTTGGTGGAAGAACTGTGCACGGTGTTCTTTCTTCGGTCTTTTGCTTTCGTTATCTTTGAAAGCGGTGCGAAAATACCTACGGGGGAAATGCAGACTCGTTAGCTTGGGTGTAAGCACCGGAAAGCAGACCAAGAAAAGAGGCAAGCACATCTATTTTTGCGAGATGAACCTTTCGGGTCATTTTTAGTGACTCTTGTCCCACGTGCCCACAATTGAGCTGCCAACACACACACACACACACACATACACACACACAAACACACACACACACAGCCACTTAAGGATCCCTTGCTGCTGCCGTTGGTGGTGAGCTGGAGTTGATTCCAACTCCTACGGGCAGAATGAAGTGTGATTCTGGCTATGTTTGAGCCCGTTGTCGCTGCCATTGTGCCAAACCATCTCGAGGGTTTGTTTTTTTCTTTTGGTTGACCTTCTACTTTACCAAGCCTCATCTCTTGTGCCCTCCTGATACCATGTCCAACTGCTGGCTGTGCTCCTTCCAAGACCTATTTGTTCACTCTGCCAGCCTTCCGCAATAGTCGGTCTTCCTCCTCGCCAGCACCATGATCCGGAAGCGCAGGTCGTTTTACTGTCTTCCTGACTGTCCAGTGTTCACATGCATAGGAAGCAACTGGACCGACTCTCGATTTGTGCCCTCATCAAGGACATTTTGGTCTCCACAAATGACATCTTTCTTTACTAATACTCCAAGGAGGTCTTTGGCTACACATTCATACAGTGCAAATCATCTGGGCTCTTTGACTGCTGTTTCCATGAGAAAGACCCACGCACACCATCTCAGGTGGTAAGTGGTGTTCGGGGAAAAGCGAATAAGGAAGGGGTCATACTCCCTGCCATCGGGACAAGACTGACTCGCAGCAACCCCTCAGGCAGAGTAGAACTTGCCCCTGTGGGGTTTCCAGGTCTGAGCAGCTTTGTGGGCTCAGAAAGCCTCGTCTTTCTCCCTCAAAGCTCCTGGTGCTTTAGAACTGCTGACCTCCGGTAGCAGCCCAGCTTAGAGCCCTTAGGGCCACAAGGGCTCCTTGTAAGGGTGATCGTTCTCTATGACCATTTCTGACTTGGCTATTGTCAAGTGCATTGTATTGTTAGGTACAGTGCATCATATTAAAAATATCTATGTCTCATCTTCCATGGTTTCTCTCCTTCCATAAGGATCCACAGGACTTGACCTGAGAGCCTTCCTGGCTGCTAATCTCAAAGTCCATGGTCCAAACCCACCAGCCGCTGGAGGGAAGACAGACGAGGCAGGCTAGCCCGTGGAGATGTACAGTCTCACACGCTCTATGCTGCAGTTCTTCAATATCCGACTACAGGGTCGCTCTGAGTTGGAATCACCTTGACGGCAGTGATCATTGTGGTGCATCACCTAACATCAGGCAATCCCCTATACTTGGGCACTGGATTCCATCTGCCGTTGAGTTTTTAAAGGACTTGACTCCTATAACTCCTCCCCCACCCTCCTTTCTCTTGCAACATCTTTTTTCTTTCTCTCATATACTTCTCATCAGCGATGCTGTAATAGCTCCTACCTTTAAAAAGCCCACCCTAAAACCCCTTTCATTTGTTAAATGAGTAATCTAGGGGAAACTGTTAGGCAAAAGTGATAAAGTAAAAATTATTTATTTTAAGCTAGTTCTTTGTGCGTTAGACAGCAGCTACCTTACCATATTTGGGGGCGCATTTAAAGTACTGGACTTGGCCGACACTTCCATTATTTTTCCCTTCTGGTTCATCCAGTTCGATGCCAGCCCACTGCCCACTTGCAAATTCAGTTGTTCCACAAAATCTTAATGTTCCAACCTAAGGACAATATAATATCAGAGTCGCATTAGTGTCGGACTCTTACAATTTCATTTTGTCATGAACACTTGTAACTATCCATGCTCTCAAAGTAGACTTTAGAACAAGGATAATCACTGGGTATAAGAGAAGCATTCAATTATAATGAATCAATTCTCAGGGAAATACAACCTTAAATGTGTATGCACCCAGCGACGGGGCTTCTAGGTACATGAAGCAAAAGATGTAACTGAAAGAAGAAATGGACAAGTCTAGAATTAGCGCTGAAGACGGTAACACTCCTCTCTCAGTAAGGACTCAATCGACAGTTCTAGACCTAACTGACATGCATGCTAAACCAGTCCACAGGTGGTGCACACAGTGAACACACTCGGCTGCCAACGGAAAGACTGGAGGGCTGAGTCCAACCAGAGGCATCTTGGGAGAAAGACCTGGGGATCCACTTCTGAAAAATAAGTCCTGGAGGGGCGGGGGGGATGGTGGGGGCGGGGGGAGCGAAGGCCTAGGGAATCGAGTGCTGCTCTGATCCCCGCAGGGTCCCCGTGAGGGGTAGACTCAACACCATGGCAACTGTCCTTGAGGTTTCTCATCCGAAACAGAACACAACTGTAAAGAAACCCTGTAACATAGGTCCTTGAACCACGATGAACTTGAACTGGAAATGAGCGACAGAAAGACATATGGGAAATACACCCCCCCCCCTCCAATATTTGGAAATAAAACAACATATTCCTAAATTACCCTGATGGGTGAGACAATCATGAGGGAAATTAGAAAATAACGAATACCACAATGTAGGGAAACGTGTGGACTGTGGCAAAAACTGCGCTAAGAGGAAAATTTGTAGCACGACATGTCTGTATTATAGAAGAGGAAGCATCTTAAATCAAGGCTCCAGGCTCCACCGTAAGAAACCAAAGACTCAAAGCAAGAAAAGGGAAGGGAAGAGTAAAGACAAAAGAACGCGACTGCGGATACACAGAGGACCATCAGAGAAACCAAAAGGGAATCCTCTGTAAGGGTGACTGAAATAAACTTCTCAGTGGACCAAGCAAGCAGACAGAGGAAAGGCACAAACTGCCAACACTGCGAATGAAAGACATGCCCTCGACCTTTAGAGGCTAAGAGGGAATACGGGGAACCGCTCTGGGGCCAGGACTGGGCGAATGAGATCAACTATTTCAACTCCTCAAAAGACACACAAATAAAGATACCTCGGATTGAATTTGTCGTCTAAGACCATAAAAACGAATAAATAAATACAACTCTAGGCCTAACGGGCTTTACTGGCCACGCAGGGAAGAGGCACAGAATAGAGTCCAGAAATCCACACGCTACAAAGATGCCAGAACCATTCCACAGAGAAATCAGACTTTTCCAAACACAGGGCCAGAATGAGGAGGTAATTGTTTGGAGAAAGGGAAGGTAGGAAAAAAAAAGGGGGGGGGGGTCACATAATCATCTATATAAAAATTCGAAATTAAATATAAAACTAAAAATGATAAGACTTCTGAAAGAACACACGGGGGAAATTTTCTGAGAGAAGACAACAAAATCGTAATCCATAAACGAAAAAAAGTTGAACTATTGGACTTCGCCAAAACAAACGACTCCTGCTCTCGGTGAGTCGTGGTTTGGAAACCAATTCGCCAGAGAAGACATGTGGGCGGCCAACAAAGATAGGAAGAACACCAGCCATGGCAGAGATGCAAAACAATGCTTGGCCCAGCATCAATAGCAAAGTTAAAAAAAAAAAAAAAACCCACCAGAAAGTAGCAAATACTGGAGAGTACGGTGTGGAGAGATCGGAAGCCTCAGACACTGCTGTGGGGACTGTAAAATCACACAACCACTGTGGACTGCAGGATGGCACTTGCTCAGGAAAAAAAAAAAATGGGACTAGGAATACAATATGATCCAGCAGTGGCGCTAGTGGATACAATATGATCCTACAATCGCTCTAGTGGATATACGTTCTAAAGAAATGAGATCTGTAAGCCCAATACACACATGCACAGCCATGTTCATTGCAACACTATTCACAAGAGCAAGACGATGGAAACCGCCTACACGGGTGAGCGGATGTACACAGGGACAACGGAACCCAGTGCAGTGTCCAAGAAGAGAGGGTCTGGGAGGCGTCTCCTGACGAAATGATGCTGAGAGGAATCAGTCAATCACAAAAGGGCAAATGCGACCTGAAGCCACTGTTGTTTGAAAAATCGAGAACAGGTTTTCACACGGATTCAGAAGCAGATGCTGGTGGTTGCCAGAGATGGGAGGGGAAGGGACGGAAGGAAGGAGGTCACAGCCGGTGGTTTGCCCGTTTTGTTTTGGTTGAGGGGGAGGCCCTTTTCAACCAAGGGGGGCCGGGGGCCACCGGGTTGCCACCGGGCAAGTCACTGGGATGTGTGAAGGTAGACCTGATGATGAGCTGCTCTGTGAGCCTTCCCCAATTCATGGTCAAGGGTAAAAAGACAGACACATTGTGAGGACGATGAAAAGACAAGCACCAGACTGGGGGGAAATGTATGAAGGAAAACAAGACTGGTTTATTAACTTAACGGTTTCTAAAGGCAAAAGCAAAACCCAAAGAGTAACTCTTTAAAACGTTCATTCTCACGCACAGGACAGGAATCCCACAGAAGCTGAGCATTAACCATTAGAAAACGCTATGCATCATAATCTCTTGCTATTTTAGCTCCACAAGGAGGGCCCCGTGCATGCATCCTTTAGGGAGCTGGGGAATTCCACTGCTGATAGCACAGTTTGGTAATAGTCTTCTTTGCTGTTTTTAATGAATTTTTCTTCATCAATCATATCTCTAAATTGCAGTTTTCTGAGAAATGTGTATCACCCTCCCCACAAAACCACTCAAAATACTGAGAAATATCTGTGCTAGAAAATTCAATATCCAAGCTGGAATTCCGTTTCATTCTCCAACAAGAGTTCCCTATGAACTCCACACACACATATTCTTTCTGAGCCTCCTAGAGGGTCTTTCAGAGAGGCCGGCAGTGAGTGAGTGTCTTAAGGACACTGAGACTTGGAAAGACAGAAATGCTTACAGCATGTCCCATGGGAGGCAGGGTCATTATTTTTCCACCTACCTTTTTATTAGCAGTTTAAGATACTATCTATCTAAGATTTCCCTACTTGTGGTACCTCATGGCCAAACACTGCACCTGGTGTGGAGAGGCCTCCTTTGCTCCATTTCTGTGATGCAGTGTGTGTGTGTGGGGTGGGGGGGTGGCTGGATTTACATTCCCACAGGTTTGCCACCAGGGTGGTGCTGAGCCTTTATCACACATTCACCAGCTCAAGGAACAGCCAGACACATGAATGATTCATCTTATATGGTAGCTCCTTTACAACTGCTCCGTGTGTGGGGTGGGGGGGTGGGGGGAGCCCATTTGGGAGCCTGGGGAGCAATCCGCAGAGCAGAGCATTTCTCAGCTCCGGCCTCTGAGCTCACCCAAGTGCCCTCTGAGGTGCTGCCCTCTTCCCCTTCCAACAACGAGCTCACCGAGTTCCAACCGTTCACGCTTGAAGTGTAAGCGCTGCATCTAAGCCTCCGTCTTCCACAAAGTACCCATTCTTCGACATTACCAACTGTCTGTTTTCTGATCTCCAAATTCTGGCCCTCTTGCACGCACTCCTGGCCACAAGGGCCTGGCCATCATGCTCCACAGGCCTAGCCACTGGGACAGCGGTTTCTTACCGTACCTTCTGTCCTGCGATGACAACGCGATCCCCCAACTTGAGACCCAGTGAGGTCAGCATTGCCTTGCCAGTAATCTGAGCAAGGTTTGGAAGCATCATCTTCGAGAGATCACCCGACAGAGGCACCGCATCTAAGAGCATCTGCTTGATCTCCTTGGCGGTGGCTGCCGCATCTGCCATCTCCAGGGGCATATCGACCGGGTCTGGCACAACATCGGCGGGCATCTGCCCCTTGTCGTTCTACAAAAAAAATGAATACGCAAGTTTGTGTTTACCCAGGTCTGCATGCAGCCCAAGGAAATCATCTTTGTAAATGTAAAAACTGCCCGAAGGGTCAGGCTTGAGGTGTTATTTTACCAGCTCTTTAAAAATGTATGTGTACTGAGCAGCTAGCATGGGCCAGGCACACTTCTAAGGTGCGAGAGGTACCATAGCCTCTCCACAAAAAGCCCTGCCCCTCAATGGGCAGTACATTCCAGGGAACCTGGTTTCCACTACTTCCTGCTTTCTTTTAGATTGAGGTTTTTCTGTGTTTTATTCTGTTATTGCTGGTGGATTTGTTAGTTTATGCTTTGCTTCATAGGAAATCAAGGATAGCTAAATTTTTTGAGACAGTACCTGGATGACTAGTTTCATCCAGTGGCGGCGGGACTGGGAAACGGGGAGCTAATAATGAGTATGAGAATGAAGAAAATGTTCTAAAATCGATGTGATGATGATTGTACAACTCCGCTTAATATGTTCAAACCACTGAGTTGTAAGGTATGTAAACTTTAAGTCAACAAAGCTGTTCAGAGAAAAGCTGGGAACCAATGATGGGGGTGAGCAGAGAGAAAGCTGTCAGAGGAATACGGGGGCGCCAGGAGACAGGAGTGGGACTGGGGCAGTGAGGAGGCTTTGACAAAGGTTCCACACTGAGCCCTTCATGGGCCGGCAGAGGCCCAAGCAGGACCCTGTGCCAGTGAGCCCGTCACGATGATGCACATAGGCAAAGAAGAGTGAGACCCTCTCTCTCATTGACCCTGAAATGCCCAAGGATTTGATGAAGATTATAAAACTCAAATCCTGTGTGTCTACTTTGTACATACATTGTACATACATACACACATTACTGTGTGTGGATGGCAGGGGAAGGGGCTATTTTTTCCTTGGCATAGCTCATTTTTAAAGGCTTACTCCATGCTTAAATATGCTTTTTTTTTAAAACTTTCCCAAAGAGTTCAAAGCATGATTTAATAGAAAAATATCGTGTGTCTATGTACTCTAACAGCTAACTCATCATAAATACTTCAAACGTTTATATAAAAGATATTTAAACTCAAAGGTGATGCAAACCCCAGAGCACCTTCCTTCCCTAGCCGGAGCACGGTGAACAGCGCTTCCCCAGCTAAGAGCTCTGAAACTCGCTGGTGTGCTGTTAGACTTATTTTGGAAGAAGTTTATCAGCATTACTATTTATAGGCGGCACAAAAATACAAATGACTTGCTCATCAGAGAGCCCACAACAAAGACTCTGTGCTGAAAGAGAATGTAAGGCATAATTCTTTTTCTTTTTTTTTCTTTTCCTTTCTGCTGGCTGTCTTACCCTAAATGCAGGGTTGGCCCCATGCTCCAGCAAACACCTCACGGCGCCAGCACACAAGTTATACGCAGCAATGTGCAGAGCAGTCCCAAAGTCAAAGTCACTGCAAGTGGCATCCACGTCTGCAATGAAACACCAACAGAGGATTCACTACAATGTTTCATTTCCCTATTATCCTTTGAAAAGAGACCGGCGCTCTGGGCAAGCTAAGCTTCTTTCCAAACAGCATTAAAAAGATAATCACTCATCAAACCTCTCCCACATTTGCTGTGATAGCCACAGTGAGGCAGTCAGGGTTAGCTCAGAGATCGGCAGACGGTGGTCCAATAGCCAACTCCAACCCACCACCTGTTTTTGGAAAACTCTTATTGGAACATCCCCATCCCCAGCATTCATCTATTCTCTGTGGCTAGTTTCATGTTACAACAGCAAAACTGTGCAGCTTCAACAAGGACCACATGGCCCCAAAGCCTAAAACGCTGACTATCTGGCCCCTTGATAGACAAAGCCTGTTGATCACGTAAGTAAAAATATGCCGGATTTCAAACTAATAGGCAGTGAAAGACCAAACATTGGGAGGTTTACCTATCATGTTGAATGTTTACCAATAACACTGAATGTTTACCTGTAATATTTGATTCATAATATTCTAGTCAACAAAAGAATTTGGGCTTCATAGGAAGAAAAATAATCTTGAAATGCTAAGAACTTTCAAAAATCACTATTGTGCTATTCCTAAACACAGGAAATACTTTAGATTTTGGATTCGTATTTTGAATGTTGACTCTAACAAAAATCTAATACCTCTCTGGTCCTGCAAGTCCTAGCTTTATCTAAACCAAAGCCCCACGTGCCCCACTGCCAACATGCTCAGGACAAATTCTTTTGAGTTATCAGTATCCACAGAGACTTCTTGACGGACATCACTCCAAAAAAAAAATTTACAGGTAAAATGTAAAGAGAAAATGAGCAACTACACAAAGCAGAAGTTAGAAACAAAACACTCCAGGCAAGGTATACGGACTGAATCTCTAAAACTGTGTCTTCTACAAATGGGGGGGCTATTGTATACTGCCTTAGAGTACTACTCTGGCTCTCATTTTTTCTCAAAAGGAAACAGACCCACTGAAAGAACCAGAGAGGAAGAGCAAATGTCTGTCATTTAGATCTTCAGTCCTGGAATAGCACCATGAGGGGGTCAGGGAGCCGGCGTTGGCTGCAATGGGGCTGAAATTTCATTAAGTAGAATCACAGAACTTCAAAACTGAAGGCCACCCCCAAAATAAACATTCTTTGTTATCTCAATGCCGACCTCTGAAGGCTTCCCTTCCCGTCTCCCTGGCCACCCAGGTATCCATCCACGTATAGGACATGGATTCAATGACAACAGTTATAAAAGCCATGTTGTCTTGGGGAATAATTTCCTTCTGTATCTCTTTGTACTGAGCCTTTCGTAAGTGACTATCAATCCTGAATAAAATTATTTTAGGAACAAAAAGGGGGGTGGGAAAATCAGAGCCCATATGGAACTAGATGGAGCAGGAATAAAGAGTCCCCCCTGAATGATGGCTTTTCAGACACTAGAAGAGTCCCTCCCACGAATGGGCTAGCAGCGAGCCGAGGCCCTTGCCTTTCGGTTTAGAGGTCTTCAGAATCACCCGCACGAGCTCCGGGACGTCAAAATAGGCCGCGTAATGCAGGGCGTTCATGTTGGTCCAGCGGCTCCGCAAGCCAGCGTCCGCTCCCAGGGCCATCAGCCGAGTGGCGAATGTGACAGCGGTCTCCACATCACCTGCAGGTTTGTTCGGTCATTTGTCAGTACAAATTCTCAGGTGCCAACCGATGCCTCTCTACTCCCTCATTTGAAAAGGCAAAGCAAGTGGCCTACTGAGTAGACTCACTAAAGCTCAAAACTTTCACTGGCAGAAATCCATCCTACAGTAATCGTGCTCGGGGGCCTGGCTAAACACTGTGCTAGAAAGATTTTGCTACGATGCTCAGCACTGTTGATACGCCAGCACTGTTTATTCTGGATCGAGCTCGGAAACAACCAAAACGAAAAGGAGAAATAGAGGCTAAAGAAATTGACATGCCCCCACCATGGAATCCTAGGAGGCGACGAGCAATGTACAAGGGGGCTTCGAAAAGGCTCGCAGGAAAATGGAATTGAAAGATGATGAAAGTTTTCCATAAAATGTTGGAGCCCCCTCATATTCATTCGAATATAATTTACATCTTTTGAAAAGTATTTAGGCATGCATTTTGCCTATCCTTAGCCTCCCCCCACCCCTACCCCCATAGACTAGTAATTATTTTTCTTTCTTTAAAGACTATCAATTTGTGATGAATTGGGAGCGGGGGTCAGTCCTTCATCACCAATAGTTGAAGACGCACTCATCAA
>NW_022103907.1:1854854-1868597 GCF_000313985.2 Echinops telfairi | reverse complement strand
CTCAAGTGGAAGGCCAGTGCCTGTTAAGGAATGAGAGACTGCCATATCCTTGCTGTTAACCTTCAGGAAAGTTCTAGGGTGTTACCTCATCTGCAAACAAGCACACAGTCTGTTCCAAAACAGCTGGAGGTGCCAAGAAGGTAAAAAGATCCCCCATGAAAGGTAGGGAAGGGAACAAGGTGTTCAGAGGGACTCCCCTGAATGTTCGTCTAGTCACGTGCTAGCAGCAGCAGCTGGGTGCTCTCCCGGGGACTTGAGGAAAGGGAACCACAGCTCTCTGGAATGACATGCATACAGATTTTCCTAAACAATGAATAGGAGTAGCCAGTACGTACCAACACCATGAGCTCCCGATTTGCAGGTATAGTGCAAAAGGGTCATATCCGTCAACCCATCTCTGTCGTTCACATTGCAGCCTCTCTTAAGAATCTGAGGAAGGGAAAGAAAGAAAAAGGACGTGGGTGCTGACGTGCTGATTGGTTTCCAATCGATGTTGAGAAACAAGCTTAGTCCATCGAATCCGTATCAGTTCTGGGTAAAGCGTACAGCTAGAACTAGTGTCTCCTGGGGGTAGATGTCAGCCCTGCACTCAGCAGCAAGTCACCACTTCACTCACCGCCTGACAGGAGGACATTTTTAAAGAGTACTTCAAGGCAATCCTGACTGGTCAAGTTTGTCTCATAACCTTCTCAAAGAACAAGCAACATTGTCTTTCCAGTGGGTGTGATGGCACCAAGCAGTGAATTACTCCCTGTGGCCCCTTTTGCCATGCCCAGTTTTGTAACTCCCCGTGTAATGCTTGGGAGGCACTGTGTAAATAAGAGACGGTGGCCAAGGACGAGGACTGGTCAGATTGCTAATAAGGTAGGCAGGATGCAGGGCCTCCTGGTAGAAGTACATGGGCATTCAATGAGTCATCTCAGAGGCTGAAAGATCTCACTGCCACCAAGAAGAGAGTCAAACGCATCCTTAGGACTCAGGGTCCCTGTGCTGGGAGCCATGCCCAGCAGACAGAGCATGTTCTCTGTCGCATCAGAAATGATACAAGACAGCAAGAAGCTGCAGCCGAGAAACAGTGGCAGTAGAATCAGGAGTCTGACACCAGATGTCACAGTGTGCTGCCCGGCACAGGTCCCACACAGCAAGGTGTCCACAGTGGATGAGCTGAGCCACAGAACGAGAGAGCTGAGTGACTGTGGGTCAAGGCGTACGGGCAGAGCGGGGTGTTCCCAGGCACGTTTTGGGGGAGTTCAAGACTTCTGAAAATCCTGTCCAAGTAGGGCCTTCCCTGAGGACAACCTGAGAGAGGCCTGCCTTGATGGAAGAACTGTATCCTGGGTCGTTCCGGATCCTAAATTGTAATGCTACTTTCCTAATACGCCCAATAACTGCGTATGGTCTATGAGTTGTGTGTGGATGTTGTAATGAAGTATCAAAGTCAGCGTAGTAGAGAGTGCTAGGGGAGGGGACCTGGTGCCAAAATGAGTAAGGTGGTTGGAAAGAGGAAATATGTCTGGCCTCCATAGAAATCCACCTTAGCCTGATGTTGCTGTTGATTCTCTCTCCCCCTTAGTGAAGTTAGACAAGAAGATTGGACAGTACCCCCAAATCATTGTTCTGCAAACGGTACTTGCAAACAGAATAAGCCACCAATTCCTACAAAACACACTACGGAGAGAACGCTATTTTTTTGTTGCCCTTCCAAAAAAATCATATATATAAATATATATATACACACACGCACTTTTATATATAAAGATTTTAAAATTACTTTTAAGCCTACATCTTTACCAAAGCACCCACATGTTTAAATAAAGCATGATGGTAATCAGATACCTTATGAAGCGGATCAAAAATTCATTGCAAAGTTAATTTTACAAAGAAAATTGCCTCTCCTGCTTCCACCAAGAGTATAATCGAAGAAAGCACGGTGTGCTAGGAGAAAAACAAAGAAATGTGCTGCACCAACTCACTGCCCAAGGAAAGCCTGGAAAGATACAGGGAGGGTCTCCGGGCCTTTCAAGGGGCTTGTCTTCCGTCGCCTCCCTTCCATTCAGGCTCTGGACCACTGACAACTCTGACGATGCACAGCCTCAAAGTTAAGAGTCCTTACCTCATTGCCAATAATGTCGATGTTCTGCTGGACCTGAGGGACCCACTGTCTTAAAATGGCAAATAACTCTGATACCGACGTCTTGGGGTCAAAGAGAATCTCCTGGCATGATGTCTCATTAGGATCGAAGAAAGAAAACTCTGAAATAAAGAGGTATCGTGTCAATGTGTTAAAAGCATCAAGTAAACATACGGAACGCAAGAAGCAAGAAGATGAAGACCTAAATGATACAAATTATTGTGGGTTGCTAGGGGGAAAAAAAGTTGGTTTATCTTAAGCAAGTCTCAAGGCCAAAGTCAAGATGGCCAGAAAAAGTGTGAGAATGAGATTTTCATGTATCAAACCACGCTTCATTTTAGATGAAACAAAATGTGTGTGAGCAGACAGATCTCAACCCCTGAACTCCCCAATCATCATTTTTAGGGCACAGAAAACTTATCAATTTTTATTAATAATTTTGACTCTCAAAACAGATATATAATGAGCCTGAAATTCTTAAAATCTACCTCAAAGTAGGAAAGACATCATTCCGGTACACGAACAGTGCACAGGTACTTCAGATACTTTTACTTTTGCTGTGCTTTCCTGGCTTCCTATAATAAATCTCTTTATTACGTTTTTATTAGAAGCCATGCTTTTTATATAATTTATATAAAGCATATAAAATTTTCATACAATTTTGATACATACTACATTTGCGTCTTTAAAAATGTATTACTTCCCCCCACCCACCACCCACCTCTGCCCCCCTGGGGAAGTACGCAGGGAATTGCTTTTCCGACCAATAAGGAAGTAAAATCTGACAGGGAAGGCTGAAAGAAACTGTGCGACAAAGTGAACGGGTTGCTCTGGAAACGTAATTAGTAAAATCACGGGCTATTAGACAAATTGGAACATGGGATCCAGATATTTTTTTTAAGTACCTGAGATTTGGATAAAAGCTAGATATTCCCCGTGGAATAAGAATAGAAGTGAATGGCTCCTGAAGTAGATAAAATATTGTAAGAGAAGAGAGTCAGATTCGTTGAAAGGTAGGGGATTTCCAAAATCAGGAGCAACCCAGGAGGGGAAGCACCAGCGCACTGACAGCGGCCGAGCATTGACAATGTGCCAAGTGAGTGCCAGAGCCTCACCAACACCTGGCTTGGCAGGTGTTATTCCTTGTATTTTGCAGGCGAGGGAACCAAAAAGCAGGCTGCCTAATTTGCTCTACTTCACGCAGCTGGTAAATGGTAAATTTGGGACCGACTCTTCTTTCCTTGGTGCGGCTGCCTCCCCAGGAAAAGCACTACCGATCACAGAACGCCAGTGCGGCGGGAGTCACGCGCTTTGCTCTCTTCACTGTGCTTTTACATCCTATCCAATATCATGTTACAACTACGAAGCAACAGAAAAAGTTGTCATCAAGTTGATCTCAACTCATGGGTCCCCTGTGTGCATCAGTCGGAGTGGAGCGGAGTTCTGGAAGGTTTTCCCATGGCTGGTTTGTCGGGCCATTCTTCCAAGGTGCCTCAAGGCAGACCAAAACCACCGGCATTCAGTCAGCAGTCAAATGCACTGACTGCTTGCACTCCCACGGGACGGCAACCCCAAGTGCACACAGCTCTTCCTTAGAGAATCAGCTCAACTTAAATATGAAAGGAGGGACACAGCCCAGGGGGTGTCCAGAAAGCACAGCAGTCATCCAGGAGAACCGGAAACAAAACTAAAGCTAGACTGAGAGGCTCTCAAACTCGTACACGACGAAGTGCCTGCAACTGCACGGGGAGAAACCGTGAAAGAGGAGACACTCAACTTGGAGGGACACCTTGCATCGCTTCTTTCCGACAGACTGTGGGGTGTGGCGCTTAAAAACAGCCAGTAGCTGAAGTTGTCGTCGTCGCTGCTGTTCAATTCACTCGCTGGAATACATGTCCCCATCACGTTCACAGAGACGCTCTGGCGGTCACTGCCGTGAGCGTCAATCCGTAAACTCTAGTATGGGTGTGTTTGGATGGATTTGCCTTCCTTGTTGCTCAGGTGTAGTCCCGTGGGTTGGCCTCACATTCAATGGCTTCTCATCACACATTGATAAACTGCAAATTCCTGACCAAGGCCGACAAGAGCTGCAGGATCTGGCCTCTGCCTTCATCTCCAATGTCCCGTCCTACCCCCTCTGGTCCACTCCCTCCAAGCCCCCAACTCCCCTTTTGTTGCTGCTCAGCGACAGTGGCCTTCCATCGACACACGTTGGTGTGTCCCAACTCTGTGTCTTTATTCTTGGAGTGGCCACACCACCTACAGTGGCAGCTCGCTGCTGTTATTCTTTACCACAGACCATGGTTCTCTGTCTCCTCACTAGAACCTAAAAGGGCTTTGTTTTATGCATTTGCTTATGGTCTAGCTTCTCTACTAGAATGTGTTATGGCCATGGTGGTATCTAGGATCACCCACCTACCATTTAATACACCCTCCAGAAAAACTTGCTCCTTGAGTACAATTCTATGCACTGCTTCCTTGTGAGGCCGGTGATAAGCTACAGGGTACAAACTGAGAGGAAAACGACTGGGGGTGGTGAGGGGCGTAAGGGCCTAGGAATCCCAACAATTAGGAGCCAGTGAAGGGCTAGGAATTTGGAGTCAAAGGACATACATACTCAGTACCAATACTCGATGGTGTGTTAGTCCAGGTGGACTAGCGAAGCTAATTCAGAGACACAAATGTGTATAAGAAAGAGGTTTATATACAAGAGCAGTTGAATATTGAGAAAACATCCCACCCCAGTCCAGATCAAGTCCCTAAGACTGATATTAGCCCATGTGTCCAATACTAATCTATAAAGCAGTGGTTCTCAACCTTCCTAGTGCTGTGACCCTTTAATACAGTTCCTCATGCTGTGATGATCCCCCAACCATAAAATTATTATCGTTGCTACTTCACTTCATAACTGTAGTTTTGCTACTGTTATGAATAGGGCAACCCCTGTGAAAGGGTCGTTCGATCCCCAAAGGGGTTGTGATCCACAGGTTGAGATCCACTGGTATAAAGTCTTCTTCTGACTCATGGAGCACATGCAATGATGCCAAATGCAGGAAGATTACAGGTCAGTGAGTGGGAAGTCTTGTGGATCCAGTGGTGGTAGAAGCATCTCAGCACTGGCAGGGGTCTCCATGTGTCTCCTCTAGTTCCCAAGGCATGGGGTCTATCAGCGTAGTGCCATGTGTCTTATCAGTAGAGTCTCCAAGGGAGTGAGCAGAGAGAGAGGTGTCTCCTGCCCCCAAGGAGGAAATACAGGAGTTCCCAGAATTCTCAGGAAAAGGCCATGCCCACACAGAGGCCTCATTGGTTATATCTTGATTGACAGACCAGACTCCACCTCTTTACTTGTATCCTCTCAAATTGACACCAGATATGTTACTACCACAGATGGCCTGAAAATAGTTGAAAGCCATCATATGAGGTGGTACCCTCTCAAAATTGAATTTTTAATTTTAATTTTTCCAAAGCTATGTGTTTAAATTTTTTTACAAAACAATCTTATCACCTTCACACTACTCTCCATTATACTTAATATATTTGTCAAATCTGCTATTCCATTCTTGGGAACATTTTCAAACTCATCTGTTTTTATGGCTGGCAGCACCTCCCTCATTTTTTTCTTCACCTCTTCTATGTCAAATCAATGTCCTTTCATGTCTCTCTGCATTCCCAAAAACTAAAAAGAAGTCTCACAGAGCAAGGTCAGATGAGTAATGTATGTGGGGCAAAAGAGGCACGCTGTTTTGGGGGAAAAAAAATGGTGCACTGAGATGGCTACGTGAGCAGGTGCGTTGTCGTGGTGGCAAAAAAAGTCCCCGTCTGCCACAAATCAGGTCTTTTTATGTCACACACTGTTACACAATTTTTTCAGAACTTCTAAATAGAAATCTTGATTAACAGTCTGACCTAGTAGAACAAACTCCAAATGCACTGCGAGGCAACATTTTCGTCCATTCTGGAAGTTGAAAGACATCCAGAACAAGGTTTGTCATCAATCGACATTTCACCATTTTTGAAATGAGAAAACCACTCATACACTTGAGTTTTTCCCATAGGGCTGTCCTTGTAAGTTGTGTTCAACATCACAACAGTTTCTGCAACATTTTTCCCAAGCAGGAGACAAAATTCCACAGCACGCTGTTCCCTTAAATCAACCATAACAAAAAACAAGATTCAAGCAAACTGCTTTTATGAAAAAATTCAATGTGACCAAAAATTCAATGTAACCAAATTCAGTGTGGCGTCCCAGATGACGCCACTGTGTGCACTAACTTAGAGCAAGTTGCTCACTACTTGCCTAATGGGAAAAATGTGCCCTACAAAAAAGCTCCACTCCAACCAGTGCAAATACAGTTTTGTGGGGGTACCCCCTCTTATTTCAAAGAAGTTTCAGGGAGCTATTTTTGAGTATATATAAATATTAAATATTACATGTACATGGAAATATATACATATATTTACAACTAAAGCTTATTAACAATGAAATATACTACTTCATTAGCTTCCCATTACTGATATCTCAGAGACTAAATGCTTATCTATCTGAAATCCTGAAAACAGAATTGCTATACTGGGATAGTAGTAGGAAAGTTGAACCACAGATCCATTCCAATTCTCAAAGAAGCTAGAATTCTAAGACTACAGTAAGGTTTCACTGCTTTTATACTAAGGGATAGAGGTCCATTATCACATCTCACTTGATGCTATTTATTCAAAGAAACTTTAACTGGGCAAACAAAAATCAATAAATGACTGTATTAGCCTGCCTGGGATAAAAACAAAGCAGGATTTGGACTCCATCCCCAAAAGCTCTAGTCTAGGAGAAAAGACGATTATGAGTCCTGGCAGAGAGAAATCAGTACCACAGGCAATACAATGGGCTTAGTTCAAGGTTTTTCCGACATAACTGGATATATCTGAAAATCAAATCAATTTTATAACAAAACTGAAAATAACTCCTCCAAGATGTAAATGTTGTATAAATTTGGATGATTTCAAGGTTTGCTACTATAGAATCTAAGCATGTGTGTGCATACATGCACACGTGCGCGCGCACACACAAATAGGTTACTTGGAGATGAGAAGTTACTAGGCTGGCCAAGATTAAAAACATAAATTGTCGATTCAATAATTTTATGCCTACTAATACTTAAAATGTGCATTATCTCCGAAAAGGGTTTGAAATGGTACCCCACTGTTTTATTTGAAAAACTCTCAGCTGAGTTAGAAATGCGCATAGCAATTATATCAAATGTTATCTCCTGGTTTTCTTTTGTTTTGCCAACCCCAGGGAAAGAGGTGTCAATGGAAGCAAGCTGGAGCACTGCCCAGGTGAGTGTCCTCCGGAGGAGCCTTCAAGGAGAAGCTGCGAGGCTGCCCCACTCCCCAGCCTAGAGCAAGGGCTCTTCCCCTCCTCTGCTTACCCACACAGCTTGTTTAGCAAGTCAGTATATTTAGCCAAAATAAATACATCCATTGCAGAAGAATGCTAGATGTCTAATCACCATTGAATTCCATAAATAAAATCCTTTAAATCCTCTGGGGTGCTTAAAATGAATGTTTTTGTACATAATAAAAACGCTGACAGCAGAAATAAATGTTTCGCTTAAGAGGCTAAAAAGCAAATTAAGCAATTGTATTTTTTGCAAAGAGAAAAACTTGAGCAATTTTAGGAAACCATGGGGAGGGGCTTTAGGGAAAAGCCCGCGTGCACAAAAGGGGCTGATGCAGAAGGCAAGCTACAGAGGTCACGGAAGGGAACGGCTCCGTCACATACCACAGTCGGAAGGCATTGGTGCGGCAGAAATGGAAAAGGTAACCGGTGTGTCAGGGGCTGGAAACAGAAACGGGTATCTTCCGATCAGGGAATTTCCTCCTAGTGAAAGATCTGGACGGTCCTCTATCGTCATCTTCTAGAAAGCCACCTTTAACAAAGAAGGGGAAACATGATCTCTTATTTGTAGCAACTTAGAATGACTGCCTTCGGTCACAAAACCGCTGCTCTTTCAACCGGAGTCATCTAACCTACTGAGATAGGGTTCCATGTCGAGCTGGCCCTCTCTCGTGAGGGGAAGGGGGGAAGAAAACTTACATTGGGGCGACTGTGATTTCTAAGCTATCGTTTCGCATTTCCCGATAACAGCAAACCACTTTTAAAATGCTGAGTGCATCTGAATGAGTGAGGTTCCTTTTACTTCCAGTAATAACCCCAGGCACATTTTCCCCTGTTGCACCAAGTCTTTAACTTCTCCCAGATGCCAACACAGGTTCTAGCATCTGGCGGCCCATACCTCATGCCACCCGCTCGTCTCACAAAATAGTCTGTTTAGAATACCCTCATTTTCGGAGAGCCGGGGGAGCTGTTCGAACATCGGTCGAGTCACCCCTACAGATCTAAGGGCTTACTGCCACGGTCCCGCCCCCTAATGAACAGTGTACAAGGCTATTTTTATTCGAGTGAACTTGCAGGAGGTCATGTATTTTTTCACCCATATTTTACACCGTCCCCTGTTTCCTTTCACCCACATTTCTGTTATTTGTCTCCCTGGGGCGGGGGCGGGGGAGAGGGGGGGGACCATATCTTTTAAGGTATAATCACCTAAACTATTTCTCTCCCTCCCCCCCCAAAATCATGAGCACTTAGCCCTATAAGGCCTGAATTTTTAATTTTAGGAAAAAAAATTTTTTTGTTTTTATTCTTTACTTTCATAGTTATCAATATATATTATAAATAAATAAATATGTGTGTGCGTGTTACGAAAACTTCGCGCTCGGCGTTATAGGGTTAAAATAAGCTTGCTGTCAATGAAGCCCAGGCTGGGCTCCAGCCTGTATCTCAGAAACGGCATAGAACACAGAGAAGATGCTACTAAGTCGAACTCAGCTATGCAGCCACAAACCCTCTGGCTCCTGTTGTACCCCATCTGTAAAGTCTGACACTTTGTGAATCCCTTATCCGCTCTGAACTATAAGCAGGATATTATTTTTAGATTTTATTCCACAGCAAATCTATTCTATGCTCTCGTTTCCTGGGGAGTAGAAACAGTTACCAGATAGCTTCATCTAGTAATAAATTAATCTAGCAAGAAAGAACGACTCTGAACTAAGTGCTTTTCACTTTGTCATGTGTTCCCAACACAGGCTGGACCTACGAAAGAATGGAAAGCTTTCTTTGTCTCCTAAGGCGTGTGTTTACATGAAGTGGAGAACAGGGCAAACAACCTAGCTGTGTCACTACAAGGACCCTTGGTTGGAGAAAGACAGGGCTTTCTACTTCTGTAAACAGGCAAAGTCTCAGAAACTCGCGGGGGCCAGCGCTACCCTGTCCTATAGAGTCACTATGAATTGGAATCAATTCGGGCAGTGAGTTCGGCTTTTGAGGGTTACTATGTTAGAGGTAGTTAAGCTCCCTTTTATGCTCAAATTGCCTGCCACCCACTTCTTTGCATGACTTTGATATTTGTGTGTGTGCAGTAATGTGAATGAATGAAGGTGACAGAAACAGGAATTGGTGCTCTAGGGCAGTGGCAGTCTTCCTCACGTTCTACCAATCCCAAGAAGTAGGACATCCCACCAAGGCAGCCCTCCGTGAATTGCTCAGCCCCTCCCCACGTCGGAATTTCTTCTGTCTGGCCTCCACTTGCTGGTGATGATGAATTTTCGCAAAATATTCCACACACAGTAAAGTCACGGAAGAAAACAAAAGTTGGGAACCACGGTGTACAAAGTACTATTCTAACCGTTCCAGAGATTGCCAGAATGAGTAACAGATGAGTCCAAGCTTGTTTGCTTGCCACATGACTGCAATAATACTAATACCAGCAGAGTGAGACAAAGGGGGATATGTTCCCAAGCAGACGCCCCAGTGGCATTGGCTGTGTGACCTTCTGAGAACCAGAAATGACTCGGTGAGGTGGGTCTTCTGATATGGGTAGGCAGGAATTGGGGCTGAAGTTGAAAGGAGAGCTCAGTAAAGGAACAGTAGGCTGAAAGGAGCAGTAAGAAGGAGGAGGCAGTAAGGAGGAGCAGTAAGCAGGAGGAAGATGAGAGCCTCTTAGGGATATACTGAGGAGCAGTTGAGACAGCAAGTCAAGACCAAGCCTCTGAACCCCATGATCACAGGCACTGCTGGTTTTTCACAAATATATTTCACAATATCATTCAAGCTGTGTTTGGGGGAGACTGGCCTGCTTAGGATCATACTTCTGGACTCAGTCTTGCCTGTTGTACTTAATTCTTAGCAAAAAGATTGAGTAGTTACCTTTCTGAGTTGGTTAAAAGGAGTCAACAAATGACCCACCATTCAAAACACAAACACAAAAGAGAGAGAAAATTTCCTCTTCAAAAATAATTTTGAAAGTTATCCTCAGAACACCTTGCATCTCCTTAAAAACTGTTAGGATGCTTCGAGATACAACTTACAAAACTCGCGCTTCCCACAACAACAGCGTCTTCCACATATCCATAAAGACCTGAGTGCTAGATTCAAGTTAGAAAGGTGATGCATTTAACAACATCTAGTCAACTGCATCGTCTGTTAGAAACCTGAAGTCCAGGGAAGCTTCCTGACCAATCGAGTGAGCACGTGGGGTGTCTTGTGTCTCCCTTGCACTTTTCCCTAGTCCGATTCCTTTTCCTTCATGAAAAACTCAAGTCAGCCTTTTGTCCCACTAAAAAGGAAAACAAAAAGCCAATACCCATCCCCATAACCTTTCGTATACTTTCAGGATTTAGATCTCTAAGAACAGTTTCTGAACGTGAGGAGCTGGGTCAGGAGGGGGTTCTTGGTCAGACAGAGCTGAACTGATCTACATTGAGCACATACTTTTCATTCCAGAGCCTACTATGGTTAACTGATAGGAACGGAAAATATTGGAGCCCTGGTGGTGTGGTGGTTACGTGTGAGGCTGTGCTATGCATGGTTGGCAGTTTGAAACCATCAGCAGATCCTGGGAAGAAAGATTGGGCTTTTTACTCCCATAAACAGTTACAGTCTTGAATACTCACGGGAGGGGGGCGGGGGAGTCACTATGAGTCAGCATTGACTGGCTGGCATTGAGTTTGGGTTTTGCTTTTGTTTTTGAGGTTTAACTGATATAAACCAACCCTAAGATCAACTAAACATAACTCTGCATCTAGAAGATACCACCATAGTTAAAAGAAACCTAATCTAAATAGGTCTTTAAGAATACATCCAGTCATCCATGTGTTTATTTCTACATAAAATCTGCTCAAGCCCTAAACATATATGTGCAATACTTGCTATTTTGTCAGCTCTGGGGCCTAAAGAGAATATGAAAGGTAGAGTTAGTTCACTTATTCATTTGACAACCATTTATTTACTAAATGTTACTAAGTCCTGGCAGAGGGGGTGGTTGGATACAAAGAATACTAAGAATAGGCAGAGGGGGTGGTTGGATACAAAGAACTGTAGAGAAAGCCGGCACACCCCTGGCCTCATGTCAACGACAGCCGGGTGTAGGAGGCCCACAAAGAAGCAGTGGCTACTGTCTAATTGTGAGGAGTGTGGGGACAGGAGTGTGCTCAATCCGGCCAGAGTGCAGATTCAGGAGGGTCCGGGAGATGATTACCTATGGCTGTGCTGGGCAATAGGTAGCTCCTGGATGCACGAGCCTGTTCACATTCAAATTGAAAGTCCAGCCCCTCCGTTGTTGTTGTTGTTGTTGTTGTTGTTGTTGTTGTTGTTAGGTGCCATCGAGTTGGTTCCGACCCATAGTGGCCCTACTGCCCAGTCCTGCGCCACCCCCACAAATTGTTCTGATGCTTGAGTCCATGGTGGTGGCCACCGTGTGAAGCCACCGTGTGGAGTCTTCCTTTTTCCATTGCCCCTCTACTTGACCACACATGATGTCCTTCCCCAGGGACTCCCCAGCTCTAGCCCCATGAAAGTGCTCCGTAGGCGCATCTAGCTAATGTCCTGAACAGAGCAGAAAGCACAGCCTTCGTCTCAACGTTTGACTGGGCAGGGCTGAAGGAAGAGGAGGCAGCTTACACACTCGATAAGGCAACCGCGTACAGATGTTTGAAACAAGAGACAAGTGTGGGCCAGCAAGCTAAGCAAGCCCACAACAGCATGTCGGTGATGGTGAGGGCCATCAGGTCAATGCTGATACGTGGCCACCCTGCAGGGCAAAGTGGACTTGCCCCACAGGGCTTCCAAGGTCATAAATCTTTACCCAAGCAGACTGCTGCATCTCCCCGACCCCCGAGGAGCAACTGGTAGATTTGAACCACCCACCTTTTACATGGCTGTCAAGTACTTAAACCACAGTACTATGAGGGCTTCTATCCATAATCTACTGGGTGGGACGAGGTGGGGTCTTCCTGTGCAACGGAAGGTGATATACCACATTCACAGCACTTCCAGTTCCACCCTACAGTCCAGGTAAAGTAGCTGCCCTCCATTCTAGCCCACAGAGACTTGGTGTGCCAGACTAGAACGGTGGTAGCATTGTCAGAACCTGCTTTCTTTCAGAAACAGATCACCAGGCCTTTCTTCCAAAGCACGTCCGAGTGGACTTAAACTCCAACCTTGTGACTAGTGGTCCGGAATGTTAAATGGGCGCACGACCCCAGGAAGCCCTACTCCAGGGCAGTCTCGTACCAAAGGAGGGCCATCAAAATCACGTCACCAGGAGGCGGCTTACAAAAGGTTTGTGAGAAAAGTACCCTCTCTTCTAACTCCTTTTTGCCACCCACCTGTGGAAGCCACCTCCCAGGTTAAAAGTCAGATGGAACCAGGTAAGTTTTCCAACATAAATATCTAGACAGCGAGACATTTCCAGTCTGCTTTTCCTCTATGTGACCCCGCTGGTTGGACAACGTATTTCAAATGATGCAGAGATTCATCAATGGCAGTGTCAATCAGGAAGGGGGTCCAATTAAAGTACTTAATCCATTCTTCTAACGAAGGTACTTCTTTGTTGAAATATTTCAAAGATGCTGACTTGGTGTTTCCTTACTATACAGTATGAAGTCCTGTTGCGCTAGGAACATATAGCAAGTGATTATTCCATAAGAATGGCCTTCTCGGGTACTTATAAAGAACACTGTTCGCTGAGAGAATTTGAATCCAAATTGCCTATATGATCTCTGTATGAAGCAAGAAACCTGCTCTGGAATGCTGACATAAACCCACCAGTCTAATTACTGCACAGGGGGGAGCGCTGAGACACCGGCTTAGGGCAGGTCTCAGTTCTCATAGGTGCCCCCCCCACCCCCAACTTCCCTTCAGATCCACATGATTCAGCCAATCCTAGGTTAGCAATGACTGAAATCAAATCCATTTAAATCATTTATTTTAGCGTTCAATGCGCACCGGCAAAAAGCTGCCCACACAGGAAAACTGTCCGTTCAAATCACAGGATGAGTGGCAAGTCTAGAAGCCCGTTTCCGGACAACCACGAGGGACGTGGGTGCCCAGCGCGAACCCCGCCGTCCTGGGCCGTCAAGCAGGGGTGGCGGAGGAGGGACGAGAGCCCCGCGCCGTCGCAGGGTCCTGCCGGGCCCCCTCCGGGGCATGTCATCCCGTTCCAAACCGTCCTATGGAAGCGGAATGGAAACCCCCGCCCGGCCAGTGGGCCCCGCCGGCC
>NW_022103907.1:1838945-1854421 GCF_000313985.2 Echinops telfairi | reverse complement strand
CGCAGTGCAGGCGCCCAGCCTGCGCGCAGGCCTGGCCGAGGGGCCGCGCACGCGCCGGGGAGTCCGGGAGCGCGCGCCTGTGCTCGCTCCAGGGCCGGCAGCGCCTAGGCCGCCCCTCAGCAGGCGCCAGATCAGGTGCGCGATCCTCCACGTGTGCTTGTGGACTGGGACTGTCTGGGGGCCTTCACTGCTTAACCTGGCTCGGAGGTGATCCCAAGAGGACATTTCTCACCCCAAGCCCAGGCAGGCTCTTAGGAGAACCTTCCCAGCCCTTGGTCAGCGATTTGGGGCAAAAACTATCGGGGTGGGGGGTGGGGGGGAGGTGGTGACGCATAGCATGCTGTCCTTACAATCCTCCACGAAATCCCTTAGCAAGCTGAATTGGACCTGCCTCCAGGTTCAGAAATCGCTGTTCCAGAGGCGCTCCTACCAGCTGCTTAGTGGCTTGGACCATATCCTACTGGGCCTTCCCCAGCCGCCAGGCCAGCTCGGAGTGGCCCGCGTGGAACTCCAGCTTGGTTCTCCACCGTCCCCCTGGAAGGAAAGGCGTGGCTTGACACTGGGTCCACTGTTTCCTGATGACTGAGGCTGTGCCAGTGACCCCATCGTTTTATTTACACCATGAGCACCTCTCAAGGGGCCTTTTCGTTCTTGGCTCTGACGCACAAACTACTACACTGCTTCTTGCCGTGTTTCCCAACAGACCGTCTGGCCATGACAGATGTTGAACAAACATATGTCTACCACTGTCTCACTGCGTTTTATTTTATTGTACATATTTTTAAGAATCATTGATTCCAAGGACAGAAATGGCCCCTTAGAGCTGCTTGAGTCCCCTTTGCAATATCATCTCACCAAGCATCCAAATAGTTGAATGCTTCCAGTGGCAAGGAAGCCCACTACCTTTGAAGGAAGCCGTGTTTTCATCTTTGATCAGCCGTGTTGAAAAGTTCTTCGGGTTTGGAAACTAAAACCCGGCTCCCCACGTGTCCTCAGTGATCTGTGTCTACTGGGGACTCCTAGGAGCATGTCTACCTCCATTTCAAGGTGACCAGGACAAGCATTTCTTGTCCCTACATGACGGATACTGTGGATACAGCCCTCCTTGCCAGCCAGGTTCAGAGATTTCTAGGAAACATCCCATTATCGAGAGTTCTTAGACATCAGGAATGATGCTCAGGAAGAGATGAGGTGGGCTAACGCTCACCTCTTCCTAGGTCCGATACTTCCACATTCACACAGCTCAAAGGAGCAAATTTGTTTTCAGCAGTGAAACTATTGCTGAGTCACAAGGATCATGCTGTCAGCTAAAATCCATAGCACTTAATGCAATGTTAAAATGCCGTGACCATCCCGCGGTCTCTGGGTGGCTGCCAGTTTCTCTTGTCCCTACAGACTCAGCGTCTTCACGTTCTCTCCTGGCTGATAAGGTGACACAAGATGCATCCTCCTCCCTTTGTGGGTTCCACTCTCCTCCCTGTTCTCACCACACCCTCTTCGTGCCCGACTCCACCCACCATTTTAATTGGTTCGAAGCAGGAAGGCAATCTGTTAGAGTTGGCTTTCAGCAACTTTAAATGAAAGCTATTCTCACTGAGCCACAGAAGCTCATAACATTGTGTGTGTAACAGAGGAACTCATGGGGATGTTTCCAGAGGCAAACATTTTACTTTCCTTGCTAATTTAGATGATTCCTGAAACAAAACTATTAGAAGGTGACATGGTGTGGCTAGCTGACTCATTCTGTTAGAACCGGCCAGGTCACTGGCTCTTTCTGCTACACCCAACACCGTACAGTACACAGGCAAATTCCCAGGACACCGAGCCACTAGAGAGAACCTACTCTTCACCAAGTTCCCTTGGTTGAAAACCAAAGTAACTCCTAAGCCAGCGATTCTCAACCTGTGGGTTAGAAGCAGGAAGGCAATCGGTTAGATTGCATCCCCCCAGGCCCAGTGACACCGTGACCTCCTTGGTTGGCAGATGCTGCTGGCCTGTACTGGGTACCCTGTCCCTCGCCCTCCAAATTTCTGCACTGAGTCCTGCCCCTGCCCTAGTTTTCTCCTGTCTTTGTTCTTTTTTTTCTTTCCTCTTCTCTTCCTTCCCTTGATTTTAATTCTTTCCTTCTCTGCTTTCTTCTGTTCTTTTTGCTTGTTTCTGTTTTTCCATTTTTTTCTTCTTTCCCTTTTCTTAGTTTTTCTGCTTTTACTATTCTTTCTCTTTTCTACTCCACCCTCCCTAGTTTTGCTTCTTGTACTTTTTTCTTTATTTTTCTTTTCTTTTGATATTTATCTTAATTTTTTTCTTTTTAGTTACTAAATTATTTTTTCTTTCTTCTCTGTGACTGCTTTGACCCATTTTTGTTATTTTACTCTTTTTAGCTTTTCTTTTTCTATTTTTTTTTTGGTTGGTTTTCCTCTACATTTTTTTCCCTTGTCCCACCCAATGGGGACTAGTAAGTGTGCCCACACACAGTTACCCATACCTTCTGCACCTACACACACTGGGTGAGAGCAGCTAGCTGCCTGCTCCTGTCCCACCTGATGATTAACAGACACAGGCTGATACCAAACCCCTCAATTGTGGGACAGGGAGTGCACATGGGACAGGGAGTGCACATACACTCCCACTCTCTACCACATCCACCAGGAGACAGGTGGTGAACACCTGAGGACATAAAATCTTCAAGCAAATGCAAATATAATACCATTGGGTGTCGGAGACAAGGGGCAAATTTAACTCACACAAAGAAACGAGACAGAATGAGTCAAACAAGTGACCAAAATGCAGGGCCAGAAGAATAAATGGCATTGCGAGTACTTGATACAAAATGTGAAAGAATGATACTTAGACTCCTTCAATAGATTGAAAGATGAATAAAACTGCAGATGAAATCAAGGAAAACCAGGGAACAGGGGCAGGGGGAGGGGCATGGAATTAGCAATTTAAGGAAAGCACTACAAGAACAAACTGATAAATAAATGAAAACTAGAAACCATATAAAAACAGCACATACAAACCCAGAAGATTCATACTAAATTTCAGAAATAGATAATACATCGAAACGGCAATGGAAGGTTGAATTAGTGAACGTAAAGACAAATCTCTCTTTATTCATATACTAGAGGACCAATCAGAACGGAGAACAAAAATAAATCTGAAGAAAGCCGAAGAATTACATAGAATATGATCAAGAGGAGCAACTATGTATGGGAGTGAAATTCCATAGCAGGAAGAGACAACAACAACAACAACAAAAAGAGTGCAAAGAAATTGTCAGAATTGTTGAAACAATAATATGCATTTCAGAAGCAGTGCAAACTCCAGTTTAGATTCTAAAAGAAAATCATCAAGGCATATAATAATGAAAGTTCTCAAAACCAAAGTAAAGAGGAAAAACCTACCTATAAAGGAGAACCAATAAGACTAATCTCTGTTTTCTTAACAGAAACCATGCAGGCAAGAGGCTTATGGGATGGCATATATAAAGCGCTGAAAGGAAAATAATTGCTAATCAAGAATTATATACTCAGCAAAATTGCCCCTTAAATCAGCTGGGAAAACTTGTGGGACTGTACCCACAAATACACACACACGCACACACATTTGTGGGACAGAGAATATTTCTATGTATGTATTTACTTATGCTGGAAATAGATCCATGAATATGGTGGAGCATACAGGCAACGGAAATGAAAGGAATTTGTGAAAACTAAACCAAGCTTACAAGAAATTCTAAAGAGAGTTCTTCTAACAGAAAATCAACAACCATAGACATACCCGAGATTAACATGCATGGGACACCTGGAAGTCAACCCCCCAAAAGAAATCTCTAAATACAAAGCTACAAGACAGAAAATGGAGAGCCAGAGACAACAATTCTCAACACAGATAGCTACAAAAAAAGAGGGAACAGTGTCTTACAGGACTTCCAAATGAAGAGGAAAGCAAGTAGATTTAACTTGGGTAAAAGGGAGGGAATATACAATAAGAAACATGTTGGGGGAAAAAAATGGGGATAGGGGAGTGCTAGAATTAACAGCAACAGAGGTAAACACTGTTCTATAGATGACCCTGCAACAGTGGTCATGGGTAGGCATGCAGGCTAATGGATATGGGAGGGATTGTAAGACAAAACCCACAAATATTTATGAGATTATTTCTACAGGTGTGTTTACATATGCCAAAAATATATTCACCTATGTGGTAGAGCATACATGAGACAAAACTATAACAACTTCTTAGACATAACCAAAGCCCTAGAAGGAATGAGTCACTAGGCCTGAGGGTGCAGGATGATAGTTTTGGGGGACACCAAGGTCAGGTGGCCTAACATAACCCATAAAGACAAACATTCAAAACATCCTATTTTAGTGAGTAGTGACTGGGGTCAAAAAAAACCTCATGAGCGGCCATCTAAGGTAAAATTGCTGGTCTCTTCCTGTCCACAGAAAAGAATAATGGTAAAAATAAAGAGAAATGGAAATAACTAACGAGGCCTGCTCCCATAAGCAGGTACAGTCTTGGAAACCCACAGGGCGGTCGCTGTGAGTTAGCATTGACCCGATGGCTGTGAGTTTTTGTTTTTGCTTTATGGGCTCTTCAGTCCTGAAAATATCACTGTCCACAACGCTGAGAGCAGATCTAGATGACACTAGGCTACCACTGCCACCTGCCCTGGCAGGGATTACCTCAGGAGATCAGTGTTAGACCAGATGGACTAGAGAAACAAATCCAGAGGCACACATATGTGTGTAAGAGAGAGCTTCATATCAAAGAGCAATTGTATATTGAGAAAACATCCCAGCCCAGTCCAGATCAAATCCATAAGTCTGATAATAGCCCATAAACCCGATACTCGTCCATAAATCCCTCTTCAGACTCACGCAGTCACATGCAATGATGCAAAATGCAGGAAGGTCACAGGCCGGTGGGTGCAAAGTTTTGTGGATCCAATGGCGGTGGAAGCATCTCACTGCTGGCTCAGGCCTCCACCTGGCTCCTCCAGCTTGCACAAAGTGGAGAGGAAGGTAAAGCAGAGAGGGGGCTCTTGCAGGTCTCAGCAAGTCCTTCCTAGTGACTTCTCAACAGGAAGGTGAAGGCAGAAAGAGGGGGGAGGCCGGTCTCCAGAGAGCCATTTATCTCTGTTGCCCTCCAATCTAGCTGCGACCTCACTGACAGGCTAAAGAGCACCCCCCTTCATTCTTAATACCCTCACGTTGACATGAGATTATGTAACTACCACAAGGCCCTATATAGAACTGGAGAAAAATATGAAACAAAGTTCAAAATCATTTAAAAAAAAACACAGAGCACACTTACTGAGCAGACAGAGATGGGTGAAAGCCCTGAGAGTTTGGCCCGGAGTTACCCCGAATGTCTGGAACTGAACTCACTCCCAGGGCTCAATTCTTAGCCAAACAATAGACAGACCTATAAAAGGGACAATTACACTGGGTAGTTATGCTTACGATAATCAATCATTTGAGGTCCAAATGGCAGCATTCACCCCAGGACAAAGTCCAAAAGGAGTTAGGGAGGAATGAGTAGCAGGCAAAGGAAGTACGGGGCGGGGGCTGGGTGTGGGGGGGTGCTCCCTGGTGGGAGTTGCAATGGATGGGTTGCAACAAAAGGCACAGGAATTGAGGAATGTAAAACTGGTGAGCGGCTCCATACCTTTGCCCAGTTCCTAATAAAAAGCTAAAAATAAAAATGAATTCCAGTATCCATTGGAGTCGCAGCTCCTGGGCACACAAGTCTTAGGCTGACGTGTTCCCGACAGTGACGTGGGGCTGCACTTTGGTAGCGGCACCCTCAGCTGAGGTGAGGCATCACGTGGGTTTGTCCCAGTTGCTGAGATTCCCTTGTCCCCGATGGTACAATCAAGTTGTAGCAATGAACCAACAGCTACAGTCCTAAGAGGTGATCCGCATCAACGGTTAGCCACACAGGGGTGAAGAGAAATGACCGACTGAGGGGTGGCCCTTGACCTATGCGGTCACGTTTGTCCTCACTTTGCAAAGGAGGAAGCACACTCAAGAAGCCTGTGTGACTTTCCCCATGTGCTGTGAGCTGGGAAAACAAAATTAAGTCTCTCTGAGAAGAACGCCCGGGCTCCCTTGCTACTGCCTACACTGACGGTCCTCTGAGGCATGCTGGACACGGAGCTGTGGTGTCCAGCAGCAGGGATCTTGCAGAAACGCAAGCCATCGACTGGTCAGAATCAGGGAAACCTCGCTCAGAGGGCTCCAACCCAGGGGCAAGTGGTTAGAAGGAAGAAACAGAAGCCAGAAAGGTCACTGCTCCTACATGGACTGAGCTATTGGGTAGGGTCTCGAAACAAGGTCGTGGGCAGTTTCCAGGACATGGAAATGCAATGGGGGCTGAGACCACCGTAGGATCATGAGAGACACCCAACTGTCAGGTTTGGACACCAAGCTAAAGCCCAACTGGCAGAGGTAGTTAAATGCAGAACGTGAGAACATTGCCATCGAGCTGATTCTAGTTCACGGAGATGCTATAGGACAGAGTCGACCTACCCCCCAGGGCTTCCAAGGCTGTAAATCTGAGCGGAAGAAAACTGCCTCCTCATCTTTCTCCCACAGAACATTGGGTAGAGCCCTCAAAATCTTGCGCTGTCATGTTTACAGATGATGTGGTCATCGGCCTCGAAAACCCAATCGAATCAACAACTGGAGTATGGGAAGTCATAGGGAGTTCAGCAAGGTTGCCAAGTGCAAGATCAATTTCTAAACATCAGTGCGGTCCCTCTACACCAGCAGTAACTCCAAAAATACCACAGACTATATGAGACCACTCACAATTTCAATAAAACTCTAATGTATCTCATCTAGAAATTAACGGAACAGCGTGTAGAAGCTTTGTGGAGAAAGTTCTCAAACTTGATTTAAGGACAGTAAAGAAGACTGGGGGAAAGGAAGGCATAGAATGGACAGGATGACCTCGCTTTGTAAAGAAGCCCGTGTCATCTCTAAGCTCAGTGTCACACCGATCAACATTTTAGTAGGAACTAAATGACTGAGGAACTCAGTAGCTTACCAAATGTATAGGAAAAAATGGAACAGGTAAATAGTTAAGTCAACTGTGAAAAGCAAGAGCCGAGAGAAGAAACCTACCCTGAAATACTGTCAACCCTCAGAATAATAAAAATAAAACTGAAAAACAGAATAGCAAACTCCGAAGCTGACACATGGGATCTTGGTCTATAGAAAGGCAGTATTTCAAAGCAATAAGCAAAACAAATTATTTAGAAGGTGGTGTTGGGGAAACCGGCTTAGTATGTGAAGCAGAAATTGATGTCCCGTGTGTCTCATACACAAATCCAAACAGAGTTCTGGTGGGTGGGAGTTGTCAAGTTGACTCTGGCTCACAGCGACCCGAGAGGACACAGGGAAGATGCCCCATAAGCTTCCCAAGGCTGTGATCCTTATGGAAGCAGATCTCCACATCTTTCTCCCATGGACTCGTGCTGGGTTCAAACTGCCGACCTTTCAGTGAGCAGCCCACAGCTTACCCACTGCAACTCTAAGACCCCAGGGTGACTTCCGCAATGCAGCAGCAACAACAACAATCTATTGCTGTCAAGTTTATTCCAACTCGGCTACCCTTTAGTTCAGAGCAGAACTTCCTCCACAGAATCTTTACAGAAGCAGGCAGCCACATCTTTCTCCTGCATCGTAGCTGATAGCTTTGAACCCCTGATCTTTGAGTTAGCACCCAAGTATTTACTCTCTGCTACCCCAGGGCTCCTTTCAGATTGGTTAACGACCATTTGCAGTACCTGGGAATCAGTGCCCCACACAGGAACAAGCTGGATTGGAACGTGTTGTGACTTCTTGGCAACCAGGGTTAACATTCCTACCTTAACATTCATTTAAAAATACAAAACAAAACAAGTTACAATACCCATTTATGCATGTGTACAAGGGGGTACCCCCCAAAAAACAGAATCCCCCCCAAAAGTAGGTATTAACATTTTTTTTACCAAACAACCTTATCACCTTCACACTACTCTCCATTACACTTTATACATTTGTCAAATGGAGAATTTGATGATGGAATTTCCAAGAATTCCATTCTTGGAAACAGTTTTCAAATTCATCTGTTTGGATGATTGACAAGCACCTCCCTCGATTTTTTCTTCATCTCTTCTATGTAGTCAAATCACTGTCTTTTCGTGTCTCTCTGCATTTGCAGAAACAAAAATAAGTCACTCGAAGCAAGGTCAGGTGAACAAGGTGTGTGGGGCAAGAGACGCATGTTGTTACTTGCCCCAAACTGGCACACTGAGATGGCTGTGTGAGCAGGTGCATTGTCACAGGTGGCAAAACCAGTCCCCTGTCTGCCACAAATCAGGCCTTTTCTGTTGCACACTGTTACACTCTCTTTTCATAACCTCTGTATAGAAAGCTTGATTAACAGTGACCTGGTAGAACGAACTTCAAATGCACTATCCCCCTCATATCAAAAACACAAATGAGCATCGTTTTGGAGGGGATACCCCCTTGTATGTCTGTGTTTCAATATGTAAATGCATGCACATGGGCATACATCTATGTTCTCATCAAACAAAGCAGATAGTGGGCGCAGTTGTGGAGACTTCTGAGCCATAACCAATCACCTTGAAGGATGGATTTTCAAGGATTGAAACCTTAGACCCTTAGGCTTGGGAGACAGCCCAGTCAATTGGTGTGGATGCAGTTCACAGACTTTGTGTTCCACATCCCAGTTCTGCGAGTAGTGTCTGGAGTCTTAAATGCTTCGAAGTGGTCATCAAAGATACTATTCTCTTCTCATCTGAAGCAAGGTGTAGCAGCAAAGCAGAGACTCGGAGAAGACGCGAGTACGCAGCCCTACCCATCTGTACGAACGACAGTTCCATCGACCTGGAGACCAGAGAGCAGGATGGCTCCCAGCTACCTCTAGTCACTGTTCTTATCAGGGTCACAACAGCTGGGCCCTGATAGGAGAGAGAGAATGTGAAGCAAAACTCAGACTCTTAGAAAGCTGAGTGGTAGGTCCATTTTTTTCTTTTGTGTAAATTTAAGATTTTTTTCCCCGTCATACTAAAAAAAGCTTTAAACGGTGGAAGAATCCTCGTCTCTTCCTATCATGGCTCCATCCAACGGTCTCCGGCGTCCGGTCCAAATTCAATACACATTTGTCGATTGCATGAGGCTGGCTCTTTACATTTTCAGCGTCAGAAAAGAGAGGCACGCCAGTCTCTTTTGTACGTGCATGCACACACTCACACTTGTGCACACTCGGAACTGTGAGGCATTGAGCCTTCGCGGTGAGCCATCGATTGTCTGCCTGACAGCTGTTCACACATGCACCCCAGTTTCATCCGGCTCCACTGTAAAGCCCAGCTGCTCCGCTCTGACAGCCTCTTGATTAGGATTGGAGAGAACGTCAGACTCGCCCCCAGTGAGGGGAAGCAGCTTGTGCCTTGTCAACAATGGATCAAATGACTCCCCTAACCAAAGAACGCCTCTAATGGGCCAATTAGCTGGTTCTGAATCGTGATAAAAACAGCACTGCTAATAAGGCAATGTTTAACATTCCTCATCTAACTATACAGGGGTTCCCAGCTACAGAGGCCTGACTTACATACAACCTGCAGTTAGGAACCAGCCTTAGTAGAGCCAAATGGATTCAAAATTGGGTTCATAAGTGCAAATGGATGCTACTGTGATGTACATCCAAACATTATTACTGTATCATGGTGGTACAGGAGTTTCAGGGTATCTGAGAGTGTTGAATGTTTTTTTGATGCTCAGAAAGGTATGGTAGATAAACTGAGACAAGCAGCTTGACTAAGTGATTTCAGACACAAGCCTGTGTAACTGTTCCAATTCGCATCCAAATTCAGTCGAAAGACAGACTTAGGGCCTGTTCGTAATCCAGGGGCTGCGTGTATTTGAAATAGCAGGTAACAAAACAACTACAGTAGGGACCTCCTATCACCAGCAAAGAAGAGCCAGGATCAGAGCGTGTTCCTTGGAGCCAGGTTCCCACACTGGAAACCTCCTAAAACCTCCCAGGTCCAAGCGAAGATGGATGTCCACACGTATGGCAATCTCCAAGAACTGCTCTGCCTATAGACGGTAAGAAGGAGACAAGAAACTTCCTCTTAAACTATGAGCCGACAGAGCAGGAACACCTTCCCCAAATTTGTGAGATAACAACTTTCTGTTTGCTAAGCAGAGAAGCAAAAAGAGCAACTATGATAACGTTAACGGAGGTTGCTTCCTTACATTTCGGGGAGAGGGGTCAGCATAAGAAGCATGCTACAGTCTGGCTAGACCAGAGGATGTACACTGGTACAGATAGGAACTGGAAATACAGGGAATCCAGGGAGGATGAGCCCTACAGGACCAGTGGTGTGAGCGGCTGGCGATACTGGGAGGGTAGAGGGAGAGTGGGTTGGAAAGAGGGAACCGATTACAAGGAACTATATGTGACCTCCTCCCTGGGGGACAGACAACTGAAAAGTGGGTGAAGGGAGCCATCGGACAGGGCAAGATATGACAAAATACCAATTTATAAACTATCAAGGGCTCATTAGGGAGTGGGGAGTGGGGAGGGAGTAGAAAAATGAGGACCTAATGCCGGGGGCTTAAGTGGAGAGGAAATGTTTTGAGAATGATGAGGGCAATGAATGTACAAATGCGCTTTACACAATTGATGTGTGTATGGATTGTGATAAGAGTTGTATGAGCCCCTAATAAAATGATTTTTTTAAAAAGAAGCATGCTACAGTGTGTCTTGTCAAGGCTCATCAGCATATCCCATGCAATGTCTTCATCAACCTCAAGATCATCATGACCACATGGCAACCCAATGTCATGCTGAGCCACCACATCAATTCACCACACACACACACACACACACACACACACACACGGACGCCTCCTTCAGGAAGGATGGTGTGGATGAAGGGGTGTGTGAAGGCTGCCATAGAGGGTAGGAGCCAGGCTAGCAGAGGATGGAGGTATCAGGACTGTGACCATGGGCCACCTGAATTGGGATCCCTGAATCATCTCTCACTCGCCCTGAACTCTAGGCAATCACCTATCCTCCACTGAGCTTCTCTTGGCGACTGTGGGAAATGGAAGAAGATTCCAGCCTCAGAGGGTTATTGTCCTGAGCACCAGGCCAAGCCCAAAGTGAGTGCTCACTAGAGAAGTTGGCTGAAGGCGACAGCTCATGGTCATAAGAAATGAGCTCTAAAAAGACCATCCGCCACCTGCCTGATAACTGGTGTCTAGTCAAGGCTTCCAACGAGGGAGAAGACATCATGGGATAGTGTGGTCAGGAAGGATTCTCGGAGAGGGGATGTTTTGAGCTAATGGAGGAGGATAATGAGATCTAAAACCCCATGACCATCGACTCTATTCTGACCCATACCGACCTCGTAAGACAGGGTAGAACTGCCCAGTAAGGTCTCCGAGACTGTGAATTGTTAAAGAAGCAGACTGCCTCGCTCTTCTCCCACAGAGCTGTCAGGGAGTTCAAACCTCTGCCCTCTTGGCCAACCTCTTGGCCCTCTGCCTTAGCCACTGCAAGTCAGGGGATCCTTCATGAGATCTAGTTACATTCGATGGGAAGCTAGCATCCATTGATTACTTACTTAGTAGGTGCTGGGTGTAATCCTAAACAATTTCAGGAATTAATTCTTTTATTCCGATAAGATAAATCCCATGATTAGTTTCATTTCACAACTGGAGACATCAAGGCGGAGAGAAATTAGGTAACTTGCCCAGGAAAGCAGCAGTCTAGATTCTGAGATTATGACTCCTCATCACATTGTGCAAGAGAAAGACTGGTTTGGAAGTTGAGAATAGAAGGGTCTAACTCAGCAGTTCTCAACCTGTGGGTCGCAACCCCTTTGGGGGTCGAACGACCCTTTCATGGGGCATATTTCTGATGGTCTTAGAAACCAAGACACCGCTCCTCCAGCATCTCCAGGCAGGTCCGCCCACATGCAGATACACCCACATATGAGTGCCCATGCTACACCATACTTCAAGACAAAATTTCATTGATTTGTCATTAGACATAAATAGTTCACAATATAGAATGACATATTGTTTTAATTATGTTCAATTTGTAACAATGAAAATACATCCTGGCTATCAGATATTTCCATGACGATTCATAACAGTAACAAAATGACAGTGAAGTAGCAACGAAAATAATGTTATGGTTGGGAGTCACCACATGAGGAGCTGTATTAAAGGGTCTCGGCATTAGGAAGGTTGAGAACCACGAGTCTAGCTGGCGCAGAGCCGATGGTAAGAGAAAGGAGGAAACCAGGGGTGGGGCTGGGGTGGGGAGCAGACTTTAAATGTCTAGTGGCTAAGAGAAATTTGGGGTGGGGGGGTGAAAAGCCACCATGAGAGAAAAACAGAGGACTCTTTCAGCAGCTTTCTAAACAGAAAGCGCCTGTCTAAATGGTATGCCCCATACCGGTTACACCTGCTACATAAAGACAAAGCCTAGAACATTAAAAAGCTTGTAAAGAGAATTCAAACATTCTGATTTAAAATGTACAGATAAAAATAGTTGCCTTGAGTCGCTTAGCCTTTATCAACTTGCTAGATTTGTTTGTTTGTTTGTTTGTTTAATAGCAAGTGATGCTTTACAAACCATTTCTCCACAAACAGCTTCGTTTTCAGACTCAAGGTGTGCAGGGAATCACCTGCATTCAAAAATCAAGCTGAGACGAGTTAGACAGATGCCCTTGAGTGATCAAAATCTATCATCTCTGCCGTTCCCATCACACCTCATTAACCACTTAGCAGCATCTTAATACCAACATAGTCACTATTTAATCACTTAGTATACAATCAGGCCATAATAGAATAATAATCTCCAGGCTTGGTACCCACTGGACAAGCCCAGTCCCGGCAAAGAAACAACAGCCACACTACCTGGGTGGGTGCTGTTTCAAGGCTCAGCTTGTCTAGCAAGGTCACACATCTGCCAATGAGCTTTTATTTCAGAGGCATTGTTGCTAGGAGAAGGAGCCTGGTGGCGTTCAGCTGCTAACTGAAAGGTCAGTGGTTCAAACCCAGCAGGTGCTCTGTAGGAGAAAGATGTGGCAGTCAGCTCACATAAACATGACAGCCTTGGAGACTCTATCAGGCGATTATTCTACCTCGTCCTATAAGGTGCCCATGAGTCAGATTCATTTAGACAGGATCGGGTTTGGTTTGGGTTTGGGATGCTGGTAGCAATGACCAAGCATCTTAGCAAGCAATGGCAAGCGGCATCATGGGGACTTGCATACTCCTACCATGATCAGCTTCTAGCTGTGTCTAAGCTAGGTCACCTCCAAGCACACTGGTTCGCACAGCTGCTGCCGTCTGAATGGGCTCAAGAAAAAGGTGGGCTTGTGTAGGAGGCTCCTAGGCCTCTTGTGTCAGGTACTCACTGAACATTTCTTGTTCCGGGCCATCAAAGCCGCTCTGACTCACGGTGACCCATGTGCAACAGAGCAAAATGTGCCTGAATCCCAGACCACCTTCATGATCACTGGTCAGCTGGAGTCCAGTACTGTGGCCACTGTATATTTTTAAGTGCCTTCAACCTAAGGCGCTCCTCTTCCGACAGGATATCAGACCGCATTCTGTTAGGAGCCATAGGATTTCCATTGGCTGATTTTTAGAATGAGATCGCCAGATCTTTCTTCCTAGTCTTTCTTAATCTGGAAGCTGTTGAAACCTGTCGCCCATGAGCAATCCTGTTAGTGTTTAAAATGCTGGTGGCACAGCTTACAAACACATGAGCTACCGCAAGATGACAAACTGATAGCGCGGTAATGGAAGTCAATCTTATCAGCCAGCACTACCCGATGTAGCTCTGTCCTTACGAACTTTATAGCCCAACTGAGAGAATGAGGTTGAAACTTACAACAGTGGGGGTGGGCACTAGGAGAACAGGATATAATCTCAGACTTGGAAATCAAACAGATAGGGTTTGTGTGGGGCTGAGAGTTTTGCTGAGAGAGTTTTATTCTGGGGCATGAGACTTTCTGTTTGTGCCAGGAAAATGGGGAGGAGTTGGTCACCCACAAACACTGAGTTCTTTATTGGTTTGGGGACCTTGATCAAACAAAACAGCCTCTCCAGGATGCAGGTCCCTCATTTATAAACAGATATTATGCTGGTACTATTTGGTTGTATACCTGCTCCAATTCAATGAGCTATTGCATGAAAAGAACTTAGCACATTAAATGAGACTGAATAATTTCTCAGTGTATGAGGGGGTACCCCCCCAAAAAAAAGTGGAATTTTTTTTCAAAGCTATGATTTTCTTTTTTTTTTTTTTTACTAAACAACCTTATCATCTTCAAAGTACTCTCTATCACACTTAAAACATTTGTCAAATCTGCGATTCCATTCTTGGAAACATTTTTCAAACTCATCTGTTTGGATGACTGACAAGCACCTACCTCCCTCGATTCTTTTCTTCACCTCTTCTACGTCATCAAATAACTGTCCTTTCATGTCCCTCTGCATTTGCGGAAACAAAAAGGAGTCTCATGGAGTGAAGTCAAGTGAGTAAGGTGCAAGGGGCAAGAGAGGCATGCTGTTTTTGCCAAAAACTGGCATACTGAGCTGGCTGCATTAGCAGGTGCATTGTCTTGGTGTCAAAACTAGTCCCCAGGAGTAAGAGAGAATGGAGCACATCCTAGCCCACCAAGCCTTGAGGACAATATCCCTGCTCAGAGCAGCCAATGCACACATAGGACCATATGGCCGGCCCTACAATGAGACACAACATCCCTCGCTGACCCAAAGCCCTAACAGGGGACAACACTAAAGACACAGTGTGGGAATTGTGCCTGATCTGACCCCACCACACCAAGGCAAAACACTAAGGGCATGCAACAGAGCAGCAAGGGTAGCAGAGCAAGGAAGTCCCGAGGGAATACCAAGAATAGACTTTGGGGCCAGGGCGTGGCTCCCCATCAGACCCTACCAGAAAACACTCCTACAGGTCAACAAACAGTCCTTGAACTATTTACAGGCTTTTCTCTTTTTTTGTCATTTTTTTGTTATTGTTGTTTTGTTTTCTTTTGTTGCTTCGTTTTGCTCTGTCTTGTTTTTGTGCATGTTATTACCTCTGCAGGTCTGTCTAAATAAGATAGGCTAGATAAACAATCTGGAGGAGAAAACAATGGAACTTACAGTTCCAGGGGGACATGGGAGAGGGGAAGGTGGGGGAAGGAAGTGGTGGTAACAAACCCAGGGACAAAGGAACAACTGATCCAAAATCAGTGGCGAGGAGGGTGTAAGAAGCCTGGTAGGGCTTGGTTGAGGGCAATATAGCCGAGAGGAATTACTGAAACCCAAATGAAGGCTGAGCATGATAGAGACACAAGAAGGAAGTAAAAGGAAATAGAGAAAAGAACTAGGAGGCAAAGGGCATTTATAGAGGTCTAAATA
>NW_022103907.1:1835009-1836046 GCF_000313985.2 Echinops telfairi | reverse complement strand
TTTTTTTTTTTTTAAAGAGACAGACGGACACAATGGCTACAACAATGGACTCAAAGATGACAGTTGAGGATGGTGCCGGACCTGGAAGTGTTTTGTTCATGGCTGATAAGAGTTCTATGAGTCGGAACCGACGTGATGGCACTTAACAGCAACTGATAACAACATAGTTAAACATCCCTGGTGGCATGGTCAGCTAAGGCTGAGATTGCTACCAGCGAGGGATGGATGGTTCAATCCCCTGTTCTACTGGGGAGAGATGAGGCTGACTGTTCAGAATAAAAAGATTGACCTCTCAGAAACTCGGTAGAGGCTCACTGTGAGTTGGAATCAAACTTGGCAGAGTGGGCTTGGGTTTTACGACGCAGCAAAGGATGCATTTTCATAAACTATGCCTCAGTCATCTTGGAGCATGCGTCCATCACATCTGAACCCTGTGCTCCTCTACGCCCAATCACACTGTGCTGTTTCCACAATGGTCACTTCTGCCCAGGGCAAAAATGAGGTTCCACCAGGGACCTGGGTAGGCCAGAGACTGGTCTTATTATGAGACTTACCCAAGTCATGTGACTGGCTTCTTAATGTTACCCAGAAAAAGAATTTCCAATCCCTCAAGAGTCTTCCTCAGCAGGCACACAAACTGATCAGTGTATTGGTTCAGAGCGTATGGAAACAGGTGTTTTCATAATGGGCTCCCTCGGGGTCCCATAAGCAGATTCCAATGACAAAAAGCCAAGGTGGAGATGGCAGGTTTTGGCTGGCCTCCCTTTGGTGGAGTCCTCCTCTGAGCTCAGGGCTGGTCCCTACAGGCAACAAGCACATAATAATGGCATTGCCTGTGGCGCTACGGAGACCAGATTTAAAGGGCCAGAAACCATTTATCAAGAATCCTACCCCTTGCCCCTCTTAGGTTGCCAGCAGTGGGCAAGAAAGGCAACTTTAAGGAGGTCTGACCCTTCACTTTGCAGCCATGGAAGAATTCTGGGAAGCTTTGCGGACCCTCCCAAGGTCATGCCTAAGTGATTTAAGGACTCACCTTG
>NW_022103907.1:1829835-1834353 GCF_000313985.2 Echinops telfairi | reverse complement strand
TAATTTCATTCATTTTCACTAAACTCATATGCAGTGGCATTTGTCTTGTCCCCGTATTATAAAATAGCCCTCGGCGCAAAAACGGTTTAGAGCGTGGCTGCTAACTGAAAGGTTGTTGGTTGAAAGCCACACAGCGCCTCCACAGGAGCTACCTGCTCCTGGCTATATCTGCTTCTCTGAAGATTGCAGCCTACGAAACCTGCCCTGCCACCGGGGGTCGCCAAGCATCAGAATTGACTCAAGGGCAACTAACAACAAACATAAACCAAACCCCACAAAACTGCCGTTGAGGCAATGCCGACCCATAGGGACCCTGTAGGACAAGGTGGAACCGCCCCTATGAGTTTCTGAACGTAACTTTTCAGGACTCAGCCTCATCGTTCTCCCAAGGAGGCCTGGTGGTTTCAAACTACTGCCCTTGCGTTTAGCAGCCAAATGTGTAATCACTGCACCCACTAACAGCAACCACCCCCAAAATGTGGGACACGGCTCTAGCTCTTGATAAAGGACCAGCCTTTTCCAGGAGAAAGTAGATCCCCGAAAAAGAAATGAAAGACCCCAAGTTATCAGAATAACATATCTGCTTAAAATAAATACGCGAAGCACACAGAAATTGAGATGTCTCTTCTGTCACCTCTATCAAGGTGAGAGAGGCCGTAAGGCTTCTGGGCTTCTCTCAAACAGGAAATCAACCATGGTGCAGGAACTGGCGAGATGGACTGCCATTGGAGTGGACCAGGACCATCCAGAGACGTGTACATGTCAAGTGTCTTGTCTTAGACAAGCGGAAGCATAGCAATTTCTCTCCTCTCTCCTGCAATCAGAACGTGAATTCAGCCAGGGTGGCTTCCCTCGCTGAGATTCCCACCCCAGGAGTGATGGTTCTTCACTCTGTGAAGGACAAACAAATTCTCTCTTGATTATCTTTTTTTTTTTTTTTAACCCGCCAATCCCTGGTGATGAAGCCACCTAGGTATTGGGCTATTAACTACAAGGTCCAAGGTTCAAATTCCTCAGCCACTCTGCAGGAGAAAGAAGAGGCAATCTTCTCCCGTAACATGTACAGCCTCAGAATCAGCTTCATGGCCGTGGGTGCGGTTTCTTCGGCGTAATAATCATTCCGATCCCTAATACAGTTGTTAAAGATTTGAAAGACCCTGCAAAGCAGCTAGAATCCTGGCCAAAAGACCCTGCCATGAGCAGCAGAAGAGGAAAGACGTCCATGAAATCGTTCACACCCTCTCACTCAGGTCTCTGCCTGGGCTGTAGAAGGGAAGCAGGTTCTCTTTGTCCTATAGGTAGGACACGCAGGGAGCATCGGCCAAGAAGCAGCCTGAGTTCTTGGCAGTGCCCCACAGAAGGTCAAACCAAGTCATTTGAGAAGAGTTTAACAAAGGAATGATTCTCAAGAGTGTGGGGAACCCTTAGGGAAAGGGAAAGGGAAAGGGCAGTGCCCCTGGGCAGTATTTTTAAAAGGCTGTCAACCAGGTAACTCCAACGTGTGACACCCCTAATCCATGGTGACCCATGTAGGTGGAATTGTACTCCTAGGGCTTTTTGATGGTCAATTCTGTGGATGCAGATCACCAGGGCTTTGTTCTGAGGCACCTCTGGGTGCATGGAAGGTGCCACCCTTTCTGTGAGTCAAGTGCATGAAGCGTTTGCACCACCTAAGCACAACCTGGGCCGAATCAGCAGTATGTGACTGCCCAAGCCTGAAGGGCAATGGGAGGAAGTGATTTTGAAACCCAGAGGGGACGGCTGTGTGGTGAAGGTGGACTGGCCTGCACTGCGGCCTTCCAGATAGAGAGCAGGCAATGGAGACGGGAATAAAGATTTTCTCAGACTTCCTTCCCTTTGAGCTCCTGCCCATGCCTCTCGGGGGTGGGGAGCCCGAGTGGTGCTGCCCGTGGATCTGTCCCATGGCAAGTTTGTCAGAGCAGAGTAACCATACCAGGAGGGGAAGGGGAAGGTGGGGGGAGAAAGGGGGAACTGATCGCAAAGATTGATGTATAGCCCCCTCCCAGGGAAACAGACAACCGAAAAGTGGGTGAAAGGAGACATCGGTCAGTGTAAGAAATGAAAAGAAAAATTATACATTATCAAGGGTTCATGAGGGAGGGAGGGGTGGGGGATAAGCTGATACCAAGGGCTCAAGTGGAAAGAAAATGTTTTGAAAAGGATGATGGCACCATAGGTACAAATGTGCTTGACCCAATGGCTGGATGTACAGATTGTGATAAGAGCTGTATGAGCCCCCAATAAAATGATTTTTAAGACCAGAAGAAGAAGAAAAGAACAAACAGAAGACCTTCAGCACAACGGGCAAGCTCTCTGCTTGGGGTCAGAGGGTTATACTCCACGCTGGACCTCCTCAGAACCTGACAAATGGACTCTGTCCAGCCCACCAGCCTTGGCTCTGCTGGCTGATAGAAAGAGACCATGCTGAACAGAAACTTGAACGAGCTACGGGGTGATTTCTGGTGGCAAGACCGCATGTGACCTTTTAAGCGGCCGACGCAGACGGCGTCATAAGGGCTCATCAGGGCTCCTTGGTCTGCTCCTGAGATTGTGCCGACACCTGGGTGCTTGGAATTATTGTAGCCACGACACCTTTCACAGGCACTGACTCGAGTGTGCAAAACGTCATTCTCTCCATTCTCCTGGAATAGAGTGTCATTTGTGCTTTGAGCCTCCATTCTGCCTCAGCGCAGAGGAAATCTAATCTATTCACTTTCATATAAACTCATTCTAATGCAGTCATTTCTGAGTCAATTCAAGTTTGTAATGTATTTGCAATTGGGTTGAAAACTTTATTTTTTTCCCTCCCACTCTCCCTTCTTCCATGGCATTGAGGCGAAGCTCTCCAGGGAGCACGCTTCTCCATTCTGAGCAGAGGAGGTGTCCAACCATGGCTGGTGAGTCTGTCCTGACACAGGCCAGCTGGGTGCTACAGAGTGGAACCAGCTGCATGGGGTGTGTGCGGCTGTGTCTTCTTGTTGTTGCTGTTAGTGTTTATTTCACCGTTGTGAGTGTCAAGAATATACATAGCAAAACATGCACAACCATTTCTACAGTGGCATCGATAACACTCTTCCAGGGGTGCAACCATGCTCACTCTCCTTTTCTAAGTGATTCCCCACCCCCACAAACGCCCTGCCCTATGACGTTCTCATCTAACCTTTCCAGTTGCTCTCAGCGGTGATCTTTATGAACGCAGAATGCCACTCCGTTCCCACCGAGAGCTTCTGGGTGGTAAACGGCCTCACCAACCTTTAGGTGATGAGCCAGTCGTAAATTGCCCACCCAGGGCCACTAGTAGATGTCCAGGGCTCCTTACAGAGGTGATACATCTGGCCCATGGGACCACCAAGGTTCTCCTTAAGTCTCTCCTTTGAGACGGAACACCTTCAGGGTTCTCACGGGTTCGCAGTGAGGATTCCTCTCACGTCATCTGGGGTGACCCACTCACACGCTCTCTTCACCTGCTACGTGTTGTCTTCACGGACAACCTGCCGGGCCCCCTCCTGTGCCATTCTGACCTGCGAGAGGCTGGGGGGCAGCCTCCCTTCTTTCTGCACCTGAACATCCCATGTCCGCATGTCCGCTCAGCCACTTCAAGACAGCTTGCTGTTTCTCCACAGCTTCAGGCTATGGCCCAAGAAGAGAGGTCTGCACACCCTCTTCTCTCAGGGATACCCAGAGGAGGAGTTGAGATCCCGGTGGGGAGGGTCGGGGGAGCGCAGAAGCACCTGGACGCTCACATAGAATCCTGTGGCTTATCCAAACCCTTCTCCCACCACTCATGGGGAGGAGGGGGGACGGATCTCACTGCTTCCACCCTCCTCCAGACCTTTCTGACCCAGCCCTGGTTGGAAGCAGTGTCTGGAGAGAAGACAGAAAACCAGTTTGAAGTCAACGGTCACAGGCTTTGGCGCAGGTGCTAGACTCAGCTGCGTCCCCGGATTGAGTGGCTGGTGTGGAGGTGAGGAAAAGCATGTGTGAGACGTGTTCAAGAGACCCGATAATGTTCCTAACCAACGTGTAAAGAAAGAGCGGATACTGAACCCAAGAAACCCATCCTAACATGGACCAATTGGGAGGCACGATGTGAGCGCAGTTAGTTCGTCTCAAAAATGAGACCAAAAAAAAGATGAGACCACTATGATAAGACACGGTTTTCACACTGAGAGGAATAACATTTCGGTGATGGTTACCAGGGTTAGAAGAGTAGGGCGGGGAAGTCATCGGCACCAGGGTAGCCAAGCGTTAACTTGGGTGAAGAAGGAGGCAAGGTAGTATAAGAGGGAGGTTGGCAAAAAGTGGTGGAGACAAAGGAGGCTTTGGGAAGCACGGAAGAGTTCCCGGATACAGAAGTTAATACTGTGTATGCACAATCCTGCAATAATTGTGATCTATGAGGAGATAGGTGAAGGGGCAGGCAGGTGTGGGAAGGAGAATGGGAATGGATGAGTCGTTGAGTCTGGGGGCTCGGGACCATAGCCTAGGGGGACACCA
>NW_022103907.1:1823056-1828998 GCF_000313985.2 Echinops telfairi | reverse complement strand
GTTCTGCCACAGTATGACAAACCAAAAAAGCAATGCCATTGACTCTAATCCCTCTCATAGTGACCCTATATAGTGTTGATCCTTAAGGGAGCAGCCAGCCTCCTCTCGATCTCTCAGAGAGGCGGATGGTTTCAACTGCTGACCTTGCAGTTAGCAGTCCAATAAGCCAGCCAGTCTGGTTTATTTCTGGTTACTCTATTACCTTGTGAGGGACTACGACAAACTGGGGAGTTGATTCAGACTCATGCCTACTCCAGTAGAAACGTGCACCGCAGGCTTCAGAAGTACATGCAGGCCTTTCTTCCAAGGTGCCTCTAAGTGGACTCAAACCACCAGCCTTTTGATGAGCAGCTAAAGTACAGCTGAAAGGTAGCTAGATGTAGGGACAAGGGGGTTGTCTCCCCAATGCCTGCAAAGGCCCACAAAGAGGGGTTGGAAAGACCAGGCACTAATTGGACACCTATGGGAAGACCCAAACTGAGCATCCACAGACTAGGATGGACCCCCTATGACAGGTGTAACCTAAAACCTAAACCTACCTAGGCCCATGACATCACCCAGGTGTGTTTAAACTCAGCTAATGGGGTCTACCAACACCTTCAACCACGCCTCCCCAGCCAGGGGTGTTAAATACGCCGGCTATGGGAAGGCCAAGTCTCTTTTACTCTTTTACTCTGCCCTCACTTGCTTGCTGTCAGGAGGGCCTCTCACGTGGGCCTGCTCAGGGCCTGCTCCCAATCTCTTGGCCTCTTGTTCCCCAGGAATCCCCAGTTCCCGGTGTGGGTATTCCTTTCCATGTGGTTTCTCATGCCCAGTTGTGAATCCCCACGGGCTTCTGTGCAGTTTGGCACTCTTCCTAGAAGTAGCATGTACCCTATCGAGACTGTAAAACCTGGAACGTTTCCTTTCCCTCCTAAAAACTCACTTGGATTACGAAAGTGCTTCTGCAACATGAATTCTTCCAGCGCCGTGTAACAAGACCCGAGGCTTACCCCACTCCAGAAACCGAACACAACCAATCGTCATTAGACTAATTTTACTTCATAGTGGAAACAGATTCAGAAGAGAATTCTAAACACGATCATGCTAAATAAAAATTGGGAACTAGCTACTTGTTGAAATGCATGTTTATGCTACCATCCTCACCCCTTCACACACACCCCTCCCCACCAATCATTTAAGCATGTAAACTCCTGAAGGATGGGGGTGGGGTGGGGTGGAAATGAGTCTACTTAACAATCACATTTCCTAACTTTGTATCCTTTTAAGCTCATCTCTCACTTTAATACTCTTTTATACATTTTGAAATCATCTTCTCAGGTGATCTCATTCGTTTATCATTTTGTGGCCCAAAAGAAACTGTTATATATACCAACCAGTTCACTTCCATTTTGAGAGTTTGGGGAACAGTAAAAGCAGTCCAAGAAATCCTAAGAGGTACCATAATTTACAGTACTTCATCTAGCAATGTCTCTACCGGCTTTGTTTCCTTAAAAAACAAACAAACAAAAAAACCCACCAATTGAGTCAAAACATGTCCTCCCATTTCATGGGAACCAACTTTTTAAAACACTAATTTTCTAAATGTAAATTTAACAAAATATTTTACAAAGAATAAATTTATCCTTTCTAAATATGACATCAAAGACAGAAATTACAAATAAAAGATTGTCAGCTGCTGACATTAAGTGAAAACTTATGTACACCCACTCCCAAAATATCATAAAATTAAAAGGCAAAATGAAGACTATGATCTAGATCTATTTATCTATCATAGGAACACATGGAGCCTTGATGACATAGTGGTTTAAGCGTCAGACTACAAACTGAAAGGTTGGCAGTTCAAAGCCACCCATCACTCCACAGTACAGTTTTACTCTGTCCTTTAGGGTCACTGTCAGGCAAAGTTGACTCATCAGCAGTGAGGGGGTTTGGGCAACACATACGAGTAGGCAAAATGTTAACATCCTTAATATTGAAAGACAAGTGAAATTTAAAAAACAGCACTCTCTTAAATAGATATATATGAGCAAGAGATATATACGAATAATCCCTGAAAGAAAATATGCAAGTGACCAAAAAAGCATATACTTAATAAATTACTAAATAGAAGTTAAAACAATGCCATTTTTGCTCTTTCAAATCATCAGCCTTCTAGAAAGATACTAGCCAGGGCCTGAAAGCTCATGAGACAAGAGATTTGCACACTGCTGCCTGGCGTGTACACTCATGTGATCGCTCCAAAGAGCGGTTTTACGTTTTGCCCTAAAACGGTAGAAATGTTTCTGGGCAAGGGAGCACGAGGGCAGGGACTTCATTGCTGAGAGAACACTTGGGAAGGAAGGGGAAAGAAGAAGCCTTGTAAAGACGGCGTTAGCTAGGAGATCAAGGTGAGCACGGACCATCCAACAATGCTGCAAGCATGGACCGTTGGTCTGAAATGCTGAAAATGACCTTCTCCCTGTCTAATCTTCCTCCCTAAGACATCAACAACCAAGTCTGATCATGAGAAAAGAAAATTCAACACATCCCAATGGCGGAGCACTACGAAATACTCAACCAAATACTCACATGGTCCTGTGACCGCCATGGACGACACGGAAAGTCTGAGAAACCGTCACAGCCGAGAGTAACTAAAGGAACAAAGTTTAAAACAGGACATCTTGGAGCACAATGAGGGCACGAGACAGGACCTGAGGGAATCTATAAAGTGTGCACTTTAGTTAACAATAGTGTGCCAACACTGGGTCATTAGTTACAATAGATGTACTACACGAAGGTGAAGGAAGGAGCCCTGGTGGGGTCATTGGATAGGCGTTGGGCTACTAACTGCAAGGTCAGCAGTTCTAAACCACCAGTCACTCTTCAGGAGAATGAGGAGGCAGTCTATTCCCATAAAGTCTCAGAAACCTAGAGGGCCAGTTCCACCTTGTCCTATCAGGTCACTGTGAGTCAACTTGATGGCATTGAGCTTGGCTTTTTGATGTTGGATGTCAGGGGAGTGTATGGGAGCTTTCTGTATTATGTACTCTGTTTTTGTTCTGGTAAATGTAATGTAAACCTGTTCGATGAAGCAAAGTCTACCAGTGTCTAAAAAGGTTGACATTTATTAACTCAAAATTTATCCTAAGAAAATTACCACAAAGAAATTGCCTACAAAGCTCTGTTGGCATTATTTATGAGAGAGGTAACCCAAAGGCTCATGGGGAAGAGTTTAGGCAAAGAAAGCATCTTTCCTCTATTCCATGGAGAATTGACTAGTCAGTGTAAATGCTGTAAGGTATATCTTATTATTTGAATATAGGTCTGTGATACGTGAAGAAGAAAAAATTAAGTTATAAATGGTATGTACAGTAATACCCTATCTTTATTGATAGATACAGAAAGGAATTCATTTCTACTTTCTTTTGAGTTTGCATCTTCTAAATTTTCATAGGGCCTATTTTATAAAACAGAAAAACTTGTTGTTTTTAAAAGATAATACCAAAATAAATTGTTCTAAGTACTCCAGTATATCTGAGTATTGATTCAAAATTTCCCTAAATTGGCTTCATTGAACTTGTGTTCAATGATCCAACTTTTCATCAATTCTATGTGTGAAGTTTCTAGCCCAGAATTATCTAAAAATATGTAGTACATTATTGAGAAAAAGGGAAAAAAACTTGGACTAGCTAAGATTTTTAGTTCACAATACTAAATTGAGTTGGATAGCTTTTGTAAGATATTTACTATGATAGCATTGGTGGTTAGTTCTCTTTTTATAGCTCCCTTTGACTAGTTGGGAGGAAATTTTGATTTTTCATATTTTAATTCTATTACCACATTTCTGCACAGTATTATGTCTCATCTAAGGAAAAATAATGAAGAAAAGTTTTCATTTAATTCTTTTGTTGATGGAGCTGTGTTTGAAACTGAGTGGCCAGCACAAAAGGTAAATTGGTTTATTCTTTTTTAAGTTTTGTTGATGTTCCGTTCACATATCATACAATTCCACGATTTAAACATATTTTTAAAAGAGTTGTGTAATCAAAACTACAATACATTTTAGAAAATGTTCTTCATTTTTATTTATTAGCCCTTCATTTCCTCCTAACTTCTGCTGCCATAACCCTAAAGAACTGCCCATCCAGGTACTTTCTCTGTAGATTTACCTATCCTGGATTTCATATTAAAAAACATACAAAAATAATAATAGCAAAATAAAACAGAGAAAACTCTCAATTGAAAAGAAAGCAGAAAATAATAAGAACTAGAACGAATTTAAATGGATCAAAAGGGAGAACAATTGATAAAAACGCATTCAATTTTAACCTAACGACATCTGCATTGATCTACTTCCTGATGAATTCCAGAAGGAGCCCCGGAGGCATAATCGTTATGCATTGGGCTGTAAACCACGAGGTCCCCAGTTCAAAACCACGAGACAACTCCCTGGGCGAAAGACGGAGCTTCCTATCCCCTGAAGAGTTACAGCCTCGGAAACCCACAGGGGCAGTTCTACCCAGTCCTATAGGGTCACTCTGAGTCAGAATTGACTCGCTCGTAGTGAGTTTGCTGTTGGTCTAATGCACTCTGTCTAGTAGCAAGGCTATTCACGTCCCTGGTCAATGGTCAGAAGGGCTTCACCAAGGGCTTACTCCACATGGGGACCCTGCAAATGGATTTGGAACTTTCACTGTCATCCCGAGCCTCTGAAAATTGAGTACTTGGGTTTTATTATATACTCTTGAATCACGCAGATTGATATGCTTCTTCCATGTGACCTTAGCCAACACCTCACTTAGATGCTTCATTTAAGACAAGCCTTTAAGACCTCAGATGCTATTCTTTCTGATAGCTGAACATCATTTGGTTTCTTCTCCACACTTTGCCAAAGTACCCTATCTTCAGTGGTCTCTTCATGAGAGCAAGTATTGAGGATGGCCACGTCATTAGAACTAATTGTTCTCAGATTAGGGCTACGATTAAGCTTGAGCTCAAAACGCATTCTTGACATTAGAATTCCTGAGACTTGGGCAAGTTCTCTTGGGAGGAATGTCAATGTGTTCATCAGCCGCTCACCAGGTAGGGATTCAAATCAGCAAGAAAATGGGATGAACTATTTTTGCACACAACAACCTGAATCAACCTCAAACTGCCAAGCCGAGGAAGACCCCATTGCAGTACAGTATTTCATTTCTATAACATTTCAGACAATATAAGCTAGCCAATTGTAACAGAAAATAGTTACCTGAAGATAGGGTGGGGAAGGATGCAAGGAAACTTTTGAGGGTGACATATGCAATCTTGGGAGAAAGATCGGGCTATTTACTCCTGTAAACAGCTACTGCCTCAGAAACGCACAGGGGCAGTTCTACCCTGTCCTGTGGGGCACTATGAGCCGCATTGACTCCATGTCAGGGAGTTTGGTTTTATACACACATAGACATCATTTATCTTGGGTGTAGTGAAGGACACACACACACACACACACACACACACACACAACTATAGTTCATTACATGCGTCCATGATACCTCTATAAAATGGAAATGGAGAGGAGCTACTGTGCTATGTGTGGGTTATTAGAAAACACGGCTTACATGAGTTCCTGAGTGGTCGCTTTCACTACCGAATGCCAGAAAAACGGAAAAGAGAGACGTTCGTTGATGTTTGAGTTAGCGGCATGCTGGCTCTCGGTGGTTTTGTGAGTTGTCAGTTGAGAATGTGAACCTTGTTGTAAATTAAAATCAGCACAGATCAGCTTCCTATTCTGTAAAAATGCCAAAGAGTAATGCAGCCAGTCCAAAAGCATGCTTCTTTCGTAGGGCCAAAGGATTTTAACCATCTCGTCCCTGGGTCCTTCCTCAGGTTAAATCTCAGACCATCGTTCTCCTCTGAGCATTGTTCTGAACGCATGTGGAGTTGTGTTCTCAGGTCTGTTGCTGTCATTTTGTTATTTT
>NW_022103907.1:1817038-1821648 GCF_000313985.2 Echinops telfairi | reverse complement strand
TGACCCCTTGATAAGTTATAAATTATTATTATTTTCATATCTTATACCGTCTGCTGCCTCCCTGCACCCATGTTTTTGTTGTTCAACCTCAGGAGGGGGGCAGGTTATACATCAGTCATTGCCCTCGGTTTCCCCTTTCTCTCCCTTCTGCCCCTATCTTCCCCTACCCTCATGATGTTACTATTCCCATTACTGGTCCTGAGGGGTTTATCTGTTCTGGATTCCATTTGCCGAGAGCCAGGGTACATGCTCTGGTCTAGCCAGATTTGTAAGGTAGAACTGGGGTCCTGAGGGGGCAGGTGGGGAGAAAGCATTAAAAAACTAGAGGGATGTTGTGTGTTTCGTTGGTGCTATACTGCACCCTGACTGACTTGTCCCTTCCTTGTGATCCTTCTGTGAGAGGATGTCCAATTGTCTACAGATGGGCTTTGGGTCTCCACTATAATGACCTCTCTATAGGTCTGTCCATCCCCCTCTGTGTTATTCCTCCTGGCCCCCATCTCTCAAGATCTTTGTGAGCTCTATTAGATTAAGGATAGTACCTATTTGTGATTGTAATTCTCCGAACCAAATCCAGAATAGGCCCTCCATTCAGTTGGTTGTGTATTTGAGTAAACAACAATGTTTCCTGTCCCAGCAGCCCCTCACACTAAACATACAAACACAAACAAACAAACAAGCAAACAAACTGTAAATAGCATTTCTTTAAATGTATACATAGCTAAGCTTACTAGAGGCAGGGAAAAGAAATCCCCCAATGCCAAAAGTGCACTGCAAGTCAAAATAGTAGTAAATGCACAAGGTCAAACAGAGGTGGCGTAGGGCTGGGCAGAGGAGAGGCATTTGACTTAATGGCTTTGATTTTAGCATCACACGGGAACAGAGCGCAAAATACATACGGTGAAACGCTGATGCTGAAAGGCTTGCACAAATCTAGGATGCTCAAAAGTTACCTCCTCAGGGGAAAGAGAATGGCCATCCTCTGGCCAAGGAGCCTTGTCTCAAAATCGGGCAGAGTGGCAGGAATTTCAAAATCACAAACCTATTACTGCATCCAGGGTCAAAGGGCAGACTTACAGGGCCATCTGTGACAACCCACTGGCATCAGGACCCTTCTGACTCAGGTAGACCCTAGAGGCCAGGACAGAACTGGCCAGGGGGGTGGGGGGAAATTGTAATTCTTATGGGAGTGGAAAGCTACATCTACTACTTCATTCAGGAGTTCATATGAAGCCAGTTTACATTTTTCAGTTTCCTGGGTCCAAACACCACTCCAGCAAGCTAGCGCCCTGGGAGGTAACTATTGAAGGAACGGCTGGTGGTTTCAAACTGCTGACCTTGAGTTTAGCAGCTCACTGTCTAACCATTTCACCATCAGGAATCTGCAAGGAAAACGATCATTATGTTGCCATGGCTGCTGTGAGGTACCATCGAGGCAGCTCTGACCCATAGCAACCCCTACACAACAGAACGACACACTGCACGGTCCTGCGGCATCCTCACAATGGTTTCTGTGTTTGAGTACCTTGATACAGGCCCTGTGTCAATCCATCTCATGCATGATGGATTCGTCTTTTACTCTGCCCCTCCACTCCATGTCCTTCTCTAGGGACTGGTCTCTCCTGACAATACGTGCTGTCTTTGTCTCTAAGGAGCTCTCTGACCTTACTTCTTCCAATACAGATCTGTTAGCCTTTAGTGGTCCATTGTACTTTCAATATTTTCCTCCAGTACAGCAATTCAGATGCACCTCTTCTTCTGCAATCTTCCTTATTCAGTGTCCAACTTTCACATGCAAATGAGGCAACGGAGAATACTTTGGCTTGAGTCAGGTGCATCTTGGTCCTCAAAGAAACATCCTTGCACTTCAGTATTCTAAAGAGGTTTTGTGCAGCAGATGTACCGAATGCAATACATCTTTTGCTATCTGTTGCTTCCATAAGCATTGATGGTGGATCCAAGGAAAACTAAATACTTGATAACTTGATCCTTTTCTACATTTATGGTGATGTTACCTGTTGGTCCAGTTGTGAAGATTTGGGTCCTACTTACATTTAACTCATAATCCATTCTGACAGTTACAATCCTTGATCTTCATTAGGAAGCGCTGTAAGTCTTCCTTACTTTCACAAGCAAGGTTGTGTCACCTGCATAGCCCAGCTTATTAATAAGCCTTCCTCCAGCCCTGATGCCATGTTCTTCTTCATGCCATCCAACTTCTGATTATTCACTCAGCATATAGATTGAACAAATATGGTGATAGGCTACAACCTTGATGCACACCTTTCCTGATTTTAAACTACCGTATATACTCGTGTATAAACCAAGTTTATCAGCACATTTTTATGCGGACAAAGCACCCCCTTGCCTTATACTCGAGTGAGGGTCCCACTTACCTGTTCTCCGGTGCAGTGCAGGTGTTCTCCGGTCTCTCCCGCTCATCTGTGGGCACCTGCAGCCTCTGTGGGCGGTCCGATGACTGCTGACATCACTGCACTCCTTTCCTCCTGCACGGCGGCAGCCTCCGTGGGGTCCTTGCCGTACTGGGCAAGAACCTGCCTGCTTCTGTGTGTTGGTCCGTGGGGCGCACCGCATCCTTGTCGGATGAATGTCGGAAGTGGCTGCTCTTCCGCTCTTCTCCAGGGCTGTGACCAATGAGTAGCCTTTACAGTCTTAACTGTGATTGGCCACGCCCCCTTGCTCCGCCCAAGCGTTGCTGAATACTAGTACCAGTACATTTCTGGTCTTGGATATACAGTACGTTTATTTACAGTACTTAGTCTGCTATAGTTTATGTTTTATTTTCCTGTTAACCCCTATCTGGACCCAGTGTTGACTATGCTTGCATAGAGCAGCCTGTGTTAGGGCTCATAATAAACACGCTGCGTTGTGTAAGCACTGTGTTACTGCATGTGTTGCGTTAGCATCTCCCATGCCTTTGCGGTAATGCTGCATATGCAGTAATGTAGCGTATGCAGTAACACAGTGTGTACACAATGCAGTATGTATATTATGAGCCCTAACACAGGCTGCTCTATGAAAACAGTGATGTCATCACATTTTGGAATATCATCAGCCTGAGTTAGGCCTCAAACTACACAAGCTGCGTTGTGTACATGCGGTAAGGCAGCATATGTGGTAATGCAGTGCATGCAGTAACAGTGTGTGTAGTTATTGTTGATACCATATTGGTTTTGTTGCCCCTCTTTTTCACTAACAGAGCTAGTTTACTGTTTTTCTTTGAAATAAATCTTCAAAAATATTTAAGCTACTGATGCCTCCATTAATGTAATTTTATTGGTATCTATTTTTATTTTTAAATGTAATAGTAGCTGCTGCATTTCCCACCCGAGGATTATATTTGAGTCAATACGTTTTCCCAGTTTTCTGTGGTAAAATTAGGTGCCTCAGCTTATATTCGGGTTGGCTGATACTCGAGTATATACGGTATGCAGTATTCCCTGGTTCTGTTCACACAACTGCCTCTTGGCCCATGTACAAGTTCGGTGAAAACAACCAGGGGCTGCGAATAGAACTCCCAAATCAAAAGCTACTTACGGTAGACAGCCTCGATTTCAGGTGTTGGATGATGAAAGACTCATCTTTCTCCTACAGAACAAATGGTGGCTTCAAACCGCTGACCTGTGGTTCGCAGCCCAACATGTAACCCACAGTGTCACCAGGGCTCCTTAACAATTACAATAGCTTTCAGTAATTTGCACACCTGTAAAAAGTTGACTTAACAAAAGTTGTGTAATGTGCCGAGGCTGTTTATGTATCATCAAATGCCTCATGGGATTTGGTTACTTGGTTGGGAGATTTAAGATCATAGTTTCACTAGATGGCACGGTTAATTAGGCTAATCACATATTGAGTACTTCTGTTCTACCTTCGGTTTGTTGTGGAATGCCTGGGATCTTCAAAGCCTGCAGTGGCCATTCAAGATCCAATTGATCTCTGTTTACCTGGAACAACAGAAAGAAGAAAGTCAGAAATAGGAGGAGTTGGTGGGGTTTGATCTATTGTAATGTAGTGGGAGGAATTACTGAGAACCAAATGAAGGGTGAACACGATAGTGGTGCAGGAGGAAAGTAAAAGGAAACAAAGGAAAGAGCTAGGAGGCAAAAGCCATATAGAGAGGTATAAATATAGGCATGTGCGTATATAAATATATTAATATAGAAGGATGGGGTATTGATCTATGTGCATATATTTATATGTTAAATTATTAAGGTAGCAGATGGACTTTGGGCCTTTACTTAAGTCTTCCCTCAACACAAGAACACTTTGTTCTAATAACATGGCATTCTGTGATATTCACCTTCCTGACACCATTGCTGAAGACAAAATGAAGGCATAAACAAGTGTGGTAAAGAAAGCTGACAGTGCCCAGCTAGCAAGAGATATAGCACCTGGGGCCTTAAAGGCTTGAAGTTAAACAAGCGGCATCTAGCAGGGAAGCAACAATGCCCACATGGAAGAAGCACACCAGCCTGTGTGATCACGAGGTGTTGACGGGATCCGTTATTCAGAAAGCCAAAAACAAACAACCATATCGATGTGAAGGAAGAGGGTCCGAGTGGCGATCCAAAGCCTGGCCGTAGACAATC